>NC_057853.1:31960000-32585000 GCF_015237465.2 Chelonia mydas
TGATGTAGTTAAGCAGACCTAGCACTGTCTACCCTGGGGGGTTAAGTCGATGGAAGAATTTTTCCATCGACCTGACTACCGCCTCTCTGGGAGGTAGATTAACTAGAGTGATAGCAGAACCCCTTATGTCGTGGTAGCCAGTTTCTACACTATAGTGCTACAGCAGCAGCTGTGAACCTCCCTTTGCTGCCCCAGCTGATTCAGGCTGAATGCCTGATCACTGAAAGCAGTGGCAAAACTTCCACTGAATTCAATGGAGGCATGATTTTCCCCACTGGCGTTTTATGGAACTTATTCCAAGTATTACTAAACGCCAACATCTTTGTAAATTCCTCTCGCTCTTTTCTTATTAAATCAGGAGGTTTTGATACTCAATGTTTTGTCCTTTTGGACTTTGTGTTGAGGTTTATTTCCAGTTGTTATCTAAACTGCTTCCTCTGTATTCCACTGAAGACACTGTTAAAATGTTCACATTATTTCAGTTGACCTGATCTTTAGAGACAGCCACTAGGTAAATTACAGTCACCCACAAATAACCTAGTTTTACTAATCCTGGAGCCAAATCTGCAAAATCTTACAATGAGTAACATTTTATTATTTTTTTTGGTAAGGAATTCAATTCTAAGCCTGTATAACCATGGCTACCTTTTGCCATCACTCCTTAAATCAACAGGTAATTGCTGAAACTGAACATCTTTGCATATTTTACTTGCATTTCAAAACTTCTTAAAATCTATGCAATAGTCCATTAGCACCAGTTTTTAACTTTCAAGATTACTTAACAACTGGGATGTGCCATCCCATTTGAAAAAAGAAATGAAGACCCTTTTTAATCAATTACGAGTTCTCATCAAAAGATATTAATTCATAAAGCCATTTTAACAGTTCTTTAAGGGGATATTTCAGCTGTGTCTTGTAAAGCAAACTTAATCTATAACTTAAATATTTTTGCAACCTTTCACATTTAATTTGAATAGGGAAAAACCCCAACAATTTTGCCAAATATCTCAACTAAATGAAGTTGACCTTAGTAATGATTCTCGTCTTGGTTATTAACAACGGGTTTTGCTCAGACAGTAACAGAGTAACCATTCCAATCTCCATATAATTCATTTTGATACTTATCGGACAGAAATATTTGTTAATAAGAAAATCTTAATAAAAATATTTAATGTTTCAGTTAAACCAACTGAGCCTTTGTATTTTCCTTATTCCTATAAGGCAGTGTTTTTGTTTGTTTTAAGATAAATGCATAACCCTGTTAAACCAAGATTTCCTATATAATCCTTTATTAGAAGAAACGTGCATTAGTAAACCTCAGACTTGTATGATCAGCTGAACTCAAAAACTTGAGCTAATTGTTCTAATCAAATTCCCGAAATTTGAAATGAACTTCAAAAGGAGTTGATATTTCAAAAATTATCTTTTAAATACATTCTTTTGAGAAGAAAAAACAAAACCCAAAGAACTTATTTTTGACTAACCTGACAATTATAAACAGTATCTGTTATTCCTGTTTACAAAGAGGACTTTTTTGCATTGATCTCTACCAGATCCAATATTGCCCCAGCGTATTCAGTACCATATTAGTATTTTGAACAATAAGAGTAAAATACCAGCTTCACTGTTAGATTACAAAGAGCAGAAACCTTTTAATTACTTTCTGAGGTATCACAATTCAAACCTGCCATTTTCAGGTCACCCACCAGTATTCTTATGTTGTGAATATCAATCACATATTCTATTTCATATAATTATTTTAATTCCTGTGTTAAGTAGGTGATTATAAAAAAATACCAATAATGAACATTTTTTGTTGAGACTAATCTGGATTTCAAATTCAGCTAGTACCATCTCACTGATTTTACTAAATCAGGTGACATTCATATTACTAATTCCTGGATTCAACCAGTTATTTTTGTTGTTTTTAAATAAAAACCTCTAATTACGCAAAATGCACGGTTAGCTGATTTAACAAATAGCTTTTTCAGCCAAAAATTTAAACAAAATTCCTATTTACACCAAAGAAGAAATATCACCTAAAGCATTGTTCCAAAGATATTTACCATCTAGGATTAAAAAACAAACCAACACACAAAAACTGTTGCTATATTGAAACCTTGTTTTTATCCTCAGTAATTTCCCATCAGTATTTTAATCCTTCTAACTGAGGGATTTTTCCTGATGTTCAAAGTTGTGTCCATTTAGATACTATGAGTATCTCCATTTATTTTCACCTGTACTGGTTTTCTCCATATTCTACTGTAGACACCATTGCAATATATTAAATCAATAGTACCCTGTCCCTGTTTGGAAGCAACCAGTATTTTGAGTTACACAGTCACCTCCAAATATCCTCATTTTGAACATACTGGGCCAAATTTGAAAATCACGCCCACATGGAGTAGTACCTTACTCTAGTGAGACTACTTGCAGACTAATGCCCCAAAACCGAAAAGCACTTAAGCATGTGCTTAATTTTAAGCACATGGGTAATCTCATTGCTGTCAGCAGGAGTATTTGCGTGCTTAAAGTCTAACATGCACATAAATGCTTTGCTGGAGCAAGGGCATAAGGAGGCCAGACTTCCAAAGTTGTCTAGGTACTTAGGTGCTTTTGAAAAACCCACCAGGCACCTACCTTTGAAAATGTGACCCCCCAAGCTACTCCACATAAAAAAGGGTTGCAAGATCAGAACATGAGAAGGAAAATCATTAAAGGGTGGTGGTGGGGACCGAGCAAGCAAGACTTTATGAACAGGGATATCATTTGCCTCTGTCAACTATTCTATCTAAAGACTTTTTCGGCAATTACTTGCAACATTTCAATGATGACCTAGTGCAAGATTTGCATATTAGCAAGGATTTAATATGTGGTTTAATCATGACAAATTGCTTTTACTTTAAAAATGCTTTAATAACTGGATTATGCCACCACAGTCAAAAATCTCTAGACCCCTTTTGATCATTCTATGAAAGATTTTCATATATTATCAGTTACTTAGATAATTTTGGCCACTAAATTTGTTTGTTTTTGTTTCATGAAGTGCTTGTAAAATCTTTAGTCCACAGTTTATGTATTTAACTTTTGTATCCCTTAATTTGATTTTGACCAGGGAAAAGCACAATGATACGAATATATCGGGTATTAAGCTGCCTTTGGTAACAAAAGACAGTTCTTGCTAACAATCTTTCTTGCTAAGACGACAACAGTAATCTGCATAGAGTTAATTTTTATCCTTATAATGATGTTATTAGTAAAAATCCCTCATTAAAGGTTGAATTTATGTTTCAAAAAAGCAAATTACCCAGTGAATTTTCCTTGTAGGAATAGATAATATATCCTTTTAAAGCCAAAACTAAAACACATATTCCTTAGTAAGCCCAAAAATGTAGAAATAACTGAGTAGTTTGATCTATACAGAAATCAACAATCTAGTTCCTTGAATTATTGAAAAATATTAGTACAGCTAAAACTGCTTGCTTTCTTACATTATTTTCTTGAATTACTTTGAGAGGAAAACCTTATGTTAGAGTAACCCAATTATTAGAAATAATTATTCCTATTTCCTAAAAAGACTATTCTGTATTAATGCCTCTTAAACCCAACATTTCCATAAATATTTGTGCATGGCAGTACATTGAATAACTTCAGTAAGGCTTTGTCTTCACTGCTAAAAAAAAAAAAAAGTGAGTTTTTCCCTCAAGATAACTAAGATGTGTGAGCTATCCCTAAGTGAAAACAAGGCACTTGCGTTATATTACATGGTGAACTAGGCAAGGTCAATCCCAGATGTGGGTATTAGGCTGATCTTGCCCAGTTGCCCTCAATGGTGAAACCGAAGTGCCTCGTGTATATTGTGTTCTTAATCTCAGGATCGTTTACATGTGTGAGGTACTCTAAAGTAAAACACATGAGTGTGAGCGTGTGTTGGGGATGTGTGTGTGTATGAAACCAAGAACGAGTGTTGGGTGTGTGTGTGGGAGAGAGAGAGAACGCGAGAGAACACAAGTGTTGGTGTGTGTGTGGGGGAGAGAGAGAGAGAAAGCGAGAACAAGTGTTGGGGGAGTATGGGGGGGAGAAAAAGCGAGAATGAATGAGTGTGTGTGTGTGAGTGAGAGAGAAAGGGAGAACCATAGTGAGGGGGGAGTGTGTGTGCGCATGGGAGAACAAGTGTTGGGGGGATGTGAGTGTGTGAGAGAAGCGAGAACAAGTGTTGGGGAGAGAGAAAGCAAGAACGAGTGTTGGGGAGTGTGTGTGTGAGAGAGAGAGAGCGAGAGCGTGCGCGCGCACACGCGCTGGGGGAATTTCAAACAAAGAAATGCTTATGTGCACTCTAACGAGGAAATATTTGAATCAACCCAAACCAAAATATTTGCCTTCTATTTATTTTCATCTGTGTTTTGACATCAGTTAAAAAGAAACACACACACACACACACACACACACACACACACTAGCAGTTGCCCCGTCATTTGTTCTAATTCTTTCTATTGATATCAGGGACTGTTTGATATTCAGAGTTTTGGGGTGCACCAATCAACTATTTTAATCTGAACAGACATTTGGCATGATTGTCTTCCTAACAAGCTTTCTCGTAGTCCACATTAGACACTGTTCATAAAATGTATACATTGGTAACTTTTCATTCCACCTGACCCAATACTGCTGTGAAGTGACCATTGTACAAGCTAAACAGTCTACATGCAAAATAACCTGATTTTATTAATATGGAGCGAGGAACAGCAAGCATCACTCACTTCAAAAGCACCACTCATCTGAGTATGTTCCAGCCAGCATGAAGAAGAGTTCCTGAATCAGGCCTCTGAGAAGTAGTATCGTTAAATATCAACAACAAGTGTTATTCACACACATACCTAACAAGTCGTCATAAACGGAGCTAACTTTTGACTGAAGAAATATACAATACGTAATTGCTGATGCTAGAGGCCTTTGCATAAATTTCTTCTAAGTGTATACATAATGAATCAAAGGATTTCAACACCTGCAAAATCCAGGCAGTACCAACTGTCCTTTTAACTTTTATGATCCTGCGCCACTGGGATGTGTCACCCTAAACCAAAGAAATTAAGGCTTATTTTGAGAACAACAATTTGATCCAAACCCCTTCACACATTACTTGAAAAAAGGCCATTTTAGCACTTTCCTCTAAGGCAAAGTTTTTCAGGTGCTTCTGACACAATATTTAAATGTTGCAGCCTCTAACACTTGCATTTGACCATTTAAACACTCAGTGACTTTAAATCTCAGGTAAAACAGCTGATCTTGTCCTTTTAAACAAGCTTTTTCTTAGTACATTAACAGATTAACCACTCAACCTCCATTGTTTATTAATGAAAAGCCTTCAGTTTAAAAAGTTGAATTCATTTTTCATCTGAATCAGAATATTCCTTGAGTTTTCCTGTACTCCTTTTTTGGGTGGATAAATTAAGCCTTTGTTAAATCAAGACTACTGCATAATCCTTTAGTAACCAAAAGAGACATAATTCATAGTAACATAGTAACACTATGAAAGTTCAATAACTTGAGCTATGTTTTAATCAAAAATCCTAGAAAATTGACACTTGTTCTCTTTTAAGTAATTTATTTTGAGAAGAAATCCCATATTGTTTTAATATCCTGATGATCAGAAATATCAGTCATCGCCACTTCATATGAAGGCTTGTTTTGTATTAATACCTATCAAATCCTCCCCCACATTCAATAGTACTTGGAACAACCTGAGCAAAGCACCAAATCTATCATCAGATCACAGAGTAGAACCCTCTGAAGTATTTTCTGAAGTGTCTCAATTTGAATCTGGTATATTACAGTCATGTATCAATATTTATGGGGTTCTAGTTTCAAATGATCTCATCCATTTCATATAAAACTTCTAGATTCTTGTACTTAGCAGGATTCAAAGCTTCAATAATTATATCATTGCTGTTAACTGAGCGACAAGATACCTTATTATTCCATGTCTCATTAAGTTTGCACCATCTCGATTTTCTGTTTAATTAAGAAAAAATAAATTAAACTAATTTATGAATTCAGACAGATTTATTATAAGATCCTTACAAACTTTTCTCGCAAACACCATCGTGCAAACAAAGTGACAGTTTAAAAAAAAAACTGATTTACACTCTGAAGTGGGGTTATCACCTGAACTGTGACCCCAAAGATATTTATCATTTATTTTATCAACATTTCATGATATCTTAGAACCCTTTTTTAATCTTAAGGCATTTCAGACATTTGAGTTTTCTATTCAAATCGGCATTTCTGATATTCAAAGCATTGTCCCCTTGTGTTTATATATATATATATAAAATGTAAGAGTTTGCCAACATCCATTTTTACTATTAACTACAACTGAGATACCTTTTCTCATTATCCACTGAACAATATGCTCCTCCTTTAGGCACCATTCACATGTTTATATCAATATGCCTTCATTCCAGCAGACCAAACACTGTGTTGAAGTGACCACTGTCTAAGCGTCATGTGCATTGGCAAATAATTTGATTTTACTAATACAGGGTCTAAATCTCTGTCTCTCACACATGCTGAGTAGCCCTATTCACTCCACTAACACCATTTGCTTGAGATAGCGCTAGTCAGCATTGCAGAATCTGGCCCATAAGAATCATCATCAAAGTAAAGCCAAGAGGTAAAAATCCTGGCCCCATTGAAATCTAATGGCAAAATACTCCGTTAGGCTTGGATTTCACCCAGTACTGAGCCCTGTGGGACACCAAAGGAAAAGGTCACAGACTAAGAATAAACCACGAATGCAGACAGACTGCTTTGGGAAAGGAAGGATGATCTTAAGATGTGGGAGACCTGGATTAAAGTCCCTGCTCTGCCACAGACTTCCTGTGTAACTTTGGACCTCATTGCCTCAGTTCCCCATCTGTAAAATGGGGAAAACACTCTTCCTCCCCTATCGAAGGATATTTAGAAGGTGATACATTAAAGATTATGAGGTGCTTGTACCCCGTGGTCAACAGGGAATATATATAAATACCAGAGATACATACAAGAGTTTTTATTCCACTCATTAGTGTCTCCAGTTTTGTTAGGGGCCTCAATCAAAGTCCACTGAAGTCTTTCCATCAACTGGAGTTAGATCTGGGCACAAACAAGCTAACATACAATAGCAGCAGCCACCTATGGCATGTTTTTAATAGTTCTGGAGAAGCCAGGAAATTTTTCTATTAACAATAGAAAAGGCTCAGTAAAAACTAATTTCTAAATAGTCCATCATATGATTATCTAGTAGGTGCTCAGTGTTACTTACAAAGAGTACTTGCCAACCACTGAATGGGTATAAGGCACTGCTAAGCAACCAGAACTCCTTCTTTAAGTTTTTTGTTAGTGACTTTTAAGTCCATACATTTTTTTGTGAACTGGGATACCTTCTGCTTTGTATTTTTAATGTGTGTGATTGAGTCTAGAGCCCTTTCCATGTACTACACTTTAAGGTGTTTTCAACAGACAAAGAACTCAAGACACGAGAGCAAATGGATATAAACTGGCCAACATGAAGTTTAGACTTGAAATTAGATGAAGGTTTCTAACCGTCAGAGGAGTGAAGTTCTGGAACAGCCTTCCAAGGGAAGCAGTTGGGGGCAAAAGACATATCTGGCTTCAAGACTAAGCTTGATAAGTTTATGGAAGGGATGATATGATGGGATAGCCTAATTCTGGCAATTAAATTGATCTTTAACTATTAGCGGTAGATATGCCCAATGGCCTGTGATGGGATGTTAGATGGGGGGGGATCTGAGTTACTACAGAGAATTCTTTCCTGGGTGTCTGGCTGGTGAGTCTTGCCCACATGCTCAGGGTTTAGCTGATCGCCATATTTGGGGTCGGGAAGGAATTTTCCTCCAGGGCAGATTGGCAGAAACCCTGGGGGTTTTTCGCCTTCCTCTGCAGCGTGGGGCACGGGTCACTTGCTGAAGGATTCTCTGCACCTCTAAGTCTTTAAACCACGATTTGAGGACTTTAATAGCTCAGACGTAGGTGAGAGGTTTTTCGCAGGAGTGGGTGGGTGAGATTCTGTGGCCTGCGTTGTGCAGGAGGTCAGACTAGATGATCATAATGGTCCCTCCTGATCCTAAAGTCTATGATTCTATGAAGTTTTAAAATATATCTAGTAATCAGCTGGTCCCAGATAATAAGAACTGAGCAACTGTAATGTGCCACCTCAATCCAGAGGCCAAGTTTGAAAATGCAATACAGATTTGACACTACCACCTTCACATGGGATTTATAACATAGTGGAGTAGATTCTCAGTGGGTATTCAATTGTCATAGCTCTGCTGAAGTCAATGGGACTATGATCATTTGCCCCAGATCAAAACCTGATCCACTCATCTATTGTAATACTGATCTGTTTAGGTAACTTTCAGCAACATAACTATTATTTTCCTTTCCAAGACCAAAATTTGTCAATATCCTTGTAAGAAACATTTAGACTAATTTATGTTTCGCAGCCTTTAAAAATCGACCAGAAAAATAATCCAAATAATGTACTCATTTAGAGAATACCGGTCTTAAAACTGACTTTTGTTATAACACAAAGCTTGTACCAAACAACTTTCTTGTTAAAACATTAATAGATTCATCATTGTTGGCATCATCGTGATTTTTTGTTTAAACAGAAAAAGGTTTCAAACACCCTTTACAGTGTGTTCAGATTAACAATTAGCCCAACCTCTTCATATTTTACCCTCATTTCCTATAGTGGATCAATGATTACAAAGTGCTAGAAATACCTGTATTGACAAAATATCAGATACCATAGCATATTCAAATATTAAAACCTCCATTTCCTGTCATTGGGCCTTGCTTAAATCAGTGCATGCATTAAACCGAACACTGAAAATGACTCATTTCGAAGGCAGCTAGGTTGCAGTTGTAACAAATATATATTTAGTTAAGTAATCACCAAACTGTTGTTTAGAAACTCAACATTTTACCAAAAACGTGTTACACCTCAGACCCCTGTTATACTTAGCAATTCACCATCTGTTTTTTCAAAATTCTCATTCATTATAACATTTCCCCCCCTTGACATTCTAAGCTGTGTCCTTCTGAGATGTGGATTTTTAAGATAATTTGCCAAAATGCCTAAAGTTCCAGCAGTGTGACTTAGTAGCTAAAACACTGGACTGGGACTCAGGAATGCTGGGTTCTACTCCTGGATTGGCCACTGGCCTGCTTAGGGATCTTGGGTAAGACAGGACCCCTGTCTGTGCCTCGGTTTCCCCATCTGTAAAATGGGGATAGTGCTATTGATGACCTTTTCAGCTAGATATAATTGTTAAATTACTTAACCATTTAATAGAATTGACATTCCTCTGTACTGTCAAGAATAGTTTTTTCCATACTCCCCTTAATATTTACACTGAGCGGTGAGATTTTTGAACCAGTCTAAGAAATTTAGGTGCCCAGGGATTTCAGGATCTAATTCCCTTAGGCCTTGTCTATATAGGAAAATTAACCAGAATAACAATTCTACAATGGTTCTTCTGGAATGAATCCCCATGAAGAGCAGTAGGGCTGATGGGAAATGGTTTGTCTGTCCTGCGAGAAATTTTGACATTTTGTACCCCAAATCAGGATATTGTCCACATTTTTTGTGAACCAAAAACCTGAAACTGTTTTGGTGTTGGTCAATAAAAAACATTTTGTTTTACTAATTTCAAAGCATTTAGTTTTGATTTAACCTTTTTTTTTATTACTTTTTTTTTAGTGAAAATTTAATCACAATTTTACAATGAAGTCATTTTGACTTGAGAAACTCAAAACTCTCGTTTGACCATCACTTTCTTTACCAATTTTTTTCCAGGTAGGTGTTTTGTTGAACCTGATGTTTTTTCACAGTTTCAGTTTGTCAAATATACACTGGCCAACAAAAAACGTTGTTGGAAAATTTATGACCAACTCTTAATATGAGTAACTTTTTCTGGATTAAGCTATTCCAGAATAGTTATTGCACTTGAAATTCACACCTTATTCCAGAATAACCTCCTTTAGTCTCCTTTGAAAATCCTACTCTAGGATGTACTCTTTGATGTGACTAGTATCATTTACTCTAATGGAATTACTTAGTAGATCAAGTACCGATCATCATGAGTAAGGATTGCAGAGTCTACTCCATAGGTAGTAACATTATTGTAGAAAAGGTAAACATTCCAATCAAATCCTTATTTCAATTGATCATCGTATTTTGAATAGTCATGGACCATAATCCTGAATGCAAAGGTCTTTGCCTAACACAAAGATTTTGACAGGTTTCAGAGTAGCAGCCGTGTTAGTCTGTATCTGTAAAAAGAAAAGGAGGACTTGTAGCACCTTAGAGACGAACAAATTTATTTGAGCATAAGCTTTCGTGAGCTACAGCTCACTTCATCGGATGCATTCAGTGGAAAACTGAAAAAAAAGATTTTGCCATTTCATCGACACCAGATTGTTTTGTTTGAATTCAAGATGCCTTATAAATTGGGACGTGCCTCCTCATTTAACCAAAAATGACAGCCAGTTTCGTTAACTTTATACAGATTTGACTGAAAGGCCTTCATTAAGTCATTTTACTTTTCCTCCAAGCATAGTTTTTCCAGCAGTGCCTTTCTCTTAAAATAATCTTACTATTTTATCTATTTAAATTGTGCTGTCCTTAAACCTTGATTCAAGCAGTGGAAAACCAGAGTGAATAAATAAAGCCAAAAACTGAAGAATACACTTATTATAAGCAACTTCTCTTGTTAAGACAGAAAATGAGTGGTTCACTGATTACTAAGACATTTTGATCCTAAGTGAATCCAAGGAGGGAGTACGGTCTACTCAACAGAATACTGATTGGGGATGCAGAATACTTGGACTCTATTCCACTCTAGGCCACTGACCTACCGGGTGACTCTGAACAAGTCACATGCCTCTCTGTGCCTCAGTTTCCCCATATGTATGGGAGATGGTGGTACTGACCTCCTCTGTAAAGTGCTTTGAAATCTATAGAAGAAGCATGCTAAGTAAGAACTAGGGATTATTTCTGTTGACCTGGTCATGATATAGTTCAGCAATAAACAAAAATTTTGGTCGGAAAAAAAAGGTTTTCATTCCTGTTTTAATTAAACAAAAAATAATCCTGCATTTGTTTTCCCTCACTCTTAAAGACAGCCAAATTTCCTTTTAGATGGATATTTTTAAAACATTGTTTTGGAGAGGAAATATTGTAGAATAACCCAACGATTCAAATACTAGCAGTTATTCTCACTCCATATGCCCACCTTTCTATATTGAAATCTCAAACACAATATTGTACCAGCAAATTCAGTGTCTGTTAACCCTTTGAACATTGAGTAACACACCATCTGATAAAAGGTCAAAACCTTTGAGTTATTTTCAATATATTTTTCAGTACTGATGCATTAAAAAATCACTTTGCAATGTTAATGTGCTTCTGGGGTGAGTTACCCCATCCATTTCATATAACACCTTCCATTTCTGTATTGAGCAGAGGATTATAGAACACCAATATAGTTCCAGCACCTATAGTGTGCCAAATACCATAAATCTTAGTTTCAAACTGGTGCCATTCCCAGTTTTGCTACCTCAGAGCATATATTTCTGTACTCAGCCCAGTTTTTGTGAGAACAAGATTGCCATGTAAAAAGTAAGACACTGTCAACAAAAACTAGATTTCTACCCTAATCCTGTTTTAAAAACATTTAAAAAAATAAATGTGATTTTAGACTGTAATACCATGGATCTGAACAATCACTCCAAGAATATTTACCATCAGTTTTATTGCAACAGCATTTTATGATACTTCGGAACAATATTTTTATCATTAGTCATTTCCCATCCCTATTTGTCACTTTTTCAAATAAAACAAGAGTTTTTAAATACTTCAATGCTTTAAATTTTTGAAAAGTTTATTTTTACTCTTTAGTAATTTGCCAGAATATACCTCAAATTATTAATTGGAATTCACATTTGTTTCCAGTTGTTTTCCATCTCCACAATATGTTCTAGACACTATTAATAGAATTAAATGAACTATTAATTTATTTCCATTACAGCAAATCTGAATTTAAGTTGATCAGATTTTTCTTGAAGTAGCCCATGTATAAAATTAGTCAGTTTCAAACTACCTGAGCCAAAGACCACTGACATCAATGAAACAAACAAACAAAAACCCCAGGTTTCCCCAGCTGGCTTGTACAGTTCTAAGCAGCCAGTTGTACAGTATGCTCAGTCATTTTGTAATGAGTATTTGCCCATATTAGGGTGCCCATATTAGGGTCACCAGATAGCAACTGTGAAAAAGCGGGACAGGGGTTGGGGGGGGGGGAATAGGCACCTATATAAGTCCCCAAAAACAGCACTGTCCCTATAAAAACGGGACATCTGGTCACCCTCGCCCATATGGGCTATGGTTTTCAGAGAGACCTCAAGGATTTCAGTGCCGGGGCATTACTAGTTAGTTATGAGTGTTGAGAACACACCTCTTCCAAGAGGTGTAATCCTATCCTAGTGAGGACAAGTTTGTAGTTTTCACATAAGTTAGCAGGTCCAGCGAACATGAGGCAGCCCCTAGTATTGACCTCGACCTGCAGTCACATGTGAAAGCTATAAACTGCCTGACCTGCGGTAGAGACAAGGTGGGTGAAATAAAATAGGAATTTAGTTAGGACCCAGGAAGAACACACACGCACACTCCTTTCTTCCTAGTACGGATGGACTCACTGACTAGGGTGACCAGACAGCAACTGTGAAAAATCGGGACGGGGGTGGGGGATAATAGGAACCTATATAAGAAAAAGAGCCAAAAATCGAGACTGTCCTTAGAAAATGGGGACATCTGTTCACCCTATCACTGACTATCAATGACAAAGAGTTAGACACTGGGTGGGGTGAGATTACACAGACAGGCACTTAAGAATGCAGTATGTGTCTAATTGCCCCCAATTCTGACTCTTGAAAATCCCATCCATCATAGTCTAGAGCCATAAGAAAACCCACCACTTTTCTCAACAGAGAACGTCTGATTTTTTTCTGTCCTATACAAGAGAATGCAAAAGGCCTTTCACAAAAATTACACGTCAGAAATTGCATTAGTGAATCAGCACAAAAGAGTTCTATATTGCAATCATCAATAAGGTCACTGGCTTTAATTTAGGGTTGCTGGACGGTGCCATCCCTGTCAAGATAAAGAACACCTCAATACACAGGACTCAAATGAAAGACTTTAGTGCTGGTTCAAATATTTTAGTTTTGGAACTGATGAAATTAAAATTACACACACCCTTCCCACATCACTTAACTAACTCTACTAAATGTATTACCAGTTAGGATATTTTGTCACTTTTCTCCATGACAATTTTTGAGAAGTGTTTTGCAAACCAACCTTTAGACCATAAATATATAAATTAATTGTTGCATTCTTTCATGTTTTAGTTAACCAGAGATCAGAAGGATTTAACTGTTTATCTAGTCAGAGAAAGACCTTAGTTATAAGAAACCCAGACTATTTTTTGTTGAGACAGTAATACACCCGTCTGTGTTAACTAATTTTGATCCCTATTATTGGCTAGCAAAATTGTATGTATAAAGTAGCTTGACTAAAAAGTAAATAATGTTTTGAATTTAATCAAACTAAACCATTTATTTATTCCTGCAACTCACGTTTTTAGCTAAAATCTGTATAATATTTCTGTAGTTAGTAACGTATATTCCGCAAAATTCAGATTACAACCACCACTAAAACTCAGCAGTGTGCTCCAAAGAAAAATGCTTAAATTTGAGGACTAGTTCAAAGGACCTATTGAAAGTTGATATTTCTACAATTAAGAATTTACTTTTAATGTATACAATTCTCAGGGGAAAAGAAAACTTTTTTTAGAACAACTTGATATTTAGATATACCATCAAATTATCTGCACTTTTTAAGAAGACCCTTTCTGTATTAATATCCATTAAATCCAACATTGAATCAGCAGATTCAGTGTTTTTATTAGTACTCTGAAATTTTTGCATAAAAGACAAAACTTCAACATCTGATCAAATTGAATTAATTATTTTTTACTGTAGTGTCCCAATTCAAAACCAGCATATGAAAGTCAACCACCAATGTTAATGTCTTAAGTGTATTATCCCATCCATTTTAACACACCGTACCATTTTAATTTTTTTAATCAAATACAAGATTAAAAAGCACCAATCATTTATATTTTCTCGTTTAGCAGAACAGATACCCTATAATCTTGACTTCAAGTTCAACTCATACCATCTCAATATTCTACTGAATATAGAAAAATTCAAACTGCTAACTTCTGGATTCAGATCTTTTTTTGTTATAAGAACTTCTTTGTATAAGAAATTTACGTAAGTATCTACATGACTTAGGAGCCTGAATTCCATTTTCAAAAAGAGAAATTAACACTTAGCAGCCTCATTGATGTTCAGTGAGGTTTAGGCTCTTAAGGCACAGCTCCTCAAAAGGTATTTAGGCTCCCCAAAGGGAGTTTGGCTCCTAAATGCCTTTGATAAGCTGGTCTTTAAGAGACTAACACTTTCGAAGATGGGACTTAGGGTTGCAAGGCCGAAGCAACTCAGACAGCTCTGCAGAGCAATGCCTAAAAGACCTTTAAAAATCTTGGCCCTATGTGACTCAGTCACTTTTTAAAATGTGACGTGCTTTTGAAAATGTTATCCAAACAAAACCTTCACTGTTCATTTTTTTAAAAATAGATTTCAAACAGTAATGATCACATTTTAAAAATAATTTAAAGTACTTCCCTTCCACATAATTTATCAACCAAACTTTCATCCCAAAAGGTATGTCCCATCTATTTTAATTGCATAAACTTGCAACATCCTTTGTACTCTTCATTACCCAGTTATGTCAAATCACAGTTTCTCACATTCACCATTTTGTCCCTTTTGGATTATAATAAATTTATTTTTAAGAATTTGCAAAGATATACATCAACTTTTCTGAATTAGAACAGACTTATTTCCCCTAGTCTTCATCTGAACTTTATAAATACTTCCTTTATGTACCATTAATAGAGTTAAATCAATCAACCCTTATTTAAGATGACCAGATCCCATTGGAAATAATCACTGGACAAGTTAGCAATTCTTTGCTGATGACTTAGACCTGGTCTACCCAGAAAAAGTTAAGTTACATTAGCACAGCTACATTGCTCAGTAGAGTGAAAAATCCACAAGCCTAGAGACATAGTTAAATCAACCTATCGTTATAGACAGCGCTAGGTCGATGGAAGAATTCTTCTGTTGACCAGGCTACCACCTCTTAGGGAGGTGGATTATCTACAGCGCGAGTAGTGTCTACAATGAAGGTGTCTGTGCCGCGGTAGCATTTTAAGCGTAGACCTAGCCTTAAATGAGATTTTCAAAAGGCACAAATGGCAGCTTGTGCTCTACCACTGAAAGGTATTGTGGCCTAATTGCTGTTTGTGCATTTTGGGGGGGGGGGGGGGGGGGGGGGGGGGGGGGGGGGGGGGAGGGGGGAATTTAAAAAAAAAAATCTTCCCTTTACCTGAGACTGGGCATGAATCTGCAAATTTTACTGATACCAAGTAGCACTTTACCCATTCACAGCTGGTCCGTAAACATGAGTAAATTCAATTCAACATGAGTAACTACTGCTGCATCCAGCCCACAAGAAGCAATGGTATTAAAGTAAAAATGTATAAACAGACCCAATGATAAGCCTTTATTCAAAGCCAATATTTGCCTTACCCCTCCAGCCTCCAGTCAAGCGTGTAACTTTTCTATAGGCGTTCACGTTATTTAAGAAGCTTCATTAGTATGAATCAGCACAAAATGTTAATATTTAATCAGAACCAGCTGCATTAATGTTCAACTGAAATGTACTATCAAGTTTTAAAAACAATGAAGACCCATCAAGGTTATTTTTAAGCACTTTCACATGCTGCCAGCTGAGTAGGCGATTTGATCATTTTTGAGGCAGAATTTTTTCAGAGTGCTTGTAGCAACAATCTATATTAACCATAGTTACGTAAGATTAGACGTGAACAGTCCTGGTTAAAACAACAACAGAGTAGCCATACAACCTCCATATAATACATTTGGATCCTGAGTGACTGAACAGAGATCTTTATAAAACAAGCTTCCAATAATCCTTTTAAAATGAGTGTTTCAATTGAACCAAAATAGCTCTTGTATTTTCCTTGTTCCTTCAATGAGTATTTGTTGTAGATTAATTCTGTCCCTACTGAATCAGGACTTCTATATAGCACTTCACTAATGAAAGCCACTGGTTAAAATTTTCAAGACTTAGGAACCCAAGTCCCATTTTTAGAAGTCACTCAAGTGTTTAAGTCCCATTTACTTGGAATGACAGTTAAGTGCTGGAGTCATTTTTGAAAATGGGACTTGGGCCTCAATTGAAAATGTTACCCTGATCCTGTGATCACATCACAGTGCTCACATGTGTAAAGGGTGAAAATCCTGAACCCACTGAAATCAATAGGAGTTTTGCCACTGAGTCAGTCTGATTACTTACATATATATGTACATGTTGCAGTGTTTGCAGGATCAGAGCTGAAAAGAACAGATTCCTTAATAAACCTCAGAATATAAACATCAAAGCTTGGTAACTTGTGCTATTTGCTCTAAGCAGAAATCCCTGACATTGGAGATCCAGTTCAAAGAGTCACTGAAAACTGATAAGTGAAAGGTTGTTGTTCTAATAATCAAAAGATTTCCTAACTTCAGAAACACCACCAATTATTTCCACTTTATAAAAGAGGACTTTTCTGTGTGAATACCTATTAAATGTAAGATTCCGCTTTCAGATAGAGTACTTTGAACAATTATAAAGGATAAAAACCTTTGAGTCAGTTATCCTATTTCATATAACCTTGAGTTACACTATTGAACAGATTATAAAAAACACACCTATAATTATATTGGTTCACAAAACATCAGGATATCCTATGATCTTCATTTCAAATTCAACTGGCAGCATCTCTATATTCTGCTTAATTAGGCAGAACTCAAATCAGTGACTGTGACAATCACCTATACCAAGTTCATTATTCATAACCAAATTTTCATTGTTTATTTACTAGATTTCCAATATCAATAGTGGCTTTTAGAAAAAAAAAATCTATTTGAATCAAAATTTCTTATTTATACTGCAAAGAGGAAATTTCAGCCAAAACATCAACCCACTGACATTTAAAGACACTTGGGAAATCTTCATATTACCCCTGGCAGTTCCCCCATTCCACCAACATTCTTTTAAATCTCCGATTAAATCTGCTTTTTTTGTTACACAATATTACAAATTTTGTCTATTTTGCTTTTAAAAAGAATCTGTCACAATACTTTATCAAATCTATACATTTCCATTTGTTTTCACCTGAATTTTTCCAAGATCTACTTTAGACACCATTAAGTAAAACCATCTATAAAGCATTATTTTAGTCAAGATCACTCATCAATATGCAAAATAGAATACTAAGTTTGACATGTAAAAGGCTTAGCCTCACAGATTCCGAAAGTTTAAGCATGGGAGGGACCATTAGTCTATCACGGACCATTAAATTTCACCCAGTTACCCCTGTGTTGACCCCAACAACTTGTATTAAGCTTTAAACCCTTCACGTGTTTACTATTTGATTAGACTTTTTTTATCACTTTCTTGAAACACAAATTTTTCCAGAAGAATCTTGTGAGCCCATGTTTCTAGATTTTAATTTTGCATCCTTTAGAAGGGTTAATTTGACCTGAGAGAGTGCTCAGTGGGCCAGCGTTAGCATTAATTTTCAAGTCAAAATCCCCATATACCTCAATGGAGATTTCTGCTTAAAAATGATTGTATAGCATGAAGAAGTCACATCAGCGAATATATTTTTATATTTTATATATCAAGTTGACTTCAGTAATAAGAGAACTATCATAGAAAATCTTTCCTGATGTCAAGACAGTAACAAATAAACTAGTCTAACTTTGATGTTATTTCTTCCTTATTCTTATTCGCTGGACAGATATTTATGAACATTTTCATTTTTTAAAAATACTTCAAATTGAACCTTTGATTTTCCTTATTCCTGTAAGTAATTAACTTTCTTTTTAGGTGAATGATCTCCCTACTGAAATAATGAATGATATCCCTTCAGCATAATCATTTTGGGTCAGATTCGGATATCGGAACTCAGACTGAATAATACTTTAAGCCATAGGTAGGACCAATTAAAGTCAACGTGACTACTTATTGAGTAAAAGGCTTCTAAAGGTGACAGTGGCGATCAGAATCTATCCCTTACTATAGTAGTTAGGAGCACAAGTCAATGGGACTTGTTTTCTAAATAAATTATTCATTAAATATTTTTAATGTAAACGCTAAAGAGTATTAAATATTAAGAAAAATCAAACAAACATTTTGTTTCACAAAGAAAAATTTTACCCAGTATTCAGGCTTCTATCCTTTTAGGGGGTTTAAAAAAAAAAAAAAAGGCATAAATACACACATTAAACCAAACTACCCTTCAGTTACTGCTAAACAGAATAAAAGTTTCCCATTTTCACATGAACTCTTTTTTCTGGGCACCATAAATACATTTTAATGAATCATTAAAAACCAGTTCCATTGACCAGAATTCACCATTGCATAAGTTGCACAAGTTCATATTTTGTAGCATCAGTTTGTTGGCAATATGAGATTACAGAATCAAACCTTGAGGAAAACCTTTAAGTGTACTTTAACATATGGATTCCACAATGGATACAGATACTGTATTGGGACCAAGACTCATTCATGAAATTGACGTGTTTGGAAGAAAGCGACCCATGGAGCCTAGTCCTGTGTATGACTAGACAGTTGTCTTGGTTTTGTTTTGCAAGATGTAACATTCCTCCCCCTTTACCATCAGCACCTTAAATCAGGTTAAGCTTCCCCATCTGCACTAAACATCAAAATACTCTAGAGGCATTTGGGAAGCCATTTATACTACTTTGCTTTTTGTTTTTGTATTATATCCAATCATTTGACTGTTCTATAGAACCATTTCATACCCAAGCAGAATGGATCTATTGCTTCAGAAAGATGAATGTTTAAATGACGAGTATAGTATATTGCAAGTATAAAACAAAACTCGAAAGACTTTGTACTTTTTGGTCTAAGTCTGCATGGTTCATAGGAAAGGGAGCACCATTTCTTTTAATGTCAGTTCTAGATATTGCCAGATTTTAAAAAGCAGCCAGAGTAGTTTTGTAAGTCTTCAGTACAGGGTTAGGTAGGAGTAATACAGAACTACCAATTCACTTTTGTGAAATCCACCAGTATTAACTTACATAGTTCAGACACCGTTTGATGATAGATCTGAAGTGCTTTAACCCCAATAAGTTGTTAAGCAAGGTACCCATTTTTGGTGTTCCAAAACACCAGAGACATTTCTTTTTATAGCTATGTTTTTGAGACAGTTCTACCACCTGTTTTCTTTCCCCTTCTTTAACCCTGGGAACACACATCTTTGGTGTGAAAAATAGATTTGAACCACATTTAGATGCAGCATCACTACTTGATAATGTGGAAGGCACAGGAAGAGAAGAACTTGGATACTTTGATACAGTTGTCGGTACGCAAAAAAATTCAACTCAAGAGAATATTAGCCTTTTAGGCTTTATCTGGTACTACAGGATGCATCTCCTAGTTAGGAGTTTAACCAATTTATTAGGTCAGGATAAAACTCTGGAGTCATACAGCTTGGCCACCACCCATTAGAGAAACTGCCTACACAGTTTTCAGTGACTAGTTTATAGTTTTTCAAAACAACCCTTTGTTGCACGGAAAATTACATCAAAACTGAGATTGAATATATATTGATTTCTATACCTTTGGGATGACTAAATTTTAAGTAACCATTTGAAGATATTTGTGTATCAAATCACGCTCCTCAAATTTTAGCAACCAAGTTAATATGTGAAGATCCTGAACCACATAGTATTAAATACACTGCAGTTTCATTAATGTGGAAACAAACATACTCAGATCATGTTTAACAGGTTAATAGATTCTGCCCAACTGTCATATTTTAGACAGCATTCTATCTGTCCAAATTTTGACCGCATTTCTTAGTACTGATTCCACAATGACCCAGTTATTTCAGGAAATAATCCCCCATTTTGACAGTAAATTAGCTTAGTCAACCACCATTACAAAGTTTCATATGTATTTTTTATTATTAAAAGTGAAGTAGGTTATTTAAAAAAATAAATCTTTATTTGGAAGAAAATAGGACAGTTAAAAAGAAAACTGACTGCTGTAACATGAAAAAACAATACCTTCAAATATAAAGTTAATACACACATGGTGATTACTGCTGTAAAAAAAAAAAAGGTTAAGATACATATATTCACACAAAACCACCACACTTAATGATATATTACACTTATTTAAAACAACATCCTAATCATTACTTACTGTTGATCCTTTGTCCCACATTCATTGAACTCTTTATGACCACAATATTGAACACTGGAGTTTCGTTTAGTTATGTTTGCATCAGGCCATTAATCCCATTAACTAAATGAACTAAAAAAATGGTTCACCCTCGGAAAAATAATTACATTGATTAAAAATTAGTATGGATAAAACCAATACCAGGTTATCCTATCCAGCAAGAAGGAGGACTTATAAAACTGCTCTAATGAATAGCAGGGCCAAAAGGAAATAATCTGAGACATCATCAACCTCAGATATGTAAATTGACTAGGTCTTTAGAGCAAGCTAATGTCAGATAATCACTGAAGATAAAATACCAACCTTGGCTATGTAGCCTAAGTGAACCAGTGATTTCTTTAAAAAAATTTTTTTTTAGCCTGAGGGATAGTGTTTAGTTAAAACTGGGGTTAAAATAGGATTCCTGTGAAATGCATGATCCTTTGCAGGAGTGGGACATGATCCAAACAGGTTAATTTTACTCTCTCACCATGGGGAAAGAAGCTTCCAAGATTTTTTTTTTAAGCAGTCATATGAACAGTGAACACTGCTTTAAAAGCTACGGTCAAATTTGCATGAACAGAAAAGTTAACACGAGGATAGGTCATTTTACCATCACCTCCACTTGCGGAACTCTTTTAAACCCTTTGTTATACCATCGTTTACCCAACAACCAAAAAACGGTGAAATTTGCAGCCAATAAAAACTGGTCAGTCATGGTTCTAGATGAGAAAAAACGTTACAGACGAGATCTATGCACGCTCCCGCTGCCTAAACCCAGACAGCTGCTGTATTAAAAAAAATCAGCAACTTTTAGCTACAGTTTGGCTTCTCGTGACCTCTCTCTCTACCTCCACTGCCCCAATTCATGATTTGATTTACTGTTCAAATTTCAGTGATCAGAGAGTTGGTTAAAAAATCTCCTTTTACCCATGTTAGCCAATTTATAGATTCATGGTGTAAGATATTTCAGATCACTGCTACCGTTGTGTACACAAGCACCATTGCTCATGGACCAATCCAAACCACCGTGAGGTACCATTTAATTCAATGCACAATGACAACCACTTTTAGTTGTATTAAAACTTTCAAGTGATTTCAAGAGAGAGAAACAAAAGATATTCCCACTCTATGAACCTGATTCCTGTTAGTGCCAGTCTTAACATGGACAGATTAAACTGTGAACACTCTTCATGACAATACATACCTCCCTTAGCTCCATATAAGCCTTCTCCCACACCACAAGGCTGAGTATATTAAAGGGACACTGTCAAGTATTTCAGGGGGCTTGCAATATATGTTTTGCTTTGATAAAAAGGGTTGCAAAACCTGAGTGGAAATGCTCCAGTTGTTGTATTTATGGAGTTCTGCAAAAACAGATGAGTGAAATATTTTGGCTTGATGATTTTCATTAAAAAAGAATTTCATTACATGCCAGCTGTGTTAGAAAGTGGAAACCAGTACACAGCTGTAAGAGAAGAATCAAAGAGGTGCTTTCTAGTCTAGTTTCACTGTAAAGTAAAACAGCATTAATATAACTTCACACTGTTTAACTGTTGTAGTGGGTTCATCTTAAGTCTTAGGTCCAATAAATATATATACACTGTATTTATAAATATACACACACACCTCTTAAATATATGAAATATCTTGACAATGTCCCTTTAAGTGAAGTTGAGATAGGTGAAGCTGGTACTGAAGAATGCAGTAACTTTGAAGTGTATGATTAACCCCCCAGAATGGAGTGAAGCTGCAGTGCAAAAACCATGTTTAACCATGTTTGCAATCAGGCAGGCTAGGATATTGTAAAGTCTTATGGCACACCCCTCCAGTCCCCAAGAGAAATGATCCTCTGCATGGTATGGTACACTCTTAAAAAGTACCAACCAAACGATACCAACTTGTTAACAACTGTAGCTGTTTAGGGCATTATAATTATGCTCGTTACCTTAGCCTGATCCCATTAACTGGCCTTCATGACATCTATGAATTTTGCGCCTGCCAATAATAAATGGTTCAAATCCTTTTCTATCAATACAATTTGAGAACTTTTCATTTGCAGTGGTCATGTATTCATAAACTCATAATAATACATAGCCAATCTTTAAGAAATCTAATGCATGGTGCATAGTTTAACCCAAACCCAATTAATACCACATTCTGCAACTAACCACATTTCTTAGCAAGCACACAATTAGACATTTGATGAACCATCAGATAAACAGAGGTCAAAAGTTCCCAGTTATCTTTTGCTTAGCATTAGAAATTCAGCTCCTTCTTTTAAACGCATATTCAAACCCTGTATATCAATACAAGGACTTTTTTGTTAAGTCTGTTAAAAATGGGTCCATCAATAGCTCTTCTATTTACCAAATAGCACTGGCAAGAAAGTTTATGATGTCAATGTTAATGGGTTGTTTTGTTTAAATACTCGTTTAACTTAAACGTCTTCATTTGAAGGAAAAAGTCCATGGTGCAGAACTGAATCAATACATCTACACAAAGGAGGACCCCATTTTGTATGGCAAACTGACATCAAAGAAAGCCCCCCACAGGCACATTTCTGCTCAGCAGGCCCGCATGATCATTCCAGCCAACTGTGGATATTCAGAACAGCACTTCTAGGGATACACCGATCATCTGAATGCTTTTAGACTGGCAAGGAGGGCACACAGCATTTAACTCTGGCTTCCTTTTTAAAAGGCTCTGGAAACTTTAAACTGCAGGCATCGATTTATGGCAGGTGATGCAAAGACCGCTCAAGGCAGAAGAACAAGCTCTTTTTCCTGCACTGCTTTTTTGGCATCACACTGGCAAACGGCTTCCATTTCTTTACTGTCTCATCTGATCACCACGAAGCACACTAGGTATAACGGATCATGCACCAAGAAGCCTTTTTACTTTACTTTATAGGGAAGCACATCTGGAAAAAAGGCTAAAAATAGCTGGTTTTATGAACCCACCCCACCCCTCCGCCAAAGCCGCCAGGCACATGTTGCTTAAGTTACTTTAAATCCCAGGCCAATCCCCACCCAGACCAAAGAATATGTTAGTCAAGAATGCTAGGATCAGCGATCAGGCTGTATTATGGATAAAAGGGATTTTCCCTCTTTCCCAGCTCAGCGGTTTATGCCGCCATCCCCATGCTGCTCTTATCCCCTTTACACCTCTATGTTACCGGTAGCCGGAGAGAAATTATTTTAAAAAAAAGTTATATTACCAACTCTGAGGCTCTTGAATTTTAATAGGGAGGGAAGGGGAGGGCGGGGTGAAGTGACCTGAAGAGACTAATTCCAAGTCCAGAGCCAGACTCCAGAAGGAGAGTTGTGGGGGACAGAGGGACAGAAATACTGCCACCTGGAAAAGAAAACTGCACAAGGGTTTGCACACACCACCCCTCCCTCCAAGAGTCCCACAGGTTCAAGCAGCATCACTAGTACACATCGCTTATTCTTTTCTTTGTAGGTTCTTACACCACACTCCTCACCAAGCTGCATTAAGCAATGTGACCAATTGTTTACGACACCAGCTGTTCAATTTGCTATCATGTAGGTGCCTGTTTATCCCTTATTAGGAAGGGGCAACGCCCCATCTCCTGGTATAACCATCTTCTACTGATCCAAGGCGAATCAGGGGTGTTCCCCTTAGCTGCCAGGCCCTCCCTAGCCATGGGTTAAGACTTTCATACCAATAGCCTAAAACAGGAATGAAGAGCCTTTCTGCTCAGCAATTCTTGTGGCACCTCTGGGCTATTCCTCCCACCAACCAGAGACCAAAACACTTACCCCACTGGCCTCTGCTCTCCATACACCCCCTGCCCAAACCCAGGCTCCCTGCCTCTGTGGTCCAGCCACCCACCACTCGCAGCCTGGATTGTGGGGGGCATCCATACGCACGTTATACCAAAAGCAAGGGGGGGCAAGTCCCACGCAGCTGTCACCTATGGGAGAAAACGGTCTTCTTCCTCTTCGCCTCACTCCTTCCCTGCCCTTGTCTCACTCTGTCCATCTCGCTTTCTTTCAAACTCCCTCTATTGCTCCCTCACCCTCTTCTTTCACTTTACCTCCTTTTCTCACTCCTCTCTTCTGTGCTTCTCGCCCCTCCCCATGCTGGCTCTGCTCACTGTCTCTCCTCTGTCCCTTGCAGCTGCTTCTAGCCTCTTTCCACCCCCAGCCCTCCCTCCTCTCTCGCTCTCTCCTTCCTCTCTCAGCAGCCTGCCCCACAGCACCTCGCCTCGCTCTCCTTATATAACCCCAGCTGTGGCCGCAGCACCTCCCAAAAGGGAACCGAATCGGAACAATTCCTCCGCCAGCCAGAGGGAACAAAAATAGTCCCTCTCTCTTTTATCTCCCCATAACCATGATCCCCCCCAAAAACAGTACATTCCCCCCACTGTAGGGGAAGCAGGCAGTGAATCAAGGCAGAGGCGGGTAGAAGCTGCTTGTGGATAAATCAGCTTTCATGTCCCTTTTGAACAGGGATTGCAGAGAAGGTTCTGGAAAGTTCCCTCACGCGGGGGAGGGGGGATGGCGATGTGGGAGCGTAAATACTGTCCCAAATAAGCACTAAATATTATCCAGCCAAAGGAACAGGGGATGAAGCACATTGGGGGGAGGGGAAGGGGTTGGGATGGGGAGCCAGGATGTCCCCCAGAGGTGTGGGGGAAGAATAGGAGAGAAAAACAAGGCTATCCCTTTGGGGTCTCAGAGTAACAGCCGTGTTAGTCTGTATTCGCAAAAAGAAAAGGAGTACTTGTGGCACCTTAGAGACTAACCAATTTATTTGAGCATAAGCTTTCGTGAGCTACAGCTCACTTCATCCGATGCATCCGATGAAGTGAGCTGTAGCTCACGAAAGCTCATGCTCAAATAAATTGGTTAGTCTCTAAGGTGCCACAAGTACTCCTTTCCCTTTGGAGTCTATTTTAGATACTTATATGGCAGCCCTCACTAGTGTGTGAAGTGCCCGGATACTACAATGTATTTAGCCTCACAGCCTCCCTGTGGTGCAGGGCAATGCCCTCACTCCCTCTGTCTGGATGGGGAAACTGAGGCACAGCATGGCTAAGTCAGGGGTTCTCAACTTTTTTCTTTCTGAGGCCCCCCAAACATGCTATAAAACCCCCACAGCCCACCTGTGCCACAACAACTGGTTTTCTACTTATAAAAGCTAGGGCCGGTGTTAAGGGGTAGCAGGGCAGGGCAATTGCCTGGGGCCCCATGCCACAGGGGCCCCCATGAAGCTAAGTTGCTCAGGCTTTGGCTTCAGCCCCAGGTGGAGGGGCTTCAGCTTTCTGCCCTGTGCCCCAGATAAGTCTAACACTGGCCCTGCTTGGGGGGCCCCCTGAAACCTGTTCAAGGCCCCCCGACCCCTGACTGAGAACAACTGGGCTAACCTAGGATCACAAGGAGTCTGTGGAGGAGCAGGGCAGGTCTCAGCTGGCATGGGGCCAGGCTGGCTGGGGCCGTGGTGGGCAAATGGAGCTTCATCCCCACATCTGTTGTCCCAGTTGCCCTAATTAGGGGATACAAAATAAACCCTATGATGGGAGAGACGGGGGGCGGGATATTTGTCCCAGCCTCCCCCCACCCCGCGCCCCACTTCCCGCAGGGGAGGTAAAGACAGATCCCTCCCAGGACTGGGGGCAGGGGAGGTAATTGGGGTGTGGGTGTGTGTGTGCGTGGGTGTGTGGGGGATATTATCCCAGCCCCTGGCAGAGTGAGAGGGGGTGTTGGTAAATATTGCCCCAGCCAGGAATGTATGTGGGGGGGTAATTTTGGTTTTGGGGCCAGGTACCATCCCAGGCTCTGGCAGGGCAAGGGGAGCACCCAGCCCTGCATGGGGAGAGCGAGGTGCGTGTCGGTGTTTAACCTTTAACGGTTTGTGTTTACAGCGGGGAGGGGGGGCAGGGCCGGGGCGGAGGGATATCTGCGCATGAAGTCGCATCACTGCAGAGGAGGAGGGAGCCACCCGTGCAGGACGTGACTGGAGGAGGGGAAGGGACCGACAGCTGAGTGCAGTCACAGTCTGTGGTTAGGATAGGTGGGTGGGAGCCAGCCTTGGGCAACCAACCCCCCCCACCCCCCGAACACAACGCACCACAACAACCCCCGCCTGACACCCTCCCAGTACACAACGCACCACAACAACCCCCGCCACACACAGCACTGTACACAACACACCACAACAACCCCTGCCTGACACCTCCCCCAGTACACAACGCACAACTCCCCCACCTGACACAGCACAACCCCCATACATAATGCATCTCAACAACCCCACCACCTGACATAAAACACCTCCTGTATACAATGCACCACAGCAACCCCTGCCTGACACAGCACGGCGCCTGTACACAATGCACCACAACAACTTTGCTGCCTCACACACAGTGATGCCCGAACATAAAACAATGACCCTACTGCCTCACACAGAATGACACATCATACGCAACACACCACAATGACTATGGCGCCTCACATGGTACAAACCACTCTGTATACAATGCACCACAAGAGCCTGTTGCCTTACACGCAGCACAACCCCCCTGCACACAATGATCCTGCCGCACCGCCTCACACACAGCACTGCCTGTACACACCACAACAACCCTGCTGCCTCACATAGAACCCTCCTGTACACAACATGCCACAAGAACCCTGCAACCTTACAGAGCACAACCTCCGTAAACTATGAACCACAACAACCCCACTGCCTCACACACAGCACAAGCCTCTCTGTACATAACACACTGCAACAACCCCGCCACCTCTCACACAGCCCCCATCACAACACACCACACCTTGCCACCTCATACACAGCACCCTCTGTAAACACACACCACAGCAACTCCTGATGCATCAGACTGCATACCACAATGATCCCATCTACACACACAAAACCCATCTGCCCTCTTGGAGCCAATGCACTCCACCCATCCCCCCCAAAACTCTTCTCCACTTCACTCTCTTATGCAACCCCCCCACCGCAAGGCACTCCCCCCCCAAACAAACACCTTCCCCCCCAGCCTCCCTCCTAGGGTGACCAGATAGCAAGTCTGAAAAATTGGGACACTTTTTTCGGGGTCAGAGAGGCATATAGTTGGCTATGTAAGACAAAGCCTCTAATATCAGGACGGTCCGAACAATAACAGAATGTCCAGTCACCTTACTTCCTCCACACACAGAACCATCCTATGGGCTCCCCCCCACCTCCCAAAGCACAGCAATCTCAGTTCCCAAAGCGTTTTTTCTACAGTGCCTGAGTTCTGCAACAGCAGAGGCAACGCCCAAATCTGGCTCTTTCCAGCAAAGGCAGAAACAAGAGGAAGGAATTTTCCACTGCTGCCCCGACATTCATTGCTCAGCTAGAGACAAAATGCATGCTAGGAATGACTTAATGCTTCTTTGGGCAGCTGCAGAAGGGACAAATGCTATTGTTAGCACATGGGTCTCAGTTTCTCAGTATGTTGCCTCTTTTCAACCTGAATACCTAGTCAAATTTCAGGGCCCCGGGGGCATTCCAGATGGGAGCAGAAATGTGGTGATCTGTATGGTCTTTGCTGTTTTGTTTGCTAAGAACAGACAAAGGCCTGAGTCCTGGAATAGAAAAGCAACAAGGAGTCTGGTGGCACCTTAAAACCTAACAGATTTATTTGGGCATAAGCTTTCGTGGGTAAAAAAAAACCCACTTCTTCAGATGTATGGAGTGAAAATTACAAATGCAGGCATTATATAACAACACATGAAGGGAAGGGAGTTACCTCACAAGTGGAGAACCAGCGTTGGCAGGGCCAATTCGATCATATAGCAGGAAACAGCTCCCTTTGCTCATTGCACCAAGAGCCCGCTTTTCAGCCTACTCCCCTGACCCCCAAACCTCTCCATAATGGTGGGGTTTCTTCCAGGATCAGCCACAGTCCCTGACTCTTAGTCTCTCCCAGGTTTTTTGCCTGTTCTGCCACCCCCCACCCTAAACAGTAATCAGCAAAAGCTCCTGAGCATGTTCACCAACTCTTTTTGTCTTAGGCGGGGGCTTAAAGTTCAGCATGTTACATGAAGGGTGACTGCAGACCTATCAATCTCAGTGAGGTTTTAACTCAACCACAACAAGGCTTCACCCAGCTCATGCTAGTAGTCTCCGAGGACTGGATATGGTTCACGTCCTGTTTAACTTCACAGCTAAGAGAATAATGGAGATACTATTATTGGCTGGTAGCACCTTTGAGCCCCAGCCAAGCACCCCGCTGTGCTAGGTGCTGTACAAACAACAATGGTCCCTGTCCCTAAAGAGCTTAGGAGAGCATGGGGTGAGTCTATCTGAAGCCTGTCTTGTGACCAGCACAGAGCTGCAAAACAGGCAAGGGAGATCGTGTGGAAAAATACAACGTTTACACTGCTAAAATCCGGGCACAGCTTGCAACTGCATCATCAGAACAAGACCAGCCCCTTGCAGCAGCTGAGCCAGCGCTCCCCACCTCCATTTGGATTTGGGTTTTGCTTAGCAGCCTTCGTTAGCTTGGAGATGTGACCCCTAAGGCCTCCAAACCCAGAAGGCAAAGTGACTAGATCCAACACTGCTAATTAAAAAAGCCTCGTGATTTTTTTTTTTTTTAAGCCAGTCTCATGATTTTGGAATGCTTGGGCCTGGCCACACTATTTAGAGAGGGGTTTTATGGGCACACTTCCTGGGACAGCAGTGTCCATTTCATGAGAGAGAAACTGAAATAGATTTGCTGAGCTTTACAAGGCTATAGATATATATGAGGTAGAAGAGCTATGATCAAGGCACAGAACTGTGATCCAGGACTCCTGGGTCTATCTGTGGCTCTGGGAAGGAGTGGGTCCTAGGACCCCTGGGTTCTAGTCCCAGCTTGAGGGAAGGGAGTGGGTTCTAGCAGGTTAAAACAAGGGACAGGGCTGGGATCAGGATTCCTAGGTTCTGTTCCCACCCCTGCTGCTATCTCACTGAACCCTTAGACAGCCCTGTCCCCTGGTGGATTCAGTGCACGGAAACACTCACATACACCTCCTCCGGAGCTCTCACAAAGAGCAAAGTGGCTCAGTAAATGCTCCCCAACAAGCAATGCCTAGATGCCATGTTCTCTGCACTATGGATTCAGCAGTACTGCAGTGTTTGAGGAAGGCCGTGTCCTGATACAGCACTCTTACAGCAGCAAGCACCCCAACCACAGGGACCTGACCCTGATTGCAGCATCTTTTAGTACCGTGAAGTCTTGTCTACATGCAACGTTTTGACTTAATAGCCTGAGGTGTAAATTTAAGCCCATCTATTTAAACAGGCACAACTTCTTCTCCCAGGTGGACACTGTTGTTCCAGTAGAAAAGGTCTTTTTTTGATTTCATTTATGACATTTGGGACGGGGTTTAAGCTAAATCAAAGAAGCCACTTTTATTCCAAGTCAATGGGTCCCCCACAGGGAAGTCATACTGGGGTAGCACTGGCCCAGCGACGGGGCACTAGTTGTGGACTTGGGAGACCTAGGTTCAAGTCCCAACACCATCAGACTTCCTGCGTGACCTTGGGCAAGTCACCAAGGACATGTCTACAGTTCAAGGAGACATACCCATGCTTGCTCTCATCCAGCTAGCAGGCTAAAACAGAGTATAGCTGCAGTGCCAGGAGCTGGCCATCTCAAGTATGTACCCACCTGAGACACTGGCCCCTCCTGCAGCTCACCCCACTTAGCCAGTGGTAGCAGGTCTCCTTCAGCTGGACTTTACACCTTCCAGCGCCAACGTAGACAAAGCTTCTCTGTGTCACAGTGTAACAGCACTGCCCTCCCTCACAGGAGGAAACCTACTGACTGCTATACTTACCTACATGCCTCCAGCTTCCATCCAGGACACACCACACGATCCATTGTCTACAGCCAAGCTCTAAGATACAACCGCATTTGCTCCAATCCCTCAGACAGAGACAAACACCTACAAGATCTCTATCAAGCATTCTTAAAACTACAATACCCACCTGCTGAAGTGAAAAAACAGACTGACAGAGCCAGAAGAGTACCCAGAAGTCACCTACTACAGGACAGGCCCAACAAAGAAAACAACAGAACGCCACTAGCCGTCACCTTCAGCCCCCAACTAAAACCTCTCCAGCACATCATCAGAGATCTACAACCTATCCTGAAAAATGATGCCTCACTCTCACAGATCTTGGGAGACAAACCAATCCTCGCTTACAGACAGCCCCCCAACCTGAAGCAAATATTCTCCAGCAACCACACACACCACACAACAAAAACACTAACCCAGGAACCTATCCTTGCAACAAAGCCCGATGCCAACTCTGGCCACATATTTATTCAAGTGACACAATCATAGGACTTAATCACATTAGCCACGCCATCAGGGGCTCGTTCACCTGCACATCTACCAATGTGATATGTGCCAGCAATGCCCCTCTGCCATGTACATTGGCCAAACCGGACAGTCTCTACGCAAAAGAATAAATGGACACAAATCTGACGTCAGGAATCATAACATTCAACAACTGGTAGAACATTTCAACCTCTCTGGCCACTCAGTAACAGACTTAAAGGTGACAATTTTGCAACAGAAAAGCTTCAAAAACAGACTCCAACGAGAAACTGCTAAGCTTGAATTAATATGCAAACTAGATATCATTAACTTGGGTTTGAATAGAGACTGGGAGTGCCTGGGTCGTTACACATATTGAATCTATTTCCCCATGTTAAGAATCCTCACACCTTCTTGTCAACTGTCTAAACGGGCCATCTTGATTATCACTACAAAAGTTTTTTTCTCCTGCTGATAATAGCTCATCTTAATTAATTAGCCTCTTACAGTTTGTATGGCAACTCCCACCTTTTCATGATTCTCTGTATATATCTGTATCTATCTGTCTACCATCTTACTATATGTTCCATTCTATGCATCTGATGAAGTGGGCTGTAGCCCACGAAAGCTGATGCTCTAATAAATTTGTTAGTCTCTAAGGTGCCACAAGTCCTCCTGTTCTATCGACAGAGTGTGAGGCACTCAGATCTGTGGTGGAGGTGGGGTTGTGGCGAGGGATGTAAGAGCCACAGACAGATGGCGTAGATACAAATACCAGCTGACAAGCATTTAAATGCCACAGGATACTGTATCCGAGGCCTGGGACAGGACCCTAGGAAGACATCCTCCACCCCTGACCCCCTTTAGTTTGCACAAGGCAAAGGCAGAACTACTTGTGCGTTCCAGACAGCAGTTTTTGTTGTATCCAGCTGTTTCTGCCCCTTTCCATGGGGCCTTAGCACTGGCTGCTGCTGTCCAGCCCAGTTTTTTTAATGCCACATTTTGGGTGCTCTGAAAATGTTACAGCACAACCGACAGAAGCAGCACTGTCCCCATGAGCCTTCGAGGCATCGGGGGCCTAGCAAGCTTTGCTTCTGAACAAAGGAACAGAAACAGCCCTATGGGTGGAAAAACAAACAGGCATGGGACACGGTCCATTTGCACCACCTCGTGGCAGGATTTGTCTCTGCAAGGTGTTTTTTCAGCTCCTTCATTCTGCAGAGAAGTTTCACAAGCAGAGAACTAGGTTGCTCGACTAAAAGCCCAATAGACCCTTCCTGCCTCAAGTCTCTGAGCTTAGATTTTCAATGCAGCGAAGAATTCTTCATCGAGGTCAAGGCCAGAAGAGTGTTAGATTATCCAGCCTGACCTCCTGTATAACACAGACCTGAGAATTTCACCTCATTACTGGTGTGTTGAGCCCAATAACTTGTAACTGACTAGAATAACTTCTGGAAAGGCATCCAAGTCTTGAAATGAGCTGGAGAATCCTCCACTTCCTTTGGCTGTTCATTCCAATGGTCAGTCACCTGCACTGTCAAATGTATGCCTTATTTCTCATTTGTGTTGTCTGGCTTGGATTTCCAGCAAGAGATTTTACTTACTGAAAATCTTGTCTGCATCTGTATCGAGTGGGCACCTGAATTGAGGCAGCAAAAAATGGGCCACCCACCCACTAAAAACTAGCCCCTTTTAAAAGATGTCAGTTTGAAGTCCCCAAATCATTAAGTCATTTTTTAAAAAAAGTCTTGGCCTGAGTTATTAATAATTTTCTAGCTTATGGCAGTACAGAGGCCCCACTTGGGTCTGGGGCGGGGGGGCCCAGTGATACTGCATGGACTCCAACCAAGATTAAGGTCCCTGTCGCACTGGGTGCTGCACAGACCCCACCATAACTGAGCCTGGGCCCCCCCAGTGATGCCAGGTGCCACACCCTGAAGAGCTGTTCTGACAGCAACAAAAATCAGATACTCACCTTCTGTAACTGTTGTGCTTCGAGATGTGTTGCTCATGTCTATTCCAGTTAGGCGGGCACATGCGCCGTGTGCATGGCTGTCGGAAACGTTTCCCGAGCAGCTGCCCGTCGGACCGGCTGTGGAACCCCCTGGAGTGGCACCGGTACAATGCTCTATATACCACCCTGCCAGCCCGACCTCCCTTTCAGTTCCTTCTTGCTGGCTACTCCGACAGAGGAGAAGGCCGGGGGGGGATGGAATAGATATGAGCAACACATCTCGAAGAACAACTGTTACAAAAGGTGACTAACCGGTTTTTCTTCAAGTGCTTGCTCATATCAACTCCAGGTAGGTGACTTCCAAGCCTTACCTAGGAGGTGAGGTTGGAGTCAAGGTATTGCCGACTGAAGTACACCTCTACCCCGATATAACGCAACCCGATATAACACGAATTCGGATATAACGCGGTAAAGCAGCGCTCTGGGGGGCGGGGCTGTGCACACCAGCGGATCAGCGCGCCAGCGTGGCTGGCTCCGACACGCTGCTCTGAGCGGCGTGTTAAGGGTGCCGGACCCGGGGGTTGGATAAAGGGCAGAGGGCCTCGGGAGGCAGTCAGGGGACAGGGAGGTTGGATGGTTCGGAGGTTCTGGGGGCGGGGCGGTCAGGGGACGGGGAACAGGGGCGTTGGAGTCCCGGGGGGCCTGTCAGGGGGCAGGGGTGGAGTCCTGGGGGTGATTAGGGACGGGGAGGTCTCTGGAGGGGGCGGTCAGGGGACCAGGAGCAGGGGGCTTAGATAGGGGGTGGGGTCTTGGGAGGGGTGGTTGGGGCGGGGGGGTTGGATGGGTCGGGGATTCTGAGGGGTCAGTTAGGGGGCGGGAAGTGACTATTAATAACGGAAATGCTCGAGGCCAAAGCAAGTTTGATATAACATGGTTTCACCTATAATGCGGTAAGATTTTTTGGCTCCCGAGGACCATGTTATATCGAGGTAGAGGTGTACTGCTCTGCTGAAGGCCGCATCATTCCTAGAATGGTGGACGATGGAGTGATGCGACGTGAAGGTGTGCACAGAAGACCACGTCGCAGCCCTGCAGATTTCCTGGAGAGGTACTTGGGCTAGAAAGGCTGCTGACGAGGCCTGTGCCCTCGTGGACTGAGCTGTGATGGCAGGCGGAGGAACCTTCACCAAGTCATAACAGGTGCGGAAACAAGCTGTGATCCAGGAGGAGATCCACTGGGAAGAGACTGGCAATCCCTTCATCAGCTCTGCTATAGCAACAAACAACTGGGTCGTCTTTCAGAACAGCTCTGTGCACTCGATATAGAAAGCGAGCGCTTGCCTAACATCCAGCGAATGCAGCTGTTGTTCTTGAGGGCTGTTGCGTGGCTTTGGATAAAAAACTGGCAGGAAGATGTCCTGGCTAATATGGAAGCAGGACACCACCTTGGTAAGGAAAGCTGGATGAGGTCTAAGTTGTACCTTGTCTTTATGAAAAATTGTGTACGGGAGCTCAGAGGTGAGGGGCCACAGCTCAGACACTCGTCATGCCGAGGTGATAGCCACCAGAAAAGCTACTTTCCAAGAGAGGTAGAGGAGTGAACAAGAAGCTAAAGGCTCATGAGCTGGGCAAGGACTAGGTTAAGGTCCCAGGCCGGGATGAGGGGCTTCATCAGGGGATGTATCTTCTCCAGGCCTTTCAGGAAACGTTCCACGATGGGGTAAGCGAACACCGAACGCTCAGAATCGCTTGGGTGAAAGGCTGAAATGGCCGTGACGTGGAGCTTGAGGGAACCAAACGCCAGATGCTGGTCCTTTAGGTACAGAAGAGATAGTCCAGGATACAAAGAATGGGAGCCTGGAGCGGGAGCACCTGCCTTTGGGCGCACCAGCTGGAGAACCTCTTCCATTTCGCCCTGTATGTGGCCCTAGTACACGGCTTGCAGCTTTCCAGAAGTACCTGCCTCACCGGATCCGAATAGGCGAGCTCTGCCTGATTCAGCCACGGATTCTCCAGGCCATGAGGTGGAGAGACTGAAGGTCTGGGTGAAGGAGGTGACCGTGGTCGTGTGTAATGAGGTCGGGAATGAGAGGTAGCCATATCGGTGGCTGGACCGACAAGTGTGGGGTACCATCACTGGCGAGGCCAGGCTGGGGCCACGAAAATGACATCTGCCTTGTCCCTGCGGACTTTGAGAAGCACTTTGTGGATCAGTGGGAAGGCGTATAGCAGCCGCCCGGACCATGGAATCCTGAACGCATCTGCAACCGAGCACGGGTTGTGGCTCCTGAAGGAGCAAAAGCTTGGGCACTTTCTGTTGGCCCGTGTGGCGAACAGTTCGATGTGGGGAAATCCCCAACTGCAGAAGATGGAGTGGATGATGTCCGGGCGAGATGACCACTCGTGTGCGAGGAAACATCTACTCAGACTGTCCGCCAGCATGTTCTGAATGTCCGGCAGGTATGAAACCTGGAGAAGGATGGAGTTGGCTAAGCAACAGTCCCATAGTAGGAGGGCTTCCTGACAGAGAGGAGACGAGCGGGCTCCGCCTTGCTTGTTTATATAAAAACACAGCCGTGGTGTTGTCCGTCAACACCTGTACGTAGCGGCCCTGCAAGTGTGTCAGAAAAGCTGGGCAGGTGAGGTGGATCGCCCGGAGTTCTTGGACGTTGATATGTAAAACCAGCTCCACTACTTGCCACGGGCCCGGAGTTGTCCGGCTTCCCAGATGTGCTCCACAGCCCAGCGCAGACGCGTTTGTGACTAAGGTCTAGATGGGCTGGGGTGAGCGAAAAGGAACCCCGGCGCCTACCGCGTGGGGATTCAGCCACCACCATAGGGAATCGAGGGTGCTCCGAGGGATGGTCAGCACTGTGTCCAGACTGTCGTGGCGCGGGCGATACATAGATGTGAACCGTGGTTCCAAGGGTCTGAGTCACAGCCTGGCGTGTTGAACCACGTATGTGCAGGATGCCATATGACCTATCAGCCTGAGACATTGCCTTGCCATGGTGGTAGGAAAGCTGCAAAGGTTGCTGATTATCTGCGAGAGGGCTAGGTGACAGGTCTCTGGCAGGAATGCTCTCACCTGAGTCACATCCAGAATGGCTCCGATGAACTCTATCCTTTGAGCTGGGGTGAGCACTGATTTGCTGACATTGAGTATGATATCTAATCAGTTGAATGTGTCTCTGACTAGCTGCACCTGCGATTCTACCTGCTGACGGGAGCGGCCCCGGAGTAGCCAGTCGTCCAGGTAAGGGTAAACATGCATGTGGTGGTGGCGGCGAAAGGCTGCTACAACCGCCATGCACTTGGTGAAGACATGAGGTGCTGTGCAAAGCCCAGACGGGAGGGCCGTGAACTGGTAATGCACATTGTTCACCATGAAATAGAGGAACTGTCTGTGAGTCAGGGTGACAGATATGTGAAAATAAGTGTCCTTCATATCATGGGCGGCGTACCAGTCTCTCGGGTCCAGGGAAGGGATGATTGTGCTTAGGGAGACCATGTAGAACTTCACGCTGAGTATGAACTTGTTGCGTTCCCGCAGGTCCAGAATGGGCCTGAGGCCCTGCTTCACTTTGGGGATGAGGAAGTATCGGGAGTAGAAATCTTTGCTTTTGAGTTCCTGAGGGACCTTCTCCACCGCTCCTAGGGCGAGAAGAACCTGGAGCTCCTGGATGAGAAGTTGTTCGTGAGAAGGGTCCCTGAAGAGGGATGGGCAAGGGGGATGGGAGGGTGGGGAAGAGCAGAATTGAATAGACTATCCCGCCTCTTCTGTGCGGAGCACCCATCGGTCCGATGTAATAAAGAAAGAGACCATGCACGGTAGAAGCAGGATAGACAGTTCAGGAAAGGAGGGGAGGCAACCAGGTTGTGGACAGCAATGCAGTGTTTGAGGAAGGCTGTGTCCTGGTACAGCACTCTTATAGCAGCAAGCACCCCAGCCACAGGGACCTGATCCGGATTGCAGCATCTTGTGGTACTGTGAAGTCTTGGCTACATGGCAACATTTTCACTTAATAGCCTGAAGGTGCGCACCTTCAAAAGGGGTGCTTAGGACCCGAAGGGGGTTTGGATTGCTCTTGGCCCTGCTCAGATGGAGGACATGATGGCTTGCATCGTTGTATCTACTTTTCCTACGAGAGAAGTCCTGTCTGGGCCTAGGAGGAAAAGACCGCTGCTGAGTGGCTTGTGGTTTAAAGGGCTTCCTTTGGGTCGCCGGAGCGTGCATGCCAAGGGACTTTATTGTGTTCCAGGAGTCCTTTAGGCTATGCAGCCTGGAGTTCGTTTGCTGGGCAAATAGGCCCTGGCCATCAAAGGGAAGGTCCTGCAGGGTCTGCTGGACCTCCGGGGGAAGACCAGAGGACTGGAGCCAAGCATTGCGCCTCATCGCAATCCCGGACGCCAGAGTACGTGCCGTAGAGTCTGCAGCATCGAGGGAGCCCTGGAGAGAAATCTGGGCAACAACTTTACCCTCTTCCGCAATGGTCCCCAACTCCGCTTGCGACTCAGAGGGGAGGCACTCCTTCAATTTTAGGATCGAGGACCATGAGTTGTAGTTGTATCTACTCAGGACCACAAGCTGGTATGTGATCCTGAGAGAGAGAGAGACCCCCTGTGGAATAAATTTTCCTTCCAAACAAGTCAAGCCGTTTAGCCTCCCTTGATTTGTGTGCGGGAGCCTGCTGACCTTCCTCTCTTTTTCATTCACCGCCTCCACCACGAGAGAGCATGGGGGAGGATGGGTGAAGAGATACTCGTAACCCTTAGTGGGAACAAAGTATTTACGTTCGGCCCCCTTGGCCGTAGCGGGGATGGAGGCAGGTGTTTGCCAAATGGTTTTGGCATTGGATCGGATAGTTTTTATAATGGGTAAGGCTACCCTAGAGGGGCCCTCTGGTGCCAGGGTGTCCACCATTGGGTCCTCCCGTTCTACCACTTCCTTCACCTGAAGATTCATATTCAGGGCTACTCGTCGGAGGAGTTCCTGCAGGGCCCTGTAATCCATGGGAGGTGGCCCAGATGTTGAGGTGCCTGCCACCGCCTCATCAGGGGATGGTGAGGAGGAACTAACTGGTAGGACCAGTTCTGTGGCGGCCCCTTGATCTGTAGGGACCGGGTCTTCACGGGCACCGGGTATAGCCTCGGCAGGCCAACATGGTGCTGGGTCCAGGTTTTGCGGAGGATATTTGAGTGGGCGGCTGAGAGTTGCCTCTGGGTGGTGAGATCCCGAACAGGAGGACGGGGAGGGAGAGTGCAGTGGAATATCTGGTGGGGTGCCCTGGGCCTGATGGTATGCCCAAGGAGTCCAGAACTGCCATTGGGGCACCGAAATGTCTTGCCTTAGGCTCCCTTGCCTTTTGAATGGCATGCACGCTGAGGTTGGTGCTTAGAACAGTGCCGTGAGGTCACAGAGCGGGACCTGGACCTCGAGCGGGACCATGACTTATCTGCCAACTACTACCTTGAACGGGAGCGGCTCCAAGGGTCGGGACTATGGGACCAGTGCCGCCAGTCGGACTGGTGCCGTGAGTCAGACCGGCGCGGGGCATAGGCACGGTGCTGGGACTCAGAGCAGCGCGGCAATCCAGGTCAGGGGGCAGACAGACCCAACATGGCAGGCTTGCCTCTAGACCGTGCCATGCTCCGAGGGAGTGGAGGCTTATCCCTCATATGGGAGACTTAGGTGCCGTCATCTCAATGAGCCCCCTAGTGGCTTCAAAAGTGTCCAGGGTGGACGGCATCATAACTTCCCCCACATGCAGCCGTGGTGAGTCCAGGAGAGCGGGGCTTCCTGGAGAGACAGGGACCTGCGATGGCTCTGCGCGGCCCGAGGGTCTGCCGGCCATAGGCCAGTCCCCTGCTCCGTCCCCTTCCATGGGTGCAGTAGCTGTAGCAACCTGCTGGGGGGATTTCCCCTTGGTCTGTTTCTTGAGGGCAGCTGGGGAATGAGAGTGGTTCTGGGGAGAACGTTTCTGGGGCCCGGGGGACCTGCGGCTCCTGGGCTGGTGTGCTGAGTCCTTTCTCGGCACCGCAGACAGTTCCACAGGAGGAGTGGTCCGCACCAAGGCGCTTGGGGCCGGGTCCTGCTGCAAAAGGAGGAGACTCCATGAGGAGTTGCTTTAAGCGTATGTCCCTCTCCTTCCTGGTGCTAGGTTTGAAAGTTGCAGATCTTGCACTTGTCCGATTGATGGGCTTCTCTCAGACACCAGAGGCAGGAGTCATGGGGGTCGCCCATGGGCATCGGTTTAGTGCGGGGACTACAGGGTTTGAAGCCCTGAGACGGCATGCCCCGAGGCCCTGCGGGGCGCATGTTGGAGGGGGAGTCCCCCACAACCTGCTAAGTAGCGAGAAACAACTAACTAAGAACTATTAACTAACAATGGGTAACTATATACAGAGATTAACAGAAGAGCTAGGGATTAGTGGGACACTTGCAAGCAAGAGACCACTGTTCCAACAATGGCGGTAAGAAGGAAATGAAAAGGGGTTGGGTCGGCAGGGTGGTATATAGAGCGCCATACTGGCGCCACTCCAGGGGGCTCCACAGCCAGCCCCACGGGTAGCTGCTAGGGAAAAGTGTGTTGGCGTGCGCACACACCTAACTGGAATTGATATGAGCAAGCACTTGAAGAACAAACAAAACTCCCCATACAGCTAGGGAAAAATAGCACTTAACTCTGAGCAGCTATTTTCCCCATCCTATGTACTTAGCCTGAGCAATGAGGTGATTGTGGAGGAGTTTACTCACTGCTGGGACACAGTGGCATAGTGGGCTCACTTCATCTAACACTCCCTGCTGACAGCTGATCTGGCCCTACCATGGTCTGTCTCCTTCACATGGCTCAGCTGTCTGGCCAGCTGGGTTTTAGTCCCAACCCTTCCGGAGTAATAGCTTCCTACGTACTGGGCCAGCCTTCCTAGTTCTCCTTCCAGTGCCTCAGTCTTGTTTGCTGCCCTCGAGCCTGGGCCCAGTGGTCTATGCACCTTTTTATCAGGGTTTCCAGCTATCCAGATCCGTGTTTCAGGGCCTTCACACCACCTTATCAGTGTCTGGTGGGCCCTCTAAACTAGGTTCCAGTCCAGTGCCAGGGACCTAGGACAGGGGAAGTGGAGGATTTGTCCTGCTATTGTGGGGAACTTTCCTGGCTTATACACTACCCTGGTGGAATTAGCTAGCAAAAGGATCTGAGTCCTTGCTCCCACTCCCTTCCCCAGAGGTCTGTCTGACCTCAAGGGCTCCCCTTCCACACTCCTGTGTGGCAGAGTCCTTGTAACCCCAACAAGGCTGGGCCCAGGATTCCTGGGGGCTCAACCCCCAACCTTGTTGTGGTCACTTAGGGCAGGGTATAGGGTGTCCCCACTCCGGGGTGCTCTCTCCCCACTGGGCACTTCCCTGACCCACTGATCATTACATACCGTTTAAAGCTAATACAATTTAGTAAACAGCAACCAATTTAAAAAAAAATAAGGAAAAAATGGGAAAGGAAAACCCATCCCCCCGCCCTGTGTCATGGGGACACCACAAACAGCATCTCTGGAATGTAAGGGTCATTCACAGTCTGTTCCTCACCTGTCCCAGGCCCTGGCTGTGCTGCAGGGTGCAGTGAGTCAGACACTTGCTCTGGCAGTGGCCTCAGGTGCTAGGTGGCAGGGCCCTTCTCCCCCCATCAATCCCCCTTCCTAGTCCGGCCTGCAAGACCTCCTGGCTGGGGGAGTCTCCCTGCCCAGGGTCCCCCTCGCTCTCCCCAGCTGCTCACTATACTTGGGTCCAGACTGCTCCCATCCCAGCTCCACGGCTGCTCTCCCTCCGCTGCTCCTGTGGCCCCTGGTTCTGGCTCTTCCCGCTGCAGCTCTGCTCCCAGCATGGATCTGCTCCCTGGGCTGCTCCGGCTCCTGCTCTCTCCTTAGCTCGGCCCCTCTGACCAGGCAGCTCCAGCTCACAGGGAGTACGGGGACCCCACACTCCTGACTCTCTCATTGGCCTGCCTGCCTCTCAGTCAGGCTGACCTGGAGCGTGGTCTCAGAGTCTTGATTTCCCATCTGCCCTTCCTCTTTCTTTTGGTACTGGGAGAGGGCCAGCCAAAAAGCTCACTAAGTTTCAGTAAGGGGCCAACAGTCCCCTTACACAGGCAGTCCAGGGTCACCTCATTAGACCCCTTGCTGCCACCTCCCTGGTCTTCTTCCTACCAAGCCTTTCCCTGGACTTTCTCCTTGATCTGCAAGATCCTTCCTGTTCCCTACAGGTCTCTTCACTCCCTCCTACAGACAGTGGCTGTAGTTTCTCCCTCCAGGCCCCTTCTGCTCTAAAATTCCTGTTTATGCCACCACCCATCCCCTCCCAAGCTGAGTTTCCTCATTAATTAGGCCTAACCCACCCTCCAGGACAGGTGCAACCAGGTGGGCTAAATGACCAACTCCTGTTAACCCTTTGTTCACCTTCATCCATGGTACTGAGGTGACAAGCCAAGGACTGAACATTTCTATGGATAAGAACATCCAGAATAAGAATATACACACACACACATATATATATTTTGGAAGGGACATAAACCTTCATTCTTCAGGACATAAACCACCCACTACCTAACTAGTGGTCAGGAAGGGGGAAGTTATCCCATAAATACATACCACCTGGATTCTTGCACTTTCCCCTGACCCAGCTGGCACAGGCCACTCTTAGCATGTGGGTACTGAAATAAATGCACCAGTGCTTTGATGCAGTCTAGCAACCACCATCTTCCCACATTCCTCCTCCTCACATCTCTGCTCTACATTCCTCCTCTGAATTGCTAGCGTTAGAATGACCACCTCTTGACTCAAAAAGAGACAAGTTGATCTGGAGTGACTAAGACTATGGAGTGATTTCATAAGTGGAGTTTCACAGCATAAATGAACTTTGAGGAATAGGAAGGCTGGCCTAGCGGGTAGTGTTAGAATATAGCTATGCAGGCCTGCCTGTAAAAGCCTATACTTTAAGAACTTAAGTGTATTTTTATCACTTAGCTAGTTATAGAGGTATAAAAAAAAGAATCCAAATCACAAGTCCGTCTGTATATGGGCCTTCTCTCACTAGGATAGTCTGAGGCCTTGTTCTTAGGCTAAGGCCTTTGGCTAAGCAGCAGGGGCAGCCAAAAGCTGGGAAGTATACGGTCACATCCCCACATTCCAAACCAGTCACACTGAAATAAGGTGGTATTGTGCTGTTATGATCTTGTCCTGATAGTGCCTATCACCACCAGATAAAGAAACAGATCTTAAGATGGTTTAAAAAACAAAAAACAAACTTAGATTGATAACATCGTATCTGGCAAGAAATCACTTATCGATAATTGTGAAACCCTCATTTCTGTATTATTTTTATGGCCCCCACTTTTCTATTGTTAATCTGTCTGGTTCTCTAATTGTTTCTGTCTGCTGTATAATTAATTTTTCGAGGTGTAAGTTAATTAGGGTAGTGGGATATAGTTAGAGAACTATGTTACAATATGTTAGGATTGGTTAGACAGATTTCAGTAAAATGACTGGTTAAGGTATAGCTGAGAATATTACTATATAAACGGGGGTCAAACAGGCAGTAGGTAGGGAAATGGGAATCATACTTGCCGGAAATTAACCCCCAATAAACAGTGCATTGTCTGCACTTTGGACTTCTGGTCTTTTGCTGCTTGCGTCTGCATGACAAGAACCAGGGAAGTGGGAGGGTGGAGAGAAAGCCCTCAAACAGGTAGGATGCTAGAGTAGGACTTGAGGGACTGCGGTTTGGTTCCCTGCTCTAACGCTGACCTGTGTGACTTTCGGCAAGTCACTTAGTGTGTGCCTCAGTTTCCCCATTTGTTATATGGGGATAATAGTACTGCCCTACCTCCCAGAGGTGGTGTGAAGATGAGTACATTACAGATTGTGAAGTGTTCAGATGCTATGGGGATGGGGGCCAGAAGAGTACTTAAGACAGAAGTGATTTTATAATGATCATAGATAAACTGAGAGACAACATGTGAAATGGGGTAGCTTTGAAAACAAGTTCTCTCCTCCCTTCCTCAATCACATGCTGTAATTAACATTGCCCACCTTAACACCTGGCTTCTCAGACAGTACCTTTTATAAACAGATCTCAAATTAGTACCTTATTTGTTGAAAACAGCCTCTTTATTATAAGAGTGATCTGTAGCATACAAAAGAAAAATATTAGTATGTACACAATTTTTTTTCCTTCTAAAAATGAAATCCACACAGAAATCAGTAAAAAGAGAAGGCCATTTTTTGTGTTGCATATTGTTGATAGGTATGACATTTCCAGATCAGGGGAATTCAAACACACACATCACACAAAAGAATTAACACTTCCAGATACAAGATACAATGAGCACAAGACAGAATGATACAGTTCAGACAGACGTGCATAATTATTGGCTTGATTCTCCATTACAAACTCAGGTCTCTTTGAGGGCAGAATCCAGCCTGGAAAAGCACAATTCCTCCAGGTAACATTAGAATGATTTGCTTACTGGCTACCAGAAAGAATACATTTCAGTCCATTTCCTTCCATGGCACTGCGTTTAAAGGCACATTTACAAAGTGCTGGGCATAAACTGATCTTAGACCCAGCTGTATGGATCGTGGTTTAAGACACATGTTGGCAATTTTATCCCGAAAGGCATCATGGCACCAGACAAACAAGACATGCAACCTTGCCAAGAGTGAAAAATATGGATCTCACTCCACAGACTTCTAGAATTAAACATAGAAGAAGGCTGGAATGAAAGGAACACTTATGCACAGAACCCAAAATTCACTCTACACAAAACAAAGGGGAAGGTTTACAAAGCCTGCTGTGAATAGACATTTTTTGGAATTTTTAAATAAAATAAGTCAGTGACAAAGTTATTTGGATTTAAATGCCATTCAGAGTCCCAAATACAGTACAACAGCATCAGGAGGAGAAAGCCAAAAGGGAAACCGACCAGTTAACTTTAATGGTAAATGGAAAAAATGAGACACAGGACCAATGGTGAAAAATTCTCCACATGGCAACTAGTTAGTGTTGTAGGTTTTTCAAAACCTATGTTAATAATATGGAGTTTTATGTTGATAATGGGCCAGAACATCAGCTGGTCTAAATCAACACAACAGTGATCCCAGGTGCTGTAAACAGCACAGCTTCAGTGAAGACCTGGACAAGTGCCTCAGAGTACAAAGCTGTCTTCTTGTAGCTGTTGTGAAATATACCGGAGGAGGAGGAGGAGGACACACCAAGTGATCATTTGTAAAGTACTAGGGGGCATTATTTAGATCTGTGAAACCAAAACAGTAGCCCTGTGCCTTCCAAAAATGAGAGGAAGTGGGTCCAAATGTTGCCCAAGTGTAATTAAAAAACACCCCTCCTGCGTTTTTAGCCAAACCTCAAACCAACAGCAGTGTTTATATGGTTAAAAAAAAAAAAAAAAAAAATCGTCCAAACCCAAAACATTGCGGCAATTGTGCTAGAGCAGTTTCTTGTGACATTTGACCTAGCAAAAGGAGGAGTCCAGTTATGCAAGCACTAGCAGTTGCAAATGGCTAAGAGGCAAACTATTTTCTCCCCCGGCCCCTCCCACACTGCTAACTGCAAGCTGAACAGGAAGTGCAGAATGAAGGCCGAGCTCAGCATTTTTAACAGCCCCCATGGCAGTCCCCAAAACCGAGCACACAACAGGCACTGACCAAAGCGCCAACTCAGCCTGAATCCAATCGCACAGAGGGGGATTGGAACCTTGAATGCTTTGGGCCTGGTTCCATCAGCTTCATGTAGCAATTTTATCCCAGTGCATGCAAGGACCCAGTGGTATTTCACACCCACTTGCCACTGCAGCGAACCTCGCACCAGATGCAAAATGTAGGCCTTTGGTCTGGTCTGAAGGCTTTTGCAGCATTAAAGAGACAAGCTGCTTCAAGGTGCCTTCCAGTGACATGACATAACTCAGAGTATTCAGGGTTCAGACACTGGGTGTCTCAGGTTTAACATGAATGATCCGTAGCCAAGAGTTTTCAACAGTGACTAAGGATTTTGGGTGCTTCAACTTTTGGGTACCCTTAAAAGGGGCCTGATTTCCAGGAATTGCTGAGCACCTGCCCTTTGAAAATCCAGTCACATTGGAGGAGTCTCAGGCTGGGCACTCCCCAGAATCACTACTGAAACCCAGGGCCCTCGGGTTTAGCTGACCTGTGGCTCATTCCCAGCTGCAGCAGCTCCTCCATGTCCCTTCCGCACACCCAGCTCCTTCCTGCATTCACTTCCCAGACCTCAGACGCCGCAGCAGAAAAACTATCCCCCCACCCCGTGCTCCACTCCAAATCTGCAAGAATCCACGTCTGTCTCACAAAGCCTTGTGTTTCAGTCCCATGGCACAAGAAGAGCCCAGCCTTTGCATATGGGATATCAGAGTTCTCCTGCCCAGAAAATGTGGCTGTCACCTTTAACCGATGTGCTTTTCTTTTACCCCTGACGAGACTCGGATGCTTTCTGTGGTGTACCATTGCAATGCTCACATTAACATGGTGACTCTGCAGTACAGTGAGAAACAGACAGGCACCCCAGGGAAGGTTCTAAAGCCTCCTGGTTTGAAACAGGATCATGCCCTGTATTTTTTGCGTTTTCTCAAATCACTAGCAACCCCCACCTCCGCTCCATTCAGCGCTTGGAGCCAGATTCACCGCTGTCCTGCACCTTTGTGCTGTGGCTCCTGTTAGTGCAAAGTGGTACAAGATGCTAACTGGGTCAGAACAGCACTGGGAAAAAGCAGAGCTGATCACAGATGTGGCTTGGAAGCAGAAGGGGCAGTGCCATCGCACTGGGAGAACGGCTGGAGCCAGAGCACCGGCTGGCAGAGCTAGAAATCAGACCAGGACCCAGATGGAGCGAAAGCATTTATGAAGTCCCTATAGCAGACCCCCTTCCAACACTGAGATGAGGACAGAGCCCAACACTTGGCTCCAAGCCCCAGCTGGAGAACCCCTAGAGTCACTGACTGACCTAGCACTAAGGGCATGGCTACACTGGAAACATCAAAGTGCTCCCGCAGCAGCGCTTTCAAGTGCGAGTGTGGACGCGTGCGAGCGCTGGGAGACAGCTCTCCCAGCGCTCCTGGTAATCCACCTCCACAAGGGGTTTGGCTCCCAGTGCTCAGAGTCTGTCTACACTAGCGCTTTAAAGCGCTCAGACTTGCTGCGCTCAGGGGGGTGGTTTTTCACCCCCCTGAGCCAGCAAGTTAGAACGCTATAAAATGTCAGTGTAGCCAAGCCCTCAGGCAGTGGCACACGCTCCAGAAATACACGAATCGTGGGACTGCACACGCTACAAGCCAGAGCAAATTTAGACAAGTTGGGTCTACAAGACCCACTGGTGCTTCCACCCTTGCCATATCTAAAAGTCTGCTGTATCAGCGTCTTCGTCAGCACCGATCCAGCCCTCCCAACGCGCAGGCTGTCCCTGATAAGAGCCAAAGCTTTGCATGCCATTTGGGTGCAAACGCAGCCAGCCCTGGCAAAGCAGCCGGCCTGCTTCCACTAAGTGCTGCAGCTTTCCCAGCCAAGCCTAAAAATAATTGGAGCCTATTTTTTTCCCGTCCCCAAACCGAATCTCCCCCACCTCACACTTTTGCTGCCAAACAGGTTCTGAAACCAGCCAAGCCACTTGGTAACACACGGAAATAAACTCTATCTTTCTACCTTACGATCCGTGAACAAACTCTGCCCCACAGGAAAGTCTGCCTACGCCTCCCCCTCCTGCTGCCACTGGATCAGCAACATCCACGCTTAACGACACTGCAATGCCAGGAGGGCCCGAAGGAACGGAGGACAAGCCCACCTGGAAATCCCCAAGGGAAACCGGAGATGAACACTTCGACCCCTTAGGCACTGACAGTCTCCCCTCCAAGCAGTCTGATTGCTGATCAGTTTGGAAACCGGATGGGCACTGACAAGTGCTCAAAACCAACAGATGGGGACTAGTGCTTTTTCCCAAAGGAGCGCAGGGGAATCCAATTGAAATTCAATGGGATTTGGGCGCCTGAAACCTTTTGGAAATCTAAGACACGAAGATCAAAATGCCAGCCTCACCCCAACCGCACCATGGGCTCAGCTGCCAACCCCTGGGGGAAGAATGCAAGGTTTTTTGGCACCAGTGCTGCTAACACTGGCTAAGCAGTTTAGATCTATAGCTTATGGCCGTTTACCCTGTCTAGGCAGCGCAGGGGAATGAACTGCCATCCAGGGTCAATCCACGAGCAGGAACACCTGGTTCCCTGGGGGGGTGTGTTGAGAAGGAGACAAGCAAATGGTCGTGGTACAATCCCCGGAAAACCCTCGCTGCTGTAGGAGAGAGATTTCCAAGGGCACATGCATGATGGAGACTGGAGAGCCCAGGAGCATGTGCTATGCTTGTGCAGCTGAGGTGTGTGGCTGGCAGGTCTGTATAGCTTAAGATTCTCAATACTCCTGGGTGATGTCCCTCCTCCCCCAGATTTCCCAAGCATGCAAAGCCACTGCCAGCCACCAAGGGTTTGTCTAGATGGGGAAATAGACTTATTCCACTTTCACACTCTCAGCTTGCTTCCCACTCTCCAAACAGCACTGCGGTAAGCAAGGCTACGGTTTCCAGTCAGCACCCAATTCCCAGTGAAATTCAACAGGAGTTCAGAGACTAAATTCACTCTGTCCCTTTAAACACCCCACCCTGAAAGGTTTTTTTTCCATATTGAAAGGATGTCTCCACCCACCCTAGATTGAACAGAGCAGATTTAAAAAGGGGGTTGGGGATTAACAGGCAACACTGTCCTTTAAGAAGCACCCACTAGAGCTCTTCCCCACTAGGAAAATAAAGCACCTACAGGAAAGTGTGCAGTGCTGGGGTTTTAAGGCTAAGATTTTCAAAAATGAAGCAAGAGATTTAGATGCCCAGCTCTTGTTAAAGTTAACAGGGCTGGTGTATCTAAACCCCTTTGGCTCAAGTCCAAACCAAGACACAGGCTGAGTTGTTCAAAACAGCCTATCTGTACTGAATGGATAAGGCAAAGCAGTTTGGACTCCTGGTATGTCACCACACCCAACTTGAAATAGACCAACCATCAGCCTCAGAAAGGCAAGGAGCTTGTTCCCTCCAACAGAGGCACAGCCAGTGAGGAAACCTGCTGCAGTCAATTACTGATCCTTTGTATTAATACCCCAGCGTGCCTTCTTCACAGCTGAACAAAGATTCTTGTGGGGGAAGTCACCCATTTCCTGCACCAGCAACTCACTTGTCCAGCCATCAAGAAAAATATCCCATCAACAGAAAGGGTGATACTTACAGTCCTAACGTACAAACCCCTCCAAAAAGCGGGCCAAGTTCCTGGGGCAGGAAGGGATTTTTAGGGCCGGTGAGATGTCCTGAGCCGATAGGCCCAGACAGGAGGCTTCTTTCTTAGTGAAGTGTCGGCAGCAAAGCAATCTTCCCCGCTTCGCTTCGCTGAACACCTCATGCCTACCTCTCCTGGACTGAATTAGCTATGGACCAGAGGCAAGGCCAGCTTTGAAATCAGACTCACCCAGCTGAATTGCAAAAGGTCTTAAAGCTGCTACGCACTCAGTTCACCCAGAAACGCAGGCGGGGTTATGTCGGAATCGCTAGACCCCTTCCCTGCCCTACTCCCGCACAGGTTTGAAAATGGAACGACCCACCAGCGGATATAGCCAAGACACTTCAACAGTCTATCGAATGGGGAATGGACCAACGCCGCGCAGCCCTTCCCGCCCTGCGCGGGAGACCGGACGAATCCCTCTCCTCAAGGGGAGGTGACATTCAGAGACAGGAGAGTTTCCCCACTCAGGACTAGCGAGGTGCTGCGGGACCCTGACGCGCTGCACTGATGGGCACATGCAGGCAGGTTCTGGCCCTGCACTCCGTGAAGCCTGGGCCGACGGGACGCTTCACCCCGGGGGAAAGACACAGAGCTCTGGGGCAGGAACGATGCAGAGCACACTCGCCATCAGGAGAGCTCTCAGAGGCCTAGGAGCGTGGAGGGGTGGGCAAGATGATCTCAGAGCAACACTGGCTCGGCGAGGTGGCATGGCTGCTCTTCCCCTCATTTACATCAGTGCCAACTGAAATCCACGGTGTCGTGCCAGCACAGGTACAGTAGAACCACACTGGGAGGCTTCTGCCGCCCGGGGGAAGGAGGGGGTGTCAGTGCCCACAAAGAACACGCAAAGCAACATAACCAGAGGAGCCCCAGCACCGAAGGGCCTAGGCTGGAATGGCTGCAGAAGAGGGACTAGACAGGACTTTCGATGCAGCAAGCTGGGATCCCACTGGTATAAATTAACACAGAATAACTTAGAGAGGCTCCTAGCCCAGAGGAGAGCCAGCGTGCTGGGCACAGGGCATGCCCCTAGATGGATCGGTCCATTGCTCCCTGTGCACCGGCGAAGACGGCACTCAGCCCTGCTCCAGGCTCTCCGCTGGCGCCTGCACAGCGGAGTAGGAGGTAGGGCCGTGCGAGAACTGGCGGGTGAAGAAGGAGGCCGTCCGCTTGGGTTTCACACGCTTGATCTCTTTACCTGGAGCCCAGGGAGCAGGGTAAGAAGGTGGGGAGGAGAGATACGGGCACAAGTCAGCCCCGGATTCACCCACTGGACTCCACGGGGCCACAGCTTAATGGTGGGAGCTGAAAATGGCTAACAAAATGACTGCTTCCCCCGAGACACAGCTCCTGAGGGTCACAGCAGAGTTAAAGGCAGGATACGGGGGTTCTATCCTCAACTCTGGGGATGGGGGAGCTGGGAGCCAGGATGCCTGGGTTCTCTCCCTGGCTCTGGAGGGGAGTGGAGTCTAGTGGGTTACTGTAGCAGGGGCTGGGAGCCAGGACCCCTGGATTCTATCTCAGGCTCTGCCACTTACTCACCCACCTGTTTGGTAACCCCGGTAATGGGGTGATAATGGAGCTATGAGACTCCACTGGGGGTGACTCTAGAGCAGAGGTGGACAAACTACATGTGGCCCACGGGACCGTCCTGCCCAGCCCCTGAGCTCGTGGCCCAGGAAGCTAGTCCCTGGACTCTCCCCCACTGCTCCCCTCCCTGACAGCCTCACCTCGCCATGCCGCCAGCACAATGCTCTGGGCACCGGGGCTGTGAGCTCCTGGGGCAGCGCAACTGCAGAGCCCGGCCTGACCCAGTGCTCTGTGCTGCGCGGCGCGGCTGCCTGTCCTGGTGCAGCTGCGCCGCCAGCCAGCGGTGCTCCAGGCAGCGCGGTCAGGGGGCAGGATAGAGGGCAGGGGAGTTCGTGGGGTGGTCAGGGGCATGGATAGGGGTTGGGGTAGTCAGAGGGCGGGGAACAGGGAGATTAAATGGGGTCAGGGGTCCTGGGGGGGCAGTCAGGAAGGAGAGGAGGGGTTGGATGGGGCAGTGGGGGGTGGTCAGGGGACAGGGAGCGACGGGGGGGGTGGATGGGGCAGGGGTCGGGGGGGCAGTCAGGAAGGAGAGGGGGGTTGGATGGGGCGGTGGGGGGCAGTTAGGGGTGGAGGCTCCGGTCAGGGGACTGAGAGCTGTAGGGGGGTGGACAGGGCAAGGGTCCCTGGGGGGCTGTCAGGGAACCGGGTGGTTGAATGGGGCAGGAGTCCTGGGGGGACCGTCAGGGGGCGAGAAGCGGGGGGGGGGGGGGGGGGGGGGGGGGGGGGGGTCAGATAGGGGGTGGGGGCCGGGCCATGCCTGGCTGTTTCAGGAGGCAGAGCCTCCCCTAACTGGCCCTCCATACAATTTCAGACACCTGATGTGGCCCTCAGGCCAAAAAGCTTGCCCGCCCCAGCTCTAGAGCAGGAGAGAGATACAGGAGGTTCCAGAGGACTGGCAGAGGGCAGGGAAGGCCCAGTGGTGGCTCCAAGCTGGGTGCCGCACCACAGGACAACCCCCCCGCCCCTCCCCGCTTACCATCCTCAACGTAGTCTATGGTGGCGAGGTGCTGGACGCGGCTGCAGACCACGCTGCTCTGCCGCCGCAGCTTGGGGCGCTGCTTGCTGGCCAGAGGAGGCAGCGTGGGGCTCTGGAGGCTGCTGTTCTCCGGGGCCGACAGCTCCGCCGCTGCGCTCAGCTCCAGGCAGTACTCGATAAGGCCGCTCATCAGCTCTGCCTGCAGGGAGCAGGGGCTGTCGGTCAGCGGGGCCTTCCCCACCAGGGCGCAGCGGGGACTGGCTGGCTCAGAGAGGTGGGGAATGGGACAGGAGGCCGTTCCTCTAGAGGGGGCCCCAGGTCTGATCCAGCCCCATGCAGGGGAGATTGGCTGGCTCAGGGAATGGGGCCTGGGGACTTTCCCTTCTAACCCAGCCCCAGGAAGAGCCTGTTCCCAGTCTGGTGGTTGTTTGTTGGCCTTTGAAACAAATCCAGGCTCCAGTAGGGGAAGACGGCCAGTGCTGTGATGGGAGCATTGCTCTGAGCACGGACTATACCCCCTGCTGCTTGCTGGCCGCCTCGGTGAGGCGGCCAGATGCTGGATGGGGCCCAGAGACCAAAAACACCCCAGAGATCCCAGTCACCTGCTTGGAGTAAATCTTCAGCAGCTTGTTGACCAGGGTCCCTTCGTTTTCCCCATCGAACTCCAGCCAGAGAATGTGCTCCTCCTCCTCATCGGGGTACGTGTGGTCCCACGAGAGCTCCTGGAACCGCAGGCCCAGCAAGACATGCTGCCACAGAAAGAGGGATGGAGCATGGGACCTTTCTCTCCCAGGGGGTGCCAGCTACAATCCAGCCCCAGGGCATTGGAGGGTACTGGCTGGCTGGCTTGCGGGGTAGGGAATGGGACATAGGGTCTTTCCCTTCTAGGGGGCACTGTCTGTGATCTGGCCCCATAGCAGGGGGACTGGCTGGCTCAGCATTATGGAAAACAGAGCATACATGTGGGCAGTATTAGGAGGCACTAGAGTGTGTGGGGAGCAGCATAGGGGGCTCTGGGCGGTACAGGAAGGATCTGGGCAGCACTAGAAGGCACTGTAGGGATACAGGGGATCCAGAGGCAGCCCCCAGCCATGACCCCAAAAAAGCAATATATGTCCCCATGCACAGCTCTCATGCATCCCCCCGCCACTGGATCCCCTGAGCAGCGTTACCTTCTCCTTGCTGTCCATGACGTACACACCCTCCAAGCTGATGGCAACTGACACAGCCTTGCGCCCTCCCCGGTGCAGGAAGCCCTGGGCTGGCTTGTCAATCTCCCCGTAGAAGAAAGCACAGCTGGAGAGAGAAAGACACATCCGTTGCACCAAGGCAGATAGGCCTTGCATGGGGAAGTGCTCGGATTTCACAAGCGCTCACTAACAGAACTGGGAAGGCTTTGGGGTTTGTCCCCCTGGGCACCATATTCCTCCCCCATGTCCCCTGACCCACAGATAGCAAAGATACAGGCGCTATTGCGAGATCTTGTCACACTCCGGCCAGGAAATGGTTCTTGCACAGCTAGGTCACCCCCTGAGGGGCCTGGGCAGACCACGAACAGGGGAGATGGTGGAATTAATGGGATTGCTGGGCTGGGATTACCAAATCCCTCCCGCCCACGCCACTGACAGGTGCAGGAGTTACCAGGTTATTCAGCAGCCAAGTGCCCAGACTCACCCATAGTACGGCAGCTGGTGGCACCTCTGCAGATAGGCCCGGTAGTGCTGGCACAGAGCCTCAGGCTCTTCACAGGCTGCCTCCTCCCGCACTGCTTGGTAGGCCTGGAGCAGCCCCTGCTCGTAGGCTGGCTGCTTGGCCCCCCGCTTCCACAGTGCCGTCAGCAGGCTGTGCCCCCGCCGGCAGAGGTGAGCAGGCAGGAAGGCCTCCAGATTCTCCCTGCAGGGACAGCACAGCTCTCAGAACCGGGGGGGCAGCAGCCCCCCCATAGTCCCCAGGGGTAGGACAGCTCCCCCGCTTCAACACCCCCCACTCCTGGGCTATGACTCCTCCCTCCCCCCTGCAACCCTCTTCACTGAGATTCCACCCTCCCCCATTATGGGAGCCGCCTGATCCAGTTAACCATCCCCCTCCAGGCTATGGCAGCCCCCTTCCTCTCCAGCTCCCCTAGAGATTGTAACTTGTGTGGGTACCACCGGTCTGGTGGTTAGCGGGGGCTGGGAGCCAGTACTCCTGGGTGCTATTTCGAGCTCTGCCACGGTCAGAAGCATCACAGCTTACAGAGCATTTACGAGTACATCCCTGGCATCATCTCCTCTCCTGCCGACCCACGCAGGGCGGCTTTCCCCGTTCTGCACACGTACAGGCTGGCGGGGGCACACTTGAAACAGCTGCGACTACACGCACCAGGAGAGGTGGGCGTTGCACTGCTACAAGCACCACCCCAGTGAATAGCACCATTGTTCACAAGCAAGCCCAGTTAAGCTGCTCCATGGACAGAGCATTGCTGGGTGGGACAATGAGCTATTATCCTGGCTCAGGATCCCAGCCAAACTCGCATTCTGGGATCAGCATACCCCCTACCAGGAGCGTCCAGCTGCAGCGAGAGTGGGGAAAACCCGCCCCATCTTCATTTCCCAGCATGACTCCAAGCACGGGAAAGCACATTCAGCAGTGGGACTGGGAGCTGGTGCTCCTCAGTTCTATTCCCAGCTCCAGGAAAGGAGTTAGAGGAACAGGGGGCTGGGAGCCAGGATTCCTGGGTTCCATTCCCAGTTCTGGGAGGGAAGTACACTCAACTAGATTAAGGATGTCAAACATACAGCCTGCAGACCAAGTGTGGCCTGTATGATGTATTTGTGGCTTGCATAACATTCAAGTGGTAAAAAATCTGAAGCTTCCCAATGTCATCGGCGTGTGACTGATATCACTGCATCTGCGGAGTCTGCCAAGAGCTTGACACAATAGCTCAGAGATGGAGTGGGGGGAATGCCCTGAGTGCAACACAGTGAGGCCTGCCTAAGTCTGCAGAGAGCCTGAACTAATCGCTTTGGGTGGGGGAGGGAAAACTGTCCTGAATGTAACTGACACACCTGAGTCTCTAATGATACTTTAAGGGGTCCACTCCCCATGACACAAACTATTCTCACTGGCGGTCAATCTCTCAGAGGACAATGTCAGACTATTCCACGGCTGATCATTTTAGCAGATGGAAAGGGAGAGGGGGTGGGGAGCAACTGTTGTAGGGAAGGGAGAGCGGAGAGAAAGAGAAAGGAAGGTGGGAAAATGAAGACCCAAAGTGGGAAAACAACAATCAGACCAGAGCTTTGCTCCTGGACTGATACTGAACGCAGGAACAGAAGAGTAGCTGGTGGAGTTGAGTGTAGAGGCTTTGCAAGCTCTATGGCATTTCTCTGTATAGACGTAACAATAGTTATTGACTGTTGCATCTGAACATTCCCTGAAAATTCAGGGAATGTTCTAGGCATCAATGGCCAATAGATTTTGGGGGGGAAATATGGAGGACACATGGAGCCTCTGCCATTTGATTCACACAGCCAGCGTCAAGCACTTGTGCAATTGTGTATAAATCAAACAAGTAGTCGATGGCACTATTAACGCCTCCAGCATAACATCACCCCTGCTTCTCCCTGCTCATCCTCCCAAGAGTAACACGTTGACACCCCGAATGACTGATTGCCCAGACGAACAGAAAAATGGGGGGATGGAGGGGGGGGAATGGGAGCATGTACACAACCCCTGGCACAGAGAGGAGAATGGGGGACCCTGATATGGGGGTAGAGGGAATGCGTGGCATACAGAACCCCTGGCATGGGGGAGATTGGGGGCAGGGTTTGCGGGGAGCCCCTGAGATGGAAGGTGGCACACAGGGAACTGTGGAGGGATGTACGGAGCCCCTGTGCCATGCGCTTGGCCTACGCAAGCTACCAAGCGTACAGCCCCCTAGCAACTGCATAAAGACTGCTCTCCCCTTGCTCCCAGGGCCAGTCCCACACCAAGACCAGTGGGAGATCTACTGGGCATCCAAGGGGGAGTACATAGGCCTGAGCTTATACCCCGGCCCACAGTTAAAAGGCTGATCCTTCAGATGACCGATACCCCTGCTCTAGACCATGCCGCCCCTTCTTCCCCTGCAATGCCCCCCCCACCCCTTACTTCAAGGCACAGGCCGTATGCTGGTCCTGGTCATAGGGACCCAGCTGCAGCCTGCAGACCAGGGCCCCCAGCTGCTCACAATCCTCGATGTCACACGGGTAGCGTCCCTCCAGGATGTTGAACTTGGCCTCTTCGTAGAGCAGCCGCAGGACGGCCTCGTTTTCGATCTGCGGGCCAAAGGGTGTGATCAAAGCAAAGGCCAGAGAGTGGCTCCAGTTCCACCTCTGGTTCAAGCTGGGCTGCCTAGGAGGTTAATTTCCAGGCCAAAAGGGCTTAGCTGATCCTCTAGTCCGATCTCCCATCTGACACAGGCCATTACATTTCACCCACCTACCCCTGCATTGAGCCCAGTCTCCGATCGAACTCTTCCAGCCTCGATGTGATGGCGTCAAAAGATTGAGACTGCCACTCCCCTTGAGAGTTCGTTGCAGTGGTTAATCACCTGCACTGTTAAAAACCGGTGCCTTATTTCTAGTTGGAACGTGTCTGGCTTCAGCTTCCACCCATTGGTTCCTCTTCTGCCTTTCTCTGCTAGGTTAAGAGCCCTGTAGCAGAGCTGGCTGGCAAGCAATTCCATTCCATGGAAAATTGTTAAGTTTCAACATTTGTTTTTGTTCTGATGGGAGAATGAAACCGAAACCCTACAAAATTTCTTATGCCCTCCCCCCATCAGGAAGCACTCACCCGGAATGTGGGGGACCCACGTTCAATACCCTGCTCCCAATTTAAATCTGACAGAGCAAGGACTTGAACCTGGGTTTCTCACATCCCAGGAAAGTGCCCTACCGGCCTGCCTCTCTTGGTGGCCCTCCCGGATCTGGAGAAGTTTCCCGTGCTACATGCGTCAAAAGGGGTTTCTGCAGAGTTTTGGTTTCCACAATCTGGTATTTTCCAAACAAAAATCATATTGATGAATTCCTGACTAGTTCTGTCCTTTTGGCACGTGGGCTTTTCTCCCCACGAAGATATCCCGCACTAACCGATCCTCTCTCAATCTGCTTCGTAATAAAATGAACAGACTGAGCTGCTTCGCTGCATGGCACTGGGAACAGAGTTAAATTAAACCGAATTTACAGCATTTCCACAGGAGTTGGAACCAGCTATAACTCAAATCTGTGGTTAACTAATGTGACTTTCCCCCGTAGATGAGGCCTAAGGAACCAGAGCAGGAGGCAGAGGGACTGATTTCACAGTTCGACACAAAGTCCAGAACACCAGGTTGGTCGTAGCAAGATTTTACAAAAGACTAGAGACAGAGCAGATGTTTTTGTAGGAGGAATTGTCTTAGGGCCCAGCATTGGGACGCAGGACACCTGAGTTCTGTTCCTGGCTCTGCCACTGACTCGTTTGTGTGACCTTGGGCAAGTCACTTCCCTCTCTGTGCTTCCGTTTCCCCATTTGTATAACAGCAAAAATAATCCCCCATCTCTCGGACTGTCTCTCAAGATCTACCCATGCAGTGCCCCACATGATGTGGCCTGGGGGATGGTCTGTGCGGTGCCTGGCACAACAGGGGCCCTGATCTGGGCTGCCAGGGAGGGGACACCCGTGCATAGCTACTGCAACAGAAATTGCGAATGACAAGGCTGGGATTTCCCGAGGACCCCATCTCTTGTGGGTTTACGCTCTTCACTCCCCAGATAATCAGAGGTTAAATAATAAGAAGTTGATCAATATGCAAAAGGCCTTGCCACACAGTTATAGAGGTGAGTGACACCAGCAGAGGAGACGCAGACAGGAGCCCATGTGCTCACCTGCAGCTCCCGTCTCTTCGAGAAAAACACGTTCCTTCTGAACTGCAGGGAAGGCTCATCTGGGAGACGAAAGAGACTCCAGTAAAGACATGTATGTGGTCCAAAAGAGTCTGCTTTACCACTGCCTCCTGGAAACTGGGGAGCCAGCCAGGCCAGATCTGGGAAGAGAACCCCAGAATCCCAGCTACCAATCCTTCTAGACTCCCTCCCCTAACTGGGGATAGACTCCCACTCCCCGCTCTAACCCACTAGATGCCCCCCCTCCCCTAGCTGGGACTAGAACCTACGACTTCTAACTCCCAAAGCTTTCACCCACTTGACCACATCCCCCTAGGAGTCCTGGCTCTTTTCACACACACCCAGATCTAGCCATTGGCGTACACCCCCCTCTGTACAACTAAGCCAGACAGTATGAGCTCAACAATTGGAGGAGGGCATTCCAAGGTCGAGGCGGGGGTGTCAGCAGGCCAGGAAGGAGCGAGGAAGCTTCACACACGCACCCTGCATGATCTCATCCTCCCGGCAATCAGTGAAACGCAAGAGCAGCTCCTGCCACTGGCGGCACACCTTGTATGGCTGGTGCTTCGGCTTCAGCTGCACCTCTAAGACAGAAAGAGAGAGAGTCTCTAACAGAGCATCAGCTACAGCCCAAAGTTGGTATTAATATTACTGTGGAACCTAGGAGTCCTGGCTCCCAGCCGCCACTGCTCTAACCCACTGCACTCCACTCTCCTCCCAGCCATCAGGACAGAATCACAGTACTATGAATAATGCACACCCCAGAATGGGGCCCCAATCTTGGCTGACACCTCTAGGAATTACTGTCATACTACCAATAATGCACACCCCCTAAAGAGGCCCTGTTGTCACCTGGGTCCTCTAGGCACTACCATCATAGAAATAAAAGACCAGCCCTCCAAGCACCTGCTAAATTCATCACTGCCAGGGTCCAGGGACAGTCAGCAGGCGGTGTGGGATGGGAGAACTCAAACACGCTCCCCACCGCCTTGTGAATGCTCCCTCTGTCCCCACAGACCTGGGAGAGGGGGCAGAGGAGGGGTAACAGCTGCGCTCCTGACCACTGGAGTCCCAAGCAGGCCATCCACACAGCAGGTTGGGATGCCACAGGGGGAGACGGTGCTGCTAACCAAGGGCAGCAGACGCACAGGTGGCAACGGAGACTGGCAGATGGAAAACCACACCCCAAAAACTCATTGATCTGAAGCATATCCAACTTCCTGAACTGCAGTTCTTTATAGTGCACCGGTCGGCATAGCTAAGGCTGTGTGTCAGTCAGGCTGTGGGAGGGGGGCTCAGTGCTGGGGCAGGGAGTTGGGGTGCAGTGCTTACCTCAGGGGGGCTCCCCAGAAGCGGCCAGCAGGTCCCTGCAGCGCCTAGGCGGAGGGGCCAGGGGGCTCTGTGTGCTGCCCCTGCCTGCAGGCACCGCCCCCACAGCTTCCATTGGCTGCGATTCCTGGCCAATGGGACCTGCAGACTCAGCGTGGAGACCCCTTGGCCTTCCCTCCCCTTAGGAGCTGCAGGGACATGCCGGCCGCTTCCGTGGAGCTGCGCGGAACCGGGTAAGGAGCCTGCCAGCCACTGAACGCCCCCCAGCACCAGCGGGGGTCCACTCCTGGGCTGTGTGCTGCCACCCCTCCCCCCAGTGGGGGTCCCGGGCCGTGCACCGCGGCTCTTTCCCCCCCCACACCAAGCACCCATGGCCCGCTCCTCCCCCCATGAATTTTTGTTTACTGCCCGTGACCTGTCCATGACTTTTACTAAAAATACCCGTGACTAAAACTTAGCCTTAGTTACAGCATCTAGGCACCCAGACAGAGACTGAGCCCCAATGACAGATGTAACAGCTTGTACTAATAGTAATGCTGGCTTCCAGGCTCTGTGCTCTAAACCACTAGACCCCACGCCCCTCCCAGTCTCCCTTCACATGGGAGGGCATCAAACCCAGCAATCCTGATTGCATCTGCTAGAAAGCCTGAGATGCTAAGTTTTGAAGACAGTCAGACATTGCTGGGACTATTACCGGGAGAGGGTTAATGAAAACCAGCAGGCTGGGGGACGTCTGAGAGAGTAAGCAAGGAACATCTGACAGGTTACAGCAGGGATGTGTTAGGGACGGGAAGCTGATGGGAGATAAGGGAACAGTTGTAAGCCAGGAGACAAAAACAACAGCTAAGCTAGCTGGAACAGTGCCATGAAATGATTCATTTTGCCTAGATGCTCCTTGGAAGTTTCCGTTCTGCTCCCAACATGCTCCCAGCTGGGAAGACTCAGGATCAACAGCCCCAGGTTGACCCAATGCCTGCCATTCAACACTTCCTGATAACACCCCTCCGGCTGGGGGCTCAGGCCCCACAGGGCAGAGCCAATTGAAGGACTTTTGCACAGAGTTCCTGGTTGCACTTAAAGCAGATGATTGTCCGGTAAGTGTGCAAGAGAGGGAATGTTACTAGTGTTCATCACAGTAAGTCAATGTAACATCACATGCTCAGTGAGGAACTCCTGTATAAACAGTCCTTCCACCCCACTCTAGGGGCAGCCGTACCTCAGAACCCACCGAGGGACCTCTGTATAAACAACAGCCGCACTTTATTACAAACATAGCAGTTGCTTTAATGACAGTTAAAATGCAGCCACCTCTGGGGTGATGTTTATACAGAGTTCCCTCGCTCACCACAGAGATGCGACCACCTCTAACAGCTGAGGCTGTTTAGAACAGAAAGCATTTCAGAACCTCTATTTAGGAACACAGGTGGATGGATACAGGAAGTTTCCTCATTCCTTATTTATTTTAACAAACAATGGCTGAGTCACACAACAGCCAACCTATCCAAAATCAAACAGCAACCATTTACTACATCCGAAATAGACAATGCGAAGTGAGAAGCAGATAAATATTTTGTCAGTGGAAAGACAGGGCAGGCTAATGATTTCAGCACAGGACCAGGAGTCAGGACTCCTGGGTTCTATGCCCAGCTCTGGGAGGACAGTAGGTCCAGCAGTTAGAGCACTGGGCCGAGAGTCAGGACTCCTGGGTTCTATCCCTAGCAAGGGAGGGGACTGCGGCTTAGTGATCAGAGCTGGGAACCAGATTTCTGGGTTCCATTCCCTGCTCTGGGAGGGGACTGGGAGTCAGGACCCCTGGGTTCCATTGCCAGCTCCACCAATGACTCTACACATGACCACAGACCAGTCCCTTCCCCTCTCTGTGCCTAAGTTTCACCTGTAAAAGGGGGTGATGAGCCTTGCAAAGTCTTGGGTAATGCAACAGTACAGGAGGCTGTGCACAGGCCTCCCTGGGTGATAGGAGAGGGTGTAGCATAAGAGATCATGACAATGAACCAAGCACCTTACCAAGCAAGGGAGAGATGAGCCACAGGGCGAAGACTTCCATGGCACACTCAGGAAGCTGCAGGGCGTCCCGGACGATGCGATGTAGCTCATGCACAGTGACAGACATCAGATTGTCCACACTCAGCTGCACCGCAGTGTCATCGATCAGATATACCAGGACATCCAGTGCTAAGAGGAGAGCAGAGGGTCATAGTTTTCCTGTTTCATAAAAGTTTTTGATACCTCAAAACATTTTCCTTCCCAAACTAAGATAAAAAGTCAAAAACATGAAAATTTTCACAAACCAAAGAGTTGAAAAAATTTTCAGTCCAGATCAGTTTTGATGTATTTCAATTTTGATCTTTTTAAATCTATATTTGCTAAAATTTCCAAACACCACATCATTTTGACTCAAATCCCCAGAACTCTTTGGTTCAAAAAAGACGACACAGCCTGTTACTTAACCGCAAAACTCTTTATTTTTCCAAAAGTTTTTCAGCTCAGAGATTTGTCAAAACCAACCCTGTTTCATGAACAGTTTTGGTTTTGACAAAGTTGCATCTTTGGGTGACAAACAGTGCATGGAAAAAGTCCTGACCTGCTGTAGCCATGACACAGCTGACTCAACAGAGGCCCAAGAGTTGGCTTACATCAACCTTTATGTTCAACTCCAGGGCATTTCTCTATCTGTAACACGGTAGCTTTTGAATGCTACATCTGAGTCGCTCCAAAATTTCCAGTAATATTCTTGGCAGATCCCTATAGAACTTGGTGAAAAAAAAGTCACAAAAACGGGAAAGGGAGAAATGGGAGGCCATATACAGCCCCCGGCATGGGAGAAAAAGGAAATGGGGTTGCAGGGAGTCCCTGAAATAGAGGGGGATGGGGGCATTGCATACAGGGAGCTGGGGAGAATGGGAGATGTGGAAATGGAGGGACACAAGGAGCCCAGGGTGTGTAATAAGTTCAGCCTACACAAGTTACGAAGCGTGAGACACTCTAGTAAATCCAGTCCCAAAGTTTGGGACAGAACCCAAGAGTCTTGCCTCTCTGCCCCAACACCCCCCAGTCTAGAGCCCTTCCCAGAGCTGGGAAAAGAACCCAGGGGTCCTAGCTCCCAATCCCTGCCCTGAAACCACCAGACCCCACTCTCCTCTAAGAGACACCACCCGCCTTCCAAATGTCACCTACATCGGGCACACATGGAGGAGATGCTGCTTCGGTGGGAGCGATCTGCCGAGCTCGGGGGGACAGCAGCCCCATCTGCTCTTTCCATCTGCAGACACACAAACATGCGGGGGGGGGTTTCAGACCATGATGGGGGGTATTACCAAGCGAGACACCCCCAGACAGAGGTGGGTTTTTTTTTTTGGGGGGGGGGCACACACTGGGGTAAACATCCCAGTGGTGAGAGCAGGCAGCTCCAGGGGCTTCGAGGAGGGCATAGATGGGAGCCAAGCACTGGGGAACCTGGGCTGGTGTGGGGGAGGGGGGTTCCTGGACCCAAGTAGGGGGATAGGAGCCTCCAGCTAGAAGTGTAAGGGCCCACTAGTCGGGTATCTTAGCAGCACTGGGAGACCCTTTGGGGGGGGTAATAGTGGATGAGGGGGGAGGCAGGGAGCCCCCTTGGGGGGAACCCAGGGATATCCCAGGGCCGGGGGGTCGGGAAAGATCCTTGCGGGGCATGCAGAGCCCCAGGCTGGGAGCCCTCTAGATGGGTGTGTGTGGGGGGGTCCAAATGGCCCTTTGAAGAGGGGGTGCAGGGCCAGAGGGGGAGCTGGATCAAGGAGGAGGGGTGCAGGTCCCCACAGCACGGGGGGCAGAGGGTCTCGAGTGTGAGAGCGGTGCGGGGGAAGGACATAGGGTCTCTTGGGTTGGAGGGAGTGCGGGGCACTGGGAGGGAGGGACAGAGGGTCCGTGGTGGGGAGGGGTGCAGGGTCCCTGGGGTGGGAGGGGGTGCGGGGCTCCACAGCGGGAAGCCTGGGGAATCCCTTGTGTGGAAGGCAGCCCAGACCCCTGGAAAGCCCCAGGGAACCTCCTCTCAAACCCCCTCTTACCTCCATGGCGCCGTCGCTCGCCGCCCGCCCGAATCTCTCCCGCTCTCTGCTAGGGTCTGTGCAGCTGGAAGCACCGCAGGCGGCGGGCCCCGGAAGCTGGAGGAAGGGATGTCCCGCCCAATCCCCGCCCGCCGCTGGCTGCGTGACGTCACGGAGATTCGCCTCGCTGAGCCCGATGGTTGGCGGCGGCGCCCGCACCGGAATTCTAGCGAGCGGCCGGGGAGGTTTATGACTCCGTGTAAAGGTTACCTTGGTCCCGGGCAGGTTTATGGTGCCGGGGTTCTAAGCTGGCCCCCCAAGACCAACGCTGAATTTTTAACCCGTCAGAGCCAGCGCTGCCAACGGGGGGGAGGGGGCAGGTACACGGGCTGGAGCTGCGGCAGGGGCGGCAGCAGGCGATACACCGCGCTGGGGGGCAGCCAGTTGCGCCCCGCCGAAGGCGTTCGCTCACAGGGCAAGGATCGCACGCAGGCACAGGGGTGAGTGCTCCCCGCTTGGCCCGCGGCTGAGCCTCTGTCCCGCCCACTGCCTCTGTTTCCCTTCCCACCCTTCGTTTCTCAGGCTGTGAGCAGTTTGGGACAGGGACGGCCTCTCACCGTGTGGGTGTAGCTCGCCGGGGCCCTGATCCGGGTCAGGGTTTGTGCCGCACCCGAGCGGACGTGGCCCACAAGCTCCGTCAGGGTCTGAGCGGCACCGCCCTGCTCTCACTGCGGGTCTGCATGGCGCCTGGCCAAGTGGGGCCCCTGAGTCAGGGTCCATGCAGCGCCTGGCACAGCATGGGCCCTACCCTGCTCTCAGTCAAGATTAACGGGGCGTAATGGGGCCTCGGATCTCAGCTAGGGCCTTCAGATCCTAGCCTAAACAACGAGTGCATTTAACTAGGTGTCTGCTTCCCTCTAGTGGTAGTTTGACATGATGAAAAAAGAACAGGAGGACTTGTGGCACCTTAGAGACGAACACATTTATTTGAGCATAAGCTTTCGTGGGCTACAACTCACTTCATCGGTGTGAACTCTAGTTCACGAAGGCTTATGCTCAAATAAATGTGTTCGTCTCTAAGGTGCCCCAAGTCCTCCTTTTCTTTTTGCAGATACAGACCAACACGGCTCCTACTCTGAAACCTTTGATATGATGGTTACTTTTCATTCTTTTTCTGTGCATGTCTATAATCAACTATAATCCAGGTTGCTGTCGCTGAGATTTGGTTTCTGGCTGAGTTGTGCCCCCCCAGCCACGTGGGGTAAATCTGCCCGTGGGGTGCAGAGAGGAGGGTTAGCTGCTAAGGGCCACTGCACCAGGTGTTAGCGCGGTCTATGCGTACAGCTCGCTGTTAGGGCCCCAGTGCATACTCCACGTGCGTGTTGCAAACTTGTTCAGGGCCTTGGCTTAGGGGGAGAGGAAAGGTTTGCAAAGGCAGCTGGCCGGTGCTGGGATGGAGGCATGGCCTGGCATTGTGGAAGCTGCTTTCATCCTGGCTAGGAAAAACGGTGCTGGCTCATTAACCCCACATCATCCTTTGTTAGGGTGTGGGGGGGGAAGCAAGCTTTCTGTCTCTGGCTGTGGGAGAGGAGGGGGTACAGTGGTTAAAGCAGGGGGGCTGGGAGTCAGGACTCCTGGGTTTCATCCCCAGCTCTGGGAGGGGAGTGGTGTCTAGGTCTCAGAGGTTAAGGGCAGACGGCATCATTAGATCATCTTGTCTGACCTTCTGAATATCCCAGGACATTAAACTTCACACAGACAGTTGTAGGTTGAGCCCAATGACTTTAGTATTTCCACCCTCAAGAGCTTAAGGCAGAAGTGGGCAAACTACCACCCACCAGCCATTTTAAGCTAGCCCTCAAGCTCCTGCTGGGGAGCGGGGTCTGGGACTTGACCCACTCCAGCTCGGGTGAGGGGTCGGGGGCCACTCCACGCAGCTCCTGGAAGCTGTGGCATGGCCCCCCTCTGGCTCCTACGCACACCAAGGATCCTGCTCCAATGGCCCCCTCCAGCAGTCCAATGGGAGCTGCAGGGGAGGTGCCTGCGGATGGGGCAGTGCCACCTGGCCACGCCTCTGCATAGGAGCTGGAGAAGGGACATGCTGCTGCTTCTGGGAGCTGCTTGAGGTAAGTACAACCAGGAGCCTGCACCGCTAAGCCTCTCCCCACACCCCAACCCCCTGCCCCAGCCCTGATCCTCCTCCTGCCCTCCAAACCCCTCGATCCCAGCCCGGAGCACCCTCCTGCACGCCAAGCCCCTCATCCCCAGCCCCACCTCAGAGCCCACACCCCCAGCCAGAGCCTGCACCCTTCCTGCACGTCAACCCCCTGCCACAGCCCTGATCCCCCTCCCAACCTCTGAATCCCTCAGTCCCAGTCCAGAGCACCTTCCTATACCCCAAACTCCTCATCCCCAGCCCCATCCCAGAGCTCACACCCCCAGCCAGAGCCCTCACCCCCGCCCCAGCCCAGAGCTCCCTCCCAGACCCTGAACTCCTCATTTCTGGCCCCACCCCGGAGCCCTCACCCCCTTCCACATCCCAACCCCAATTTCATGACCATTCATGGCCCGCCATACAATTTCTATTCCCAGATGTGGCCCTCGTGCCAAAAAGTTTGCCCAGCCCTGACTGAAGGGGTTGTGAGCCCCAAGCAGAGAACAGGCGAGAACCAGCGTCTCTGGCGTTATGCGGGGATTGATTAGGTAAGACCTTGATTAGCGCAACAGCTGCCCCATGCTGCAGAGGAAGGCAAAAGGTCCCTGCCACTGTGACCAGGGCAGGAGGGGAATTCCTGCCCACTGTCAAATCAGGTGATCAGCTGGACCCTGAACAAGACCCACCCTCCAGCCATCTACAACAGAGAAACCTCAGAGCACAGGCCCCATTACCTGTTATCCCTGCTCCAGCTGTAGGTGATCTCCGATGCGTCAGAGGAAAGCCAAAACGCCCCCCCTGTGTTCCTGATTGCAACTGTGCCTCCATCGTTGTGAGGATCTGGGTCCAAATGCCTCCCAGTAAGTGCCCGAACAGGCCTTGGCAGAATCCAGCCTTTAGAAAGTCCCATCCCAGAACATGCTCAGCACAGGCCACGGTCATTTACTAACCCGTCATAAGCCATTTATGACTGCAGCCATCCTAGAAAGCAGGCGCTGCACTTCTCTTGGTCTGGGAGTCTTCCTGAGTTGAGAGTCGTTTTCCAAAACGGCACAGCTTGAATTTAATTCAGCATCTAAGTGGGTGGAGGGCTTTAGAAAATCCAGCCCTGAGAGGGGGGCCCCTGGAGCTCTAGTCCCTTTGGTGGAGGACAGGCCCCAGGGGGAGAGCAGCCAGACCAGCTGGTGGATCCAACCCTTAACCTCAGTGAGATACTGCACCAGTTGAGTTCCCCCGGTTACCCTAACTCTGCATGGTAACCCCTGCTTAATTTCCTACTTTTCCATTTTCCCGCGTGCCCCTGGGCACTGCTGTTGGGAAAAGGGCAATTCATAGCACTGGGGAGAATCAAGTTAAAGATTGAAGCACCCAGGAGGATGAGTTAGGGATTAAATGGATTAACTTTGACCAGATCTTTCTCCTTACCCAGAACCCTGTACAGTCCCTGCGCTCTACTCACCATGCCCATGGAGGAGTTTGTGGCTGGCTGGATTTCAGGTAAGAATGAGAAGGATCCAATTCCCACCCTCCTGGGCGCTGCGCAGACACGTGTCCCTGCCACTCAGAGTCAGGACCCTGTCGTGCCAGGGGCTGCACAGACCCCAGATGAGACTGAGGACCCCCTCCCGCCAGGCTAACTGCTGCACAGACCCTGCCAACTGAGACTAGGGCCCCTATTGTGCCGGGCACTGCACAAACACCTAATGAGACAGTTTTTGCCCCCAAAGAATTTATAATCTAAATTAATAGACAAAGGAAAGATTATTCTGCCCCCTTTATAGGGGGGGAAACTGAGGCAGAGCAGGGAAGTGACTTGCCCAAGATCACCCAGGGAGGCAGTAGCAGAGCAGGGAATGAAACCAGGTTCCCTGAATCCCAGTCTAGCTTCATAATGACGAGGCTGGCTGCCCTCCTCAATTTAGTTGTATTTTAAAGAGTGGAATTTAAATGCCAAATTCGGGTTATTTTTGCTGAAAAAGATGTGACAGTTCCCAGTCGTTCATTAACAAGGGAGTTAAAAATAATCAAGCCCTGTCTCGCACTGGGGGTCTGTGTTCTTTTCAACCATTTTAACGTTTGCCGGCAGCATTGGGATCCCCAAGAAAAAGAGCCCTGGGTCCTATTCCTAGCCCCTAGGGGGTGGGCCTACTGAGTTACAGCAGCAGGCCTGGGAAGTCAGGACTCCTCGGTTCCATTCTCATTACCGGGGCAGTGGCGGGTTCTAATTTCCAACTGACTTGTTTTTTCTTTGGACACAGGAGCTGTGGGGCTGGCCTTGGGGCACCCAGTGGACACAGTGAAGGTGAATATGAAGCTGGTACTGCTGTAGGGGGATGGGGGTGGGAAGGGACAGGGAAAACTTCTCTCCTATAGATAGAATGAGGAGATACATCCCTGCTGGGGAACTGGCTAGCTCAGAGCAGTGTCCAGCACCTCAAAGGGCAAGCAATAGCTATTTTAACTCATTTATTTCTTATTATGGTAGACCTAACCAACATTGGGGCCTTTGTTTCCACAGACCCTCCCTGCCGGAGTTCAGGCCCCCCTATCAGGCCAGGCACTACACAGACCCTCCTCTTCCCCCCATGAGATCAGGTCCCCTCCACCCATCAGGAGAGGCACTGCACAGACCCACAGTGAGAGAATCCCTCCCCACAAGAGTCCACAGTCTGAGTAGACAAGCTGGGAGGGGAAATAGAGGCACAGAGAAGGACTTGCCCAACTCAATGGCAGAACCAGGAATAGAACCCGGGAGTCTTGACCCCCAGCGCCAACCCCCACAGCTTTAACTCGCGAGACCCCACTCTCCTGCCAAAGCTGTGAGCAGAAGCCAGGCGTCCTAAGTTCCAGGCCACAGTCCCATCTGCTAGAAAATGCTACCTCCAAATGCCTCTGAGGAGGACTTTGGCCTTTGCGTAAACTGCTGCTGTTAATATTTCTCTGCAAATTCTTCGCTTAAAGATGGTGTCTCATTCCAGGTGCGGCTGCAGACGCAGTCTGGCTATCGGGGGATCCTGGACTGCGTGATCAAAACGTACCGCAATGAAACGGTTTGCGGCAGCACGTTTATTATTTGTATTAGGGCAATGCCAAGAGACCCCGGCCCAAGCTCAGAGGCCCCCCTCGTGCTGGGGGCTGCACATCTGCCCCTGACAGAGATCAGCCCCTCCCCCCCATACCATATGCTACGGGGAGCAGCGTGTGCGTGTACGCATGGGTGTCAGCTTTTGGGGAGGGGTCCCCCAATCACTCACCATGGCTCACACCGAGCCGTGAGCCACATACGCCTAGAGCTGGCATTGATCCCACCATGGCGCCCTTTGCCTTGCAGGTCCTAGGCTTCTTTAAGGGGATGAGTTTCCCACTGCTGAGCGTGGCCCTGGTCAACTCAGTGATGTTTGGGGCCTACAGCAATGCCCTGCTGTACCTGAGTGCCACCCACCACCACGAACGCCGTGCCAACCCCCCCAGCTACGCCCATGTCCTCACTGCTGGCAGCTTCTCCGGCCTGATGCAGGTGAGGGACCAGGCAGCTCATGGGGGGGAAAGAGAGCAGAACTCCTGGCTTCTAGCCCTACCTCTGGTAGGGGAAGGGAGTTGGGTCCAGTGGTTAGAGCGGGGGGGAGCTGGGAGTCAAGACTCCTGGGTTCTATCCCAGCTCAGGGAAGGGCAGTGGGGTCGAAGTGGGTTAGAGAAAGCAGGGCTGGGAGCTAGGACACTTGGGGTTCTCTATAGCATGTCAGTATTTTCCCTTAAGGAACTAACCAGAGGACTTATTTTTTCCCCCATTCCCTCCCCCGCACCCCAATCTCAGGCCGTGGTCCTGGCTCCTGTTGACCTGATCAAAGTTCGGCTACAGAACCAGACTCACTCCTATGGGCTGAGGAGTCCAGTGGGGGGCCCTGGAGCCCAGTACCGGGGCCCGGTGCACTGTGGTGCCTGCATATTCCGTGAAGAGGGGGTACTGGGCCTGTTCCGGGGCACCTGGGCCCTGGTGCTGCGAGATACACCCACTATGCCCGTCTACTTCCTCATCTACGTCAGCCTGTGCCGGGCTGTGACAGCGCCAGGGAGAGAACCGGGTGAGAGGGGAAGTGGACTGGAGGGGGCTATCCATCTTGCCGGGGGAAGAGACTGTAGGGAACTGGGATTCCTGTTGCGTAATGTGAGTACTTTGATGGGCCAAAGACAATTAAGACAGATCTTTTCACACAGTGCTATAATGCAGCCACCGCTTGGGTGGAAACTGACAGGTGTTTAACAACCGCACAATAACTAACCACAACCACTGCCCTGGGGACAGCACTGACTGAGCGGTAATGGCCCCTGCCAAGCCCCGCCTCTCCTGTAGTTGAGCCCTAACTCTCTTCCCTTTGCTCCCAGGCCCGATGACAGTTTTCATAGCTGGGGGCTGTGCTGGCACAGTCTCCTGGGCCTTAGCCACGCCCATGGATGTGATCAAGGCCCGGCTCCAGATGGACCGGGTGAAGGGAGTGTCCTACCACGGGGTCTTGGATTGCATCCGCATCAGCGTTCAGCATGAGGGACCCCAGGTTTTCCTAAAGGGCCTTGCCCTGAACAGCATCCGTGCCTTCCCTGTCAACGCGGTGACCTTCTTGAGCTACGAGAACATCCTGAAACTCATCCGCTGAGCCCCACCCTGCTCCCTGCAGCATCATGCCCCCCATCACCCACACTGGGAGCCAGCACTGACTGCCAGGGGAGAGCACCCCCTACTGAGCCCTGCAGCAGAGTGCCCCCGGCATTGTGCTGGGGCACAGAGGTCAGCACGGACTGCAAGAGCAAGGCAGGATCACCCCTCCTACAGTCTATCCCGCAAGGTTAGGCTGTGTCCTAGATTCAAATGTCCTGAGTGACGTTGGTTCTCCCCACTTTCCATGCATCTTAGCACCTCGGGGAGAGGAACTGCCTGGCAGTGGTGGGGAGGGTTAGTGACTTGGGAGCTGGGGATGAAAGAGAGGGAATGAGAACTGAGGAGCTGGTCTAGGGGATGGGGGAAGAGAAGAGAAGAGAGAGAGAGAGAGAGAGAGTGCGCGCGCACGAGAGCCGGGGGGAATGGTCATGCTGCTAAAAAACACAGAGCCATGAGTGAGGCCTCCTGGGTTCTATGCCAGATCTAGGACTAGAGTGGGAGTCAGGACTGCTGGGTTCTTTTCCCAGCTCTGGGAGGGGAGTGGGGCCCAGTGGTGCATGTGGGGGAAAGGAGGGGCCATAGGCAGAGCAGTGTGGGGGAAGGAGTTCTAGGAGTAGGAGGATTTCTCCTTATTCAGCTATAGCAGCATTTCCCTAGCAACCAAAAATCTACTTAATACTCAGTCAGCAAACTCTCTGCTGTTGGCCCAGTCTGACAGGCACAGAGACCCTGCCACTGCCACCCTGGAGCAGGCTGCAATGTGCAGGGACCAGGGGAGGCAAGCTAAACCTATTAGACAATATCCCCAGAGTCAGGAATTGAAGTTAGGAGTCCTGTTGCCCCTGCTCTAACCCACCACACCCCACTCCCCTCCTAGAGCTGGCAGAAAACCCTGAGGTGGCCTAACTCCCTGCTCTGTGATTTTTAGCTGTAACCCACTAGACAAGCCCCTCCAAACCCACTAGACCCCACTCTCTACCAAGCGCTCAGAAGATCCCTAATACAAGCTCTTTGCCACAACACCTGGAGGGCTGGGTCTTTGCCATAGATGTGATGGAACAGTAGAGGCTTCCTAGCTCATTTACTGCCATGGGGGTGGGCGGGGGGGGGGATCGGAGAGGCAGGTCCCTGTCCTTGCCAGCTCCCTGTGGCCCCTCTGGCTGCTCCCATCCTCATGGGGTACATCTCAGGAAATGCAAGCCAACAACGTGGCGACGGATTCCTTCGCTGCTGCAGTGAAGGTGCCGGAGTGCAGGCCCCCTTAGGGGACTCTGCCTCCTCTGTTCCTCCCTGAATGGCACAGCTCACTGCACTGCACGGGAGGGAAAGCCAGGCCAGGATTGGACACCCCGTTCCTAACTCTGTTGGAGTTTCATGGTTAGAGCCTAAGGTGCAAAGCAGGAAAGGGACATGCCCCAAAGTTCACAGAGCGAGTCTGGAATAGAGCCCAGGAGTTCTGGCTCCTGCTTCCCTGTCTCTATCCATGAGAGCTCACTCTGCTCCTAGAACCAGGATGGCACTCAGGAATCCTGACTCCCAGCCCCCCTGCTTTAACCCACTAAACCCTGCCACTGTGCTCAGCACCAGGAATACAGTCCAGGGGTGCTGAAGCCCAGCACCCCGTGTTCTAACCCATTAGATTTCACTGTGCTCCGAGAGCCAGGAATAGAACTCACAAGTTCCAACTCTCAGTCCCTGCCTTCCACTTGAATGTTCATAGATATTAAGGTCAGAAGGGACCATTATGATCATCTAGTCCGACCTGCACAATGCAGGCCACAGAATCTCACCCACCCACTCCTGCAAAAAACCTCTCACCTAGGTCTCAGCTATTGAAGTCTTCAAATCGTGGTTTAAAAACTTCAAGGAGCAGAGAATCCTCCAGCAAGTGACCCGTGCCCCATGCTACAGAGGAGGGCAAAACACCTCCAGGGCCTCTTCCAATCTGCCCTGGAGGAAAATTCCTTCCTGACCCCAAATAAGGTGATCAGCTAAACCCTGAGCATATGGGCAAGATTCACCAGCCAGATACCCAGGAAAGAATTTTCTGTAGTAACTCAGATCCCACCCCATCTAACATCCCATCACAGGCCATTGGGCCTATTTACCATGAATATTTAATAAGATCAGTTAATTGCCAAAATCATGTTATCCCATCATACCATCTCCTCCATAAACTTATCGAGTCTAATCTTAAAGCTAGATAGGTCTTTTGCCCCCACTGCTTCCCTTAGAAGACTATTCCAAAACTTCACTCCTCTGATGGTTAGAAACCTTCGTCTAATTTCAAGTCTAAACTTCCCAATGACCAGTTTATATCCATTTGTTCTTGTGTCCACATTGGTACTGAGCTTAAATAATTCCTCTCCCTCTCCGGTATTTATCCCTTGGATATATTTATAGAGAGCAATCATATCTCCCCTCAGCCTTCTTTTAGTTAGGCTAAACAAGCCAAGCTCCTTGAGTCTCCTTTCATAAGACATGTTTTCCATTCCTTGGATCATCCTAGTAGCCCTTCTCTGTACCTGTTCCAGTTTAAGAAGGATGAATTCAAACATGGGAGACCAGAACTGCACACAGTATTCCAGGTGAGGTCTCACCAGTGCCTTGTATAACGGTACTAAAACCTCCTTATACCTACTGGAAATACCTCCCCTGATGCATCCCAAGACTGCATTAGCTTTTTTCACAGCCGTATCACATTGGCGGCTCATAGTCATCCTATGATCAACCAATACTCCAAGGTCCTTCTCCTTCTCTGTTACTTCTAATTGATGCGTCCCCAGCTTATAACTAAAATTCTTGTTGTTAATCCCTAAATGCATAGCCTTACACTTCTGACTATTAAATTTCATCCTATTACTATTACTCCAGTTTACAAGGTCATCCAGATCCTCCTGTATGATATCCCGGTCTCTCTCTAAATTGGCAATACCTCCCAGCTTTGTATCATCCGCAAACTTTATTAGCACACTTGCACTTTTTGTGCCAAGGTCAGTAATAAAAAGATTAAATAAGATTGGTCCCAAAACTGATCCCTGAGGAACTCCACTGGTAACCTCCCTTCAGCCTGACAGTTCACCTTTCGGTAGGACCCGCTGTAGTCTCCCTGTTAACCAATTCCTTATCCACCTTTCAGTTTTCATATTGATCCCCATCTTTTCCAATTTAACTAATAATTCCCCCATGTGGCATGGTATCAAACGCCTTACTGAAATCTAGGTAAATTAGATCCACTGCGTTTCCTTTGTCTAAAAAAAATATCTGTTACCTTCTCAAAGAAGGAGATCAGGTTGGTTTGGCACGGCACGATCTACCTTTTGTAAAACCATGTTGTATTTTGTCCCATTTACCATTGACTTCAGTGTCCTTAACTACCTTCTCCTTCAAAAATTTTCCAAGACCTTGCTTACTACAGATGTCAAACAGGCCTGTAGTTACCCGGATCACTTTTTTTTTCCCCCTTTCTTAAAAATAGGAACTATGTTAGCAGTTCTCCAGTCATACAGTACAACTCCTGCGTTTACAGATTCATTAAAAATTCTTGCTAATGGGCTTGCAATTTCATGTGCCAATTCCTTTAATATTCTTGGATGAAGATTATCTGGGGCCCCCGATTTAGTCCCATTAAGATGTTCGAGTTTCGCTTCTACCTCAGATATGGTAATATCTACGTCCATATCCTCATTCCCATTTGTTATGCTACCATTATTCCTAAGATCCTCTTTAGCCTTATAAAAGACCGAGGCAAAGTATTTGTTTAGATATTGGGCCATGCCTAGATTATGCTTGATCTCCACTCCATCCTCAGTGTTTAGCGGTCCCTCTTCTTTCTTTGTTTTCTTCTTATTTATATGGCTATAGAACTTTTACTATTGGTTTTAATTCCCTTTGCAAGGTCCAACTCTACTTGACTTTTAGCCTGTCTCACTTTATCCCTACATGTTCTGACCTCAATAAGGTAGCTTTCCTTGCTGATCCCTCCCATCTTCCACTCCCTGTATGCTTTCTCTTCATCACCTCTCTGAGATGCTTGCTCATCCAACTTGGTCTACAACTCCTGCCTATGAAATTTTTCCCCTTTCTTGGGATGCAGGCTTCCGATAGCTTCTGCAGCTTTGATTTAAAGTAATCCCAGGCCTCCTCTGCCTTTAGATCCGTAAGTTCTTCAGTCCAATCCACTTCCCTAACTAATTTCCTTAATTTTTGAAAGTCAGCCCTTTTGAAATCAAAACCCCTAGTTGCAGATTTATTTTTGTTAATCCTTCTGTTCAGTTTGAACTGAATTAGCTCATGATCACTTGAACCAAGATTGTCCCCCACAACCATTTCCTCTATGAGGTCCTCATTACTCACCAAGACCAAATCTAAAATGGCATCCCCTCTAGTCGGTTCAGCAACTACTTCATGAAGGAATCCATCAGCTATCGCATCTAGGAAAATCTGAGCCCTATTACTAGCACTTGTCCTCCAGTCTATATCTGGGAAGTTAAAGTCTCCCATGATCACGCAGTTTCCATTAGTATTTACTTCATTAAAAACATTAAAGAGGGCTCTATCCATATCCAAATTAGATCCCGGCGGTCTATAGCATACCCCAAGCACTATCCCAGGGGAGGCTCTAGTAGTTTTCTTCCCTAATGTAATTTTTTCCCAGATGGACTCTTATCCATTCCATCGCTTATTTCTTTGCATTCTACCTCATCATTGATCTACAATGCTACTCCACCACCTTTACTTCTGTCTTTCCTGAACAGCACATACCCTTCAATACCTGTAGTCCAGTCATGACTACTATTCCACCATGTTTCTGTTATCCCGAAAATATCTGGTTTCACTTCCTGCACCAATAGCTCTAGTTCCTCCATTTTGTTATCTAGGCTCCTCGCATTGGTGTACAAACATCTTAATTTTTGCTGTTTGGCCTTGCTCACATTCTTTACCCAATTAGGCACGGTCATTCTACAGCCAGTATAACCTATTAGACTGGTATCCACACTGCCCTTCCTCCTTATATACATTCTCCTACCCACGGCTGTATCCTTTCTTACTTCGTTTTCTTCCCTCTCAATGCTAAAATCCCGTGTGGAGATTACCTGGACATCTCCCAACCATCTCCCTCAAATTCCTAGTTTAAAGCTCTCTTAATCAGTTGTGCCAGCCTCCATCCTAGAAGTCTATTTCCTTCCCTACTCAGATGAAGTCCATCCCGAGAGAACTGTCCTCTGTCCATGAATGCCTCCCAGTGGCCTTACATCCCAAAGCCCTCCTTATAGGCCCCCTGCCTAAGCCATCTGTTGATAGTCAATCTTGTCACACCTTTGTTGCCCTTCTCTAGGAACAGGCAGAATCCCACTAAAGATCACCTGAGCCTCGATTTCCTTAAGCGTCTTCCCCAGCCTAGCATAGTCTCCCTTCATACGTTCCAGTGAGAATCTAGCCGTATCATTTGTTCATCTCACTCTGCCTCCACTTGCACACCTGTAAAATAGGGATAATTATTCCTTTTTGTCCACTTAGACCGGAAGGTCTTTGTGGCAGGGACCAGCTGGGCAGTGCACAGCCCACTGGAGTCCTGATCTCGGTCAGGGTCTGTGCAGCACCTGGCATGATGGCCCCCTATCAAGGGGCGGGGGGGAATGAAGTTTGTGCAACACCTGGCAAAACAGGGCCCCTGATCTCAGTCATGGTCTGTGCAAGGCCCAGCACAAAGGGCCCCAATCTTGGTCCTGCTCAGTGGTGCTCCTGAAATGATGCTTCCCCTGCTGCCCCGTCAGAGTCAGGGAGCGGGGTCTGTGCAGCACCCAGCACAAGGATTGAAATTTATTGTGATCTCTGTTAGAGGAAAAAAGGAGCAGGTTGACCCAGAGGCACTGTTCCCTCTAAGCTGCGTGGGAACAGATCCTAAACACCACGCACACGGCAAAACACCACGCGCACAAAAATTTGCACAGAAGAAATTTTTTGTGCACACAGCCTGTCAAAACTTAGAGGGAACATTGCGAGAGGTGGATTTGAGTACAGGCTTCTTTATTGCGGTACTTGTTCCCCTGGACCCAATTGTCCAGTAAGCACCAAATTGATTACAACACTCTTTTTGTTTAGATTAGTATGTACATGCCTACATTTGTTACAACACCCCAAAACCCCTTTATTAATAAACAGAAACACCCACTATTAGTGAAGCCATCTCTGTCTATTACTCATAGCATTACACATTACTTTTACCTTGAAGATGCATTTCTTGGCAACAAATTGTTGCCATAAATCTTCCTCATTAGCAGTTCTCAGGGGAGGGAGGAAGGGGCCATGACCAGTTCTCAGGGGAGAAGGGGTCCTAAGCCAGGGCTGGTTTATGTAGCTGGGAAAGGGAGGGAGGGGAAGATAACATTCCTTTTACCTTCTTTTACACAAAGGGCTTTTCTCTTGCAGCTGCATCCTTATCAATCTTTATGAGCAACAGAGAAGGAAAGAATCTGGCAACTTATATTTTAGACAAAGAAATACTGAAGAATTTGCAACTTACGTATTAGACAGAATAATCTGTAACTGATGTATTTAGACCAAAAATATTGCCTACATTTGCCTTTGTCCCCTAATACCATGTCAGCACATTAGCAGCTTATTGTTATACTTAACCCTAAGAGATCCCAACAATCTTGTTTGAAAGCCTGTCTCACAGGCTCTGTCAGTCCTGGAGAGAGCTGCTCTTAGAAAGGAGGTCAGAACCGAAGCGGTGGCGAGCGAGATTAAAGGCCTGGTATATTAAAGCAATACCCAGACTGGCGGTGAATATATAGTGGGCTTCCGGAGATGTGAGATTTCACTGTGCGAAGGAATAGGCTTCTCCAGGCCTTGGATATGTGAGAGAGATGAGAGAGAGCAGCTATCCCAGTCTTGTGGTTAGCAATGCTTCGTTGGCACACATCCAACCCCCAGGATGTTCACTGTAAGTGCTGGTGGGTGTAATCAGACCCAGGATAAGATGGCTGATAGTTTGAGCTTGTACGTCTTTCCTGTAGCTAACACAGCCTTGAGCGCGTGTGTGTGCAAAGCCACTGTACCTCTGGGAAGCCATTCCTACTCCAAGATGAATAGATGCATCAGTGCAAAACAATATCACGTTGTATCTTGTTTTCCCATGCATGGGTCCTTTGCAACCCATTTCTGGCTGGTGTGGACTCATTAATTAGATCCTCCAGAAGGAGGTTAACTACAGTCCAATATTGTATGCATAATACAGCCAAACTAGGAATAGAACCCAGAAGTCTTGACTCCCAGCCCCCCTCTCCCCCAACACCAATCCACCAGACCCAACTCCCCTCCTGGAACTGGAACCCACAAGTCCTGAGTCCCAGCCATCCTGCTCCCCTGGTCTAATCCCTTAGACTACACTTCTCCCAGAGCTAGGAAAAGAACCCAGGAGTCTTGACTCCTACTTCTCTGCCTTCATACCACCTATCCTTAGATATAGTGTAAGGTCTTTCCCCCATAACTGCGACACAATGTCTGTATAGCAAGCCCCATGGATATGCAGCCATTTCTGGAGTGCAGCTGGACATGGATGGGAAGAAAAGTTACAGCCAAAGATGCCATGGGAAACCCTTTCACTAAGTGAAAGAGCACGGATGTCAAGGTGGGTCTGTTTTCCATGCCAAGCAAACATGGGCTTCCATTTTGAAGGTTTTATCTTGGAAAGCAGTGACTGTAAAGGATATAGGGGGTGGGGGTGTCATAGTGGACAAGCAGCTCAATATGAGCTGCCAGTGCAACACAGTGGCCCAAAGGGCTGTCTCATGGTGTATTACTCACCAACGGACTGGCACCTCCCCCAGGTCGCTCTGGGGCTGAGCTCAAGGTAGACAGTCTGCACACTGCCACTCGATCTCTGCCATCTGCCTGCAGCCCCTCTCGCCGCCTCAGGAACTGCAGCGTCCTCTTTGTGGCTCAGCCCTCTGGCCATGGCACTGTCCATGTCCCCCTTCTGGGGGAGGTTTAGCTTCTCAGTAGTCCAGCCACTTCCCCAGTGGTGACTGCGGTAAAAACTGTCCTCCTACTTCCACAATGGGGAGACCCAGGCCTGCCCACTATTCCAGATCTGAGCCCAGGGACCCTCTGATCCACAGTCACTGTGTTTGTTTGCATTTCCCTGGGTCACTTCCCCGGGGCTACAGCAACCGCCTCAGTCTCAGCAGCTCATCTGGAGCTCCTTCCCCTCTCCCTGGGGTCCTGCCTGCACTGCTCTGTCCAGGGTGCTACAGCATTGCAGCCTACTCCAGATACAATGCAGCCTACTCCAGCTCCAGGCAGCTACTCACCCTGCTCTCCTCTGTCCATCCTGCAACTCTTCTTATATCGGTCTGCTGGGCCCTGATTGGCCACTCCTCACAGCCCCTCTCCTATTGTCTGCTTTTCGCTCAGCCGCCTTAGGGCTTTATTAATCCCTTACTGGCCAGTGTGAGGTGGATGCCCCACCACAGGCTGATCCAGTCCTGGGATGCTGTAACAGGGTGCACTCTGAGCACACCTGAACACTCGCTCTCAGATTGTCTCCAGGCAGGGAGCCCTGGGACACTGCTCTATCCCAGAGCAGGGATAATGTCTTCATCCTCTTGGGGTTTCCTGGCTACAGCTCTCCAGTTGGGCCACTAGAGTTCAGTTCCCTTTCTGGGGTGCCTCAATGTCCAGGCCACTTCCCCCTAGTGGCTAGCGGGGTGGGGGACCCAGGACTGCCCACTACTCCAGCTCCCAGCCCAGGGACCCTGTAGATCACAGCTGTCCGCTGTGTCCCTTTAACTATGTCACACAGTTTTTCTAATTCCCTGAGCCACTTCCCTGCAGCGTCTGCACCTTTCCCTCAGGGCCCTGTCCTAATGGAGTCCCAGTAACCAGCTCAGGGTGCCTTCTTGCTCTCCCCAGGTTCTGGCAGTGCTGCCCTGTTCAGGGTTCTGCAACTCCATCAGCCCTCCAGACTCACCCCCTACAGCTCCAGCAAGGAACTGAATTCCCTCTGGCCCTGCAGTTCATCTTATAATAGACTCCTGGGCCCTGATTGGCTGTGTCCCACACAGTCACTCTCGGCAGCTTGGAGCACCCTCTCCATTGCCCTGTTTTGGGACAGGGTGTGGCAGGGCCACAAGGCCTCCAGCAGGGGGCTTCAGAGGGTCTGGTATATCCAGTCACAAATGCATAAAGAGGGGAGTAGTGAGCAGGAGGAGGGAGGTGATTTGACCTCTGTATAGGGCACTGGTGAGACCGGTACTGGAACAGTGCGTCCAGTTCTGGGGTCCATATTTTAGGAAAGATGTTGGTTAAATTGGAGAGGGTGCAGAAAAGAGCCACTGAGAAGGGTGGGAAAAAGCCCTGACAGCAAGAGACTTAAGGAACTCGATCTGTTTAGTTTAATCACAAAGAAGATTAAGCAGTGAGTTGATCATGTATGTAAGCACCTTCCCACAGAGAAAATCCCAGGTCCTAAAGGGCTCTTTAACCTAGTGGAGAAAGGCAGACTAAGAACCAAAGGCTGGAAGTGAAAGCCAGACACATTCAAATACAGGACACATTTTTTTTCAAAGGGAGGGTGATGAACAATTTGAACAACCTGCCAAGGACAGCGGTGGATTCTCCATCAGATCCAGACCGGCTGCCTTTCTGGAAAATGCTTTAGTCAAACAAATCAATGAGGGGCTCAAAGATACAGCTGTCCTGAACTCTGCTGATCACAGGCAGAGAAAGCAAAGCTACATGGCTGCTGGTCTGGTTTAACGCTCAACCTCCAGATGTTTTTAAATCACTTGGCACTCGTCAGAGTCAGGCCCCGCCCCGAACCAGTGCCCACTCCGTGAGTAACACTTTCAACCATCTCCAGCTGGCTCGGAGATGCTGCCCCAGCCTGGCCAACCATGACCTGGCCTCAGTTAGTCAGCCCTGGTCATTGCTCAGCTCGACCACAGCACTGCGGTGACCTGGGTGTGATGTCTTCAGCCCTTAGGAAACTCCAGCTGACGTGGGCAGCTGCGGCGTATCTCCTCAGCAGTGCCGCCTACTGTTAACGCATCAGCCCTGTCCTCTGCACTGGCTTCCCATACAACAGTGAATCAAGGTCAAGGTCTGGGTCCTGCAGGCTCCATGACTTGCACCCAAGGTACCAAGAAGGCCACCTATAATTCCAGGATGGAGACCCCCACTCTGCTCCTCTGGCCCAGTGGCACTCCTTACACTAAGGGTAAAGCTCATCTGTGCGAGGCGACACATCTTTCGGGGGGGGAGGGTGTTGTAGAATGAGCTCCCTAAGGAGCTAAGACCCATCCCAAACCTCACCGCCTTCTACTCCAAGTGCAAGGTGCCTCTCCTTGCCCTGCCTTCTCTAATACAAATACAGAGCAACACCCTACCAAAACAAGACATTCCACTGCTCGTGGTTCTCCCCCTGGGAGAGGAGGAGAGAAGAAACCCTATATGACACCTGTGGAGTCATGCTGCTCAATGGACCACTGGAAGGTGCCCAGATACCAGTGTGATGAATCCACATAGAACAGAATGAGAGCAGCCCCAGTGCTGCTCTAACTACACACTCCACTTCCCATGCCCCACCCCCCACAGGTTCTCTCCACCCTGTGACAGCCAGACTGGCTATGTGGGTTTTGCTAGAAGGCATTGGTGTAGAACTCAGCAAGGGGAAAAGACGCCATCAGAGCTCGTTGAAAATTCATCCCCCCCATCCCCCAGGAAAGTTTAAACGACGACAAAAACAAAGTATTGTTTGTTTTGTCAAAAATGTCAGTTGAAAATTTGAGAGAAAGAAGGTGGGTGAGGTAATCTCTTTTATTGGACCAACCTCTGTTGGGGAAAGAGACAATCTTCCAGCTTACACAGAGCTGAAAGCATGGCTCTTTCACCAACAAAAGTTGGTCCAATAAGACAGATTACCTTACCCACTTTGTCTCTTTAATATTTTCGGACCAACATGGCTACAACACCACTGCGAACAATGGAAAAAAAATGTCAAAAAAACACCCCAAATTTTCTATGAAAACCACCAAAACACATAAAATGTTCTGCCAAAAACCATAACATTAAACCTCCCAAATAGTTTTTGGCAGAAAAATGTACATATTTTGGCAAAAAAATTTTAAAAAAGTAAAATTTTTCAGCCAAGAGCTGCCTTAAACTGTAAAATTTCCTGAAAGCCACTGAAAATCACTTTTGCGGGTTGGGAAAAACACTATTTTTTCCCCATCAAAAAAAATCAAAGCAAATTTTCTGGGGGAAAATCAAAACAAAAACAAAACCTTGAACAAATTTCAGCTAAAAGCCACTGAAAACTGGAGAGAAAAAAAAATTGGTGAAAATCCACAAAAATTTAGTTTTTGTTTTAAAATAATAATAATAAAAAAGTCACCTGCTGATTCCTGCCTCAGGCCCATAACCTGCAATGGAGCTAGAGTGTGCATTTTAAACAGAGACTCTGGATCTTGATTTACAGACACCAAGCAATAGTGAATCCACCCCATCCCTAGGTCAAATGTTCCAATGGATAATTGTTAAAAATTTGGGACTGAATTTCTCTCACTTCTGCCCCCAGCCAGCAGATCTCCTGCCTTTGTCTGCTACGTTACAGAGCTCTCTGCTCTGAGAGCCGCTCCTCCATGTAAGGTTTCAGAGTAGCAGCCGTGTTAGTCTGTATTCGCAAAAAGAAAAGGAGTACTTGTGGCACCTTAGAGACTAACCAATTAATTTGAGCATAAGCTTTCGTGAGCTACAGCTCACTTCATCGGATGTTGCTCACAAAAGCTTATGCTCAAATAAATTGGTTAGTCTCTAAGGTGCCACTAGTACTCCTTTTCTTTTCCCCCCTGTAAGTACAGTGCTATAGTCCACAACCTCTTCCCAGTTCTCTTTGTGAGGCTAAATAGTTCTAAGTCTTTCAGTGGGATGCCACTCCCAGCCTAGAGGAGATGTAATACTTTATACAAAAAGAGTCCTTTTGCTGGTATAGCTTATACCAGTTCCCTGAGCAAAATAAGCTATGGACTTTTATGCCAGTATAAAAATGTCACAAAAATATCCCCCACTTCATCCAGCATCATTATACCAGGAGAAATTTGTAGTGCAACCTGGCCCACAATGAAAAGTGATATTGACGTAACCACGCCCGACTGACAGAGATGCCGACCAAATCCCCAGTGCAGATGCTACTATGCCAATGGAAGAGGGCTTCCATCAACGTTGCTAACTTCCTTTGGGGACGCGGTGTTCCCGTACTGGCAGGAAAACCGCCTTCTGTTGGCATAGGCTGTGTCTACACACCAGGGCTAGGCCGACATGGTTTCTGCAGTGTAGATACAGGCATGGAGATACTGAGGGTCTGTCCCCCATCTGTATTTATTCAGAGGGATGTAAAGCCAATACAGAGTCTGAGATGTCCTAAGATGGACAGGAAACAACAGGTTGCTTATGACATGAAAACAATGCTCCAGTCTTTACTACAGCACCCTGCTGCTCCTCTCTAGAGAGCCCCTGGGATGCCTGTGCAGCCAGGACTGGGTTAGCAGCCAGCTGGTTCAGAAGCATTTTAAAGGCAGTTTTTAGTGGTCTTCCTCTTTCACAGTCTTTGCTGGTTGATTAACCTATATGGCCCCCATTGCACCCTAGGGGGAACTCCCAGGTTGGAGCAGGGGAATGGGGGTGGCTGGCCGCCAGGACTCCTGGGTTCTGTTCCAAGCTCCAGTGCAGGGGAGGGAGGTCCAGTGGGCTGGCGCAGGGGGTCTGGGAGTCGGGAAGAGAAGCCAGGAGTCCTGATTCTGCCAGACAACACCCTGTCGTTCCACGACTGGAGGATAAATATGCACCCAAAAATACATGGCTCTCAACAATCAAAAGTCTCTCCAGCATGGCTCCTTCCAGTAAAACCATGCTCAGGCCTGGGCCATTCGCCAGCCGTCTCTCCCCAGGCCCCCTTACGGGATAACAAACCATCTGACACAAAACTCCTGCTCTTGTTGGTTGTGGGATTTTCACACCCAAGGTCCTGCCAGCCGGGGAAATTCACCCCCCTTCCCTACGGGGAGCAGAACCACACACCCGTCAGCCGCGCCAGCGGCTAGGTGAAGGCCCGCTAGGCTCCCGCTGCAGCCCCCGGACTTTCCGCCCTTGCAAGGGGCGAGGCAATGACCCATAATCCCCCTCTTTGCTTCCCCATTTACATTCCTTTCCGGACCCAGACAAGGGGTGAGCGCCAGGGTACTTAGGAGCGTGTAAACCCGGCTCGCCGAACCCTGGGCGGCCGAGCCGAACCAGCCGCCGGGCGGGTTTCCCGAGCGCCTGCAGCGCCGCGATCCGGCTGCCGGGTTTTACCGCCGCCGCCGCGCCGCCGCCGCCGCCGCCTGAAAACTACAGATTCGGAAGGGGCGGGGGGAGAGGGGGGGTCGAGGATCCGGGAGCGCCCCAGGCCGGGAATGGCCCCGATGGACGGCCCCTGACGAGCCGGGGGACCAGTCTCCCGACTAGGTAGGTACAGAGCGAAGGCCGCTTGCCCGGGGATTTCCCCCGCGGAGCTGGGGTGGAGCGCGAGGCCTGCCGATCTGCGGTCCTGTCCTCGCCCCCACACAGCCCTGCCCGGCAGCTTATGCCAGATTTAGCCACCCCCCCGCGCGCCCGCTGCGGGTTCGTCCCCCCCCCCGGGGCATCGTGCTACGTTATGTGTGTGTGTGTGTGTGTTGGGGGGGGTGGGGGGCGTTGACATGAAGCCTGTCTGCGGGGCATCTTTCCCCCACACTTCGGATTCCTAATAGCTGGAAGGGGTACGAAGCCAACCTCTAGCTACTGGGGTCAGGAGCAAAAATCTTACCCCTCCCCCTCGTAGGGCAAGTCATCCCGCAGCTGCAGGGGTCCCGGTACTTTCCTGTGAAGCGGCGGGTGCTGGTGGCTGTTCTATTCAGCCCATGGGTTTTATCTAGCAGGGCGGCTCCTATTATTAAAAACTATCTACAGGTGAGGAATGCCGAGCCTGGTTTCCCCCTTACATGGCAGTTGCCCCAAGGAGGCAATGTTTGGGCTGTGCCCACTGTAGGAGAAAGGGGACATTACAATAAAATGTCACTAACAGCAGCACAAGTTTTCTATTAGGACAACACATCTATTAGGACACCCAGCTGAAATCAGAGCCCCATTGTGCAGGGCACTGGCCCCCTCTTTCCTCCCCGGCTGAGATCAGGGCCCCTCTTGTGTCAAGCACTACACAGACCCCCAGCTGAGAATGGGGCCCCATGGTTCTGCACCAGTCCCCGCTCAACCGAGATCAGAGGCATCTGTTGTGCCAGGAGCTGCATGAAATAAGACAAGCTGAGACAGTCTCCCCAGAAATCTCTCCCATATTTATTAAAATTACATTTAGGTAGTTGTGGCTGAGTGAACTGAATATGGTTCTGGGAGCCAAGACTCCAGGGCTCTAGTCCCAGCTCTGGGAGGGGAATGGAACCTAGTGAGATGGGGGGCAGGAGCTGGGAGTCAGGACTCTTGGGTTCTATCCCCAGCATTATTAAGTTTCCCTTGGATTCTGTCTCCCTGTCTTACCAATGGCTGATCAGGGTTTTCTGGGGGGGTTGGGTGGGAGGGTCTCCTCTTTCTCCTCTAGATATTCCAGCCCCCAGTGCCTGGCACATCCCTTCACCTCCCACTCCAGGGCCATCATGGAGCTGAACGGGAAGAAGAAACTTCATGCTCTTTCCTTGGCAGAGAAGATCCAGGTGCTGGAGATGCTGGACGAATCCAAGATGTCCCAGTCAGAGGTGGCCCGTCGCTTCCAAGTCTCCCAGCCCCAGATCTCCCGCATCTGCAAGAACAAGGAGAAGCTGTTGGCTGACTGGTGCAGCGGGACAGCCAATCGGGAGCGGAAGCGCAAGCGGGAGTCCAAATACAGCAGCATCGATGAGGCCCTGCTGTGCTGGTTCCACATCGCCCGCACCAAGATGTGGGACGTCACAGGGCCCATGCTGCTCCAGAAAGCCAAGGAGCTTGCGGACATCATGGGCCAGGAGTTTGTGCCTAGCATCGGCTGGCTGGTGCGGTGGAAGCGCCGTAACAACGTCTGCTTTGGCCAGCGACACCCGGCACGAGCTGTCCACGCCCCGGAGCCCCTGTGCAACAAGGGGCCGGCGCCGGCTTCCCTCAGCCTGCCCCAGCTGCTGAAGGATTTTGCCCCGGAGAACGTTTTTGGCTGCGGGGAGGTGGTGCTCCTGTATAAGGCCATGCCTGGCAGGGAGCGGGAGGGCAGGGAGTGGCTGTGCGTGGCGCTGTGCGTGAACGGGAGTGGCACGGAGAAGCGGAAGCCCGTGGTGGTCGGCAGGCGGCTGGCTCCGCGATGTTTCTTTGGGGTCAACACGGAAACTTTGCCGGTCCTTTACCGCAGCAGCACCGACGGGCAGCTGACACCGGAGCTCTTCTCCGAGTGGCTGACAGACTTTGACCGGGAGATGGGCCGGCAGCACCGCAGTGTGGCGCTGGTGCTGGACTCCGAGTGGCGCTGCCCCGAGCCGGAGCCTGCCAACATCCGCCTGGTCTTCCTGCCCCCGCGGCCTCGCCACAACGACGGCCCCTTGCCCTGCCCGCTCCACCCCGACATCGTCCGGGATTTCAAGTCCCGCTACAAGCGCAGGCTTCTGGGCAAAGTGTCCTCCATCGGCAACGAGACCGACAGCTCCCCCGCCTCCATCGCCGCCTCCATCACCGTGCTGGACGCCCTCCACATGGTGGCGGCTGCTTGGGACAAAGTCCAGCCCTCCCTGGTGGAACGGTGCTTCGGGGAGGCTGGCTGCTCCACGGGGAAGGGGTCCCTGGGACCCTCCAGCCATGCCCCCCCCAGGGGGATGAGCCCGGAAGAATTCCGGCGCTTCGTTGACATGGAGACAGAGCTGGCCTGTCCCCCAGCCCTGCCCCCAGCCAGGGCCTACAAGGAGGAGGAAGAGGAGGAGCGGGAGGGGGAGGACCTTTTTGGCAGCCTGCCCACCAAGGCCGATGCCCTGAAGGCCCTGGGGACCCTGCGGCGCTGGTTCGAGTGCAACGGCTCGGCTGAGGGGGTCTTCCGGCAGTTCTACAGCTGCGAGGAGGAGGTGGAGCGGCTGTGCTGCCAGTGAGCGCCCAACTCCCCACACTGCCTCCGGCGGCCTCCCAACACTGGAGCATGGAGGGGCTGGTGGCCCTGTACCGCACCGACTCAGTGCTTGGAGAGTGGGATTCCAGCCCAGTCGTGCAGTGCCTGAGCGCTAGGGGGCTGGAGTCATCCCCCACTGGGGGGCACGAGGGACTGGATTCATGTCACCATTCTCTGCCATGGCCTCTGAGAGCTGGTTTTGGGGGAGAGGAATTGGAGACCGGCCCTTTTCTTTCTTCTGGGCGCACCTTTATGGGCATATAAAGATCTGAAAGAGCCCACATTACTAGTTACTGCTGTTACCACCACCCTCAGCAGGATCCTCAGCCAAATATTTTCCACTGGCAATTCTGGGGTGCCCCCATTTCAAGGGTGTCCTGCTAGTCACCACCCCAAAAGGGGCCAGGCCTCTTTAGAACTCAGGCTTGAGTCAAGTTCGTGTCGTCTTAATGGAATCACAATTACCGCAACACTCCCCCGCTCCCGACTCGGGCTTGGAAACTTTTGCCCACAGAACTGCACTTCTGCATGAAATAAATCCAAGGAAGAAAGAAAGGGGGGAAGTTGAATTTTGACAGTTTTTCTCCCAATTGTTTGAGCTCTAGGCATTCAACAAAAACAAAACCGACCCTCCGAAAGCAATAGCAACACCAGCCCGATTGGGGAGAACAGCCCCTGCATTAAATGGATTTCCTTTCTAGGCACCTTATTATCCTTCAGCTTCCCAGGGATCCAAGGAAAGGGAGGAAGAGAATTGATGTTCTAATATGAGGTACTACACCACCCCAGAGCCAGCAGCCTCTGATCTTTGGATGGGAAGATTTAACTTCCAGAGCTGCAGAGGTGAACAGAAGTGGGGGCCAGGAGGTAGGGCACTGGTCTGGAAGTCAGGACTCCTGGGTCCTATTCCTAGCTCTGGGAGGGGACTGGTGTCTAGTGGTCAGAGCAGAGGAGGCTGGGACTCAGGATTCCCTGGGTTCTATCCCCAGCTCTGAGTGGGGCGTGGTGTCTACACTGCAATGTAAGCCCTGAGTTTGAACTCAGGCCTAACCCCCCTTCCATCTACACACAAATGCACTAACCCAGGGCCAGAGGACCCCACAGGAGTAGAAGGTCCAAGCCTGAGTTAAGCGCCCAGGTTCAAGCTCTATTGCTTTGCAGAGTAGAGTCCCACTGGACTCAAGCTCTGGGAGTCTGCCAACGGTCTCCCACAATTCCATGGGTCAACTTTCTTTGTCCTCTGGACAGGCAAGGTTTCCCACCCTGCACCAAGACCAAAGGGCTGGAGCAGCCACATTTTGGGAGGGCGCAAGGAAGTGTGGGACACAGTAGTTGGACTCGGGTCTGCATAATGCAGTAGCCCTAGGGTGCGACCCAGGGTTCAACAATTCCTAACCTGGGGTTACAAAGGAGTGTAGACACTCGAGCCCTAGGTTAACAAACCCAGGATCTATGACCTCCAGTTCCACTAACCCTGGATTGACATTTCAGTGTAGACAGGCCCTGGGAGTCCTGACTTCTTCTGGGCTCTATTCCCGGCTCTGCCCCTGACCTGGAGCAAGTCCCAAATCCTCTGTGCCTCAGTTTCCTCTCCCACCCTTCATCTATTTAGATTCAGCTCTTTGGAGGCAGGAACCATCTCTCACCAGGTGTACAGGGCCCAGCATAATGGGGGTTCTAAGTGCTACCGTAATGCTCCTAATAAACGAGAAAATACCTTTAAAAAGCAAGATAACCAAACCAGACTTACAGGCCATAAAGAGGAGCAGATGCCTCATTTTATTAATTCCCCCTCCCCCACCTTCTTTTCAAGTCACCTTTAAAGAAACACACACTGTAGAATGGTACAATATTTCCTATGGAAATGGTACTGCCATAGGGAGCTGGACCCACAGACAGAATTCCTGGCTTGCCGCACGGACAATGGCCGATGGTCCTATTTTTCCAATGGAAACTTAACTCACTGTCGGGAGAGTTAAACGTGCCCAGTTTGTTCTGCTGCAGAAAGATGACAGCCCCAGGATTGGTGAGGTGTTTTGCTTTGTCCTCTGTTACCTGGAAATACCAGGATAGCTTTATGGGAAAGCAGTGGGAGTCAGGACTCCTGGGTTCTATCCCCAGGTCTGGGCAGGGAGCTGAATCTACTGAGTTAGAGCAGGGCGGGCTAGGTGTCAGGACTCCTGGGTTCTGTTTCTGGCCCTGTCACTGACTGGAGCAGTTCAATTTGCCATTCTGTGCCTCTTTTTCCTCTCCTTCCCTCCGTCTATTCAGGCTCTCAGCTCTTGCAGGGACTGTCACCCTGTGTCTGTGCAGCACCTGGCCCAAGGGGGTGGGGGAGGCTCCCCAGTCTTAGACAGAAATGCCAGGCACTCTCAGACCATAAATAATTTACTCACATACCTGAGTAGTTTGCAAGATCAGGGTCCTTCTACGGGAACAACAACAACAAAACCTTGTTAATAGACTGCAAGGGCCACGGATGATCATCTCATGTGCCCTCCTGCGCTGGGAAAAGGGCAGAGATTGCAAACTTCAATCCAGTTCAATGACCAACATTTCAGGCTCTCCCCTGAAATGAGGGTATCTGTGCTGTTGGCTCCGAGCTGCAGTCAGTTCCAGCAAAAAGACCACCCTTTGAAGAGGAGGCCGTTAGTAGGTCTGGGGCCGTGGTTCCAGAGCCATAGGTGCTGGAACTAGGGGGGTGCTGCTGTACCCCCTGGCTTGAACTGGTTTCCATTATATACAGGATTTGCAGTTTGGTTTAATGGCTCAGCACCCCCACTATACAGATTGTTCCAGCACCCATGTTCAGAGAGCCCCATTTACTTCAGGGGTTCACCCCGCTAAGAGCTGACTGCAGGGCCAGGGTCTCCCTGAATTCAACATACAACTCCTTCAACACCTAAGATACACTAGGTTTGGACTCGTGCTCTCCAAAATTTCCACCATGGTTGTCGCTGCAGGAAAGCAAACACCGTAAACCAAACGGGGGGTTTGCCTTGCAAAATTTTGATGAAAATGAATAAAAATCATTTTGATTTTTTCAGCAAAGGTTGAAAGACTTCTGCCAAAACCCAAACTTTGTCTCAAAAAACCATGTTGGTGCCGCTGCCGCCGTGTTTCATGGGAGTTGTGTTTCAGTTACCTCATGCTCCCATTCTCCTCTATAGGCCAGGCTCCCTAGTCAGACTACATCTCCCATGATGCACCGCTGTCCTCCCTCTTGGAAGGGTGCTTCACTGGAAACGTAGTCTGTCTGGAAAAGACCAGCCCATAGAGGAAAAACAAGGACAGGGAGCATCCGAACTAAAACTCCCATGAAGCATTGCAGCAGCATCTCCACACTGAAATATTTTGATTTTTGACCAAAAAAAAAAACCCAAAACCCCAAACCAATACAAAAATTGCCCAGACATTTCCCAGGGGAAGCAGGTGCTTTTTGCAAAATATTTTCTTTAAATCAAAACCCCAGCTTTCCATGGACAGCCTGGGTTTCCTGCAGTCACGGTCTCCAAGTATCTGTGTGGGGAACAGAAATTTGATAATAGAGGGCTCTTCAGTCTATCCAGCAAAGGCCTAACATGACCCAGCAGCTGGACGTTGAAGCCAGACAAATAAGTTCCAAGGAACAATTGATGAAGGGCTGTGGTGGATTCTCCAACACTGGTACTTTTTAAATCAAGACTGGATGTTGGTCTGACAGATCTGCTCCAGTTCAAATAGGAATTAATTGAGTAGTAGTGACCTGTGCTATACAGGAGGTCAGACCAGATGATCACAATGGGCCCCTCTAGTCTCGGAAATCTAGGAATCTTGTGAAGGCTAGGACTATAACTGTGAAGGCTAGGAATATAACAGGGTTTAAAAGAGAACTGGATAAATTCATGGAGGTTAAGTCCATTAATAGCTATTAGCCAGGATGGGTAAAGAATGGTGTCCCTAGCCTCTGTTTGTCAGAGGGTGGAGATGGATGGCAGAAGAGAGATGACTAGATCATTACCTGTTAGGTTCACTCCTTCTGGGGCACCTGGCATTGGCCACTGTCAGTAGACAGGATACTGGGCTGGATGGACCTTTGGTCTGACCCAGTAGGGCCGTTCTTATGTTCTTACTTGCCATCAGTACCACATGGGTATGTGATCCCACCATTCCAATTCGCTTGGCGCTTTGCAGCTACACAATTCCCAGGGATACAGCCAATGTTTTGGATTGGCTCAAGTGGCTGGAAAGCAGTCTCACCGCCCCAGGAGTTCCAAAATCATGAGCCAGCTGAAAAATCATCATGCTATTGGCTTAAACAAATTGTTTTTTTGTTGAAACACACACTTGTCACCCCTGAATCTACTGTCTGAGTTTTCAGTTGTTTCCAAGCTTCTCCCTACACCCACAGCGCTGGAAATATTAAAATTGACACACACACACACACACACACACCCATTGGTTTCACTTAAACTGGTTTTTGGCTTCCAGCCGGTTTAGCCAGCACCTGCAAATTTACTGACGCAAGCCAAGCTTCAAACTGGGTGTAGAACTGCAATACAAGCGTGTCCCCACACTGAGTTGCGTTAGTTTAATCAAGCCCATGTCTATACAGAAGAGTTGTGGCTTAGTGGATAGAGTACTGGACAAGGATCTGGATTCTATTCCTGTCTCTGCCACTGGCCTGCTGGGTGACCTTGGGCAAGTCACTTTAGAGCTCCAGGCCTCAGTTTTCCCATCTGTAAAACGTAGCCAGTGATACCAACCCCTTTGTAAAGTGCTTTGAGTTAGTTTCATAGAGAGTCTAAAGCCAGCCGGGACCATTAGATCATCTAGTCTGACTTCCTCTAGAAATGCAGGCCATTCAATTCCATCCAAATACCCCTGTGTTGAGTCCAATGACTTTAGTCTCCTGAGGACTGTGTTTTAACTCCACTGTTGAGTCCCAGGCAGAGAGCAGGAGAGACGGAGGGTCCCCGAGGCCTCTGTGAGGCAGGGATTGATGAGGTGAGACATGCCTGGATGATCCCAGCAGGCGGCCCACGCCTGGTGCTGCAGCAGATTTAATGACAAGTGCGGTGTGAGAGTTAGGTATGTTTATCCTGCTACAGCTATTCCTGTATGGGAAGGGGATAAATACACTGGGGTAAGTCACCATTATACCTTTAACTGCCTCCACACTAGGGCTTGTACAGGTATGAATAGAGCAGTTAAAACAAGCCAAACAATCACACCTGTAACTGACATAGTTTTACTAGGGACAAAATCTGAGCATACACTGGTCTTACATGAGAGTTTCTCATAATACCAGGACTCCAGGAGCAGGGGCTTTAACAAGAAAGCAGCAAATATCATGAAACCAGGGCAATGCTGGGAAAGGTGGGTTTTTTTAGAATTCCGCTGTGGTTTTCTTGTAAGGTGAATCAAATGAAGGGAAAAAAATGAACAGCTGGACAAAAGAGCAAGCATGTTAGATGTAGCTTACACTCACCAGGCACCAAGGGTTTTAATGCTGCTTAGATTTGGGCGGGGGGGGAGGGAGCTAGAAGACAGGATCTATTCCAAGCCCAGGTCAATTTAACATTGTCCTGAAGCCCCATGACCAGCACAGTCATCAAATGGAACCTGGATATTGGTACACAAGGCTGGGATATTCAGGGATGTCGGAGAGTTAGGGATTAGAAAGCCTTTCCCCCCAGGGGGTGCTGGTTCCCATCCAGCCCCAGGGTGCGGGACTGGCTTGCTCAGAGAGATGGGATATGGGGCCTTTCCCCTGGAAGGGCACCAGCTCCCATCTGGCTCCAAGGAGGAGGGACTGATTGATATGGGATGGAAGGGTGAATGGGATATGGGCTCTTTCCCCTCTAGGGAGTGCTGGCTTCAAGCGGGCCAGAGAACAGGATTCCATTTAGGCGCTGAATGTCCTGAACATCCCCTGAAAATCCCAGCCTCTCGAATTCGGAGCCAGCAGTGAGAAACAGCAGCTACAGTTAACAGAAAAACCCGGTAACAAATAATATGAAGGTTTTTTCGGGGGTGGGGGAAGGCATCCTTTTCCTCCCCCCTCTGTGTCATCTCCCATGTTTTCTTTCTCAGAGAATCTATGTGAATGCAAATAAAAATGCCATCAATAAGTTCTATCGAAATGCCGTTCTATCAGTCCACGGTGGGGCCACCTCTGGACACCAAGTGCAGAATTGGGCCCTAGGAATAGTGACCATTGGTTGGTTACAAGCAGGGATACAGGCCCTGATCCCCTCCCCCCACCATGCCCAAAGGGAAATCCTCGTTGCCTCATTGGATCTAGGACACATGGTTGAGCAGTTCTGCTTCTATCCAGCAGGGGGTGCTGGGGCGCATGCACATTCCCCGCAGTATGTGCCCTCTGACTGCGTTATTGCCCTCAGCGCTGCCACTCACTTCCCTGGCCTTTCAAGCCACAGCCTTCCCCTCGCACAGATGGTACTTGAGGAGTCTAGGAACTTGGATCGCGTGGAAGATCAAATGTGGGGGATGGGGCAACAAAGGCTGCAGGGTGGAGAATAATAGGGAACATATTCTAGTGCTGTTCTATATGTCAATGGTGCAGCCTCATCTGCAATACTAGCTAGCAAAGGAAGGAGGACCCAGTGGTTAGAGCAACTTGGGAGACCCAGGTTCAATTCCCTGCTCTGCCACAGATTTCCTGTCTGGCCTTGGGCAAGTCCCTTACTTTCTATGTGCCTCACTTTCCCCATCTATACAATGAGGATAATAGCACTGCCCTGCCTCACTGGGGCATGGAGAGGAAAAAAGCATTAAGGCCAGTGAGATGCTCAGTGACTAGGGTAATGGGGTGCAGACAGGTACCTGAGCTAGGTTCTGTGTTCACTGGTCACCCCATCTCCAAAAGGGTATTGCAGAATGAGCGGGGGGCGGGGGGGTCAGAGGCCTGGAAACACTCTCTGAAAAGACTTGGAAGGGTTTCAAGAAGACAAATGAGAGGGGACATGATCAAAGTCTCTAAAATACTGACTGGTCTAGAGAAGGGAGATCAGAGCTTCTGTTCTCCTTGTCTCGTACCATGAGAACAAGGGGCCGTTCGATGAAATTAAAAGGGGGGAAATTCACAATCAAAGGAAACACTCACACAACAAGGCATTAACCTGTGGAACTCTCTGCTACAGGAAGTCACAGGGGCCAAGAGCTTAGCAAGATTCCAGAAAGGGAGTGGAGATTGACATGGAGACCAGGAATAATTTCACAGATGAGAAATAAGTGTCTGATCACAACTTGTTCTGTAGGGGGCACTCTCCCCTCACAGTTAGTGCTGATCTCAACACCCACATGTGACACTAGGGGATGCTGTGCTGCAGCATGGGAGGCAGAGTAGGGGGTGTTCTCTCCTTGCTGTCTGTGCTGACCCCAATTCCCCAGTACAGCACTGGGGCATAATTTCTCCGCTGTGAAGACAGGCTCTGCCCACCTCTTGTTAATGATACCAGGGTAGCAAGATACAGAGATTCACACACTATCCTGGCCAAATTCCAGCTCAGATTATTCTGTTTGGTCTCCCTCAATCCCCCTGCATATTTCAGCTGGACACAAGAGCATCCTTAATTCTCCATTCTAAAGGTGTGTGTCAAGTGCAGCTGTTAGAAAGCAGCTGAACTCCACCCCAGAGGCAGCTGCATCTCAGTGCAAAGCAAGGGCTAGCTGTATAAACAGCCCCCCACATTGCACCCCAGAGGTGTCTGCATCTCAGTGCCAGGCAAGGCTTTTCTATAAACCACTTTGGACTCCTTTAGCGAAGAAAAGCGCTGTGGAAATATCCACTCCCACCATTGCTATTAATTACTAACAACGCAGCTCACTCAGGTAATCAACTCCCTAGAGAACATGACCCTAATAACCGAATATTATTTTATCACTTGAGTTAATAACCTCAAATAAAGTTATTGACGCTAATGGCGGTGTCAATTCCAGCACGTTGTTCAGCTCTGGCAGTGCACACACACACTTAATGGTGAATTCATTAAGTTAAGACCAATTTGGCTGTGAATAACGAGGGAAATTGGGTGACTGCAGAGTTTTTTTAAAAAGCCTCAATCTGCCTTAACACACAGAAAAATAATCTTAAATGGCCAATCCCAGCCCCTTCTCTGCCCTAACCACTTGACCTCACTCCCCTCCCAGTGCCAGGACCAGAACCCTGGAGTCCTGACTCCCACCTCCCACCATCAAAATTCATTCCTCTCCCTAAGCATTTGGGGGAGGGGGATGTCAGAACTCCTGGCTTCTCTGTCCCATATATCCCAGGACTGTCATTTGTGAGGTGGGGGAGGGGAAAGAGGGGATGTGTTCATCTCATCCCCTTTCTATGCCTCAGTTTCCCCAGCTGTAAAATGTGACCTTTGGGGCACTGAGCTCAATGAACGTTTGCAAGGACCTTTGAGGCCCTGGGAAGAAGGATAAAGGAGTTTGAGGCGCAAGTGATGTTCTCGTCCATCCTCCCCGTGGAAGGAAAAGGCCCGGAATCGTCGAATCGTGGAAGTCAACGAATGGCTACATAGGTGGTGTCGGAGAGAAGGCTTTGGATTCTTTGACCATGGGATGGTGTTCCAAGAAGGAGGAGTGCTAGGCAGAGACGGGCTCCACCTAACCAAGAGAGGGAAGAGCATCTTCGCAAGCAGGCTGGCTAACCTAGTGAGGAGGGCTTTAAACTAGGTTCACCGGGGGAAGGAGACCAAAGCCCTGAGGTAAGTGGGGATGTGGGATACCGGGAGGAAGCGTGAGCAGGAGGGCACGAGAGGGGAGGGCTCCTGCCTTATACTGAGAAAGGGGGACGATCAGCGAGTTATCTCAAGTGCCTATACACAAATGCAAGAAACCTGGGAAACAAGCAGGGAGAACTGGAAGTCCTGGCACAGTCAAGGAATTATGATGTGATTGGAATAACAGAGACTTGGTGGGATAACTCACATGACTGAAGTACTGTCATGGATGGATATAAGCTGTTCAGGAAGGACAGGCAGGGCAGAAAAGGTTGGGGAGTTGCATTGTATGTAAGAGAGCAGTATCACTGCTCAGAGCTCCGGTATGAAACTGCAGAAAAACCTGAGAGTCTCTGGATTAAGTTTAGAAGTGTGAGCAACAAGAGTAATGTCCTGGTGGGAGTCTGTTATAGACCACCGGACCAGGGGGATGAGGTGGACGAGGCTTTCTTCCGGCAACTCGCAGAAGTTACTAGATCGCAGGCCCTGGTTCTCATGGGAGCCTTCAATCACCCTGATATCTGCTGGGAGAGCAATACAGCGGTGCACAGACAATCCAGGAAGTTTTTGGAAAATGTAGGGGACAATTTCCTGGTGCAAGTGCTGGAGGAACCAACTAGGGGCAGAGCTCTTCTTGACCTGCTGCTCACAAACCGGGAAGAATTAGTAGGGGAAGAAAAAGTGGATGGGAACCTGGGAGGCAGTGACCATGAGATGGTCAAGTTCAGGATCCTGACACAAGGAAGAAAGGAAAGCAGCAGAATACGGACCCTGGACTTCAGAAAAGCAGACTTTGACTCCCTCAGGGAACTGATGGGCAGGATCCCCTGGGAGAATAACATGAGGGGGAAAGAAGAGGAGTACTTGTGGCACCTTAGAGACTAACAAATTTATTTGAGCATAAGCTTTCTTGAGCTACAGCTCACTTCACCGGATGCATTCAGTGGAAAATACAGGGGGGAGTCCAGGAGAGCTGGCTGTATTTTAAAGAATCCTTATTGAAGTTACAGGGACAAACCATCCTGATGTGTAGAAAGAATAGTAAATATGGCAGGTGACCAGCTTGGCTTAACAGTGAAATCCCTGCTGATCTTAAACACAAAGAAGAAGCTTACAAGATGTGGAAGATTGGACAAGTGACCAGGGAAGAGTATAAAAATATTGCTTGGGCATGCAGGAGTGAAATCAGGAAGGCCAAATCACACTTGGAGCTGCAGCTAGCAAGAGATGTTAAGAGTAACAAGAAGGGTTTCTTCAGGTATGTTGGCAACAAGAAGAAAGCCAAGGAAAGTGTGGGCCCCTTACTGAATGCAGGAGGCAACCTAGTGACAGAGGATGTGGAAAAAGCTAATGAACTCAATGCTTTTTTTGCCTCTGTCTTCACGAACAAGGTCAGCTCCCAGACTACTGCACTGCGCAGCACAGTGTGGGGAGGAGGTGACCAGCCCTCTGTGGAGAAAGAAGTGGTTCGGGACTATTTAGGAAAGCTGGACGAGCACAAGTCCATGGGGCCAGATGCACTGTATCTGAGGGTGATAAAGGAGTTGGCGGATGTGATTGCAGAGCTGTTGGCCATTATCTTTGAAAATTCCTGGCGATCGGGGGAGGTCCTGGACGACTGGAAAAAGGCTAATGTAGTGCCCATCTTTGAAAAAGGGAAGAAGGAGGATCCGGGGAACTACAGGCCAGTCAGCCTCACCTCAGTCCCTGGAAAAATCATGGAGCAGGTCCTCAAGGAATCAATTCTGAAGCACTTACAGGAGAGGAAAGTGATCAGGAACAGTCAGCATGGATTCACCAAGTGCAAGTCATGCCTGACTAATCTAATTGCCTTCTATGACGAGATAACTGGCTCTGTGGATGAAGGGAAAGCAGTGGACATGTTATTCTTTGACTTTAGCAAAGCTTTTGACACAGTCTCCCATAGTATTCTTGCCAGCAAGTTAAAGAAATATGGGCTGGATGAATGGACTATAAGGTGGATAGTAAGCTGGCTAGATCGTCTGGCTCAACGGGTAATGATCAGTGGCTCCATGTCTAGTTGGCAGCCGGTATCAAGCTGAGTGCCCCAAGGGTCAGACCTGGGGCCGGTTTTGTTCAATATCTTCATTAATGATCAGGAGGATGGTGTGGATTGCACCCTCAGCAAGTTTGCAGATGACACTAAACTGGGAGGAGAGGTAGATACGCTGGAGGGTAGGGATAGGATACAGAGGGACCTAGACAAATTCGAGGATTGGGCCAAAAGAAATCTGATGAGATTCAACAAGGACAAGTGCAGAGTCCTGCACTTAGGAAGGAAGAATCCAATGCACCGCTACAAACTAGGGACCAAATGGCTCAGCAGCAGTTCTGCAGAAAAGGACCTAGGGGTGACAGTGGACGAGAAGCTGGATATGAGTCAGCAGTGTGCCCTTGTTGCCAAGAAGGCCAATGGCATTTTGGGATGTATACGTAGGGGCATTGCCAGCAGATCGAGGGACGTGATCGTTCCCCTCTATTCAATATTGGTGAGGCCTCATCTGGAGTACTGTGTCCAGTTTTGGGCCCCACACTACAAGAAGGATGTGGAAAAATTGGAAAGCGTCCAGCGATGGGCAACAAAAATGATTAGGGGACTGGAACACATGAGTTATGAGGAGAGGCTGAGGGAACTGGGGATGTTTAGTCTACGGAAGAGAAGAATGAGGGGGGATTTGATAGCTGCTTTCAACTACCTGAAAGGGGGTTCCAAAGAGGATGGATTTTGACTGTTCTCCGTGGTAGCAGATGACAGAACAAGGAGTAATGGTCTCAAGTTCCAGTGGGGGAGGTTTAGGTTGGATATTAGGAAAAACTTTTTCACTAGGAGGGTGGTGAAACACTGGAATGTGTTACCTAGGGAGGTGGTGGAATCTCCTTCCTTTGAAGTTTTTAAGGCCCGGCTTGACAAAGCCCTGGCTGGGATGATTTAGTTGGGGATCGGTCCTGCTTTGAGCAGGGGGTTGGACTAGATGACCTCCTGAGGTCCCTTCCAACCCTGATAGTCTATGATTCTCTAATTGCCAGGGCCTGGAGCAAACCATGCATTACGGACACACTGGGGCAGGAATTTAAGCCGGGGGTGGTTTGGCACTGGCCCCACCACCAACGCAGCAACAGCCTACCTGGTGAAATGCACTCAAACTACTCAAAGATTTGCACTAGTGCAAACCCACTCATGCCCCCCATCCTTGGGTTCCAGGGCTGCCATTCACATGTCTCCCACCAGGTGGCAGCAGCCCCCTGAAGCTAGCAAGCACAGCATGGCATCCTCTACCCAGCCAGTGGAATTAGCATCTGTGGCAGGTCAGAGCCCCAGCGAGAGGGGAGGGGGCGGCCTGGTCTCCCTTGCTGTTGGTTGGGGACATTCTGTCCTGCTGGGGAGGCAGCCGAGCAAGCCCTGGCTTCCAACGTTGTTAGCGGGTGGGCCCCCCGGAGTGGAGAAACTGAGGCACATAGTCTTGAAACACACCCTGGCCCCCATCCCAATCACTCGGTTCCCCACCAGACCTGGGACCCAGGAGTCCTGGCTCCCAGCCCTGCCTGCTCTAACCACTAGACCCCATTCCCCTCCCAGAGCAGGGCTGACAGCGCCAGGCTCCAGGTCTCACTCATGCTGCTTCTCCCCTGACTCAGGAAAAAGAAAACGTTTTTTTCAAAGGCAGAACCGAAGAGGCAAAAAGTAGGTCAAGTTTGGGGCTGATAAATCTTGACAACGTCACTGGCTCACCATCCCTAATCTCTGCAGCACCAGCCCTGCCCCCGCAGTCCCTACACCCCCCTGTTCAGCTCCTGTCAGTCTGGCCTCTAAGAGAACTGGGGGCATGATGCAAGGCTACCCATCCATCCACCTGCCACATCCTAGGTACATCGCTGCTGCCCAGGGCATAGGCCTGCCCCTGCCCCCCCCAGCTCTAACCACTAGCCCCCACTCCCCTCCCAGAGCTGGGAACGGAGCCCTTGCTCCAACCAGTAGACACCACTTCCCACCCAGAGAGCAAAAGAAGCAAAGTTGTTCTGTAATACATGGTTTTGGCCCAGGGTGGGGAGAGTTTGTGGAATTGATACTGTGGCCCCCGTGGGCAGACAGCCGCTCTAGGGTCACAACAGGGATCCGGCAAGGGGCTCTGGATGGAGACGCCGGCTCTGTCAGCCCCGGGGGCGGGGGGCTATTTTTGGAAGCTTGAGAACATCCTCACACAGGGGATGCTACCTTCATCTATTGGTGCTAATTTGGCTGTCAAGCCAGGGACACCTGGCCATCTGAGCCTGATCCCTCGCCACCATGCTGGTCTCTGCAGCTCAGCACCTCCTAGTGGTGCACTGGGGCAGCACAGACTGCAAGGGGAGAGCGCCCTCTACCGAGCCACACCCCCTCCCCTGTGCAGCGCAGTGCCCCCTAATGCCTTAGTGGGCCCAGCACTGACTGTTTTCCTTTGCGGTCACCCATCCAAGCATTGACCACAGACTTTGTGACTACTCGATTTTTACCCCAAGTCTATGCAATCTATAGACTAGGCACCTGGACTCCTGGGTCCTAGCCCCAGCTCCGGGAGGGGAGTGGGACCTAGTGGGTAAGAGCAGGGGGAGCTGGGAGTCAGGCCTCCGGGATTCTGTGCTGCTGGCCTGTGGGTCTTTGGGGAGGGAGAAAGTCCCGTACCTTTTTCATGTCTCAGTTTCCTTCCTCCCTCCCCCAGACAGTGGGGTTAACCAGGGCTCATTCCTGTCTGTAAAAGGCTTTGAGATACTGGGGATGGAAATGAGAAGATATTATTCAGGGGGTGGAGGGGGGCTGCCTAAACAGGGACCCAAAAGGGCCAGATCTCTCCTCTCCTCCCCCTGCACACGCGCCCCTCCCAGTCTTGCCAGATTTCCTCCTCCCCACATGCAGTCACACCTGAAACCGGCCTGATCCTCCCTATGGGCCCCCCCATCTTCACTCCCCAACTTGTGCCCAAAGGCAAAGTGCAGCAACTACTCCCTGATTGCTCGGGGGCTGGGGGGGCCGTTGCTGAAGAGCCCCAAGCACGTGCCCCATGCCTGTAGGCACGCACACGCGTGTGCGTACACACACGCGTGTGCGTACACACACAGCTGAGAGGAAAAACCAAAAATAAAGCGTCAAACAAAATCTTTCATTCGACCCCAAACTGATTCGGGGGAGTGGGTGGGGGGGGGCCGTTTCTGGCTGGTTTTCCCCTTGGGTCTGTTGCTGAACAAACCTAGCTTCATTGCCAAACACGGCGGCGCTTTGCTTTCCAGGTGGAAGCCAAACTCCGCTCTCTTTAGCCAAAGCCTCCACTTGGCCTCCCATTTTGGGGCAAAGAAACGGCATCCCAAACTCTCCGCCAGGCCTGACACACACAGAGCTGCTCTCCCATTTGTCTCTCCTCCCCGCCCCCTGCGCAGCCCCGGCGCTGTCAGAGTGAGGGGTGACTTGGCTACTGCGTCTCCATCTGTTTCAGGAAATAATGAGCCATTTCATGTGTTTTATGAATTTCCCTTTTCTCCTCTCTCCCCCCCCCACCCGCCTTTCTGGGAGGGACGGATAAATCTCTGGGGACGAACAACTGGCCCCATTTGTAACCATCTCCCTGGCGATAAAGATGAATAAAGTTGCCACCCACTAAATAAAGACCTTGGAAAGGAAGAAAAATCCAGGCGCAGCAGATCTGAGAGACGCTGATGCTTAGAAAAACCCTTGCAAGTTTTTACACTCTGCCTCTGGGCTGGGGCAGGTGCTTTTATACAAGGATCCCTTGCTTGACACTGGGATGCAGCCACCTCTGGGGTGGGGCATGCTGGCTGGGTGGGATCCCTTAATACAGGGATCCCTCCCCCAGGCAATTTTTCATCACTACAAGCAGGCAGGACACTGGTTTTGCACTGCATCCAAAAGACGGCACCTCCCACATCCCCCACTGAGCCTCCACTCCACTTCCTGCGGCTTAGGGCCCCCTAGCACCACACTGGGATTAACTCCAGTAACTCTCCTGGGAGAACACCCTTGGTGTTTGGAGGGCGTCTGCTCTCCCCACACACTGACCTGCCCCCACGCTGCTTAGCCGGAGACCGAGCTGGAGCCCAGCTCTGGCGGCCTGGGGCATGAAGTATCGTGCCAGTCTGTGCCACCTTCCAAGAGTGGCTTGGTGAGCTGGGGCACTGCAGCCAAACCCAACGCCGGCCTGTCATGCTAGTTACTCTCCCATGCAGCACGTCAGGTGCGGTTTGTGTGCCCCCTACCAGCTGTGTGCCAGCCCAAGCAACGATCCCCCTCTTGCTGAAGGGACGCAGGACACCTGGACTCCAGTCCTCACCTCGCCAGTGCAAGATGGGCAAGTCCTGCCCACCCTTTCCCTCTGCCTCAGTTTCCCCCTCGATCCATTCCGTGTCATATTTAGAATTTCCAGCCATGGCGAGTGGTTCTGGGGGCGAGGGAGGGGCAGTTTTTGCAGCTTTAAAGGGGGCTGATTATCTTCCCCAGTGCTCAGCTTTTTCTGAAAAGCCACGTGCCCCCCTTAAGGGAAGTAAATGGATGGATCCAACATAAACTAGTCACTCTTGGAAATTTGAGTCAGTGGCTCTCAAGTCCTGTGGAGAGGAGACAAAGAGAATGATGCAAACTTCTCAGTGCAGGGAGCTGGCAAGAGACCATCTCCACACCACTGCCTCCTGCTGGAGGGGATCAGAACTGCGCCAATGTGTCTCATTTACCCTATACTGCTAGCAGCTGGTGGGGATTCATTTTAACAAAGGCCCAGGATCTTCAGAGCAGTAAGACTGTGGTTCTAGCCTTGCTAATGCCGCATATCCACGGAGTTCCAGGGCGGAAAGCTGAGGAATGCTGCTTCTTAGAGAACTAGGACAGGAGGACTTGGTACCTAGCCAGAATCAGGACATTGGGGTCAGTGCTGGCTACAAGGGGAGAGCCCCCCGCATCCTGCTCCCTGCCACACAGTGCCCCCTAGCACCACATCAGGGCACCAGCACTGTCTGCAAGGGGACAGCATCCCCTACGGAGCCTCCCATCACGCTCCCAGTAGCACAAGACCCTACAGCAAGAAGGGCGAAGGATGCTAACAGGGACATACAGCCAGACACATGGGGTGATATGACTCCCACCCCCATGCACAGACTCCCTGTATAGAAGGGGACACCCATCCTGCTACAGAGAGGTAGGTGAGGATGCTCCCCCCCCTGCCCGCACAGAGAGATTGGGGTGGACACCCCCCTCTGCATGCCCCCCAGACCTCTCCTTTCCCTCCCACCGTGTCCTGCCCCTCTCGATGCCTGCTGTCCAGGCAGCTCTACAGATGGGTCCCACCTCTCTCCTGCTCTGCTCCATATGCTCAGCACACACAGAGGAGAGGGGAGAAACCAACTAATCACAGCGCGGGTATTTGCATTTTAATGATTTCCTACCCATCCTTCCATGGGCGCACACTGGGTGCCAGCAGGGAGGCTGCTTTACAGAGGTCTGCATTGTGTGTGTGTGTGTGTGTGCGCGCGCGAGCACAGGCGTGTGTCCATCCATCCTCAGTGGGGAAGACATACACAACACATGCACTCACGCACACCCTCAAGATGGATGGTTCTCTGCTCTCTCCCCGTCCCGGTATCATTAAGAGGAAAACCTGCTGGAGCACACTACTCCCCGTGAATACCTAATGCCTGGAGAATTACATGCAAAGCACCTGAATAAATATAAAATTAGTCTGCATAATAAATCCCACTACAACTTCCCCCCCCCAATCCCAGGAGGCCCCACGAGATGAACATATTTTGACAGGCTGAGTTCAATTCTCTCTCTGTAAGAAAAAAGAAAGAACAAAAAATTCTCTGATTGTTTCATTCCCCCCCCCCCAAGTTATTCCCCACCCACCAAGCGAAAGCAGGTCAGATTCAAATGGCGTCCTCAATACAGCTTCAAAGAGTGGGGAAGTGCTGGGGCTTGAAAGGAGGGATCTAAAGGACCGTGGTGAAGGAATTATACCAGGAGCCCCGGGTCTCTGCAGACACATGGTGCTTGGCTCAATATAGCCCATATCTAACTCTGGGCTCCCTGCACACCTACGGAGCAGAGGTGGAGAAATGCAATGGTTCAGGAAGGGAACTGAGGATCCTGCCCCACAATCCTGCCCCATTAGACCCCACTCCCCTCCCTGAGCAGGGAAGAGAACCCAGGAGTCCTGGCTTCCAGCTCCATCCTGCTCTACCCACTAGATCACACAACGTATTTTAGACAAAACATCCAACTTTCACCAGCTGTTCCCCCGGGGCTGGGTGGGGGCAAAACTCAGACCCGATTTATCCTGTCAGATAGCAGGAAACAGTGACAGTTTGACAATATCCATCAACACCATGGTTGGCAGATGGCAGATAGTTAGTTTCTAAGTTAGCTGTGTTCACACACGCTGGGGGCAGAGGGACAGGGTGATACAGCCTCCCACGTACACTTGGATCACAGCAGCCAGATATGTCACATCCCCATTCCAAAGGGTGTGGGGCAGAACAATTTAGCTGGCATATTATGGAAATGTCACATGCATCCCCCGACCAACATTGGAGGGTCCCTGGCAGGTCAGGTGACCTTGTAAATGCTCTGTAAAGCAATGCTCTGCAACATTGGAGGGTCCCTGGCTCCTGACCTTGTAAACGCTCTGCAAAGTTTCTGTTTTCATTTAAAAAAAAGAGAGTCATGCACTTTTGGTTGTGAAGAAAACCTTGAAAACATGACCTGAGTCAGGGACACCTGCCTGAGTCTGCAGAGAGCCGGACCTAATTGTTCCATGACGGGGGACCCACCCCACGTGTAACTGACAAAGTGACACATTCCTGAGTTTGCAGAGAGCCTGAGCCGATCGCTCTGGAGTGCTGCACTGCCCCTTTCAGGGTGCTAATTCAGAAGCAAAATGGGGCTGACAATGCCACTGTTGTTAACTCCTTAGCTGCTGCCCAGCAGCGTGTGACACAACAGAAAGGCTTTCCCTGCCCAGACTGCTTTGTGTGAGTGTTTCTGGAAGGGCTACAGACACCACACCACAGGGAGGGTGGTTAATAATCCTGGGCTCTAACAAAATACTGACACATTTTACAAGGGACGTTTGAAACCAGAGAGGGTGCAGAGAAGAGCCGCACAAATGCCCCAAGGGCTGGAGAAAACACTTGGCAGCGGGAAGCTGTTTAGCTTCTCACAAAGCACACTGAGAGGTGACTTGATTGCGATCCTGGGGAGCAGATCCTGGTACTGAAGAGCTCTCTAGCCTCACCGCAAAGGCAGAAGAAGAACCAAGGGTTGGAGTTAAAGCAGGACACGTTCAAGTCACAAACAAGACTCCAAATCTGTCCCAGGGAAGGCAAATAACCATTGACACAAACGCACCCAGGCAGGGTTGGAGTCTCCATCTCCAGGCTGGCTGCCTCTCCAGGAGACGCTCCAGGCAGTCCCCAGCGATTTGGCTCAGTGCAGCAGTGACTGGGTAACGTCTGTACCAGCGCGCAGCGCCGATGCTCTAATTCTAATGGGCCCTTCTGGCCACACAGCAACAGTCACTGGAGAGAGAAACCAACTCACCCATAGACTCATAGACTTTAAGGTCAGAAGGGACCATTATGATCATCTAGTCTGACCTCCTGCACAACGCAGGCCACAGAATCTCACCCACCCACTCCTGCAATAAACCTCTCACCTATGTCTGAGCTATTGAAGTCCTCAAATCATGGTTTAAAGACTGCAAGGTGCAGAGAATCCTCCAGCAAGTGACCCGTGCCCCACGCTGCAGGGGAAGGTGAAAAACCCCTAGGGCCTCTGCCAATCTGCCCTGGAGGAAAATTCCTTCCCGACCCCAAATATGGCGATCAGCTGAACCCTGAGCTTGTGGCCAAGACTCACCAGCCAGATACTACAGAGAATTCTTTCCTGGGTAACTCAGATCCCACCCCATCTAACATCCCATCACAGGCCATTGGGCCTATTTACCACGAATAGCCCAAGATCAATTAATTGCCAAGATTAAGCTCGATAAGTTCATGGAGGAGATGGTATGATGAGATAACATGATTTTGGCAATTAATTGAAGTTAGTGGACATGGTGTGATAACTGGCAGGTGAGGCCCAAAGTCCTGGATAAGGATTATGCAGGATGTGAGTCTATGCGAAGAAGGGCCTATTTCCACTCACAACATGTCATATAAAGCTGAGGGATTGTCACTCCCCTGAGCCCAGCTCCAGTTGCAGTGTAAACTCACAGCCATTTCCAGTCATTTTGCCCACAAGGATGTTTTAAAGATTCACAAGCAAATAATTTTGGGTCATTCACCAAGTTCAACAACTGGCTAGCACACACTTATGGTACACACAGCTCTCCCGAGCTGACCTCACCAACCAGGTCTGCCCTCAGCCAGGGAAAGAGACGCAACCAGAAGATAGAATGGGGAGAAGCCCCTCTTGATAAAGAGGGCAGATATTAAGACATCTCCCTAAATGCCCAGGGTTTTTCTTTTAAATGTACACCAATACTAAAGGGGAGTTCCACAGCAGCAGAAAAGGGGGAAGCGTCACATGAAGCAAGTCTCTGAATGAAGGTAAAGAACTGAGACGGTTTGCAATGAAGTCTCCTCCTGCTGCTTTCGTTGCATTTCTCCACAGCCAACAACCGCGAGGTAGAAGGGCATGATCGAGGAGCAAAAAGCAAAGAGTATCCGAAGCACTGAGCTATTTCTGCATTAAGAGTGCCCTCATGAAGAATGCCTTTACCACGCCTTCCAAATCTGGCTTGGAGCTGGAGCTAAAAGCACTGGCCAGAATATTAAAAGACTTTCTGCTGACACTGCTAAAAAGGAACTAGAGAGGATTCTGAAGCATAAGACAAAAAGCAACGAGGCTGCAGTTTGGAAGTTATCCCCACCCCTAAGGTAACGTGACAGGCCAGTCCTTGCTTACAGACAGGCCCCCAACTTGAAGCAAGTACTCACCAGCCACCACACAACAGAACCACTAACCCAGGAACCTATCCTTGCAACAAAGCCTGTTGCCAACTGTGTCCACATATCAATTCAGGGGACACCATCATAGGGCCTAATCACATCCGTCACACTATCAGAGGCTCGTTCACCTGCACATCTACCAATGTGATATATGCCATCATGTGCCAGCAATGCCCCACTGCCATGTACATTGGTCAAACTGGACAGTCTCTATGCAAAAGAATAGATGGACACAAATCAGACGTCAAGAATTATAACATTCAAAAACCAGTTGGAGAACACTTCAATCTCTCTGGTCACTCGATTACAGACCTAACAGTGGCAATTCTTCAACAAAAAGCTTCAAAAACAGACTCCAATGAGAGACTGCTGAATTGGAATTAATTTGCAAACTGGATACAATTAACTTAGGCTTGAATAAAGACTGTGGGTGGATGGGTCATTACAGAAAGTAAAACTATTTCCCCATGTTTATTCCGCGCCCCGTTCCTCAGACATTCTCGTCAACCGCTGGAAATGGACCACCTTGATTGTCACTACAAAAGGTCCCTTCCCCCTCCCCCCCCGCTCTCCTGCTGGTAATAGCTCACCTTAAGTGATCACTCTGGTTACAGTGTGTATGGTAACACCCATTGTTTCATGTTCTCTGTGTATATAAATCTCCCCACTGTATTTTCCACTGAATGCATCCAATGAAGTGAGCTGTAGCCCACGAAAGCTTATGCTCAAATAAGTTTGTTATTACTTATTTGTTATTACAAACTCAAAAAAGTTTGTTAGTCTCTAAGGTGCCACAAGTACTCCTTCTCTTTTTGCCTTGGCCAGTTTGGCTAATGTCCTCTGCTTGGGATCCTGCCTTCCAGCACCACCGCTCAGCTTCTACGCAGCACCTCACCCCACAGGGCTCAGTGTGCTGTACGGCGACAGTATCACTAGACCCATGTTACAGATGTGGAAACTGAGGCACAGAGATGGGTAGAACCCACCCACGGTGAGAGCTGGGAATAGAGGCCAGGTCTCCAGAGTCTCAGGCCAGTGCTCCACCCAATACACTGCTAACCGCGCCACCTCTGATTGTGAGGCGTTCCGCTCGCACACTGAGCAGGCCCCTGCATGGCTGGGCGAATGCCAGGATGCTGACCCCCCCATATTGCTGAGGGGCTGAAATAAACTGAGACCCAAATGAAAATGAGGGAACAAAACCCTCCGACGGGCCATTAGAATTCTGGCAAAAGCTCCCCTTCGATTTCACAGTCACAGCTGGTTCCGGAGAGATGCTTTTCAAGAAGGTTTGTTGCATTTGTTCTTCAAGCCAATCCCAGATTTGTGTTTTCTTCTTTATTAACTCGGGTTTTTTTAATAGCTTTAGCTCTTCATTGCCCCAGGAGACGGCAGTCGGTGGTTTGGCTCAATGCACATGTATTTCCTGTGGCTGCCCCCAGCCTCTGCTCCTATTCCCCCCCCCCTTCCAGTGCTGGGATCCTGAGCGATCTTCTCCCCCTCGGCCTGCACTCCCCACACCACCCTCCTCCCCCACTGCTGGGGTACATGCCCCATTTCCTCCCCCCGACCTTAGCTCCCCAGCCCACCCCCCAGATCCCCTCCCCAGTCAGGCAGGGTCTGGGCAGGGCCTGGCACTAGAAGGAACTCTGGCGACAGGAATAGCACGTAACAATCTCACAATAAAACACAAACCTCTTTCTTCTGGGTTTAGGCAGCACCTGGTCCAGTGGAGTCCCAAACACTACCTCTGGCCATGCCAGAGAAGAACCATGGCTTTTCTTTAGCTCTAAACTCCCCTCCCCTGGTTTAATTGATCACATGATCACCAATTAACAGTCCCCACCTCTCCCCCGGCTGGATTTAACACCTCCACCCGGCCTGGCTAAGGCCCGGCCTGCAGAGGAAACTGGCTGACAGCGCTACAGGACAACGTCACAGTCAGAGTTTCATAGAGTTAAAGCCAGGTCCAGGGACCCTTCAATCCTGCATTAACACCAGCCAGGCTATTCCAGCCCAGCCCAGCCCAGCCCAGCGCCTTCCATCAGCCCAAAGCATGGCCGTCCTCAGAGACCTGCCTTTGGGGAGCCCCAGGCAGAGACCGAGGCCCCTGTGCTGGCAGGGATTTGTTGGGGTGGGCGAGCCGTGCCAAGACAACCCCCGCAGGCAGCCCACGCGCCGTGCTGTAGAGGAAGGTGGAAGGGCCCTGCCGATCTGACCTGGAGGAAATTCCTGCCCAGACCCCCGATCTGGCAATTAGCGAGACCCACCCAGCCAGGCTGCTAGCAAGGGGGCTGGGCCATAGCAATGCCTATTGAAGTCCCCATGTGGATGCTCCATTCCCAAACTTCACTGACTTTATCCCATCCCAGTCACCGGGCAGTCAGTTATCACCAGCAGGACTCAAACCCAGGACCTCGTGAGCTAAGGGCCAGGGCCAAAGAGCAACTTGTGGTGCTTACTCATATGATGTAGCCACTAGGGGGCAACCCAGGCCCAGGGTGGGAGCAGGGCTTACACTCACCACCACCTATTAACCTCAGCACAGGGAGGGCTGGTCCTAGCCCGAGATCAGGGCCTGTCATGCCGGACACTGCACAGACCCCAGCTGGGACCAGGCCCCCATCAGACCAGGCTGTGCGAGAGCCAGGCCCTGCCCCGAAGAGCTGCCAGCGTGAATAGACAAAAGGTGGGAGGGGCAACTGAGGCAGAGCCTGGGGACAGGACTTGGCCAAGGTTGGGGTGGAGCTGGGAGAGAACCCAAGCGTCCTGACTCCCAGCCTCCCTTGATCTAACCATTGGACCCCACTCCCCTCCCAGAACTGGGACAGTACAAGCACCTGCTGGAGGAGCCCCATTAGTTGTGAGCAGTACAGGTCCCAGGACATACAACTGAGATGTTCCGGCCCTATGCAGTCCCCCCAAACCAGGGGCCAAATCAGAGCCAGTGCCCCCTGGAGGGGAAGGACCCTATTCCCATTCCTAGGCCCCAAGAGCCAGCCAGTCCCCCCTGCGCTGGGGCCAGGCCAGAGCTGGCTCCCCCTGCTCCATGGGCCTGGACTTTAGCTGCCTGAGTAAAATTCTTGGCTGATATAAATTAAAGGGGGTGAGTGGGGGGAGAAGGGGCTAAGTAAATAAATAAATAAGTCGGGCAATAAGTAAAACCCTCCTCTGCTGAGGGGCTGGGAATTGGCTCCAAGCCACATAATCACTTCATTAATGTGTCAGATGTTTGCAGTTATTTAAATTCCTCTTCAGGAAGAGGGGGAGGGGGGAAATTAATGCTGTTCAAAACAATCAGACGAGTCCCATTAGGAATAAAATAGAAGCGACGAAAACATAAAGGCCCCTCAAGGTAGAAAGGGAAGAACTAATAATGAAAAGCTGGGGTAGGGGGTGTTGAAAAGCCCCATCTCTGCAATTTCGGCTTCTGGAGCCGCCTTTATCCCAGTGCCTTTGAAGTGGGAATTCTTGTCAATTGTTTTATATGTTAAACTGAAAAGCGGGGAAAGGCGACCATGTGATCAGGCTGGAGGGGCGGGTTTGGCCACATCCAAAGAAGGGGGGTGCTCAGGGAGGGATTGTGGATGGGGCGAGGCAAAGGTCATGGCTGCATGGCAGCACCCCCGACTTCCCCTCTCCACACACCCCCCCACACACTGTGTCCTCATGCCCCTGCCTCTCCAATGCTGGGATTCCTCTCTGACCCCCAGCACCCCCAGCCTGCGCTCCTCACCTCACCGGCCTCCTGCATGGGCAGGATCCTTCCCTGATCCCCTCTCCGGTCTGTGCCCCCCATGCCGCCTGCCTGCTGGGTTCCCTACCTTTCCCAGCGCTGCTCCCTGGCTCCTATGCCTTTCTCTGGCAGGGGAAGGGGGTCCAGTGGGTTAGAGCAGGGGTGGGGCTGGGAGTCAAAACTCCTGGGTCCCATTCCCAGCTCATCCCTGTTGCATGACCTTGGGAGACTGCCCTATGCCACAGCCACGAGTGATCCCTGAGGCCCCCCACCCCAACACGTGAGCTCCCAGCTGTGTACTGTCCCTCCAACCCATCGCCCGCTGCCAGGTTTGGGGGGGACACACGACACAACACAATGAAGAGGGGCTTGGGAGCCCCTCCCTGACGCCCCCGTGCAATGAGACGGAGGTGGGCATCCCTCCCGGCGCTGGCGGGGGGCGGGTCTGGTGCTGGGAACGCCGCTCTCCATAATCAGCCTGGATCTAATAAGCCGCCAGTGCAATTTTCTGTGGCGCACACAAATAATTACAGCAAATTTGTTAATGAATTGAATGAATATGGAGGCTGGTGCACTTGTCGGCAGAACAGAACGGAGCTGGAGCGCCAGCGGCGCCTGGGACGGAAAGTCCCTGGCTGAGGGGGCCTGGGCAATCGCTCTGTGCCCCAGGGGTACCCCAAAGATGTTTCCCAGGGTCCACGCCATCAGTCCCTGTGCAGCCATCCCCGCTGCAGCCGCCGGCCCCAGCGCCTCGCCCGTCGAACCATCAGCCCCCGTCCAGCCAGGCCCACCCTGGGTCTTCCCGCCAGCCCTGACAGGGGTCACGGGCCGCTGGAAGCGGGGCGAGGCTGGGCAGGCCCCTGGGGGGAGCCCTGGTGCAGGCGCCGGCCCAATGGCAGTGGTAAGAAGCAGCAGTGCTGGCCGCCCCTCTGCCAAGTTTGCCCACTCAGGCTTGGCCCTGCTGCCCGTCCATGGTGATGGGCTGCACCAGTCCCAACACCTCACTCATGTTTGCCCCCAAACCCGTCACACTGGAGGGTCAGGCAGCACCAAACTTTTGTGGCCAGGGGGCAGCGCTGCGCCTTGTGCTGCCAATCGTGCGTCCCTGCTGCTGCCCACCGGGCATCGTCTCTGAACTGTGCCAGCAAGATCAGGGGCCTCGCCAGTGCCAGGTCTCAGCCCTCCTTGGAGAACCCCCACCGGCTGGAGGATAGATGCTGTCTCTGAAATCTCCACTCCCAGCTCCTGGAGCCGCTGTCTGTGTCCGGCTGGCCTGGGAAAGAACAGGCAGGAGCCAGGGCTTGGCACCCACTGGAGCGGCCAGGCACGAGGAGCGACAGACCTAGGTGTCAGGTCTCAGAGTGGTAGCCATGTTAGTCTGTATCAGCAAAAAAAACCGAGGAGTACTTGTGGCACCTTAGAGCAGGGGCGGGCAAACATTTTGGCCTGAGGGCCGCATTGGGTTTCTGAAATTGTATGGAGGGCCAGTTAGGGGAAGCTGTGCATGGCCCGGCCCCTGGCCCCTATCCGACCCCCCCGCTTCTCGCTCCCTGATGGCCCCCCAGGACTCCTGCCCCATCCCTGATGGTCCATTTATTCTTTTGCATAGAGATTGTCCGGTTTGGTCAATGTACATGGCTTGGCCAAACCGGACAATCTCTATGCAAAAGAATAAATGGACACAAATCAGACATCGGAAGAATTATAACATTCAAAAACCAGTCAGAGAACACTTCAACCTCCCTGGTCACTCGATTGCAGACCTAAAAGTCGCAATTCTCCAATAAAAAAAACGTCAAAAACAGACTCCAACGAGAAACTGCAGAATTGAAATTAATTTGCAAACTGGACACCATTAAATCAGGCTTGAATAAAGACTGGGAGTGGATGGGTCATTACACAAAGTAAAACTATTTCCCCATGCTAATTTTCCCCCTACTGTTACTCACACCTTCTTGTCAACTGTTTGAAATAGGCCATCCTGATTATGACTACAAAAGATTTTTTTTCTCCTGCTGATAATAGCCCACCTTAATTGATTGGTCTCCTTACAGTTGGTATGGCAACACCCATTCTTTCATGTTCTCTGTGTATATATACCTTCGTACTGTATTTTCCACTGCATGCATCTGATGAAGTGGGTTTTAGCCCACAAAAGCTTATGCCTAAATAAATTTGTTAGTCTCTAAGGTGCCACAAGTCCTCCTTGGTTTTTTTAGACCTGTGTGTGCCTCGGTCGGATGCGTCGCTGGGCTGGGGACCCTTCCACACGGGAGCTCACGGACAGACAAGTTTGCCCACAAACCTCTGCAAACCAAGCCCTAGAGTGGCTCCACTCATGTGAGCTAAGAACAGTGGGATACGCCCCAGAGATCCTAGCACCGAGCCTGTGACAGTGCAGCATGACCTGGGTCTGGGTGCGGGCGGCTCTGCGGGGTGGCTGGCTTGGCTAGCCCAGGGTGCATGCATGGGAACCCAGACAGCGGCACACTCTGCTCTGGAGACGTAGCCACAAACTTCACACCCATCTCCGATGGAGCTCCCATCTCAGTGGCCCTTTGATCCCAGGCGCCAGGTGCCCGCCCTTGGCAAGAGGAGACACCTCTGGGCCCATTCCATCCAGGTGTTTCTATGCACCAGCACAGAGAAACACCTCTCCTGCGGCTAGAGGGCCCCATGTCCCATCCACTCCAGTCTCTTCTCTACACCAACCGACTTGGAGACAGCCCATGGCCAGTTGGTCCCAGTCTCCTCCAGGCACCCATTCAGACTGGAAATGCCTCTCCCGAGGCTCCAGGACACATTCCCATTTCCATTCATCCCAGTCTCCCCCATCCATGAACAGGCTTGGTGATCCCTTTCTGGGGCTCCATCCCCACGCAGTCATCTTCACACGGCATGCCGAGGACTCCCTGTCTCAGTCCGGTCTGCGTTCCCCTCCACACATGGGCTTCTCTCCTCTGCACGGACGTTCTTCCCTCTCCTGGGGGTGAGTGGCCTGGGGCACGTGCAGGATCCTGCTCCTCATCCTGCCCGATCCATGTCCTCCTCGTGCTTGCAAGCGCCAGCCCCTGGTGGGAGGCGCTGTTCTCCATTTCTGCTGGGCCAAGTGGCAAATTTGCCCTCCAGGCAACACTTGGGCGAGAGGGCACCATGGCCACTAAAGCCAGCCCTGCCTCTTAATGGCCATTCAGCTCTGGGACAGCCCTCAGCCATGGGACCCTCCTCCCATAGCTCTGCTCCATGGACACCCCAGCACCGCTGCAGCACAGGGCCCTGTAACAGGGACATTCCCGCCCAGGCACCGCTCCAGCCCTGCTTGGGGTGGGAGCTACACCGTGTGCTGCTCGCAGGGGTGAAGCCTTGTCTCCAGGACACGCTCCTGCCAGCAGAGCTCCTCCAACCTGGAAGGACCTGGGCTAAGGCGCTGAGGGTTTAGCCAGGTCCTGCTTCCCCCACACTGCAGTGTCTGTGAGTTCTGCTTCTGGCCTCTGTTGGGACAGGGACAATGCTACAGTCCCTGCCCTCCTCTGTGCACAAGCCCCGGGAATGGGGGCCAGAGCCCCAGGCTCAATTTTGGGGGCTGGGTTGCCTCCAAAGGAGCAATGCTGATTGGCTCCAGCTGGGGATCTGGCCCCATCAGCTCAGCCGGAGCTACAGCTGATTGGCTCCAGCTGGGGATCTGGCCCCATCAGCTCAGCCGGAGCTACAGCTGATTGGCTCCAGCTGGGGATCTGGCCCCATCAGCTCAGCCGGAGCTACAGCTGATTGGCTCCAGCTGGGGATCTGGCCCCATCAGCTCAGCCGGAGCTACAGCTGATTGGCCCCAGCTGGGGATCTGGTCCAACATGGGCAGAGCTAAGAGGCTGCATCATTCCAGGTTAGGGGACAGCGATGCAACCCTCTCTGCTCCTTGATATCAGTTGGGCCCTTGGTCAAACCTGCCCTGGCCAGATGCCCCTGCCGCCTCCTCTCCCCTTTACCTGGGCGGAGAGAAGAATGGAATCTTGTCATCCTGTCCATTGGGGGCTCCTGCTGCATCACGCAGGCCCACGGCCAGGCACAGCGTTCCTCCAAGGGCTTTCTGCCCATTCCACAAGGTGCTTAGCACCCGAAGGCTAATGTGCTGAGATCACACCCCGGAGATCAAGCCCCATGGTTGACCATAAGTTACTGCACTTCACGCTCAGCGCCCGGCCCAGCAGTAGCTCTCCTGGGGCTGCTAGCTGGTCATCTCAGGGCTGGCTGGGAGCTGGGGCTTGGCAGGTGGAACACAACGGTGTATTCTAGTCGGTGGGCCCTAGCTTAGCATTCAGCATCCCTGGATCCACTCTGGGCTCTGTCACTTACCGTACACACGGCCCTCCAACTCTTCATGCCTGTTTCCCTCCCATCCTTTGTCTCATTAGACTGAGCTCCTTGGGGCAGGCCCCAGCACAGTGGGGGCCTGGTCTCAGTGCCTATGTGGCAGAGTAGGGCCTTCATCTCAGTCTGGGAGGTTTGTGCAGCGCCCAGCACAATGGGAACACGGCCGCTCATGGTTGGGGGATCTGTGCAATGCCTGGTGCAATGGGGTCCCTGATCTTGATTGGGGTCTGTGCAGCACCTGGCACAAGTGGGCCCCTGATCTTCCTCAGCAGTGGGGGTGTTGTGCAGTGCCTGGCATGACTAGGGCCCTGATCTTGGTTGGAGTCAGTGCTGCACCTGTGTGACAGGAGCCCTGATCTCGGCCCAACACCAAGCCTGACAGGGCCCCACTCTTTGTTGGATGCTACTGCAATATAACCCATAGTAGGCAAGGTACAAAGCAATGGAGAAACAGGCCCTCAGTCAATCCCTTAACCATCTCTTGGCCTGGTCTGCCCACACAAAATGAGGACTAGAACTACAGAGTTGTACGAAGTATAGAATCAACTGTATTCCCCTTTGCGGTAATGTACATGGGTTGAAAGGTTTTTTTTTGACTTCATCATAATTGGTAACACTTTACAGTAACATTGAAGAGTACAGGAAGTTTACAGGGTAAATATGCAGAACCACAGAGTATTTCCCCCAAAACAATCAGGAAGGGGTTTCTGTTCGTTAAAAAAACCAAACCAGAACTGATACAAAAAGAATGAATTAAAAATTTATTTCCTCCCCACCTGGAATGCTGCAAAGGAAAAAGATTGGGAATTCTCTTGTTAAAATAAACCAATCTCTCTCTCAATATTTTAAAAAGAGGATATTCATCAGTGTCATATTTTTAAAATAGAGTTTGCAATCTTCATTTCTCCGCCCGAGCCCCTCCCCCAAACAAAAATAAAGTATTAATAATGTACAAATTAATTTACAGTTGATAATGTTCATTACACTCCTAGAGAAACGGCCAGAAATCCCCCTCCTTCACCCTGCAGACAGTTCCATTAAGTGGCAACGTTTGGAATGAAGGAAACTCCAATAATAATCTGCATCTTTAAAAAAAAATGTTGTTTTTTTGGTAAGAGAAAAATACAGAACTCGAGCTCATGCAATGGTCCAAGATGCTGAGAGATGCCCACCAAATTTCACATTGGCTAACATTCTCCAAAGCACTTAAGGGATTTAGGAGCCTAAATTTCATTTTCCAAAAGTGTAGGAGCCTAAATACCCTGGAAACTTTGCAAAATGTGATGCCTTTTCTTAAAAAAAAACACCTCAAGCCTTAAAAGTAATATGAAATGATTTCAGTTCACAGCTTACAATGGCAGATATATCACGCTCTCTCCATCTCGCTGCTAGCCCCTTTTGGCATTTTAGCTTTGAAGGCGAGGGGAGTTTGCAATAACTTTGCCAGGCTTGAGAAATTGAACTGCCTATTTCACCTGCATCCTATCACTTTGAAAGAAAGAATTCCGATCCAAATCCCTCGCCTCCTGACACCCTTCCCAGCGATGGGCTTGATCCTGGTAGGGCTGGAGTTCTCCAACCCCAATCCAGCACAGCTCCCTTGCTTTATTCATGATACGGCCCCAGAGAAAAGGGGTTTACTGCTAGATCTAGCAGATGGACAGTGAGATCTGATGGCTAGGAGTTGGCGCCAATAAGATGCATGTTTTTAATGGAGAACATGAGGAATGAAATTTTAGAGCCATTCCCTGAGGGATGTAGAGGATTCTTCATCCCTTGAGGGCTTTCTATCATCCAATAGATATGGTTCAATTGGCACGCAAGTCATGGGCTGGGTGCAAGAACCTCTGGGCAAAATTCTGCCATGTCTCCCTTCCAATCTGTGACTCTTTCCCTACTGGCTTTGACCGGATGACCCCCGTGCTTTGAGCTAGGCAGGTGCTGAAGTGCGTTGCTGCATCGGAACCAGCTGGAAAGCACCCGACAGAGCAAGGCCCCATGGCACTGACCTGTCTGGAAGCAGGGGGCCGGCCCTGTCGGCCAATTTGCACGCAGAAGGATGGGCTGGAGTCTTGCAGAAATATGATCAAAGATGGGAGTTGGTCTCCAGCGGCCGTGCCCAGAGATCATCGAGGGATCCTACCTGTAACGTGCCACACACCTCAGTGGGGAGAAATTTTTTGTCTCTAGCTCCTTTTCAAACATCCTTCCAAACCCTCTTTGATTCTTCTGTGTTAAACTGTCCACACATATACCTTATATAATATATATATTTTTATATATATATATTTTATATATATATATAGAGCTCTCTTTATATATAGTCAGTTGAAAAGCCTTTCCAATTCTCCCAGTGAGGGGAGAAGGTGCGGGTGAAGGAAATAGTCCAACGCCTCCACCCCCCACTTCATTTGCAAATTCCCATCAACAGCTGCTTACCCCCCTGTTCTGGATACCTTGAAAGAACAATACAATTTAAGGACATGCTCTGAGAAGACACTTAAAGGATGATCACAATAGCACCTTGGCATGGAGAAAACGGGATGGGAGTGGAGGAGCACGGGGGAAAAGGAATTATGCCATCAATCCCCTAGAAAACAGAACAGAAACATCGTATATTTTCCCATCTCCCCCACCCCCACATATCCCGAGCGGGTAGCCCCAAACCAGTGTCAGCTCCCGTCGCTGTTGTTTCACAAAAACCAACACCATCCCAACTCTAACCCTTTTGAGAGTAGCACCCCCTTTTGTTACTACAGAGCAGAGAGCCGAATAGCCGATCAGTTCCATAGTTGGACAAGATCCATGTTAACTGCTTTATTTACCACCATCGTTATTAATGGATTCATTTTTATTTTCCCGAGAGTTCGTGACTTTGTTTGTTTCGGTTCAGTTTACTCCACACATTTCCAAGACTCTGACACATTAACAAAGAGAGAGAGAAAAATCAGTTATAATTAAAGAAACCCCCCCCCCCTTTTATTGTTTTAATGATAATTCCGAGAGAGACCGATTTTTCGTCCCCAAAATCTTTGCCCAGCCAAGTTTTCTGGATCCAGCTGTATCCTGCTCCGCATTGGAATTTTGTCGATAGTTATGAAAGAAAAATCAAATCTTTTGTATCCCAATTGGATTAGTCTGTTTCCAAACAGGGCATGGGAGAGGGGTCTAAAAGGGGTGGGGAGATGTACCCCAAAGTTTCATCTGGATGAGGAGGCATCTAACCTTCTGGAATAACAAAGGGGGGAATCAGCTGTCACCTATAAATATATATATATATATATATATATATTTATAGGCAAAATCCTGGCTCAGCTTTATCTAGGGAGCTCCGAAGCCTTCATCAATCCATCTACCCCACCCCCAAATCTTTGTTTTCTGTTCGCTCTCCGAGTGGTCGCTTATTTCCGGTGCCAACCTCTAACCATGGCGTGTGTGATCTGATCGCCCCCTGCTGTGTTCTTTCCCCCACTTCGTTTGCTAAAAGGAAAACAAATTAAACAAACCCCCAAGATCTGAAGGAATCCGGGGTGGGGGAGGAGGGGAAGCGAGCATGATTTTGATTTTGGGGTGGTTGTTATTAATTTTTGAGGATGAACTGAAAATTTAAAAAAGGGGGAAATGAACAAACTGAAACCAGTGCAGGGTGGGGGTGGGGGGCAGGATCCACTGGTTGCCTCTGTGATGCAGAAGGAGGAGAAAGGAAAGCTGGGAGGTTTCGTTGGTCTCTTGTATCCAAAGGTTGGCATGATTTGAGCGGTCTCACCCTGCAATCGTCTCTCTCGCGCGCTCGCCACCAGAGGGACAGGAGGGAGGCGGGGCCGGGGGGGGCGGAGACTCACACATAATACTCCTTGTCCTTGTTTTTCTTGCTCTTGCTGGGGGTTTTGGTGGCAGAGGTGGGTTTCTCCTTCACCACCGTGCCGTTGCTCTGTGCCGAGTTGCTGATGTAGTTCCGGCTCTGATCCACCTGGTAAGAGCCTTCGTCCCGGTTTCGGTACTTGTACATGGCATAGAGGAGGATGAGGATGCACAGGGCGGCCGCCGCCACAATGCCGACCACCATCCCCGTGGTGCTGCTAGATTCGCGGATCACCTCGACGGCCCCTGGGGGACCCCTCTCCCCCGAGCCGGTGGGGTTAGCTGTGGGTAGATTGTGGAAATTGGGGGAAGACGTTATACCGGGGTACTTATGCCTGTTACGGTTGTCGAGTTCAAAAGAGGTGGGCAGAGGGGGGTACTGGTCTGGGTGGGACTTGGGGGCCTCGCGATTGTTCATTTTGCCGGCGGGGATGTTACGGACCAGATCGGGAGAGGCAGTGGAGGTCAGGAGCTCAGGGATTGAGGATGAAGCCGGCACTCCTGTCCTAATGTTGGGCCTGAAGCCTTGGGACTTTTTAGATGCTCCATCTGGCCTGGCCAGCAGGGTCCTATCTGTGACCAAGGGGAATGTGGTGTAAAAATCTTCGTCATCAGTAGGGGGCAGGCTGGAATCGAAGACCTCGCCCGAGGCGTAACCGGAAGCCTCAATGCCCTCTTCGCAATCGCTGTCCTCTTGGTCGGCTAAGCATGGGGGTTTTTGATTGGCGGAAGGGGCTAGGGTGTCTCTGGTGGTCTCTATTACGGTTAGGAAGGGGCCAAAGGTAGGAGGCGGGGGTATGAATGGAGACCGGGTGGCAATTGGTGGGGTGTCTAAGGAATCTTCGGTAATTATGGGCAATACTAATTCACCTCCTAGAACAGAGAGAAATAAAGGGGGAAGAGAAACAGAAAAGGAGAGATGGGTTAATACGAACCGGAGGAAAAACTGCCCCATTTGGACACAAGAAACTGAATCAAACTGATTAACTGAATTTAAAACTAGACTCGTTCCCCAATCTCTGGCTGCTTTTTAAACGAATCTTTACGACTGTTTTTCGTTTTAAACTGTAGCTTTTTACAACAAAATCTAGAGAAATCATAAATTTAAAGAAAAAGAATTAAAAAAAAAGAAATTAGTCATTTAATGCAAAAAAATTAAACAGATTTTCAAACAGCAGAATTAAGTAATAATAAAAGAAAAAACCTAATTGCAAACTGCTTTTCACATTTCTTTTTATTCCCCTCTTTTTCTCTTTCATTTCATTTTTTCCCTTTTCTTTTCGTTTTAAAAATAAGAGAGCAAACCACAGAATTCAATCAACTTACATCAACAAATTGGCCATGTGATTTTAGCATGAAGAAAAAAAATTACAAAAAAGAAAACTAGGTAAGAATGTTTTTTTGGAGAAAAACAACTTTTTTTTCTTTCTTTTTTTTTAAAACATCTCTTTTCTCTACCACTTGCCTTTTCAATTATCTCTCTAGAGTCAATTCTATGTTTCTTTCTTTCTCTCTTTCCATCTAGATGTATTTCTCTTTCTATCTATACTCTTTCTTTCTAGATTCATTTGTGTCTATATTCTTTGATCTTTCTTTCTAACTAGATTTGTTCCTTTTTCTAGATTAATTTATCCATAGTCTTTCTGTTTAGATACATTTTCTTTCCTCTCTCTCTCTCTGTGTTCTTTTATCTATCTTCTTTCTTTTTATCTAGAGTCATTTCTGTTTCTATCTATACTATTTCTACATTAATTCCTGTGTCTGTCTATATTCTTTTTTCTGTCTAGCTGGATTAATGTCTCTTTCCTTCTAGATTCATCTATAGTTTTTTCTCTCTAGACATATTTACTTTTTTACTTTCATTCTATCTAGATTAATTTTTCTTTCTACATCCATTTCCTTCTTTTCACCTATATAGATTCATTTCTGTTTCTTTCTATATTAATTTATCTACCTTTTTCTTTATTAATTTTCTTTCTAGATTCATTAATCTATGGTCTTTCCATCTAGATGCATTTTCCTTCTTACTTTCATTCTTTCTTTCTAAATTAATTTCTCTTTCTGTCTACCTATCTAGATTCATTTTTCTTTCTTTTTCTGCATATTTTAAAATCTTTCCCTCCCCCCCACCCAGACACACTTTTCAACTCTGTCTGTCTGCATTTTCCATTCCCACCTCCCACCTCTCCCTCCCCCCCAACTTTTTTTTTTACATCTGGCAATCAAAGTTGATGTTGAAATGACAAGGACACTGCACACATTATTTTGGTCCTTTGACTGTAAATTTGGCGGGTGTGTGTTGGGAAAATACACGTTTAAAAAACATACGTAACTATATTTTCAGTAGCTGTTTTGACAGATCTATGGGCTCTGTGCCTATTAGAACTGGAAAGAAAGCAGACAGAGGGACAGATGCCTAGCCCCACTGACATCAACAGGAATAGAACCCAGGAATCCTGACTGCCAGTTCCATCTGCTTGACCTGTTAGACCCCACGCTCCTCTCAGAGCTGGGGATAAAACCCAGCAGTCCTGACTCCTATGCAGTTACAGCCCATTGCACCAGCTGAGGATGAGAACCCCAGGAGTTTGGCAGACCATTCCCAGTATGTGCCATTCCCATCAGCCGGTTCCCAGTTTCCTCACCAGCTTCTCACTGGACAGTGCCAAAGCCATGGGCTCCCTAGCTTCACCAATCTTCCTGGCTGTAACAGGGTTAGAACTCCCAACTCTGCTGCCCCTAAGCTGCCCACCAACCGGAGCTAAACGAGTTAACTGTGCGGGGCTCTGTCACACAGAGCTGTGACTCTGATTCCTCCCAGGAGAGGGCAGTGGCACCCTCTTCCCTGCCACTTCATTACAGCCCAGCCTGTAGTAGCGGTGCTGTGTCTGTGCAGCGATTGGGGCTGCCTGCCAAGATAGAATCCAGGGGCACCAGGGATCCCAAGGCCAAGCCTCTACAGGCTGTCCCAAGGGGTGAGGCTATTAGTGCCTATGCAGTGGGCAGTGTTCCCTCTAATTTTTCCCACACATGTGTGGAATGAATTTTATTATGTGCACATCACCTTCATATTGGTGCACATAACAAAATTAATGTGGTGGGGAGGGGCTGAGGGGTTCAGAGTGTGGGAGGGGGCTCAGGGCACGGGCAGAGGGTTGGAGTGCGGGGGGCTGAGAACTCCAGCTGGGGGTGCGGGCTCTGGGGTGGGGCCAGGGATGAGGGGTTTGGGATGCAGGCTGCCCCCGGGCTACAACAGGGAGAGAGGACTCCCCCCAGCTCTCTCTTCCCACAGCAACACCTGGGCTGAGGGAGAGAGGTGTCTCTCACAGGCCAAGGCAGGTCCGGCCGGGGCTGGGTTGGGTCAGCCAAGGGGTGCCTCCCCCCGGCTGTGGCAGGTCCGGGGCTGGGTTGCGGCTGGGGGCCTCTCCCAGGCCATGGCAGGTCTGGGTTGGGGTTGAGTCGGGTCCAAAAAAGGGGTGCCTCTCCCCACCGTGGGAGGACTGGGTTGGGGCCTCCCCCAGCCGCAGCAAGTCTGGGGCTGGGCTGGGTCGGGGATGGGGGAGGGGTGCCTCTCCCCACCACGGCAGGTCTGGGGCTGGGCTGGGCTGGGGCTGAGCGTCGCGCGGCTGCTTACAGGGAACTTAGGCAGTGAGCTCATAAACCTGCATATGTGGTCACACCACCAGTGGGAGCTGTGATTGGGTGGGGAGTGCATGCGAATGCACGCAACAGAGTCACTACCCTCCATGGTTTACAGACCAAAATCTCTGCTCCGGCTCCGCTTACAGGGAAGGAGCCAACGTGGAAGGGAAAAGAGTTACACAACAGCTTGAAGCAAGTGGTTTAGTGCTCTGGGAGTCAGGACTCCTGGGTTCTTTTCCTGGATCTGGATGGGAAGTTGAGTCTGATGGTTAGAGCAGGGGGGCTGGGAGCCAGGACTTGGGAGGGTAGTGGTTAGATCAGGGGTAGGTAGGTGTCAGGAGCCCTGAGGGCTGCGGCCTGTTTCTCTGTTGCTTTACCAGCGAGTCACTTCACTCAGCCGCCCCATCATTTGCAATATCAGAGATCAAACAAGACCACTCCGCAAAGGAGCGTATGGGGTGGAATTAGCTACGTGCAGTGCTTTGAGCTCCCACAGCTCATGCGCCAGGTGGTGTGGAATATGAGGGTGACCCTCCTTTACAAGGCTGCGGTAGGTATTTAAACGATGTGTGTGTTCTCAGTGCCCCCTCCTGCGGGGGGGGGGGGGGAAGAGGGACAGTGTAAGCAAATCACTGCTTAGCCACAGCCCTCAGTCAAGCCTGGGACTCAGAGCTGTGACCTGACATGGGGTCTCAAGGGGAAGAGGATGTTGGCGACTGAGTGAGTTTATGAAGGAAGCTCACAAGAGATCAGCTTAGTCAAGCTGCAGGGTGGCATGAGATCTGGCTCCAGGTACCCAATAGGTGCAAAAGACACTGGGTGGGGGGAGAATGGCTTGGAGGGAAATTAGCGGCTATGGGATGAACAGGAGCAAAGGATAAAACTTGGAGGGGGATAAACTGTAGGAGACAATCCTGGCCACTGGTGGTGGAGGGAATAGACTGTAGGTGCCAATCTTGGCTGGTTGAAAACACACTGATGGAAAGGACAGCTCCAGAAGCAGGGAGTGGAGTCCATAACTATCAAGTGTCAGGGAGTTCCGCAGGCTAACGATGGAGTGTACAAATGGAGTCACTTGACACGTGTGGCCTAGAATTTCACTGGGGGTTCCTGAATGGTGAGTGAAGGTGAATAGCAGATCCCAGCTGCCTGTCTAGATCAAGCCCGTCCTTTTAGACCCCTCTAGTATATCCCCCTCCCCTTCATCTCCTTGCTGAGCTAAACACCCTGATCTTGCCAGCCTCCTCTGCTTCCAAGTATTGAATTGTTTTCATTGCCCTGTGATTTCTGTCAAGCTGGGGCCATCTCATAGATTTACACAATGGCACGAGACTATTCTGCTGTATAACATTCTCTCTGCTTCTGCACACACACTTCTGGTCTATTCTGCACTGGTTGAGTGCTGCTGTGCACTGAGCAGAGGTTACAAGTGAGCTGCTAGAGGGCACTGTGCTGCTGGGAGTGGGGTGGGGACTCAGTAGGAGGCACTCTCTCCCCAAGGTCAGTACTAACCCTAATGTGGCACTAGGGGGTGCTGTGCTTCAAGCAGTGGTGCACGTTAGCCATAGGGATAGTCAGCTGCATCTCAGCACTGGGTGGATCCTTGTATAGATGGGCCCTCATTACCCCACCCCAGAGGCAGCTGCATCGCCACACTGGCTGAGGGATCCCTATAGCTCATCTAGCTCAGAGTCGCATACATTAGCTCAAAATTATCATTAAAAGCATTCATTGTCAGCTGAGGAAAACAGAGTCAGGGCTTCATTATGGTTTGAAAGGCAGCAGTAAATAATAGGGAAGGAAAAGCTTCTCCCTACAATTGCACACGCCAACGCCAAAGTCTCCAGTGGTTGACAGAGACTCCACCCCCCCTCCTGGACAGATCAGAAATGGAAACTGCCACCCCACTCCCTAGGCCCACGCGCTTTGGGGAGCGACCGTAGCCCTGTCACTGGGCTGGAAAGATCTGGCCAGACCCTTTATTACAAGCCTTGCTCGATTGTTGGTATGACAGGTTGTAATGGTATTCTGGGCTGGCTGGGCCCATCAGTCTGACCTGGGGCAGGGAGGCAGAAGATACTGGGCTGGCTGGGCCCATCGGTCTGACCTGGGGCAGGGAGGCAGAGGATACTGGGCTGGCTGGGCCCATGGGTCTGACCGGGCCCATGGGTCTGACCTGGGGTGGCGGGGGGATACTGGGCTGCCTGGGCCCATGGGTCTGAGCCAGGGTGGCAAGGGGAGGGGGGAATACTGGGCTGGCGGGGGCTATGGTCTGGCCCGTGGTGGCAGGGAGACAGGGGATACTGTATCACCCAGTCCCGGCGTACCAGTCCATGTGCTGAGTTGCCTTGGCTGGGGATGGGCTGGTTTGTGCTGGTGGCTGAGTGCAAAGGATTCCAGGCTGACACGGCAAAGCCTGGCCCAGTAGCTGGGGCTGCAGAGTTGGGGGCTGGGGGCAGCAGCCAACCCCTTCCCTCACAGAGTATCCATCAGCTCCCTGAGAGCCAGCGCCAGGGGGTCAGGAGCCATCAGCTGGGCCCAGAACACCAGGAGAGTTTTTCAAGGTTCTCTCCTGTTTGGTGGTCTTTCTTTCGATTCCAGAGCCCCAGCCCGCCCTGGGGCACAGTCACTGCATGACAACACTGGCCCCTGCTGCAGAAGCGCGTGGGCTGCAGCTCCTGGCTTCTCCCTGTACCCCGACATTGTATTTGCTGATGCAGGGTCCCAGCTCCCTCTGCTCTGCCCTGCCCCCATTGCACCTGTGCTCTCCGGCAGCTCCAGGCTCAGGGGCTCTTCACCTGCCCTCACCCAAGCCAGGACCTGTGGGGGGGGCAGGAAGACAAGGAAGGGGCAGGCCAGCCCACTGTTTGCAGGAGAGGATGAGGGAAGGAGCAGGGGCAGGTCAGTACATTGTTTGCAGGTGAGGAGGGGGAAGAGGGAGTGGGCCAGCCCATTGTCTGGGGGAGAGGAAGAGGGAAAGGGAGCAGAGCAGCCCATTGTCTACAGCAGAGAGCAGGGAAGAAAGGAAAGTAAAGGAAGAGGGAGCAAAGGTCCCCCTGCCTCCGCTCTCCTGCTGGTGATAGCTCACCTTACCTGAGCTTTCATGAGCTACAGCTCACTTCATCGGATGCATCCAATGAAGTGAGCTGTAGCTCACGAAAGCTCATGCTCAAATAAATTGGTTAGTCTCTAAGGTGCCACAAGTCCTCCTTTTCTTTTTGCGAATACAGACTAACACGGCTGTTACTCTGAAACCTGTCACCTTACCTGATCACTCTGGTTACAGTGTGTATGGTAACACCCATTGTTTCATGTTCTCTGTGTATATAAAATCTCCCCACTATATTTTCCACTGAATGCATCCGATGAAGTGAGCTGTAGCCCACGAAAGCTTATGCTCAAATAAATTTGTTCGTCTCTAAGGTGCCACAAGTACTCCTGTTCTTTTTACAGATACAGACTAACACAGCTGCTACTCTGAAACCTGTCAAGCTGCTAGGCTCTCTCTACCTCCCCCTCCTCTGCTGAGGGTGGGGGGAGAAGAGCTCAGCCTGTCTCCTGCTGCAGTCCTGATTAGTGGCTCTCCCCCACCCAGAAGTGGGTGGGGGTTCCTGGGTGGATGGGCACATTGGTCTGATCCTGCCCCCTTGCTCTAACTGCTCAGAACTCTGGGTCCCACTGGTGTCTCTGTCACTCTGTGTCATGGCCTTGGGAGCAGGGAAGGGGAGGGGAGCACACATCCCAAAGCCACAGGGGGACAGGGACTGCCGCTGACCAAAACCCAGTCCCCTTACTGCCTTCCCGATATTAATTAAAAGCCTGCAAGAAGGTGTGTGTATGTTTTTAATGAGCAGCCTCTATCTGCTTGCTGAGCCCCTCCGTTGGGCCTTTCATTTTCTCCTGTCTCTTCTCCTCTGGTTTTTATTGTGATGCTTTTGGAAACATTTGGCAAGCGCTGCACAAAGGAGCCGCGCTACCTTTGATCACGGAGAAGAAGAGAGAAATAACATAACCGTGGCGCCGTCGGTATGGGAGGAGAAGAAAGGATGCACCAGCAATTACTCAACTGACAAGGGAGGGCCACCATATAGGGGGGAGCAGCTAATTAGTCCCTTTTTTTATTGGGGAGCTGAGCAGTAGTAGCCTGGGTGTCCACACTGAAATTAGGGCTAGGTCTAATGTAGTCTAATGCTGGACTAGGAACCAGGACTCCGGCCTGGGTTATATCCCAACTCTGGGAGGGGAGTGAGGTCTAGCGGGTTAGAGCAGGGGCTGGGACTCCTGGGTTCCTTCCTATTCCCAGCTCTGCTACTGATCTGGGGCACATTCCTTCCCCTCTTGATGCCTCTGTTTCCCCTCCCACCCTTGTCTAGTCAGATTGAGCTCCTGGGGGCACGGACTGTCTCTCCCTTTGAGCCTGTGCAGCACCTGGCCTGATGAGGACCTGATCTCAGTTGTAATCTCTAGGCACTACTGCATAATTAAGAAGAGATTGATTTGCACCATCTGGGGCTCTGCTCCTGAAGTTCCTTGGTAGCGGGTCCTTGGGAGGTTTGTCCATCTCATGCCTCCAGTCACAAAACCTAAGAGGGTGAGCACCCCCTACAGCTCCTGCTGAAAAAGGGGCCCTCCTACAGGGATGCATGTATGGACTCACCCTTGTGAGCAGTGTGGGCACAGCATGTGCACACGCACACTAAACTTGGTGCCCTAACAGCACAGATGTGTGCTAGCCAAATTACAGATCTGTGTGAACCTGGAGGCAAGACTAGAGGGGGAACCCAGAGGGGCGCTAATCCCACAGAGAAGTGTGCAGTGTATCAGTTGCTTGCAGGTAGACACCAGGCAATGTAGATCTGCAAAAGCCCATTGCATAGACACGTAACTGCAAGCCAGTTATACAGCTGGGTATGGTACCATTTGCAGTTGGGGGGGAGGGCACTGACAGCTGAAATACAGATGGAGCTGGGCAAAGAGTGAAAGGAAATGAGTTTTATCACAGAAATATCCCCTCAGTGTTTGTTACTTGACTGCTATAGAGCAGCAGCAGTGCCTAGTGAGTAGAGCACTGGCTGGGAGGCAGGATTCCTGGGTTCTATTCCCCCTCTGCCATTGCCCTTGTGGCGGTCCCTTCCCCTTGGTGCCTCTGCTTCTTCTCCCTCACTTCATCTATTCAGCATGTGAGCTCTTCATGCAGAGACTCTCTCTCACGGGGGTGTGTCCCGCTCCTGGCACAATGGGGACCTCCATGGTCAGAGCCTCTCGCTGCTGCTGTGATGTACACAAGCCCTGGTTATAGCCATGCATGAGCACAGCGGCAGGATTGAAGGGTACAGATGTGCCTTCTGCAGCTCCAGCTGTATGGGGGTGCACTGTAAATGCACAGAGGAATGCAGCTGGGTTTCATGCCCTTCCGGCTGTGCGAAATGATGCATTGAAAATCGGCAGCGCTGGGATATTGTTACAGGGGCCTGAGTCTCCAGCGACTGTAGTGGGGATTGAAGGTGAGCCGTGCTTCTGAAAACTAGGCCATGGGCCAGAACCTTAGCTGGGGTAAGTCAGTAGCTACACTGACTCCAGTGAATGCACCCTGCTGCACGGCCCATCTAGTGTCATGCTGGGGTCAGCACTGACTAAGAGGGGAGAGCGCCCCCTGCTGAGTCCCCACTCTGCTCCCTTCAGCACCACGCCCCCTAACATCAGGCTGGGATCAGATCTGACTCCAACGTGAAAGCATCCCCTGCTGAACTCCCTACAGCCTCTGGCCAGAGAGGGCTAGATGCCCGTGTGCAACCAACATCTCCCACCCAATGCCCATGTAATGCCTGCCTGGTGCAGCTCTGAATGCCATCTAACTGGCCCCCTGGCTGGCAGAGAGACGGAATGGGGGACGGGCAGGGGGAGGTATGCTGGCTGGGGTGGGGCCCTCTGTGGGTGGGTGCAGGGGGCAGATCTCCCTGCTGCTGCCCTGGCTCTGGGAAATCTCACACACAACGGGGAGGTCGACTCATCCCTGGCACAGGAGATAAACACGCACCGAAGGGTCCTGGCGCTCCCCAGACAATAAAGAATGGAGCTAATGAACCAGGCCCAGTGCAGCACCAGGCGCTCCCTGCACTGCCAGGCTCATAAATCCCCCCTTGCTTCCCATCAGGGAGGAAAATTTCATGCCCTACCAGCGCCTGGGTGATGTGGAACAGGGAGTGCGGTGGAGCGGAGGTGGTTAAGAGCAATAACCGGTGTGGATGTTGGGCGGCTGGAGGGGGGGTGGTCAATGAGAGCGTGGGATCTACCCCCACCAGCCCACGCTGCAATTTCCATTCCATTTAGAGAGGATACAAAGCCACATCAATCTGTGGCTGGGTGTGTTTCTGCAGGGACGGCGGGGTTCTGCCTGCAGCCAATGCAGTGTCTCCCATGGATGTGGCTCTCTGCTCTGCTCACTCTCTGCCTGGATTTATGTCTCTTTCCTCACCCCTCCCCTCCCCTCCCCTCCCCTCCCCTCTCCCCCCCATGCTCTCGTTCTATGCCTCTGGCCATAACAACTCTGGCTGTGATCTTGTCAGATCTTAGCACTTGGCCACAGAGGGGACTGGCGCAAAAGAACAAACCTGCGCGAGACAGCGGCTCCCCCTGGCTAAGTTGGGTTGTTACGCTGGTAGGGAGAGTGACAGAACAAACCCAAGGGGCTGGGAAGCTCACCCTGCAGTCAGTGCAGACCCCAGCGTGGAGTGGAGGGCTCAATAGGGGGCACTCTTGCCCTGGATCTGGAATTGAAGCCAGGTCTCCCTAGTCACCTGAGCGACTGAACCGTCCTTCCTCTCCCCCTCACCACTCCAGATCAGACCAACGGGCACATCCAGCCCAGTATCCTCCCCACTCCCCATTGGATCAGACCAAGGAGCCGCTCTTGCCTGGTATCACCCAATGTCCCTTGTCACTCCAGATCACTCCATAACCCACCTGCCCACCATACTGGATCAGCCCAACAGGCCCACTAACCCAGTACCTCATCTTCGACAGTGGCCAGGGCCAGCCGCTTCAGAAGCAGGTTCAAAGAACCCTGCAGTGGTGGGTCCCCCTGTCCCCAGCTGGTCCCACCCAGAGAAGTACAGTTCCTTCCATAGCCTCTGGTTATTATGCTGAATTCTACCACTGCACAGTCTGGTATCTGTCTAAAGTCCTGAGCCCTTGTTGGAACGTGGCTAAGCTCTCACTCCTGGGGAGATCCTGTGGCAGTGAGTTCCACTGGCTAATGGCATGGTGGAGGGGAGCATTTCTGGAGATCATCTGGGAACCTGATGCTTTCTATCCTCTCAGCCTGGCAACCTGAGCTGGAGCCAATCAAAGCTCCCAAAGTCCCCCTAGATCCCATTAATCATTGCCTCCCTCTGCCTCCTCTGCTCTTTGTGAGAAGTGGAGAGGGATTTAGAGGCCCTGGACACCAGCCTCCCCACCCCCCGCAGGGTACTTCTCCCTGAGGAATTCCGCAATTGCAGCATAAATGACAACATGGCACAAAGGAGCACAGCCAGGTCCCAGCAAGCCAGAGGTAAACCTCTTCTTCCTTCTGAAAAACCTCCCTGCTCAAGCAGGGAGTGTCCACCTCTTAGGTTTCCCTAGCCCTGGTTTAGCACTCAGTGAGGAGATGCAGCCACCTCTGGAGTGGGTAATGCTGTCTGTTTACACAGGGATCTGTCACCCAGTGTGGAGATGCAGCCACATCTGGTGTAGGGAATGGGGGCAGTTTCCCCTGCCTGGTGCTGAGATGCAGCCACCTCTAGGGTGGGGTGCAGCTGCTCCTTAACAGTCTGCTACAGCAATGATTCCTGAACCACTAAAGGCCCTTTCATCCTACCAGCAAATGGGAAAGGAGGTAATAAAGGGATGCTTCACAAGCTGGGCCTGAATCTGTATGGTGGGAGGGGAGTGGGATCCAGTGCTTTGAACAGTAGGGGCTGGAAGCCAGGACTCCTGGGTTCTATCCCTGGCTCCGTGAGGGGAGTGGGATCTTGTGATTAGAGAGGGGTGGAGGAGTGTGTTGGAGCCAGGACTCCCGGGTTCTATCCCTGGCTCTGTGAGGGGAGTGGGGTCTAATGGTTAGAGCAGGGGGTTGAGGGCTGGGAGCGAGGACTCCTGGGTTCTATTCCCACTTTTCCCAGTTGGGCTTGGATTTGTGTGATGGGGGAGGGGTGGCTCCAGCTAACTCTTTGGTCTTGTAAATCCTGGAGCAGGTGCTGGGAGAGAGGTGGGGTGTAGGGGAGCCATTGCACCCTCCGCCTGTCTGGAGAAAGGCAGACAGGATGGTAAGGGAGGCCGGGGGCTGAATGTGTTGGGTCAGCCAGACCCTGAGGTGTCTAAGGGTGTGGGGAGGGTGCCTGCTAAATATAGGTTTGATACTGAGGACCTGATCAGTGGGGAGGGGCAGTGGGTTAGTGTAATACAGCATAGAACTGGGGGCGGGGAGTTTATGGGGGAATCAGGGTGTGTGTGTCAGGAGCAGTGTTTGTCGGGGCGTGTGTGCATGAGGGTGCAGATGTGTGAGTTCACAGGTTTCTCTCTCTATTTGTGTGTGCATAGGGGTAAGAGGGTAGTGTTGGGTGAGTTCATAGGATTGTGTCTCTCTGTGCAGGTATCCATAGGGGTGTGCTTTCGTGTGTGTAGCACTATGTGAGTTCATAAGGCTGTGTCTTTGTGTGAGTGTTCACAAGTGTGTAGCTTTATGAGTTCACAGGGATGTGTCTTTGTGTGAGTGTGTGCATGTAGCAATGTGTCAGGTCACCAACAGGTGTTTGTGTGTGAGTTCAAAGGGGTGTCTGTGTGCACACATGAGCACAGGGATTGTGTAGGTTTGTGCATTCATGAACAGAAGTTTGTGTGTCAGTGTGTGCGCAGAGGTTTGTGCCTCTGCATGTGTGTTTCTGTGTGCATACACAGGGATGTGTGGATGTGTGTGTAAATTTGGTGCATGTGTGTGAGTGCACCTAAGTGTGTGTGTGCCTCAATGAGTGCAGGAGTGTGTGTGTGTAAAGGGATGTGTGTGTCAGTGTGTGTAGGTTAATGTGTGTGTAGGGGTGAGTGTGTGTAGGGGTTAGTGTGTCAGTGTGTGTGTAAGCAGAACAGTGTGTCAGGGTCTGTGTAGTGTGTATGGGTGTGGCTGTGTGCATGTGTAGGAGATATAGGGGGCACAGTGTGTCAGGGTGTGTGTGGGATGTGTGTCTTTGCCAGGGTGTGTGTAGAGGGGACAGTGTGTCAGGGTGTGTGTCCAGTGCACCCTTTAGAAGCCCCCTACCCACACATGCCGGCAGCAGAGAGAAGGACCCACCTGTGCTGGGCTCACACTCCTCCAGGTCCTCATCATCACTGGGGCACTCAGCTGACGCCACCAACAGGTCATCTGTGTTCTGGGGAGAGAGGAGAGCACAGCTCAGTGAGGTGGTGCAGGGCGTGCCCTCCCCGCACACAGCCCCCAGCCTGGGGCCAGCCTGGAGCTAGTGCCCCCTGGAGGGGGAGGAGTTCATGGACCATTCCTCACACCCTGAGCCTGCCAGGCCTGGGCGCTCCTCACACACTCTCATGTGTTGGTCCCCATCACCTATGGTAGGACCTCGTGCCTCAAAGTCAGTTCTCTGAGGCCTGGGCACCACTTCAAATTCAGGTCCACACAGTCACGGTGTGCTGGGGTGTGAACCCCTCCCCCTCCCCAGCCCCCATATCTACACTGCCCTAGCCCCCGGTGCAGATGCAGCTAGGCAGTGGGAAGAATGGCTCGGAGAGGCGGTGTGCCTACACTGACAGCAAAAACCTCTTCTGGCGGTGCAGGCTGCCAATATGCCGCAGGGATAGGCCAGCACCCTTGGCCTGCGTCTCCCACATCCCAGTGCAGTGCAAAGCAAGGGGGAAACCAGGCTGTGCGGTCCCACTGGGTCAGACACACAGCTTGGCTGGCGAACAGCCGCGGTCGGGTCCGGGAGCCTTGTGGATAGACACTGGCCTGGGACTCTGGAGTTCTAGCCCTGGCTCTGGGAGTGGAAGGGGGCCTAATTGTTGCGGGAGTTGGGGGTCAGGATTTGTAAGTTCTATTTCTGCCTCTGCCACTGACTTTAAGTGACTCCTTCCCCCACCCCCACTGCCTCTCCCACCCTGTGTCTTTGGGACAGGGCCTGTCTGTGTAGCACCCAATTCAAGGGGGTCCCAATCTCATCTATGCCGGGCCAGCTGGGCCCATTGGTTTAATCTAGGATGGAAGGGAGGTGGGGACACCGGGCTGCTAACCCATTCCTCTGAGCTGGGCCAGGGGGATACTGGGCTGGCTCGGTCTGGCTCCCACCTATCCATCTCCCTGTTCCCCATCCAGTGAGGGTACCATGTGGTATGGGAAGGGAGGGGCCTGCTCCCCAGCAATCAGTATTCCAGAGCTGGCTGCGGGGATCATGCTCAGCGTGTCGGAATTAACATAACAAAGACTTGGACAGGGACCCCAGGGGCAGGGAATCAATCAGGGCCCTGGCACAGCAGCAGGAATGGCAATGTGGAAGCACTGCAGAGTGTGTGTGAAGGGGGGCGATACCCCGCTGCAGTCACACAGCTAGCCCCGGTCACATGGAGCCAGCTGTATCTAATGCCTCCCCTCTCCTGCAGCCAGCTATGTCTAATCCCCTTCCCCGCATCCAGCTGTGTCTAATCCTCACCCTGCAGTCAGCGGTCTGATCATCCCCCCTCAGCCACTGGGTCTATTTCTCACCTCCCCTGCCCCCCCCCCCCCGCCCGCAGTCAGCTGTGTCTGATCGCCCCTCCCCCATGCACACAGCCAGCTGTGACAAATCATCCCCACACCTGCAACCAGCTGTGTTTGGTCATCGCCCCTCCCCCCTGCACACAGCCAACTGTGACAAATCACCCCCACACCCGCTGCAACCAGCTGTGTCTGGTCGCCACCCCTCCCCCCTGCACACAGCCAGCTGTGACAAATCCCCCACACCCAGGTGTGTCTGATTGTCACCCCTCCCTCCTGCGCTCAGCCAGCTAAGACAGATCCCTCCACCCGCAGTCAGATGTGTCTAATCCTCACCCTGTTGTAAGTCATAGCTGATCATCAGCCAGCTGGGTCTATTTCTCCCCCTTCCCCACACAGCACACAGCCAGCTGTGTCTGATAGCCCCTCCCCCTGCATAGCCAGCCAGCTGTCTGATGCCCCCCACACACCCCGCTGTGTCTAATTGCCCCTCCTCCCCCAAACAACCAGCTGTTACTGATCATTTCTCACCCCCTGCCCCCAGCTGTGTCTAATCCTTGCCTCTTCTGCAGCCAGCTGTTCTGGTTCACCCCCACCCATCTGTATCTGATCCCCACCTTTTCCTGCATTTAATCCCAAATACCCCCTCCCCTCCCCGCACCCCATGAGCCACTGCCCCTCCCTTCCTGCCTTCAGAAAGGCAGAAGCCTGCTCTGAATAGCAGGGGACATCCAGGAGCCCCTGGCCCCAAAAGCCATAGCTTGAAGGCAAATCCGGAGAGGATTTTAGGGGGCTGGTACCGGTCTCCTCTTTACAGGGTGTGGCTAGGAAGGGCAGGTCGGGTGAGGACACAGAAGGGTTGGGGCATATGCAGGCCCATGGGGGATTCCCCCTCCCGCTGGCTGTTCATTAACTCTCCCAATCTGGCTTCCTTTGGAGTTAATGGGTGATGTAGCAGGCTCCCTCCCAACCCAAGGCCTCTCCTCCACAGCACACTCACACCTCCAAGGGCTCTCCGCCTCGAGTGCTCTCAATCAGGTCCTCCTGGGGTGAGTGCTCTCAATCAGGTCCTCCTGGGCTCTTGAGCCGCTTCCCCGTGGGCCACTAGCCCCTTGAAATAGCGACTGAGGTGGCGAAGGACTTAGGGCAAGTGGAATCATGCTGCAATTCCCCAGCTAAGCACTGCTGGGCCTGGCTAGTAGGGGGACCTAGCAGGTGCTGGGGGGATCAGTAGGGGGTGCTCTCCCTTGCAGCCTGGGCTGCACTAGGAGGTGCTGTGCTGCAGGGAGTGGGGTGGGAGGCCAGCAGAGGGTGCTGGTGGGCAGGGTGCTGCAAGGCTCAGGGTAGGGGCTCAGGAGAGGCGTTCTGTCGCAGGCAGTGCTGGGGGCATGGACTGCAGGGCTCCACTGGGCGCTCGCCCCTTGCACTCAATGCAGCACAAGCTGTGGGTGGAGAGCGCTGACTGCTTTAGCAGTGCTGTGCTGCCCCTGGGGAAGGGGCTGCGGTCGGTGCCCATGTGGGCCATGCCGAGAGGGTCTGGGCATACCAGTGAACAGCAGCAGGGGAAGTGTGCCCTGCTCCTGCCAGCACGTGTCAGAGATCAACGGAGCTGCCTTGAAAAGCAGGGCTCTGGGGCAGAGCCTGACAGGAGGCCTGGAGACAAGGCTGCTTCTTAAGTGCAGAAAGGATGGGCTATGCTACCAAAACAACCCCTTCTCCCAACAGGACAGAGTCCTTGCCCGAGGGGGAAGCTGCCATTCTGCCAGGCCTTCAACAGCATGTGCCCTCCAGATGCAACGGGGACTAGAGCCCTGGAGTCCTGACTCCCAGCCCCCTGCTCTAACCACCAGCCCTCCCACTGCTGGGATGGAACCCCGAGGTCTTGACTCCCAGTCTCCATTGCTCTCTGTGCCTCCAGCTTGTAAGCTCTTCGGGGGCAGAGATGGTTTCTCACTAGGTGTCTGTGCAGAGCTGGCCCCATGGAGCCATGAACTTGGTTGGGGGTGGGGGCCTGTGCAGTGCCTGGCCCAAGGTGACCCCGATCTTAGTTGCTGGGTCTTTGCAATGCCAGGTGCGACAGGGACCCTGATCTCAGTAGTGGTTCTGTGCAATGCCTGGCATGATGGGGATCCCACTTTCTGTTAAATGCCTGGCATGATGGGGAATCCGCTCTCTGTGGGGGGGGGGCTGTGTGCTGTCCAGTGCGACAGGATGCCTGAGTGTCAGGTGGTCTGTGCAGCATGTGGCGTGACAGAAACCCTGATCTCTGTTGGGGTGGGGGGGGGGTCTGTGCAGTGCCCAGCCTGATGGGGACCAGATCTCGGTTGGGGGAGGGGTCTGTGACGTGGCTGTTACATAGCAACACACCCCCCCCCCCCAAGGCAGTCCTGTGTGATGGATCTCTGGTCTCCTCATGGCTCGGTGCCAGCGCTCCTGTGCCCCATGCTGGCCCCTCATTACAGCCATAAATCCCTCCCTAATGGGTACAGCCAGTGCATTAATCCCATCAGTATCCTGGCTTGGCCCCAACCGACTAATGAGACTCACTGTCCCTGCCATGCAACTGTGCACAGCCCCTGCCCACCACTGCCCCCTGAGCTCCACAGCCGGGCTGTCCCCCTGCCACATAGAGGAGCCATGGATGCATGTAGTCCAACTGCAAACCAGCACCACATCAAGAGGTCACTGCAACTATGTTCTATACATGGAGCATGGAGGGGCTCGTCCCCCTAGGTCCAGCCTGGGGAGCCCCCCAAAGCAAGGATCCCACACTCAGCTCTGAGCCTCCCCACTCCTAAACAGGAGGCAGTGGGTGAGCACCCAGGACAGATGAACTGCTGGGGACCTGGGACGAGGAGCTGTTCATATCCAGCACTTTCTAGTGGACTGAGCAAAGGACTCCGGGGTTCTATCCCCAGCTCTTGGAGGGGAGTGGAGTCCAGTGGGTTGCGGGGGGGCTGGGAGCCAGGTTTCCAGGTTCTATTCCCCTCTCTGCCCAGCTCACGTCTTGTTTGTGGTGGGGCTAAGCCACTGTCCCTTCCTCGTGCCCCCCCCCCCCCCCCCCCCCCCCGGGGCAGAGAACACTCTCCGGAGGGGCGCCTGGGTGCCAGAGCATAAAAAAACCCACCGCAAATAGAATCCCCTTTAAACTCCCTGCGTTTCATCTCTGAGTCATTCCCTTTCTCCCCCCGAAACCTACCCCCCCAGCCTCTCTCTCAAGGATGGGAAATCAGGCTGGTCTAATTACTGCTCTGGATGCCATGGCAACAGGAAGATGACTTTGTCAGCGATTTTTATTTTTCATACACATGGGCGTGAGGAAGAAGAAAAATCCTGTGGCTGCTGCAGCAGCAGCTCCTGGGGAGGGTGACCCCAGAGGTGAATAACGTTGTCCTACACCCTGATCTGGGCAGCACAGCACCAGCCCCTGGCCTGCCCCCTCCATCCTTCTCTGGACCCTGCCCTCTGCCCACCCACCCATGCTCCCCTTGCCTCCCCTTCTCCAGACCCCAGGTCCTGCACTCTTCCAACTTGCTCCAGCCCCTGCCCTCCATCCCTGACCACCAGGCCAAGCCCACCCATCCATCCATCCTCCCCAACCCCTTCCCTCCCCTTCGCCAGCTGCAGCTCCTGCCCACGCCATCCATCCTTGCCCAGTCCCTGCCCTCACCGCCTCCATCCTCCTCCACCCCCCTGCCTACCTCCCAGCTCCAGGCCCTGCCCACCCCTCAACCCCCACAAGCTTTAGGCCCTGCCTACCTCCCCTCCATCCTGCTCCCCGCCCTGCCCATTCCCCCTTTCCCCGCAGTTGTTTGTGTGACATTGATGTGATGCCTCTCCCAGAAATTAATTTGGGGGTTTTAAGTCCCGTTCCCGCTCTGCCCCCATCCCCGATCCCTCCATTGTGATTGCAGGGACTGCCCTCACCCCCTCCCAAAGGACTGCAGTCACCTGCCCCCTGCTGTTTCCTTGCTTGGGGGCCAGCCCTGGCTGACTCAGCCCTATTCTCAGGAGATGCCAGCTCAGGGAGCAGGGCTCCAGGGCTGTGATGTATGGCTATTGTACAGTGGCCTGGTAGGGGGATGGTACTGGCTTACCAAGAGCTGTGGATATCAAGCTGGGATGTTTTTCTAACAGATCTGCTCTAGTTCACCCAGCAGTGAATTCAGCAAAGGCCTATGCAGGAGGTTTTTCAGGAGGTCAGACTAGATGATCACAATGGTCCCTTCTGGCCTCGGACTCTATGAATCCGGCTTTGCCAAATGAACCTTTGCCTGGCTGACTGTTCCAGCTGGTCAGGAACACTTTGATGAAATGTTTCATTGCCAAAAGGGCCCATTCGTCAAAGCTCAACGTGTCCCTGGGGTCGGGGAGGCTCCGACAAATTCCCTGGCTTGAAAAAAATGTCAGAAACAAGCTTCCAAATGGCTGATTCTTTTGAACTGGAAAGATTTGGAGGGTTGGCTCAAAATGAACTTCCCTTTCCAAATTAACTTAATTCAGACCAAAGGTTACAAAAGATAAGGAAAACCAATCAAAACCACAGGGCCATGGGGCTGGGAGGGACCCCGGGTCACCGAGTCCAGACCCTGCTATCGCAGGCACCTCCATCAGAGAATCTGGGTCAGAAACAGAACCAGTTCCATCTTCAAATTGGAGAGCCACGCGCTGCCACAGGGCTGCTCCAGAACCTCCCTCCTCTGCTGAATGATTTCCATTTCCCCAACTGACAGGTTTCCCCTCAACTATGCACTGTCCACATTTTGACTTCTCCTCTGGGGACAAACGCACATGATCGTCAAAAGCCCCATGGGACAGAAAATCGTTTCCTGCCCGGCCTGACTGCCCAGATTGGTTTGAGTCACTAGCGGGTTGGCCAGAGAACGGCTCCACCAAGCCACCTCTCTCCAAGTGCTCCCAGCTTGCTAAGGGACAACACGCCAGGTCTGTTAGCATTGAGGATTCCGGCTCCAGCCTTCCGCCAGCCTGGTTTGAGGAGAGCATACTCGGGAGAACAAAAGATCCCAGCAGGGCTGAAAGGGGGACCAAATCAAGTGTGTCTGGAGAAGCTAGCCCTGCCTAGTTTGCCCTCTGGGGGAGGAGGGGCTGGTAAGGGTTTGTATCTGTGGATGCTCTTAATCTGGAATCAGTGTCCCCTCCCCACACAGAATTAATCAGGAATAGCTAGTCTGCTTTCTGTTCACCCACTCCCTCAATCCAGTTTAGCGTTCCTGTGTAGACAAGCTCCAGATAGACACGTACAGACTTCCCTTGTCTCCGATGCATTGAACCTCTTGCTAGCTGCACACCACTTTGGATTCAGAATGCTATCTGGGTGTTGTGTATCTCTGGTCACAGGCTCCCAAGGAAGCACCTGCGGGGGACCATGGTTCATCTGCAGTGTGCTGCCATCTCCCCAGGAGCGGTAAAGGTCTGGAGGAGGCCTGGCCCATGAGGGTGAGTGACAAAGTGGGCATTTTCTGTAACAGTTCTTTGAAGCCTATGTGTTTCCCCAGTATTTTGCATGGCTCCCCAATGGGAAAGAAAGGACTGTCTGCTCTCAGGGCAGGCTGGTAGACATAGGTATGAACGTCACCTTGCTGTCTGAGACTGAATGAGTCACAACCGCAAATCAATGGCAAATCCAAGAAGAGAATGGCAAACCTGATCACCAGGCCAATGCCACCTAGAGCAGCCAAGGACCCAGAGGGAGATGGATTTCCCCACTTCTCAGCAGGGAAGCTGAGCCCAGACCCCAGCTGGAGAAGAAAGGACTGGGAGGGGAAGCTGCGGGTGAAGCGCTGGCTGCTGGAGGAAACTGGCAGCTCCCACCTGGGAACAGACCGAGGTGGGCAGACAGACAGAGCCTGACCCCGGGGCTGGGCTCTGGGCTGAGCCGAATGGACTGTGCTTTAACCTTCAGCTGTCTGTGCTAAGCCACGGGCTGCCTCTGCTGGTGCCAGGTGACTAATAAACCGGTTGCCCTGGGGACGCTGCTCGAGGGTCACTGGAAATGCCGGCTGAGGGGCATCAGTCCTGAGGGGTGGCCAAGGCTCTGCCAGGAGCCTGTCTCAGCTAGACTTGCTGGGCAGAGCTCAGGGGGAAGCAGGAGGGCTGGACCCCAGAGGGTGAGTCACAGCAGGCGGGAGGCCACGTGACCTGCCCTGGAGGAAGAGTGAGAGCCCTGGGGTCTGGCACTTCCTCCAAGAGACTGTTCCAAAGCCAAGGGCACAGCCCCGAGCCTGAGGATCTGTGACAAGGGGGGCACTTAGAGACCTGGCAGGGGAACAGCAGGGCAGTGAGCCCTGCAACTATGCCAGGACAGGAGACTGGATCCCACGGGCATCCCCTGGCACCTCACCGGTCCCCTGCCTTACCTGGGAGTTGCCAACTCTGGGGGAGCCCAGGGGATGGGGATACAGGATAGGAGAAACAGCCCCCTCGCATTTTGCCTACCTTCCAAACTCCCCATTCAGCCCCCCTGGTTACCAGACCTCCCCCCACCTTCCCATATCCCCTCCGCCGAGTACCAAAGGCCCACCAACACCTTCCCATCTCCCTTTCCCAGGTACCAGACCCGCCCCACCTTCCCATCACAACTTCCCCGGCTACCAGACTGCCCCCCTCACCTTCCCATCTCAGCTCCCCCAGGTACCAGACTCCCCCCACCTTCCCATCTCCCCTCCCCTGAGTACCAGAGCCCCCTCCCACCCTTCCCATCTCCCTTTCCCAGGTACCAGACCCGCCCATCTTCCCATCTCAACTCCCCTGGGTACCAGACCCCCCCCCATCTTCCCAGATCCCTTCCCTGAGTACCAGACTCCCTCCACCTTCCCATCTCCCCTCCCCCGGGTATCAGACCAGCCCCGCACCTTCCCATCTCCCTTCTCCTGAGTACCAGAGCCCCTCACCTTCCCACCCACCCCCCCCAGGTACCAGACCCCTGCGACCTTCCCAGCTCCCTTCCCCCAAGTACTAGACCCCCCCACCTTCCTCTCTCCCCTCCCCCCACTCACCTGGGTGATGCTGTCGCGCATGGTGGGAGAGCGGCCGCGCCGCGTGGTGGTGGTGGCCATGGTGGTGGTGGTCTCCATGATGGTGGTGGACATGTCGGCCAGCAGGGTGGTGGCAGTGGTCTCGGTGGTCATGACGGAGGGCACCTCGCCCACCAACCGGAGGTTCCCCTCCACCCACACATTGGGGTCACTCTCGGCCGCCAGGGACAGCACCTTGAGCCCGTTGTAGTAGAGCCCCGAGATCTGGCCCTGGAAGGGGCGGCCCTGATCCCGGCCCCCGATCTTGATGGCGGCCTGGCTGTTAAATATTGTCAGCTGTCGACCTGCCAAGATGGGGTGAGGGGGAGTCAAGGTGGGGAAGGGAGAAAGGGGAGGGATGAGGCCCATGGAGGGAAGGAGGGATGGAGTTGCAGGGTGGGGGTCGCAGGGAAGGGAAGAATAAACAGAGAAAGAAAGATCGAGTGAATGGCGGGCCAGGAGAGAGGCAGAGCTCAGCCAGCCAGCCAGCCAGGGGCTGCAGAAGGCAGGGGTCCCTATGACAGCCCCCAGCCACTGCCCTGACTGGGGGCCACAGCGACGCCCCTTCACCACGTTCTCACTTCCTCCTCCCACTTCACTCCCTGCCAGCCACCCACCCCTGCACTGGCTCCTAACGCAGCTGCATATGGCTTCGGGCTGTCACATACCCCTCCCTCCCTCTACCCCCAACCACCCATCTTCTTCTATCCCCTCCATCCAACTCCCTCCGTCCCCAAACACATCCCCTTCTTCCATCACCGCCACCCCCTTCCATCCAACCTCCTCCTTCCCTCCATACCCAACCAAACCCACTTCTTCCATGCTCTCCAACCTCTCCACCCGCTCCCTCCACTCCCTCCCATCCATCCCTCCATCCAACCCCCTCCATCCCTCCACCCCCACCACACACCCCTCCTTCCATCTCCTCCCTCCATCCATTCATCTCCTCCTTCCATCCCCCCTCCATCTGCCCAGCTACCTCTTCCATCTATTCACCCACTCCATCTATCCACCCCCCAATCACCACCTCCTCCCTCCATCCCTCAACCACCCCCCTCCTCTCCCACATTCCTCCAAACATTATCCCTCTACACCCTCCATGTATCTGTCTCCACACACATCCTTCCATCCTCCAACCCAATCCCCCACCTCTCCATTAACAGCTCCCTGCCCGTCCATCTGCCCCCACATCCCTCCATCTCCCACACCTCCCCCCATCCAACATCCCTGAACACCCCTCCATCTATCTCCCCACACCCCTACATCTATCCGCCCCCATCCCTCCACCGCCTCCATCTCTACCCCTGCTCCACGCATTCATCCCCATACTCACTCCTCTATCTATCTATCTACCTTCCCTCCCAAACTGCCCCCCTTTCCCTCCCAGACCCTTGGGACCCATTTCTGCATTCACAGACCCTGCATGGAACAGAGACAGTGAGCGGAGGAGGAGCGAGAGACGTGCAGGCACAGAGGCGCTGAACACAACCCAGACATTTGAATTGTTAGATCCCCTCTGGCTGATAATGGGATATGGGGCCTTCCTCTCTAGGGGGCGCCAGCCCCAATCTGGCCCCACTGCAGGAGATGGAAGAGGGGAATGACTGGCTCATGGGGGTGGTGAATGGGACACAAGGCCCTTCCCCTCTCAGGGTGCTGGCTCCGGTCTGGCCAGCTAATGGGGAAGGAGTGTGTGCGTTGAAGGGGCAGTGTTGGGGCATGAGCTGGTTGGCCCAGGAGTTCAGAGCTGTGCAGCCCCTCCCCCCCCATATCAGACACAAGGCTGCAGTGCAGCTGCCGGGGGCTGAGGGGGAAGGAGCTAGATGCACCTGCCCACCTAAGAGACTGTGGGCAGGTGTGTGAGGGGAGGGGCTGGAGAGTGGTACATGTCTATGGAGGAGGGTCTGGGCAGGTGTGTTTGGGGAGGGTATGGGAAGGGGTTAGGTGTCTATGGGGGGAGGGGCTGGGGAGGTGTGTGTGGGGAGTGGCTAGAGGGGGTATGTCTATGGTTGAGGGGCTACAGAAAGGTATGTGGAGAGGGGCTGGTGAGGGGTACGTGTTCATGGGAGCAGGGGCTGGGGAGGTGTGTGTGGGGAGGGGCTAGAGGGGGTATGTCTATGGTTGAGGGGCTAGGGAGGGGTATGTGGAGAGGGGCTGGTGAGGGGTCCTGTCCATGGGAGGAGGGGCTGGGGAGGTGTGTGTGGGGAGGGGCTGGGGAGAGGTACGTGTCTATGGGGGAGGGGCTGGGGAGGTGTGTGTGGGGAGGGGCTCGAGAGGGGTATGTGTCCATGGGGGGAGGGGCTGGGGAGGTGTGTGTGGGGAGGGGATGGGGAAAGGTATGTGTGTATGTGGGAGGGACAGGGGAGGTGTGTGGGGAGGGGCTGGCGAGGGGTACATGTCTATGGGGGGTGGGCTGGGGAGGACACTGCAATACAGAGGTTCCTAGGGTTGTGTCTGGGACTGGAGATATTGGCTAGTGTCATTTGCTTGCAAATAGCTGGCAGCAGCTGACATGCCAGAGGCTGTGCGTGAACAGCCCAGGAGAGGGGGTTCTCACAGCAGAGCAGGGTAAGGCTGGCTCCCAGAGTCAAGGATTGGAGAGGCCTAGCAAATCACCAGTCCAGATAACACCAGAGGGGAATGTCACAGGAGGTGTGTGTGGGGAGGAGCTGGAGAGGGGTATGTGTACATGGTGGGAGGAGCTGGGGAGGGGTGTGTGGGGAGGGGCTGGCAATGGGTATGTGTCTATGCAGGGAGGGGCTGCAGAGGTGTGCGTGGGGAGGGGCTGGAGAGGGGTACCTGTCTATGGGGAGAAGGCCTGGGGAGGTGTGCGTGGGGAGGGGCTGGAGGGGATATGTGTCTCTGAGGGGGAAGGGCTGGGGAAGTGTTCATAAGGAGGAACTGGAGAGGGGAAGGTGTCTATGGGATAGAGGCTGGTGAGGTGTGTGTGGGGAAGGGCTGGAGAGGGGTATGTGTCTATGGGGGGGAAGGGCTGGAGAAGTGTGGGGGGGAGGGGCTGGTGAGGGGGTATATGTCTATGAGAGGGAAGAGCTGAGGAAGTGTTTGTGGGGAAGGGCTGGGCCCTTGGGGTGTGGGGGTGCACAGCTGGCTGGAGGAGCAAGGGGGACCCATGAGTGTAAGAGGGATCCTGGCTTAGTTGCCCACACTGGGCTGGCACAGGCAGGTGCTAGCTGAGATGTGTTTTGGGGGCTGGGGTGATGGTGAGCACCAACAGCTGATCTAAATCTGGGGGCCGCATGTGGGGACCGAAGCCGTGCCATCAAATTGATCTGCCTTCCAACCTGTCCCTGCCCCCCCCACCATTGGCCACGTCCCAGCTGCCATCCAGGTGGCGCAGAGCAGTTTAGAAAGCAAATCCTGGCCAACTCCCCCCCACCCCACCCGCCATCACGCTCTCTCCTCGCTCCCTCCCGCCTTCAAAGGCGCCTTTTAAAAAAGGAGAAGAGAGGAGGATTGTTAAAGGGACCTTCTGTTGTGAGCAAAACCGACTCCAGATGGCTCCTACTGAACCGTTATCAGCTGGTTAACGCTCTGACTTTACAACAGCTTCTGCTTTGGATGAATGCTCTGGAAATCGGCAGGTTTTTAACCCTCTGAGTTTCAGCTTCTTGGGTTTTTTTAGAAAACAGGATTATTTTTGTTTTAATTTTCTTTTGCTCGGGGTTAAGAAATCGGCACCCAACTGCCCAGACTCCTGCCACTCATTTGTTTTTCCCTGAGTTTGGGGGAGTTTAGCGCGTTAATTAGTTTTCACTCTCGTTAGATGGATTTTTTGGTTTGTTGCTTATTTAAAGAGCTTATTTGTTATGTGGTTTATTTACCACCTGGATTTTTTTATGGGCCTACACCCAGATGTGTGTGCGCACACACAATACTGCCCTGTGTTAAATTTGTCTTGGATTCCTTCTCCCCACCCCAACCCCCTCTGATTGCTCGTGTGGGAGTTGTGAGGCCTGGCAAAGTTGTGAGGCTTGTGAAGGCCGAGGGTTAACAAACTCATGCCACTTGCAAACAGAGCCTCACCAAACTTGTCATGCTTGTGAACGCAGATGATCACCAATCTCGGGACGCTTGTGAAAAGGGGAAGCATCAGCTTATCTGTGAGACACAAGGATCTTGTGGTGGCAAATGCACATTTGTTGGGGCTTAGTTTAAATCCAGCTGACTTGCCAGCAGGAAAAGGGTTTGTGTGTGTGTGTGTGTGTGTGTGTGGGTGTGTCTCAGGGGAACGAGCCAGCCAGCCTAATGGAGCAGCTGGTGCTACCACACTGCCTGAAAAGCCTCCAGGGAAGCATATTCTGAGGCAAACCTGCTTGCTTCTCTGCTATCCTTCATCTCTTCCTGCGTTTTATCCCTCAGGGCCGCTGGTACAGACGATCTGTCCCTGGATGCTTGCTGCTTATCCCACGCGGGCAGAGCCCTGTGCCCAGCGAGCCAGCCTGATCACCCAAAGATCAGCAGTGCCGAAAGTCAGGCCTCTGAGGAAGTGGGGCAGGGGCTCACTAGAGAGGGCCCTCCCCGCTCAGTCAGGGCTGATGGCAGAAGTTCAAGTGGCAAGCCATGAAGCTGAACAGTGGTGGATCCCTGCTTGGAATCAGCCACCACAAGCTGGGGCATTTCTCCAAATCTCTGGGCACCTGGTCTGAGTGTGGGTTGGGGCAGCACAGCTCGGTTCAGGCTGCAGCAGCAGAGCCACCCAGGGCACAGGCCAGAAATCAAGAGCAGGGAAGGTAGTGCTATCCAATTTAGTCCCACAAAGGGGTGGCCTGGGGGATCTAGGCTGCCCACAAAGGCGTCTCCCCACAAACCGACAGGCAGAGGGGCATTGAGTACTGCTCCGAGGGGAGAGGGCTGGTCTCTTCCCAGTGCCTTTCTCCCAGTAGCGCTGAGACCAAAGCCTACCCCAGGGTTTGCACTGCCAGACTGGGCCCTGGTTAGCGCGGCAAGTTGAAAGGCCAGGCCTACTGTGAGTGCAGCAGGCACCAGGCTGGGATGGCTTGGTGCTGAAGGGATGGCTGAGCTGTTGCCTAGGGGGGTGTGTGGGGAGAGATGGGTCAGTCAGATGAATTGGCTAGTGAATGAGATAAACAGAGAGGTGTGTATGGGGGATGGATGGAGTCTGTGTGGGTATGGATGGTTGCATGTGGGGACGGAAGGAAGGAAGGGCGTGTGTGGGGACAGACGGATGGATAGGGGCGTGGGGGGTGATGGATGGATTGGAGGGCAGGCATGTGGACGGATGAAAGGAAGGAAGTGTGTGGAAACAGACAGATGGAAGGGTGTATGTGAGGATGGAGGGATGGAAGGGGGTGTGGGGAAGGATGGGGTGTGGGGGAATGGATGGATGGGGGTGTGGGGGACAGAAGGAAGGAAGGGGATGTGAGGGGACTGATGGATGCAGGTGTGAGGATGGAAGGAAGGGTGTGTGTGGGGATGGATGGATGGATGGGGGTGTGTGGGGATAGATGGGAGGGAGTGCAGGGGACGGCTGAATGGATGGGGGTGTGTGAGGATGGAAAGAAGGAAGTGGGTGTGGGGGACGGATGGATGGATGGCGGTGTGTGAGGATGGACAGATGGATGGGGGTGTGTGGGGATGGATGTTTGGGGGTGTCCAGGGACGGATGGATGGGGGTCTGTTGGTATGGATGGATGGGGTATGGGGATGGATGGATGGGGTGTGTGAGGATGGAAGGAAGAGGGTGTCAGGGACAAATGGATGGATGGGGGTGTGGGGGGATGGAAGGAAGGAAGGGGGTGCGGGGAACGGATGGATGGATGGCGGTTTGTGGGGATGGAAGGAAGTAAGGGGGTGTGGGGGATGAATGGATGGATGGGGGTGTGTGAGGATGGAAGGATGTGGGTGTGGGGATGGAAGGAAGGGGGCATGGGAGATGGATGGATAGATGGGGGTTTGTGGGGATGGAAGGAAGGAAGGAAGAGGGTGTGGGGGACAGATGGATGGGGGTGTGTGGGGATGGAAGGAAGGGGGTGCTGGGGATGGATGGATGGGGATATGGAGGATGGATGGATGGGGTGTGTAGGGATGGAAGGAAGGAGGTGTGGGGGACGGATGGATGGATGGGGGTGTGTAGGGATGGAAGGAAGAGGGTGTCAGGGACAAATGGATGGATGGGGGTGTGTGGGTATGGAAGGAAGGAAGGACGGAGGTGTGGGGGATAGATGGATGGGGGTGCGGGGAATGGATGGATGGATGGGGGTGTGTGCGGATGGAAGGAAGGAAGGGGGTGTGGGGGATGAATGGATGGATGGGGGTGTGTGAGGATAGAAGGGTGTGGGTGTGGGGGATGAATGGAAGGAAGGACTGGGGCATGGATGGATGGATGAGGGTGTGAGAGGATGGAAGGAAGGAAGAGGGTGTGGGGGACAGATGGACGGGGGTGGGGGGGATAGATGGAAGGAAGGAAGGGGGTTTGGGGCATGGATGGATGGAAGGGGGTGTGTAGGGATGGAAGGCGGTTTGGGGGATGGACGGATGGATGGGGGTGTGTGGGGATGGAAAGAAGGAAGGAGGTGTGGAGGACGGATGGATGGATGGATATGGGGGTGTGGAGATGGAAGAAAGGAAGGGGGTGTGTGGGGCTGGACAGCTGGAGATAGAAAACATCACTGCAGGTGTTGCATGCATGGCAAGAGGAATTGCCAGCACCTCATAGCCTGGCAGGGGAAGCTCCCTCAAAGCTCCCTGCCCCACCTCGATGTTCAGCAGTGAATTTGCACAGAAGCAGCCTCCCGTGAGCTCTTGGGCTGAAACAGGACGAGAAGGGCGTGGACGACGTGCAGATCTCAAGCCTGGACTGTTTGGAGCTTTCGGGGATGAGGTTGGGGGCCAGTTCTGACCTGAGCTGGGCTGGTCGGCTCTGCCCTTGGCCACAGCTGTACAAATGGACCCATGCTAATCTTAAAAGGAGGAGCTGGCAGGGAAGGAGGCACATCCCCTCTCCAACTGAGAGTTGTCTGCATTATAACAGGCTGGGCTCTTCCCAAGGGGTGAGCAGCTTGGGACCCTGTTATGTGAGTGACCTGAGAGATGCCTGTACTTATGCAGCTAAGTAATGTGCCAGTAGGTGGCGCTCAAGTACCCACTGCATTGTTCACATTGCTGAGTGATTGAAGTTGTTCTAAGTGGGGTGCCGGGAGGAAGAGGGTTGCTGCTTTGATGTGGCTGAGCGAGGGCCCACTCAAGGACCGCGGGTGTGCTCTCCTTCCATAGGACTGCCAAGCTCTGCTGCAGCACTTTCAAAGTGCCTTACATTTTACAGATGGGGAAACTGAGGCACAGAAAGGCAGACTCGCCTAAAGTCGCCTGGCAGCAGAGCCAGGAATAGAACCCAGGTGTCCTAAGCACCAGCTCTGCGCTCTCCATCAGGCCACAGCTGGGGTGGGAGCCCAAGAAGACACTTGGTTAATGGGATTCCTAGCTGCCTCGGGCTTCATGTCTCATCTGTCAGCTGGCAGGTTAGAGGATCAAACAGCTGGCTGGAGAGGGACAGAGTGTTCGGGCGCTCAGTGATTTTTTGCGGGGGGGATCAGAGCATGTTACTCTAACTCTTCCAGATCCAGCACTGAACCGAAGGGACAATATTTAAAAACAGCAGGATTTTCCATCCTGCAAAACAATGTGAGATTTTGACTATTTTTGCCATCCCCTATCAGACCAAAAAGCCAAAATTTCCAACTTTTCCCTGAATGAGATACCCTCGAAGTTGCTTACAATGGCACTCAACAAGCTGGTTGATGAAATGGCATTTGGCTGAGCGGCTCCAGAGAGTAGGGGATCAGCCCTGATCCAGAGGAAATTTTCCACATTAGGAGCCCAACCCTGAAAGATGCTGCTGCCCCTGTTGTTCTGAGGGGGTTTGGCCAGTGTGCCAATCTAGGGCAAACTCCTTTTCCTCACACCCACCCCACACTCGCAGTGACACCAGGTGACTGCTAGCCCCCACCTGACTGACCTTTAAATCCCTGGCCCCTCCAGTACAGCCCATTAGAGCTTTAACCCTTTGAGCACTGGTGCTGAGTCTTACAAGTAGGCATGGTGGGACGCTGCGACAGCATGGCAGGTGACGACCTCCTTCATGGCCACCCCTCACTGGCCCCAGAGTGCCAGCCAGGGTCTTGAATGTTGGGAGCCTGACTCAAGGGGCTTCTCCAAAAGAGCTCAAAGCCCGTTGGGGGAGCAGGGAAAATCTTTATTTCAGATCTAAAGGGGATCTGAGCTTTGGAAGAATCCTGCTCTGATCTGTGGGTGCCCATCCCTTGGAAATCCCAGCTTCCATCACAAGGCTGTTCAGTGCTTAAAGAGCCCATGAAATCTCCTGCTGCAGCGACCATCTGCAAATTCAGGAGGCACCCGAACTCCTGTGGCAGCTTTAGAAGGTTGGGGCCTTTGTGTTTGTGAGATGGCCTTTTCAGATTCACCCCGTCTCCAGCACACGTCACCCCCAAGGGCAAATCTCTTATGCTCAGTCATCAAAGGGCTAAAGAGACACTGCTGGTCAGATCCCCTCCTGAGACACAGCTCTCAGCTGTGGTGTTTTCAGCCAAGGCGATTGAGACTCTTGATTTCCATTCTTTTAGAGGGGAATCTGGATGTCTCGACACCCTCGGGCATCTTTGCAACGCTCAGCGTTGGTGTTAAAAATAAACCCAAGCTAAAAAAAAAAAAACCTTGCTGGAGTATTTATGGGATAATTATTATTTTTGAAGGATTCCACTGCAAACAGTGGGCTCAATTTGTCTTTCGCCTACACTAGTATAAAAGAGGACTAAGATCTCAGCTGTGACAACTCTCGGAATATTATCATATCTGGTGTTTTTCCTGAAAGCCCCAGCTCCAGGAATCATGGGATTAGGTGAGAATTTCTGTTCTCTTTAAAAAAAAAAAGTTTTAACACTTCCTGTTTTATTTATTTCCTAGTTTTCCTCCACAGATCTCGAAGTGTTTTACAAAGAAGGGTTTTATCCCCATTTTACAGAAGGGGAAACTGAGGCACAGCAGGCCAGCGGCAGAGCCTGAAGGAGAACTCTGAGTCCCAGTCCAGTGCTCTGCCCAGTAGGACACGCTTCCTTGTTGAGGTTTGGGGGGTGGGGGGAAAGCTGGAAAATGTGAGTCCTAGAAACTTAAAATGCAGAAGGCAAACAAACAGGAATCCCAAATTTCTCCTTTTAAAAAATGTGATGATTTCTAAGCCAATCTCATGATTTCTGACCCCTCCTCCGAGCTGGCAATACTGCATTTTGGCACCGCAATAAGCAGCCGTACTTTGAAAAGAACTGAGAATATTGGACTCAGATTGGGAGCTCTATGAGGCAGGGACTGTCTCTTGGCTGTGTGTTTGTACACTGCCTAGTGCAGTGGCATCCTGGTCCAGGACCAGGGGCTTTTAGGTGCTACAGCAGTACAGATCATTCATAGACTGATGGCTTTCAAGGCCAGAAGGGACCATTAGATCATCTTTGCTGTCTTGTCTAACCCAGGCAGAGAATGTCGCCAAACTAACACTGCAAAGATCCCAATCACTTGGGTTTGACTAAAGCATCTTCCAGAGAGGCAGCCAGTGTGGACTGGAGATGGAGACTCCACCCCTGCCCTGGGGTGTTTGTTCCAATGGGATTCCTGATCACTGCGAATGAAGTTAACGGCATTTCACTGGTGTAAGTGAGAGGAAAATTGGGCCCAAGATAAAAGATAACCCAGTGAGCTGACCCTGTTGCTCTTTGTTGCAGCCTGGGACTAACCCTGAAGGTGAAAGTGACTAAAAACAAAAGTGAAACTAACTAGAGATCCAGGCTTGAAACTGACCAGTCTCTTTTCATTGATTGAAGTGCCAAATAAAAAAAAAGTTAACCGTAAGGCATCAATGATGAAATCAGATATAAGAAATATAGCTCCCCCCTCCTCCCTGGCAACAGTTAAAAATGCTCTGCAGAAGTGGGAGATTTAATCTTTCTTTAGATGCTACAGTGTCCATTTAAGCACAGATCTGATGAACCCCCTCTTGCCTTATTTCTTTTTAAAAACAATCCATCCCAAAGGCTTTTAAAATAATAATAATAAAAAAGTGTGGTTTAGTCCTAAAGGGTGAAATTCACCCTTGCTTATGCATCACTTAAATCCAATTGAGTGGAGCAGAAGTCTTATGCTGGATTTCTGCACCAGGGTGAATTTTGCTCACAAAGCAACTCTAATTGGCAGAAGTTTCCATTTCACTTGGACTGGTACCTCAGCTGGTGTAAATTGCCATAACTCCATTTACATCAGCTGAGGATCAGAGTTTAAAACTGGATAAATTCTTCCAGACTCAGATCTCTTGTGGTGGGGTGGGGTGTTCATCTCATGTTAATGTGTTGCAAGTGTCTGTGTTTGTGTGTGGTGGGGGGACAAGGTAAGAGATTTTTTTTAAAATCAGTTTAAAATTCCAAATATAATCCAGATGAAGGTAAGAAATTTAGCATCCAAAGTGGAAAATCAACACATAAAAGCCCATATTACTCAAAGGGTTAAATCTTGTTTTGTTATTTTTTGGTTCATCCAGGTGTATATAAATACAGATATATAAATCTCTCGGTTTTTGTTTTAAATAAATTAGCTTGTTAAAGTCCCTTTAACTGATTTTTTTTGGTTGTTGGTTGTTTAAACAATCAAGTTACAGACATTAAAAGATACATTTAGATGCTTATCCCAGTTAGAAAAACGTGCTAAGAATTGGTTATTAAAATACATTTTGAATTTATCGGTTTAAAATCCATTACAAGACTGGTTTAGCGTTCGTTTGTGTTAAAAGCATATTATTAGCTGGTTAAAAGAAGATTTAAAATTACTTTTTTTGTTTTGCTTTTTCCCCAACTGAGTTTAAGCATTAAAGGTACAGAGCTCAGCCCGGAGAGAGAACAGGGTGTGACCCTGTGCTATGAAAAGTCGAGTCAGTTACAAAGCTGGTGAAAAAATACCCAGAGTTCTAGGAAGGGACAGGGATTCTGGCTATTTGAAGATACAGGGTGAAATGGGTGGCTCCATTAAAGTCAACAGCAAAATGCCCTTCACTGTCTCCCTAACCAAGACAGATGGTGTAGTCTAGTGGGTAGGGCACAAGAGAGGGACCTAGGACTCCTGGGTTCTATTCCTGGCTCTGTCGCTGACTGTGGGCAAGTCTCCGAGCCTCTGATTCTCTTTAGCCTACTTAGACTGTAAGTCTTTGGGAGAGGGAGCATGCGTCCTGCAGCACCTGGCACAATGGGGCCCTGATCTCAGTCAGGCTCTCCAGGAGCCAGTGAAAAATAACAACTCTCAATAATATCTGTCATTCCCGACCCCTGCATTGTAGGTGTGAGAACCTCCCTGTATCGCACCCCCACCATTCTGTGGGAGAAATAGCAAACCCTCTCTGTCACCCTTTCAGCACTCCTCCCTGTGTCTCTCTGAGTCAGGCTCCATCTGTTTGCTGATCTGCTGTATTTATTCTTCTGCAACTCACAACTGCCTGGAATCCTAAAGAGTTATGTTTGCTTAAAATAATCTGTATCAATGAGTCCCACAGGCTAACCCTGCCGACCTCCTCCAGGAGCGGTGAGTCCCACAGGTTAACTCTACTGACTTCTGCAGGAGCTGTGAATCAGGCTAACCCCAGTCTCCCTTCATCTATAGAAAACTAATAATGTTACATAAGTCTGTAACCCAAACCCAAGATACCTAGAGCTGGGGAAAGGATGGGCTGCATCTGTCATAACTGACCGAGCTATATAAAGTTCTCGGTGACCAATGAAATCATGCATCCACCCTCCTTTACCATCCAAATCCCACCACCAATTTTTAACTAAGCTCCCAGGACAAGATACTTTCTAAAGAGGAGGTGGAGGAGAGGGTTGGGACGGCAGCGGGAGAGCTCTGCACCTTTAAATTTTTTTTATTAATTAATTGCAATTAATTATCGTTAATTACCTTTGTCGAGTAGCCACTCATCTACTACTCGACCGAGCCGATACGGAATTCTCTGCCTAGCAATCGCCAGCCGCTCATTATCACTGTTCCCTTTAAAGAGTTTAGAGAAGAGATTTGTAGACGGTTAAAAGAAAAAAAAAATAAAAAGATAAAATCAAATAAGAGAGAGAGAGAGACATATAACACCATCTGGAAGGTCAAAGGTCAGAGGTTAGCATGTTTAGAGGTCAAATAGCGGTTAAGCGTTGGATCAGAATTAACTGGCTTGGGGGGGGTTTGGTTGATGGTTTAGTCGATTTAGCACAGAGAGCTATTTACACAGTTTAGTAGAGTTTAGGTGTTAGGTGCGCGGCTGGATGTTAAACGGATTTATGCAGCATTTAGGAGGAGAAAGCTCCGGTGCAGTTTGGGATTTAAAACTGACTTTTATCAACCTTTAGTCCCTACCAAATCAAATCAAATCAAATCCCGAAAACACAGCGACACACGGCCCGTTGCCACCTTGGAGAAAAGACACATTTCCTGTGCACCCGTTTCCCTTTCTAGCTTCCTTTGCCAAGCTTCTCTGCCTGATTCCCCCCGTGCCCTCCCCCCCGCAGCAAAAGGCACACAAACAAGGTCACACTCACCCCCCATCCCATCCCCTTTGTTTCTGAAAACCCAGCTGGCAAAATCAAAGAATGTTTCTAAAAGGCATTAGAAGCTGGCCAAGTCTTCCTGGTTTGTTTCAGTGAAGAAGAGAGAGGATCTCTCTCTCAGGCCTGCATTAGCAGGGAGGGTGTTTGTGCAGTAGCTGCACCCAGCGCAATTGGGCCCTCGATCCCAAATGCCAGTTAGGTGCTACCGGAAGGGAAGCTCAGTGTTCATACAGCGCCCAGAATAACGGGGCCCCTGACCTCAGCCAAGTCTTTGACTGGAATAGAAATGCTCCTCGTGTCTCGTCCTCTATGCTTTACAAATGAGCCGGTTAGCGAATTCCCAGGGTGACTGGGCTCTGGAACTGGCATCACACACAAACTACAGGTTAGGAGTAAAGGAAGCCGTTGTCTTACTGTCATAGATGAGGCCAAGGGACAGGATTGCTCAGCATGGGTAACACACCTGCCCTTTGCTGCTGATTGCGATTCCCTCTTGGCTCGGCTGGCAGGAGTAGGTGCCTTTGCAAGAGAGAATCTGTGGTGATGGTCAGGGTCTGTGCAGTGCCTGGCGCAACGGGGGGTCTGTGCAGTGCCTAGCACAACGGGGGCCCCAGTCTCAGTCGGGGTCTCTAGGTACTACTGGGATGCAATCAAATAATTGTACAGGTGGGGAAACTGAAGCACAGAGCAATTATGGGGCAGATTTTCCAAAGAGCTCAGTGTAAGCCACTGGTCTGTGCCTGATTTACAGAGACTGCGAGTCTGTTACAGCCCAGCAAGGGAGCCCTGGGTTTTTAGCTCAATCTGTAGATATTGCAGCTGGTTTGATCTCTGGTGTCGGCATTGAGCAGGCCCCAGACCTCCAAAGAACTTGGCATGCTGGGAGCTGATCCCTTGGGGAAATCAGGCCATTAAGTGGCACAGCAGAAGCAGCTATGAAATCTGGCCCCAGTTGTGCATGGCAAGTAAGGGCCTCAGTCATTTGCCCCAGATCACACAGGGAGTCTGTGGTGGAGGCTGGAATGGAAGGAACCCAGGAGTCCTGAGCTCTCTGGGAAATCTGGTCTTGTTCGACTTGCTCAAGATCACACAGGGGATCTGTGGTGGAGTGGAACCCAGGTGTCCTGAGTCCCAGCACCGTACCCCCAAAGGCACCTCTCCTGGTGTGAGTGAAATGGCAGAGATGCTCAGGCTGTTCCTCTATGTTTGAGGGAGGAGAAGAGGCAGCACTGGCTGGACACTAATTATCTGACAGAGACATGGAGGTCACAGTGAACCCCACCACCATGCCTGTGCACAGAGGTAACAAGCCCTTAGTAATGAGGAGGCAGCTGGGGGGTGTGGGGTTAGGTTGGGTGGAGCAGCCCCGCTGGGCTCCTGTTGTGCACTGGCTGTACTGGGTGGTGGGTTAGAGTGGGGAGGAAGTAACAGGCTATTAGAGACACTGGAGGATGTGGGGGAGGTGCTAAAGTGGGGAGCCTGTAGGAATCGGTGGGAGCAAGGTATCCTGGGTTCTCTCCCCAGCTCCAGGAGGGTGGTGGAGTCTAGTGACTGGAGCAGGGGGTGGGTTCTCTGAAGGCAATGAAGATCCCTGTGAAGCTGGGTTCCTTTCTGCGAGGGGAAGGGATGCAGAAACCCCTCCTGTGAGCAATCTCCTCTGAGGTCTCCCCACCCTCACCTCTCTATTCAGGATGCCATTTGGTCCGCTAATTAGGAGTGATCAGGGATTTTTTATGCTCTCATTAGCGCCTATATTAACGAGGCGATTAACATCTTTAATTAAAACCACACCATCCCTGGGAAGTGACCTGGGTCGCTAATCAGCAGCCAGCACTCAAGCAGGCTGGGGGGATTGCCATAGGAGCTACATGCATGTGGGCTTGCTAAATGGGAGAGTGCTGGTGTACATGGGAATCGCAGGTGTGTGCATCACATGTCCTGTCTATATATCAGGTCATGCCTGTGTACATACAAACTACGTGTGTGTGCGCATCACTCTCTACATATCAGGACATGCCTGGGCTGGTGTAATCATGTGGGTGTTGGTGTACATACAAACTACACATATGTGCATTGCAATGCTGCTGAGCTCCAGGTGCTGGAGCTGAGGGGGAGCCCGGATTCCTGATCCCAACCCCCAACAGCCTTTACCATTTTCTGGGCTGTTCTCTAGCTAGCAGTTCTGGGTCATTACATCACATACGCCCCTGGTGCAACTTTCTGTTTGGGCCACATAGGTCCGGGGGCTCTGAAACCAGCCCCACCGCCACCGCAGGGCACCCAGCTGAGTGGCGCGGCACAGCACAGCCAGGCAGAAAAGCTTGGTGTCCACTGACATTTTCCCCCTAAAGAGGCCTTGGGGCTACAGACATCCCGTGACTGGTGGCTTGGGTGGGCGGTGGGGTGGGGGAGGGAGGGAAGAGAAGGCACTATCAGGAAGAGACATCCAGATGCTATGGTGATGGGTGCCATGTAAGGACCCACAGATGGATGGGAGGGGATGGATGGAGGGCTGTGTATTGGGATGAATGGGGAGGGCAAATGGAGATGGCTGGCTGGCTGGAGGCATTTATGTGGGGAGAAGACAGTGCGGCTGGGGATGGACGGAGGGCAGTGAATGGAGATGGATAGAGGGCTATGTGGGGGAGAAGATGGTGCGGATGGGGACGGATGGAGGGGTGTGGATGGGAATGGATGGATGGAAGGGTACGTGGGGGAGAAAATGGAGTGGATGGGGATGGATGGCGAGCTGTGGATGGGGACGGATGGATTGAGGGGTATGTGGGGGAGAAGATGGTGTGGATGGGGACGGATGGAGCGGTGTGCATGGGGAAAGATGGAGGAGAAGATGGTGTGGATGGGGACAGATGGATGGATGGATGGAGGGGTACGTGTGGGAGAAGATGGTGCACATGGGGATGGATGGAGAGCTGTGGATAGGGATGGATGGATGGATGGATGGAGGGGTATGTGGGGGAGAAGACGGTGCAGATGGGGATGGATGGAGAGCTGTGGATGGGGATGGATGGAGAAGAAGAAGATGGTGTGGATGGGGACAAATGGAGGGCAGCGAATGGGGATGGATGGAGGGCTGTGGATGGGGATGGATGGAGGGGCATGTGGGGGAGAAGATGATGGGGATGGATGGAGGGCAGTGGATGGGGATGGATGGAGGGCAGTGGATGGGGATGGATGGAGGCATACGTGGGGGAGAAGATGGTGTGGATGGGGATGGATGGAGGGGGATATGGGAGAGAAGATGGTGTGGGTGGGGATGAATGGAGGAGAAGATGGTGTGGATAGGGATGGATGGATGGAGGGGTATGTAGGGGAGAAGATGGTATTGATGGGGATGATTGGAGGGATACGTGGGGGAGAAGATGGCGTCGATGGGGACGGATGGAGGGGTATGGAGGGGGGTGAATGGAGTAGAAGATGGTGTGGATGGGGATGGATGGAGGGCAGTGAATGGGAATGGATGGAGGCGTATGGGGGGGAGAAGATGGCGTGGATGGGGATGGATACGTGGGGGAGAAGATGGTGTGGATGGGGACGGATGGAGGGCTGTGGATGGGGATGGATGGAGGGGTATGTAGGGGAGAAGATGGCGTGGATGGGGATGGATGGAGGGCAGTGAATGGGGATGGATGGAGGGGTATGTAGGGGAGAAGATGGCGTGGATGGGGATGGATGGAGGGGTATGTAGGGGAGAAGATGGCGTGGATGGGGATGGATGGAGGGGTATGTGGGGGAGAAGATGGTGCGGCTGGGGATGGATGGAGGGCTGTGGATGGGGATGATTGTAGGGGTACGTGGGGGAGAAGATGGCATGGATGGGGATGGATGGAGAGCTGTGGATGGGGATGGATGGAGGGGTATGTGGGGGAGAAGATTGTGTGGATGGGGAAGAAGATGGTATGGATGGGGATGGATGGAGGGCTGTGGATGGGGATGGATGGAGGGGCACGTGTGGGAGAACATGGTTGTGGATGGGGATGGATGGAGGGGCACATGGGGGAGAAGACGGTGTGATTAGGGATGGATGGATGGAGGGGTATGTGGGGGAAAAGATGGTGTGGATGGGGATGATTGGATGGGGATGGATGGAGGGGTGTGGATGGGGATGGATGGAGGAGAAGATGGTGTGGATGTGGATAGATGGAGGGCAGTGAATGGTGATGGATGGAGGGGTACATGAGGGAGAAGATGGCATGGATGGGGATGGATGGAGGGGCATGTGGGGGAGAAGATGGTGTGGATGGGGATGATTGGATGGGGACGGATGGAGGGGTGTGGATAGGGATAGATGCAGGACTGTGGAGGGGGATGGATGGAAGGACAGCGAGAGAGCACAGTGAGATGCGGGAAGGAGATTGAACAGTTGGGTGGGGTGGTATCTTATGAGTGCGTGTGTGGAGTTTGCACAGCATGTGAGGGGAGTGTGCAAGGTGTCTCCATGTGCGCACATAAAAGTGTGGGAGACACCAGTGTGCAGGGGGTGTGCCTGAATGTGCAAGTTCCTGGTGTGTGCTACCTGGCTGCTCTCCTGGGAGGGGTTTGGCATGGAACTGGCTGGGAAGAGGCAGCCCAGGGGTGGGGGGAGATCAGGGAAGGGGCCATGATCATGGCAGCCGGGGGGTGTCTCACTGCGCATCAGCGCCAGCCTCCTGCTGCTAGAAATTGCTAGTGTGTCAGGGACGATCTAGCATGTGCATGATGCGCCCCTCGTGATTATCCACGCCACGGCCCTGATGATTACCCACAATTCTGCCTGCCAAGCATGGCCCGATGGGCGCTGCAGAGTGGCTAGTCCAGGGTGGCATCCCCGCTCCAGGCAGAAGGAGCACACGCTGGTGTGTGGTTGAGGAAGATACCTCTGTGCACGAGTGTGTACGAGTGTCAGTGTGTGTGAGACATCTGTCCCAGTGCTGGGCCTATTCCACGTGCAGTTCTCTGCCGCTGTGTGTTGTGGGGATGGCTCTGGCCACCTGCCTATGTGTACACATGTGTGTGTTTGGAGACCTGTGGTGTTTGTGTACATCTGTCTTCACATTCCTGCGTCTGTGCGTGAACTTGTGTGCACGCTTGGGTGCGTTTGCATGTGTGTGTTTTTGCATACCTGTGTGTGGGTGTACAGATGTGCATTCACATTTCTGGCTTTGCGTGTGTGTGTGCGCATGCTCACGTGCATGTGCATGTGAGAGAGAGCATGGGTGTGCATGTACATTCATCTCCAGCCCTGAATGGATTTGTGGGCAGTGGTGGCCAGGACTGGCTCCCCGCCTCGTCCCCGTCATGATGATCTGTCCTTGGGAACTAGCTCAGATTCTCCAGGCCAGGTGGAGATGCCAGCTGACCCAGGGAACAATTGGCAGCTTGGCAGCCCAGGTCCGAGGGGAGCGTATCCCCCACTCCTTCCCAGGAGCCTGACCCCTGTTAAGCTTGCCTGGCTGGCTCTTGGGGTGGTGGTTTGTGTGTGATGCAGCCAGAGATGATGGGGAGTGGCAGGAATCTGCCCACTCAGGACAGAGAAAAGCTATGGGGGTTTCAAATACAAATGTGGCATCATCTCCCCATCCCCAACATTCCCAGGGGCTGAGGGAGCTCGGTAGAGGCCGGAACCAACTTGTAACCCCTGATCTTTCCCTGACTCCCCAACTCTGCAGCCGGCTGGAGCAGAACCAGAGGGCAGAGCCCAGAGTGTGTGTCTTAGGGCCTATACTGCTAAGGGCTGGGGGGGATTCTCCCAGGGCAGGGAAGCAGGGCTGATGCCACTGCCTCCAGGGCCTTGAGAAAGGGAATTTCAGATCTACTGCCTCCCCTGCAATGGGCACCTTCTCCCTGTTCCCAGCGAGGAACTGCCTCCTGCTCCCCTACAAGCACCTCAGATTCCCCCCCAGGCACCTCTGACCCTCTCCCCCACTAGAAACCCCCAAGCCACTGGCACCTCAGCTCCCCCCTACTAGGAACTGCCCTCCGTTTTCTGGGCACCTCCCCAGATTGCACAGACCCCCAGCTACAGACTGTCCCACTCAGTCTGCCCCTGCTAGGAAACCACTCCCCTGGTGTACCTGCCTTTTCCCACCACTGAACGCTGGATGCTCTATAATGCCCAAGAGTCTCTCTCTAGTTCCATGGTGGGTGGTGACTTTACCCAGGATCCTTTGCAGGGGGGATGGGCACCAATCAGGGCTGATTCCGATGGGTGGCGGCGTTACCCAGAATCCTTTGCAGGGCCGGGCAGGGATGAGGGCTGGTTGCGACCTCCACCGCTGACGGTGCACACAGGCCGGGTGTTGGGGCGGGGTGGGCGGCAGGGCCGGCGCCCAGCCTTACCTGCTGGGTAGCGCTCATTGATGGGCCAGTTGTCCACCTGCAGCGTGGCATTGCCCCCGCTCCGGGTGAAGCGCACCACGTGGTACTTGCCGTCGTTCACCATGGCATTGGTTTCCTCGATGGTGATGTCATCCGTGCCCACGTTGAAGATGACCCCAATTGTGCCTTGATCCTGGAGGGGGAGGAGAGACATCAGAGAAGGGGGTGAGGCGGGAGTTGAGAGCCAGAACTCCTGGGTTCCATCCTCAGCTCTGGGAAGGGAGTGGGGGCTAGAGTTGGGGGGAAGGGAGTCAGGACTCCTGGGTTCTATCCATGAGATCTAGTGCTTTGAGCAGGTAGGCATTACCCTCCTCTCCCCCACCCCCTGCCATAGGTGCTGACTCCATGGGTGCTCTGGGGCTGGAGCACCCATGGAAAAAAAATAGTGGGCAGGTGTGCACTGGGGAACCGGGGCAGGTGTGCTCTGGGGAAGGGGGTGGAACAGAATGGGAAGGGGCGGGGATGGAGCAGGGGTGGGACTTGGGGGAAGGGGTGGAGTGGGGGGGGGGGTCGAGCACCTTCTCGCAAATCACAAAGTCGGCGCCTCTGTGCCCCGCAATGATTCTCCCTCCCACACAGCAGCCCGTATCATTTCTCAGGCATGGTTTTTCAAGGCCAGAATGAGGCCCACGCAGGGCTGAGAAGCAGCTGCGTCTGGGGTGAGGCACCAGGGCTGTTCAAACGTCACACAGCGATTCTGCAGAGTCTGAGACAGGAAGTGCGGGAGAATCTCCTGGCTGATTGTGGGGAGGCCAAATGGAATCACGTGAGCGGGAATTCGGCCAGGGACCAGAATTAACATCCCCTGGTTTGGGGGCAGGACCAAGGTACCTTCCCTGAGCACAAGTTTGAAAGAGCTTGGCTTGATATTTCATTGGAAAGATGGACCACCACCATGACAGCGCCCCCATTAAACTGCATCCCACACCCAGTCCCACAGCGCCACTCCAGCCCCCAGCCTCACTCCCAGCAGCACGGTGCCCCGCCAGCCCCACAGCGCCCCGCCAGCCCCCTGCCCCATTCCGCCCCTCCACCCCCCAGCCTACTCCCAGCAGCACATTGCCCCTCCAGCCCCCTGCCCCACTCCCAGCCCCACAGCACCCCTCCACCCCCCGGCCCACTCCCAGCAGCACAACGCCCCTCCAGCCCCCTGGCCCCACTCCCTGCAGCACAGCGTCCCGCCAGCCCCACAGCGCTCCTCCAGCTCCCCACCCCACAGGGCCCCTTTAGTTCTCTACCCCACTCCTTGCAGCACAGCGCCCCTCCAGGAAAGGTTCAGAACAGGGCAACAGAAATGATGAAGGGTATGGAACGGCTGCCATATGGGGAGAGATTAATAAGATTGGGAGTTTTCAGCTTGGAAAAGAGATGACTAAGGGGGGATATGATAGAGGTCTCTAAAATCATGACTGCTGTGAAGAAAGTAAATAAGGAAGTGTTATCTACTCCTTCGCATAACACAAGAACTAGGGGCCACCAAATGAAATTAATAGGCAGAAGGTTTAAACCAAAGAAAAGGAAGTATTTCTTCACACAACGCAGTCAGTCTGTGGAACTCTTTGCCAGAGGATGCTGTGAAGGCCAAGACTATAACAGGGTTCAAAAAAGAACTAGATAAATTCATGGAGGATAGGTCCCTCAATGGCTATTAGCCAGGATGGGCAGGGATGGTGTCCCTAGCCCCTGTTTGCCAGAAGCTGGGAATGAGCAAGAGGGGATGGATCACTTGATTACCTGTTCTGGTCATTCCCTCTGGGGCACCTGGCATTGGCCACTGTCGGAAGACAGGACACTGGGCTAGATGGACCTTTGGCTGACCCAGTAGGGCCGTTCTTATGTTCCAGCCCCATAGTACCACTCGAGCCCCCCCCCCCTTCTCTGCAGCACAGCACCTGTTAATGACTTCCAGCAGCTCCATACAGCACAGTGCCCCCTACTGAGGCTTACCTCACTCCCCCCAGCACAGTGCCCCCTACAGCCCCACTCCCTCCACTACTGAAGCTCTGCCCTGCTCCCACAGCATCATGCCCCCTACTGTATTCCTGGCCCATGCCGTGCAGCACAGCGCTCCCTAGCGCTGCACTGGGGTTAGCAATGACTGTGTGGGGAGAGCGCTAACTCCCTGCAGCACAGTGGCCTGTAGTAGTCTGCAGTGAGTCTGAGGGGAGAGCAACCCTGGCTGAGCCCCCCACAACCATGGCTGTTTCCTTCAAGGTCTCCCCTCCAAGCCCTGTGTGGGTCTGTCCCTGTTAGCGAGGTCAGAGATGCGTGTGAGATGGCTGCATGAGGACAGCCTCCAGGAAGCATCTGCTGTGACTCCAAGTCTTGCTGGGAGGAAAGGGATTTGGTAGCCAGCTGCTTGGGAGATCCATTCCCAGCAGCCTGTGCCAGACACAACCACCCCCGCGGCTCAGACCTGGGGCCAGAGTCCTCGCTCCGTTACGCCAGGCTAAAGCGAGAGGAGAAAGTTCTCCCCAAGACAGGCATAGAACCTGACACCCAGTCCTTCTGCTCTAATCACTAGACCCCCCCCGTCCCCCCCTAGAGCTGCAGACAGAACCCAGGAGTCCTGTTTTTCTCCCCAGCCCTGATTCTCTAATTCCCTGATGGCGCCGGCCCCTCTCTGGCTAATTCACTTGGGCTGCAGAGTAATCAAAGCCCCTTAATCCAGTTCCGGGAGCCATCGATTGAAATTTCAGCCCTAAGCTCGTCTGCGTCGTCAAAACGCTAATGATCAGGGCCCGTCTGCGGCAGAGTGGGAATGGATCCAGCTCTGGAGCCAGGCACGGCACTGCGCATGGGCTGGGAGCCACTGGCTTCCACCCAGCACCTCAGCCTTAGGGTATGGGGTGGGGGGGTCTGGCTCTTCCACTCTGGTCACGTGCAAGTGTATGTTTCTCCGTGCTAGCATCTGTTGGTGTTTGTCCGGGAGTGTGTGTCTGATCATCTCTGGGTGTCTGTGCTTGTCTGTGACTGTGTGTGTTTCTATCTCTGCGTGCAGGCGTGTCTGGGACAGTGTGTGTTTCTGTTATCTCTGGGTGTGTGCGTGTGTGTCTGGGACTGTGTGTATATTTCAGTTATCTCTGTCTGCGTACACTGTGTGTTTTCAGTAGTCAATCAGTCACAGCTGGCTGTTCCCTCTGGACTGGACCTGCTATGGGGTAATAAAGATCTTGAAATAAATGATAGAGATCCCTGTGCATGTAAGGTCCCAGATTCAAATGGGATGGGATGCTGGGCACCACCCTTGACACCAGCTGGGGCACACAGCCAGCACACCAGGCAGGGACTGCTCCCTGGCCCACAGCACCAGGGGCTAGGTGGGAAGGGCTCAGACTGAATGAATCCCTGACTAGCCACTGTAAAATGTGCATCTCTGCCAGTGAGCCCCGGCCCCAAGACATTCTATTCCAGCTCTGGGAAGGGAGTGGTGTCTAGTGGCTAGAGTAGGGGGGCTGGGAGTCAGGACTCCTGGGTTCTATGCCCAGCTCTGCCACTAACATCCTGCAGGAGCTTAGCTCGGGCCCATGGAGCCATCCTACCATCTTGGATCCCAGATGGTTTTAACCCAATCTGGTGTGGGATTATTTTTTCTCTCCCGCCAAATGCTTATTTCTTGGCCCATGTGGTTCTGAAATTTGGATCCCTCTGTCCTGTCACACCCCGGAAGCAGTCCCCGGCAGAGACGCCTGCCTCCCAACCCTGGGCCACCTCAGAAAGCTGAGCCACCAAATACATATGCGCAGCCTCTGTGGCCCTTGCAGTCGGGGGCTGGTGCAGCGCTTAAGGGTTACAGTGCTAACCAGCGCTTAACAGCACATGGCAGGATGGGCTCCTGCGTCCCAGCTATTATGGCGCCTCATGCTGCTTGTTAGAGCTGTGGATGTAATTACTGCATTACACGGGGGTCATTACAGCACAAGGGAGTGAAACTAATGCCCTGCCTGCTGTTTGGTTTGCACGAGCAGCGCGGGACAGGGCAGTGCACCTGGGGGACAACTGCTGGGCACATATAGAGCATTGCTAGTAGGATTAGAGTAGAAGCATTGGTATGGCTGCACCTGTGGGGGTGGGGCTTGCCATACTGCACTGTCAAGACAATACATGCAATATGCAGCAGCAGGGCGTTATACGCAATGTGAACCCCCAGAACGATGCATGAACTATTGCACCACCAATGCAATGCATGTGACAGAGAGATACATGTACTAGGGACAGACAGAGAGATGCAAGGAATAATGCACAGTTGGGACAGTGCATGAAATACACAATTACAGGGTGTTATGCACAATATGGACCACTGGGGCAATGCATGGAACATGCAGTGGCAGGGTGTTACTTGAAATATTGACCACCAGAAAAACGCATGGAGTATTGCATCAATGGAATAATGCATGTAGGGCATCACATGCAACACAGGGTCAGTATATGTAACATGGCCTGCTGGTGCAGTATGCAATATGCCAATGCAGAGGCAACGTATGCAATAATGTGAAGCCAGGGCAGTATACACAATATGAACCACTGGGCCAGTATACACAGTACAGACCCACTGGACTAGCATATGCGGTATGCACTGCTAGAGCAATGCACACAATAATGTAACACTAAAGTAACGCATGGTATATGGACCACTGGGGCAACGCATGCACTCTGTGCTCCTACATCAGCATCCACTCTGTGCCCCTTTGCAGCGACTGGTGTCCTGTCAGAGCTACTGGGGTAGAGTGGTGAGCGAGCACAAATAGTATTGTGAGGGGTGCCCCTTGGATACCCGGCACGGTGAGCACCCCTAAGCTCTGCAGGAGCAGAGCGGCTGGCAGTGCTGCAGAGATGGCTCACTGCAGGGTGGCCGTGCCTGCTCTGATTGTAAGTGCGCCACAGCCTGTTTCCCTGCCTCCTCTCCCAGTCCTGCCCCAAACAGTGCCCGTCTGCCCCTCCTCACCAGCCAGCAGGGAACCGTCATCCCCAAGCTCTGAGCAATGGCCCTGTCACAGCACCTGGTTAACTGGTACCAGCATCGCAGCACCCCAGGGGAGGAGGAGAACCACCCCCCACCCCCCCCCGGAAGCAGAGATCAGTCTGGCTCCCTGCTGGGCCTGCTCCTGGGGGTCCTAATGGGCCTCAAGTCTGCCCTAGAGTGGGGCGGGGTGGGGAGGATTTTGCCCATGGAACTCGTTCAACGCCACACACTAGTGGCTGGGCTGGGTTGCAGCGGCATGTGGGGTGGCGCAAGAAGGTCAGGGTCTGGCCCCTTTAACACAAGTGGCAGAGGAACATGCTATATCTCAGCTGCACAGGGGTGCATGTTGGACCTCCAAAGCTGGGTTTGGGGGTTCTGGGGGTGCCCCTCGGAAAGGGGAATCCCACCGCCTGGGTGCTATGGGAGTCTGTGGGGAGCTGGGCATGTCAGCAAATAGGGCCCTGGAGTCAGCGGGAAGGCATCCCCTGCATTGGCCCCCAGCTGTGACACAGACTACCAAGCGGGAGGGGACAGCACTTCCCTGGGGCAGAGCACTCTGGAGAGCCCCCTGCTGCCCATGCCCCACCCTGCAGCTCAGCCTTTGCTAAGCCGGTCACTGGCAGCAGAGGGGGTGGAGCTGGGAGGAGCAGTGGGACACAGGGCTGGGGGAAGGAGACTGAAGGGGAGAGGAACTGGGGACCTTCCCATCTGGTATCATCTAACTGCTCTGGATCAGGCCCATCTATCCCATTAACCCTATTCTGCTCCCAAGACCACAGACAGCTCGGTCTCCCGCTCTCCCTTCCACCCCGGATCAAACCAATGGGCCCATCCAGCCCCGTCTCCCCCTCTCCCTTCCGTCCCAGTTCAGACCAATGAGCCCAACCATCTCCTTCCCTCCCCCTTCGGGTTGTCTTGCATGGATTCCTACATTCTGGCTAATGTACCTCATACTTCAGATGAGCCATGGCCCATGCAGTAATGGATCAGCTGTACTGCCCTGGTGGTGAGGGATGGGGGTGGGGAATTTCCTCCTGACCACTCTCCTCTTCCCATGGCGATTAGCCAGGGACCAGGAGCATGAGATCTGATTAGCTCTGCAACAGCCCGGTATCTGCGCAGCCACAGTCCTAGTGGCATCACTACTCTTCTGGGGCTGAGAGTCAACTGGGGGGAGATTTAAGCTGCTCCCCAGCATCGGCAGTTCAAAGAGGACACAGGGAGTGAACAGACTGACAAAGCTGAGTGGCAAAAACACCAAATAAAGCCCTGGGACAGAGCAAAGCACTCGCTGCCTGGGCACAACTGCTCTGGCATGCCAGCTGTCCATAGTCATCTATCCATTACATTTCACAAGGCCAGCAAGAGCCACTCTAGCCACACCAAGATGGCCACCACTGTACAAGATAACAAAATGGCCACCACCCCTCATTTCTGTTTGCCCACTAGTTTGTCTATCTGTTAAGATTAGGCTCTTCCCAGCAAGTAGCATGATCCCCAAAATGTCCACCAGGCCACTCCAGGCAACAAAACGGCCACATCCCCAATGTCTGCTTCCCACCGGTCTGGTCCTATCTATTAATGTAATGATCTTCCCAACAAACAGTATGATCACCAAGATGGCTGCTGTGCCATGCCAGGCAACAAAATGGCTGCCAGCCTGATGTCTGCTTGCCCACCAGTTATGTCCGTTTGTCTGTCTGTTAAGATTACCATCTTCCCAATGAGAAGCGTGATCCCCAAGATGGCTGCAATGCCATGTGAAGCAACAAAATGACTGCCACTAGGTAGATTCTGAGGCCTGGTTGCCCATTAATCTTGTCCCTCTGTCTATCTCAAGAAAGCACTGGAAATGCTGAGATCTACCCACGAAGGAGTGTGCTCCAAAAATAGCTGCCATCACCTATGCCGAGCAAGACAAGAAAATGGCTGCCATTTCAATTAACTCTGATATCTGCTGGCTACTCCTGCCTGTCTTTCTGTCAAGAAAACACCAGAAATGGTCATATTACAATCTTCCCCACAAGAAGTATGATCTCCAAGTTGGCTGCTGCCACCCACACCAAGCAAGGCAACAAAATGGCTGACCTTGCCTCTGTGAACTGTGATGTTTGGCTGCCTGCTAGTCTTGGCTGTCCGTCTTTCCTTCTCTCAAGAAGACACCAGAAACATAACCCTATGATCTTTCCAACAAGGAGCTGGCTCTTCAAAGAGTGGGAGGTGTACCATCACCCAAGCTATGCAAGATAACAAAATGTCCGCCTCCTCAGTCAAGCTCAGGCAGCAGACTGTCTGCTATTCCTGGCCATCTATCTGTCAAGAAGCCATTGGAAATGTTAATATTTTGATCCTCCCAACAAACTGTATGTCTCTCAAGATGGCTACTGACAAGCAAGATACCAAAGTGGCCACCACTTCACTGAACTTTGACATCTAATTTTGTCTCTTTGTCTGTCTCAGGAAGACACTGGAAATATGAGGACTGGGCCCTTCCCAGTTGTGCATACAACCACAAGATGGCGGCTGCTGCTCACACCAACCAAAATGGCCACTGCCTTAGTGAACTGCCCACTAATCTTGTCTGTCTAGCTCTGTGTCTCAAAAAGATACTAGAAATATTAAGACTTTGACCTTCCCAACCAGGCATATGATCCCAAGATGGCTGCCATCACCCAGGCCAACAAAATGACTGTCGCTTCAGGGAACTTGGACATCCAGCAGCCACTCACCTTTTCTTCTGTCTGTCTTTCAACAAGGCACTGGGAGTATTAAGACAAGGATTGTCCTGACAAGATGCATGATCCCAAGATGGCTGCTGCCAGTCACATCAAGCAAGATAAAAGACACTGCCTTAGTGACCTCCAACAGACGGCTGCCCACTAGCCTTGTCTGTCTACTGCAAGGGGGCACTGGAAATATTAAGACCTTCTCAACTGGGAGTGTGATCCCAAGATGGTTGCCAACAGCCGCACCAACAAAATGGCTGCCACCATCTATGCCACCTCCAAACAAACCCACGTGTCCCTGACTTGGCTGCTTTCCAACAGACAGGGAAGGAAGGTTTTCTTTCCCAGTGCTTCTCAATGCACAAAAAGGCTAAGGACAGTGTGAACCGCACTGGGGCCTAATTCCTGTCGGGTTTCCCACACTCATGGGGTAACCCCATCAAGGGGATCCTCCTGAATTCCCTGCAAGATTATGGTTGGGCCGCTGCTTCCTTGCTGGTCAGGAATGACTGACAGACTACTTGCTTGTCTGTTTGTGATGAGCAGTGTATTGGAGCAGGAAGTGTGACCCCATCACTCCCTGAATGGGCCCCCAAGCCAACACCAGTTGCTTTGTTCAGAGACATTTATGAGGAGAGAGATGCTTCCCAACGTTCCCTCAGCTCCCCACACTGCCAGGCAGTCTGATCATCGCTCCTCCAGCCCATTGCATCCCCCTGGCCCCTGGATCAGACCAAAGGGCCCTCTAGCCCCGTATCACTCAGTGCCACTGTGGATCAGACCCATGGGCCCATCCAGTCTGGTATCCCACCCCTCCCTGCTGCCCCTGATCAGAACAATGGGCCCATCCAGTCTGGTGTTCTGGGGTGGCCCATATTTGACGAGCCTGAGAATGATCCATTGTGCACTGGCCTGACGTGCCCGGCCAGCTGTGCGATGCTTTGTGTGGGCGTGCCATTTGTTTGCAAGACTTGTGGTGCCATCTACTAGCCCTTTATAGCCCAATCTCAGTGTGCTGGGGCTGCCAACAGCCACTTAACCTCATGGACAAATCAATAGCAAAGTGGTTTTCTGCTTTACTGCCTTGGGCCTGGGACATAGGGCTGTTTCAGGTAGACGTGGAGGAGTCAGGACAGCGCTCTGCAGGGGATGGCCACCCTGGACCTCGCAGGCAGCACTGGCCCCAGAGCGGCAGTAGGAGGTGTTGTGCTGCAAGGAGCGTGGGCTCTTTCCCCTTGCAGTCAGTTCTGGCCCCAATGCCCCAGCATGGCCCTAATGGGCACTGTGCTAGAGGGGTGCAGAAGAACGCAGGCAGCCGCTGATGCTGGGGCAGCCCTTTCCCCCTTAAATGACACCTCCAGCTCACATTCTGGAATTGCTGGGACGCTGCCCACGCGATAACAGTAGTCAGGGGCATTATATGGCCCCCATGCCCGGGATGATGTCAGCTCTGTCTATGCTACCAGTACTACTGCCTGTCCAGCTTGCCAGCCCCTCATCGCCACCCCCAGACATTAACTCCTGGCCCCCCCATACACCCAGTTGGGTTTGGGGTCCCCTTCAAACTCCCTTTTTTTTGAACCCCTTCTTCATATCATCCCAACTGAGAACTGCAGCCTCCCCCACCCAGGGATGCAAGAGCAGCCTGCTCTGCCAGCTCCCCCACCTCTTCACCTCATTCCAAACCATAACTGAACAGGTCTCTGTAGTCATTTCTCTGTCCCCCATTCCTCACACTGTGCAGCTTGGCACAGAGGGAGGGCCCCACAACTCCAGGGGGGGAGGGATCTGTGCAGCACCAGGTACAATGGGGCCCCCAATCTCAGTCATGGTCTCTAGGGGTTACCCAAATACATGTATTAATACTAATCTGAGTTTGGGATAAAATATGTAGAAACAAATACTAATAATACAAACTAATAACTGAAATTCATATATCCCCCTAATTAAAATCTCGTCTCTCGGGAGGGATGTGGGGCTGTTTATACAGGGATCCCTTGCCTGGTGCTGAGAGGCCGCTGCCTCTTGGGTGGGGAGTAGAGTGATCATAGTACAGTCAGAAACCCAGCACTCACAGCCCACACCCTGCACGGGGCCCAGGATCGGGGCGGTTTGTTGGTAGGAAGCTATTTTGCTCCATCAATCTCTTGGCTTTGGCTGGGTCGCCCGCCGGGCGGCTGAGCGAGATCAATCTCGCTCCATCCAACTGTCAGGCTGCATCAACAGCTTATTGCTCACCCTGTGGGCACACCTGTAATAGAGTTGTCTTGGAGGGCTGAGCGCTGCCTGCATCAGGGCGGGTGGGGATTGGGGCAGCCTTCTGCTAGGGCGGCAGTCCTGGGCACCACAGGCCTTTGGCCAAGACCACCAGCCCTTCGGCACCGCCCATCCCAGCAGGGGTTGCCCCAAATGATGTCACCTTTGGAGCTGAGGCACTCCTAGCCAGGCACCAGGACCTTCAGGATCCTTAGGGAGCTCAGCTGGGCAGGGGAGTAATGGCACGGATGGACACAAGAGTCCGGGGAGGCTGCGGATGCTGCCCTGGCTTGGGCCACGTGCCCCATTCCCCGTTAAAGGGCAATAAAGGAAAACTGTTAATTAGAAGCTAATGACTCTGATCGGGTGCCAGGTGGCTCCAAGCTCGTTGGTGCAGCTGTAATTACTGCGCCCACGCTGAAGGCTTCCAGGGCTGCTGGGCAGAGGGGACAGGCCATGGCATATTGACCCCACCCCCCCGATTCAGTGGGACCGACCACCCCTCCCTCCCAGGAGAAATCTCTGTCCTGCCCCTCCTCTCGCTTCCCTTCCCCACTCCAAGAGCCCCTCCCCCCACCAGGTGTGGAAATCTCTCTCCCTCCAACCCCGCATCTTGTCCACTCTCCTCGCCCCACGCCCCTACCACTTGCCAGTGCCCAGCCCCAGCGATGATGGGCCCAGGACAGAGGCAGATCTGTCCTGGCTCCCACACTAGCAGGTTATTAATAAGTGGTGGGCGGAGATGGCTCCTGCTTATGTGGTGCCCTGGGAGCAGAGCTGCTTCTCAGACATTCAGCCACAACCCGGCGCCGTCCCTGGGACCCAGCTCAGAATCTTACAAGAGGGCACAGACCATGGAGATATGCAGACCTGTGCTGAGGGCGCCTGGCAAACCAAGGATACCAAGAGTCCTAACGTCCAACCTCCCACTCTAACCACTAGACCCCACTCCGCTCTCACAGCTGGGGATAGAGCCCAGGAGTCCTGACTCCCAGCCCCCCCCCAAGCTGGAGACAGGGCTGCAGAGAGGTTTTTGGGGCCCTGGGGCAAAATCTGAAACTGAGGCCCCACAACTCTTCCAACAAAATTACCACTGAGGGGGGCCCAGGGAGAGGAGAGGGGTTAGAGGGTGAGCCCACCCTGCACTCACCGCACATTGGCAGCTCCTGTCCCATGGGGCTGGGCTCTGCTCCCCACTCTGAGCCGTGGCACATAGGGTTGCAGCGCATCTCAGGGATGGCCTCCTCAGGCACCCGTGGCAGAGAGGTGGCAGACCAGACCTGAGCAGCACTGCGAATCTGTGTGCCACTCATTTTGGGGCCCATCTCAACTGGGAGGTCTGGGGCAAAATCTCTCCCTCTTTGGGCGGCCCTGGCTGGAGATAGAACCCAGGAGTCCTGACCCCCCAGGCCTCCCCTGTTCTAACCACTAGACCCCACATCTGTCCCAGAACTGGTATAGAACCCAGGAGTCCTGACCCCCAGGCCTCCCCTGTTCTAATTACTAGACCCCACTTTCCTCCCAGAGCTGAGAATAGGCTCTCCCCCATTACACCACACCCCCTTCCCATTTACTAACAAAAGCCTCATCGTTATATTTCTTTTTCCTCCATCTTCTAATGAAACGAGAAAAATCCATGTTTCTTTTCCCCCTGAAGCAGTGTTTTTACCCAGGCTGAATCCGTGCTGAGAAAGCCAGACCTGGAGAGCTTTATCCCACAGATTCCATGGATCTCGGGGGAGGGGGGGGGGGCTTGGAGACGGAGGGGACGGTGTCTGTGCAGTGCCCAGGACCACAGGGCCTGATTTCACTCAGGGTCTGTGCGGCGCCTGGCACAACAAGGGCTCTGATCTCTGCCAGGAGGAGGGGAGTTGTGCAGCACCCGGCCCAACAGGGTCCCCAATCTGAGTTGGGGGGTGTCTGTGCAGCTCCCGGCACAACGGGACACCTAATCTCAGTTAGGGTCCCTCCCCCTTAATTATTATTCCAATTTAACAAACCCTTCCAAAAAGCTAAGGCGCGCAGCAAGATGAAAACCCAGAAATCTCTCGTGGCTGCCAATAAAACCTTTATAATGATAATAAAGCAAGAATGGAGATTTCCAGCCCCTCCTCCTCTTCCGTTAGCAATCTAAAAATATGCCGGCTGGCGCAGAGGGCTGGCTAGCTGGCGCGCTGGCACGCCTGACTGTCAGTTGCACCGAGCAGGTCAGGCCTCCATGGTCCACACAATTACAGGGCTCACCTTTTATCAGTGCTCGCAACTCAAGAGGGCTCCCGAGACTCGGGATAGGTTTTCTTTCCATTCACATCCCCACGCTTTCTCTTGAAAGTGGGACGTAATCATACCTGGCAGCGTCACATCCCTGGGCCGTCTGTTGCAGGGATGACTGAATTACATTTACCACTTGGTTAGGCACACGAGTTAGCTCTCGGCACGCCAATTCGCTAAGCGGCACCACGTGAACTGACACCGGAGGCCGGGATGAGGGGCACAGCTGGCAGTCAAAGCGGCATGGGAGCTCCCCTGTCCACACCCCTGCCTGCCCAGCGGCAGGTGGGCTCAAGGGCTTAAGTTCTGCGGTGATGCAGGTCACACCAGAGACAGACAGACAGACAGACAGGCAGGCACATGGGGTTTATTTCTGTACAGTGTGCATCATAAAAATAGCGTCCCCGCTGCAGTGTGAAGGGTTTATTAGGCTTCCTTGGGGACAACTCGTGTAACTGGGCCACTCATGTGAACTGTGGTCGGCCCTATCAAATCCTCACGCCACCCAATCGCAGCAGCCCTGTTTACAGTTACCCCCATAAACCATCAGCAACTAGGCAGGTCTGACCCCGGCCAGTAGGAGGCAGTGCTGTGCACACAAACAAAGGTTAGAGAACGAATAGGAGCAGGTCAGCCAGAAAGAGGCACTGAGGTCTGGGGCTCAAGACTGACTGCCAGAGGAGAGCGCCCCTATTTAGCCCCTGCCCTGCTCCCTGCACTACAGCACCCCCTAGTGCTACGCTGGGGCACTGGGCCCAGCGCTGACTGTGAGGAGAGAGCATCCCTGCCCTGCTCTACAGTGCCCCCTAGTGCTACCCTGGGGCACTGGGCCCAGCACTGACTGTGAGGTGAGAGCGTCCCTGCCCTGCTTCCGGCAGTGCTGTGGATCGTGGTCCTTGCCTTGGCCATCTCACACCCCAGCACTGCTGGGCCTGGCCTCACTTAGCCCGGGGGAGCAAGCAACTGGGGGAGAGGGATAAGCCAAACCCCCATCCTCTTCAACCAGAAATTGTTAACGTTTGTCTTGAAAAGAGTTGCTAAGGTTCAGGATGGCAGCAGCAATTCAGCAGGGAGAGCTAATGCACACGCACGCACACATCCCTCCCCAAGTACACACACCCCTCCCCGAGTATGCACACCCACACTCCCCTCCCCAAGTGTGCACACACACATGCATGACCCCCTCCCCAGGTTCTCTCTCTCACCCCCGCCCCCCCGGTACACATACACATACAGATCCCCCGCCCCCGATACAGCGCACACGGCTGTGCTCCAGGCTCTATGCAAAGGGCCCTGCATGAGGCGAGTGCAGGGAGCTGGTTAACATGCAGCTCACAGAGGCCTCATCAAGCTCCTCTCTGCCTCTTCTTTGTGCGGCAGGCGTGGCACGGAGGGGGTGTGGGGTGGGGGTGAGCGATGACACAGCTGCCGTGGGGTGACAGCCGCCCCCATGCACTGCGAGCTGAGCCCCACGCACACAATTCACCCTTGTCTTTCCTTGGAGGACAGGCCTGATTTCGAGCCCTGGGCTTGGGCTGGATCCGGGGGGAGAGACTCCAACCCAGGGTCCGCAGGATGCTCCTAACAGGCCTTCAGGCCATGAAATCTGTCATGGTCTCCGCTGTGAGAAGAAGCAACGTTCCAGGGAAACAGGCACTGAGTGGAGACAGAGCTCCCCCACCAGTGTCAGCCACGCCAGGGGGACCAAAGCAAGGGCTAGAACCCAGGAGTTCTGCCTCTACATCCCACCTCTCTTCCCCCTTCCCCTGCTCTTACCCCAAGCCTGGGGAGGGAACCCAGAAGTCCAGTGTTCTCCCCAGGCTGAGAAGTTCTTTCAGTAGCTGACTCCGGACCAGTGAGCATCGATACTGGAACCCCAGCAACAACTTACAGCCCTATTAGGGGGTGGGGAATTTAGTAACAATCCACTGATCCCACACTGAGTTCCCCCCCCATCCAGCACTGACCTGGGAGCAGGGAGGCACCGGGCACGTGCAGACCCCACCCCAGAACAGGGTGGATACCAACTGGATAGGCAAACTAAGACGCACATCTGTCTAAGAGGTCTGCTCTATCTCAATCTACCTCAGGATGGATGCAGGGATCCCTGGGGGGAACCCCTGGCTGGGTTAGACAGCTCAGGCCAGGCACTCAGAACAGCCTGCCCTGCCTTAACAATCCCCAATGCTCGGAGCCGTAAGCCAAACCCACTCAAACCCTCCCAGCCAAACGGAACAAGCAGGGCCCAGCCGGGAGCCAAATTCACTATTTAAAGGGGTCTTTTGGCTGGGGCAGCCTGAGGGGAAGGGGAAGAAAGGAGCGATTTCTCCCCCTGAAACCCAGGGGGTTTGTCTTGCGAGCGTCCCTTTACACTCCCTGCATGTCGGGTGACCTAGATGGAAAAAGAGCCAGCAATCAGCGGCGCTGGGCTTTCACATGCACACAGCGCAGGCACAGCAAGAGATGCAGAGAGAAACACAGGGCCTGGCTGCCTCTATATATCTTCATCAGACCAAAAGATGTGGATTTCTCTAGCACCTTCCACCCCCTCTGCTTCCAAAGCACTCCACAAGCAATATGCAAACCAGACACAGAGATCGCTCAGATGCGGCCGCCTCTGGGGCGTGATGGGGGCCATTTGTACAGTGATCTCTCACCAGGGCTCAGATGTAGCTGCCTCTGGGGTGCCATATAGCGGGGGTGCAGGTAGACATGCGTTAGGCAGCAGCGATGCAGCTGAGTCGGTGACCTGCGTTCTACAGCTGGTTCTGGGTGCATGGTCTAGTGGGTTAGAACAGAGGGGCTGGGAGCCAGGACTCCTGGGTTCTGTTGCTGGATCCTGGGGGCTCTAGTGGGTTAGATGGGGGTGGGGTCTGGACTTCTGCATTCTATCCCCAGCTCTGACAGGGAAATGGGATCAACTGGTTAGAGCAGGGGGCCTGGGAGCCAGGAGTCCCAGATCCTATCTGTAGCTCCTGGGCGGGGAGGGAATGGGCTCTACGGGGTTAGAGCAGCGACTCCACATTCATCTACATCCCACCTCTCTTCCCCCTCGCAACCTCCTGTCTCTTCCACATGCTCAACCTCCACCCAATCCCATCAGAGATCAGGTCCCCATGGCCTGATCCCCCCACCCTCCAGCTGGGATGCAGGTGTCTGGATTCCCACCCCCGCTGTAGCCGGACCCAAAGGAAGCAGCAATCACTGCATAATTCAGGCCCATCACGCTGAGCCTTTTCATCCGGTCGTGTGGGCGTGGGGGGATATCAGGCTGTCACTCCTCCCCAAAGCGTTCAGGCCCAAAGATGAGAGCCTGGGACACAGGAGGCCCCTGGGAGATGAGCCTGGTTTAACTGGTCTGTTCCATGTGGTGGGACCTGGGCTTTGAACCAGAGCTTGATTCTGGGCCCAGATCAGGGGACAGGACTAAGGGACTGGATTAGCAATAAGGGGGCTGTATTACAGGAGTGCCAACTGTGATCTGGGTCCCCTTTAAGTCAGGCATTGCACAGCCCCAACCGTGATCGGGTCCCTGTTGTGATGGACACATTCAGCCTGGCACCGCCCCCTCCCCAGCTCTCATTACACCGAGTGACGGTACCGGCAGTTTGGATTAAGGGGCAGGGGCCGCTAGCCAAATCCCAGAGCGCCCCACTGACCTGCCATGGGGCCCACGCAGCTTGGCGGTGCCTTTTGTTCACTGCTCGGCTGCCTTCCTCATTCCTCTGTTGCGGATGGGGGGAATCTGCCCCCAGGGACAGAGGGGCTGAGAAAATTACAGGGGCATCACATTTTGTCCATAGTGCTAAAAGGATTAGGGGGCACAGCAGGATTGGGCCAGTTCGGCTCTGCCGGGGTAGGAAGACACACTCAGGGAGCCGGTAATGTGGGGAGCCTGCCATGGATTCCTCCAAAGATCCAGAGATCTGGGGTGCTCCCTGCAATGACCCCTACATCCCTCCATTGTAACATCCTCCCCCTCACGGCATCTGCCCCCTCCGGCCACTTGCCCCTCCTGACACCCACTATAACACAACACCCGCCTCCCACGGATCTCCCAGCACTTTGCAGGTGGGAATTCAGCCTGAAGGGGAAGGGCAGTCCCCATTTCATGCAGGGGGAAACCAAGGCATGGAGAAGGAAGGGACCAGTCCCTCCCCACCAGGTGACAGCAGGAAAGCTGGGGACAGAACCCAGGAGTCCAGATCCCTGCCCCTCCAATTTAACCCCCTAGACCCCACAGCCCATTGCCCTTCTTGGAGTCCCAGTTGATGTATTCAGAGGCAGAGATTGGGATTTTGCCCCATGAACTGGATGGGGTTGGGGGGACCTTACTTCCCGATCCCGAGGCTCCTTCCAGCTTGAATATGTAATATACCCCTCCTGTCCCTCCCCCACAGCACTACCTTCCCCCTCTTTCCCATCCCTGCCACCTAGCCCCCTTCTCCCATGCCTGTATCAACATGCCCCACCAAAAAACACTGCTGTGCCCAGTCTCATTCCATACACTAAGGGGTCTCCTGAATCAGTGTCACCCATGGGGCCTGGAGCCCAAGTCATCAGCTGGGCTGGACTACTAGTTGGGGGGAGGGGAAATAGTGGCATAGGGAGCACTGGCCCACCCAGAGCCTGGCACATGGGCACTAATGGCCTGAGTGCACAAAAGGGAGACAGGACACCTGGGTTCTATCCCCAGCTCTAAGAGGGGCGTGGGGGACTAAGTGGTTACAGCAGGGGGGGCTAATTGGAGTCAGGACTGCAGGGTCCTATCCCCGGCTACCCCCACCTCCATTTCCACCCCACTATGTATTCCCTCTCTGGCTCCATCCCTGCACACCCCATTTTCTCCTGCTGTGGCTCTGAGGCGGGGGAACGAAACCCCTCACCTCTTCCTTGAAGGCCTCTGTTTAAAATCCCATACGGGACTTATGACACATGGTAGCAGTGTTTCCCACAATGACTTTATTATGTAGGATTGGGAGTAAAAAAAAAAAAAAAAAAAAAGAAGAGACAAAACCCCCTGACATTTCCCGTGAAGAATTGCTCCACTTAGTAAATTAATTTTGACTCAAATAATTATTTGCCTGTGCAAAACCCCCAGCTATTCATCGCCCTGCCATATAATGAAGTAATTGTAGCATTAGAAATTAATAACTTACAACCAGCTGACAGTCTCTCTATTGTTGCAGGGAACAGGTAGGGGGAAAGCAGAGCTGGGGTTTGAAATCTTCACTCTCTGCCTTTGTTCCAGGAGTGAGCAGTTTTGATACTTCAATCCAGATCCCTTTTGTCACAGTATTCGTGTCTTTCCACACTGGTTCGTGGCTTTCTTCCCCCGCCATCCTGGTGGCTTCCCAAGAACCCAGGAGTCCTGACTCCCAAGTCCCTCCTCCAACCACGATGAGAGCTCCCCAGTTCCACCGCTAGGAATAGAACCCAGGTATCCTGAGCCCCAGCTTTGCAGCTTATCCACTAGACCCCACTGCTTCTAACCAGAGCCATTTTATTCAATGTATACCCCTTTGGTCACAGCTGCATGCAAGGGGTCCTGAGCCGGGGGGCAGAGGACCAGCCAGTAACATCCCACCCCTGGGGGTGGGGCAGGGATAGGAATGAGGCAGACAGGCCTTGAAAACCAGTTCCACAGCAGGTGATGAAGTGCCCACCTGCACCACCGACAATCTCAACACCCTTCCACTCCTGCAATTTACTGCTAAGCTTCCCAGGGTCACAATGTCCATCATCTTCTGCAGCACAAAGGGGCAGAATGGAGGAGGGTGTGGGGCCTGCTGGGAGCCAGGGTGATGGGTGCAGGGAGCTGATGGGGTTAACAGAGTTATGGGAATGCAAGAGCTTGTGCTAAATGTTGCGCTTCATTAGGAAAGTGATGGAGTTATCATCCACCCCAAGTGCCGGGGGGTTCTTTGGTGCTGAAATGCAGCCGCCTCTGGGGCGGGGTACAGCGGCTGTTTGTACAAGGATCTGTCACCCAGTGCTGAGATGCAGCCGCCTCTGGGGTCAGACACAGGGGCTGCTTATATAGGGATCCCTCACCCAGCGCTGAGATGCAGGGCATGAAGTGGGTACAATACCAGGGTCAGCACTGACTCTGAGGGGCCCCTTGCCCCAAGCCTTGCTCCCTGCAGCCCCCTGGGATCTCTCTGGCCAGAGAGTTTCATAGATACTAAGGTCAGAAGGGACCATTATGTTCATCTAGTCTGACCTCCCGCACAACGCAGGCCACTGAATTTCACCCACCCACTCCTGCGAAAAACCTCTCACCTACGTCTGAGCTATTGAAGTCCTCAAATCGTGGTTTAAAGACTTCAAGGAGCAGAGAATCCTCCAGCAAGTGACCCGTGCCCCATGCTACAGAGGAAGGCGAAAAACCTCCAGGGCCTCTTCCAATCTGCCCTGGAGGAGAATTCCTTCCTGACCCCAAATATGGTGATCAGCTAAATCCTGAGCATATGGGCAAGATTCACCAGCCAGACACTACAGAAAATTCTTTCCTGGGTAACTCAGATCCCACCCCATCTAACATCCCATCACAGGCCATTAGGCCTATTTACCATGAATATTTAATTACCAAAACCATGTTATCCCATCATACCATCTCCTCCATAAACTTATCGAGTTTAATCTTAAAGCCAGATAGATATTTTGCCCCCACTGCTTCCCTTGGAAGGCTATTCCAAAACTTCAGTCCTCTGATGGTTAGAAATCTTCATCTAATTTCAAGTCTAAACTTCCCAATGACCAGTTTATATCCATTTGTTCTTGTGTCCACATTGGTACTGAGCTTAAATAATTCCTCTCCCTCTCCGGTATTTATCCCTCTGATATATTTAGAGAGAGCAATCATATCTCCCCTCAACCTTCTTTTAGTTAGGCTAAACAAGCCAAGCTTCTTGAGTCTCCTTTCATAAGACAAGTTTTCCATTCCTTGGATCATCCTAGTAGCCCTTCTCTGTACCTGTTCCAGTTTGAATTCATCCTTCTTAAACACGGGAGACCAGAACTGCACACAGTATTCCAGGTGAGGTCTCACCAGTGCCTTGTATAACGGTACTAAAACCTCCTTATCCCTACTGGAAATACCTCTCCTGATGCATCCCAAGACCGCATTAGCTTTTTTCACGGCCACATCATATTGGTGGCTCATAGTCATCCTATGATCAACCAATACTCCAAGGTCCTTCTCCTCCTCCGTTACTTCTAATTGATGCGTCCCCAGCTTATAACTAAAATTCTTGTTATTAATCCCAAAATGCATAACCTTACACTTCTCACTATTAAATTTCATCCTATTACTATTACTCCAGTTTACAACGTCATCCAGATCCTCCTGTATGATATCCCGGTCTCTCTCTAAATTGGCAATACCTCCCAGCTTTGTATCATCCGCAAACTTTATTAGCACACTCCCACTTTTTGTACCGAGGTCAGTAATAAAAAGATTAAATAAGATTGGTCCCAAAACCGATCCTTGAGGAACTCCACTGGTAACCTCCCTCCAGCCTGACAGTTCACCTTTCAGTGGGAAGCGTTGTAGCCTCCCCTTTAACCAATTCCTTATCCACTTTTCAATTTTCATATTGATCCCCATCTTTTCCAATTTAACTAATAATTCCCCATGTGGCATGGTATCAAACGCCTTACTGAAATCTAGGTAAATAGATCCACTGCGTTTCCTTTGTCTAAAAAAAATCTGTTACTTTCTCAAAGAAGGAGATCAGGTTGGTTTGGCACGATCTACCTTTTGTAAAACCATGTTGTATTTTGTCCCATTTACCATTGACTTCAATGTCCTTAACTACCTTCTCCTTCAAAATTTTTTCCAAGACCTTGCTTACTACAGATGTCAAACTAACAGGCCTATAGTTACCCGGATCACTTTTTTTCCCTTTCTTAAAAATAGGAACTATGTTAGCAATTCTCCAATCATACAGTCCAATCCCTGAGTTTACAGATTCATTAAAAATTCTTGCTAATGGGCTTGCAATTTCACGTGCCAATTCCTTTAATATTCCATGCCCAGCGTGGGGATGAGCTACCCCCACCTGGTAAAGTTAGTGGCCCTGGGGTTCTCCAGAGCTGGCCCCTGGCGCTGTGGGGAGGGGGGCGGGCTGGGAGATATTCATGTATTAACAGGCCCAAGCCAGGCCCTGAGTCCTGTTTGCTAGAGCAGGGGTGGGCCAACTTTTTGGCCCGAGGGCCACATCGGCATTGTGAAACTCTATGGAGGGCCGGGTAGGGAAGGCTGTGCCTCCCCAAATGGCCTGACCCCCGCCCCCTATCCGCCCCCTCCCACTTCCCGCCCCCTAACTGTCACCCTCAGAACCCCTGACCCCCCCTGCTCCTTGTCCCCTGACCGCCCCCTCCCAGGGCCCCCTGCCCCAACCCCACCCCGTATCCAAACGCACCTTCTCCCTGTCCCCTGACTGCCCCAACCCCTATCCACATCCCCGACCCCTGACAGGCCCCCCGGGCTCCCACGCCTATCCAACCCACCCTGTTCCCCATCCCCTGACTGCCCCCCGGAACCCCCTGCCCCTTATCTAACCCCTGCTCGTAGCCCGCCCCCTTACCATGCCGCTCAGAGCGGCAGGAGTTTGCAGCCCCACCGCCTGGCCGGAGCAAGCCACGCTACCTGCTGGTGGCGTGTTGAGGCTGCGGGGGAGGGGGAACAGTGGGGGAGGGGCCGGGGGCTAGCCTCCCCAGCCAGGAGCTCAGGGGCCGGGCAGGATGGTCCCGCGAGCTGGATGTGGCCCACCGGCCATAGTCTGCCTACCTCTGTGCTAGAGTGAAATTGACAGCAAAGTGACCCCCTCCCCCGCACATCGATCCCGCCCCAGCACTTCACTGCAAGGCCATTATGGGGGGGAAAGGGGGAGCGTGGAAGTTGATGCAGGAGGAGGGGGAGGAGGAGCGGGAGCTGTTGATCTCTGCACCACATAGTGCCTGTCCTCCCCCCACCTGTGTTCCCCTGCCCAGGGTCTCCCAGCCCAGAGCTGATGCGGTAACTGGAGCTGTGAGAGATACAGCATTCTAGGGGGTGCCTGGAGGAACGGGGGGAACAGTACAACACAGCACAGCTCACCACCATGCACAGCTGTGCTTCCCCTCCTTGCACAGCCCTACAGGCGCCCCCCTGGCTCCTATCACCCCCCCGCCCACGCACAGCCCTACAGGCGCCCCCCTGGCTTCTATCACCCCCTCCTGCCCACGCACAACCCTACAGGCCCCCCCCGGCTCCTATCATCCCCCCCGCCCACGCACAGCCCTACAGGCGCCCCCCTAGCTCCTATCACCCCTCCCCCCACAGCACTACAGGTGCCCCCTTGCTCCTCTTGACCCCCCTTCGCACAGCCCTACAGGCACCTTCTGGCTACTCTCACCTCCCTCCCCCCAGCCCTACAGACACTCCCCCCCAGCTTCTATCCCCCCACCCCCTGCACAGCTCTACAGGATCTGCTCCCCTCGGACTCCCACCAGTGCCCTCCACACACAGCCCTGTGCACTCAACTCCCACCTCATGTGTCCCAGCCCTGCATGCTCAAGCCTCCCACCACTCTCCCCACCCCAGCCCTGCATGCTCACGCCCCCGCCCCACACAGCTCTGCACATTCCCCCCCACCTGACTCTCCCCCTCCCCCGCACGCACAGCCATGGACACATTATGGGACCCCAGTCTCAGATAGGAAATCTTGGTGCTACCAAAATGCTGCTAATACTGGGGTCCCAGTATGGTGTGCCCATTAGCAGCTGGGGACCCTGGGTCTCCTGTTGCTACCACACACACTCTAGCGGGCAGGCCCCAGCTGAGATGGGGGAGCCGCCCTGTTAAATGCTACCGAAATGCAACTAACAAAGCACATGCCATAATGGAGCCTCTAGGTCAGTAGGCAACCTATGGCACGCGTGCTGATTTCCAGTGGCACTCACACTGCCCGGGTCCTGGCCACCGGTCTGGGGGGTCGGCATTTCAATTTAATTTTAAATGAAGCTTCTTAAACATTTTTAAAACCTTATTTACTTTACATACAACAACAGTTTAGTTATATATTAAAGACCTATAGAAAGAGACCTTCTAAAAATGTTAAAATGTATTCCTGGCACGTGAAACCTTCAATTAGAGTGAATAAATGAAGACTCGGCACACCACTTCCGAAAGGTCGCCGACCCCTGGCCTAGGTGCTACTGTAGTGCTGTGAATAAAGTTCACACCATAATGTGGCGTCTAGGCACAACCGTAAAGCTACTAATAAAGCATGTACCACAATGGGTCTCTCATGCTACTAATAAAGCAGATGCCACAACAGGGCCCAAATTTCGGTCAACGAGGCTCCATGTGCAGAGACTGAGGAGCATGGCCCTAACGGCGAGGGGCTGGGCTCCGCCCTGGTGGGAGAGGCGTTGCTGGCATCACTCCGGCAGCGGAGGCGGAGGGCTGCCACCAAACGGAAGCCTAAGGGGTATAATTAAGCATGGAAGGCTGACGAGTGGGCGCAATCAGGGCTCCGGCTGCACCGGCACGCTCGGCATAATGCAGCGACAGCTCTAATCACCAGGATCATGGAGCGCCAGGAGCCAGCTCCTGACCTCACCCAGCTGCAGGGACCCACAGAGATGCAGCCACTGGCAGGGGGAGAAGGCAATGGGTTTGTTCCCCTCTAGGGGACACCAGCTCTGATCCAGCCCCAGGGTGGAAGAACTGGGACCAGGGACCTTTCCCTTCCAGGAGACGCTGACTCAGTATGAGCTCCAGGAGATAGTATGGGAATGAGTTTCATTGTTGATTGGGGCCCCTTTGTGAGATGAGTTTGCCAGGTCTCAGACCAGCTCCTAGCAGGACTCAAGCCCCCACCACACAGAATTCGAAGACAAACATCTACTTGGTCGACAGCCTCCGTCAGCAGCTGAATGGGCCTCAGAGGTCGAGTCTCCCTCTGCTCCCTGCACAGCTACACACATAGTACGCACATGCACAGACCTGTACACACACATTTTTATACAATCTATCGGATTGTTATACACACAGCAAACTACACCCCCCTTGTGTATTATGCACATGCAGCCCCACATCCAGAAGTGCACACCAAACCTACTGTATTACGCACATGTGCATACCAGCTACCATGACCCTCCAGGCCCTAGACCAGCCCCACAGCTGGTCTCCAGTGACCCCTACTGTCTGGGTGAGGCAACGTGCGCCTGCCTCCCGACCCAACCCAGCATCAGGCTATGGGGGCTGGAGAGAAGCCAGTACCCTTGTGCCAAGGTGGTGAGGCTGTGCAATGCCATTGGGGTGGTAGGGTGGAAGAGATCCATGAACCCAGCCCTCAGTACTGGGGTAGGGAGGGGGCTGTGGAGATGGGTTCAGGATCAGGGCCTGTTGGCCTTTCTGCAGCATTACTAGGAGGACCTAGTGCTCATTTCACCCATCTTCTTCCACATCCCTCACCCCTCCTCCATCAATCCCCCCCCCACCATCCCTCCCTCCCTCCCGAACTCCTCCACCATCGATCCACCCATCCCTCCCCCATACTCTCACCCCATTCTGTCCATTCCCCTCCAGCCCTCTATCCACTCCTTCTATCCATCCATCATTCCCGCAGGCCCCTGCCTCTCCCCCATTCCCAGAGCGAGCGACACAGCAGGACTCTCCAATCAAAGCCCTCAGATTCCCCTGCTGCAGTTGAAAACGTGAAACTGGTTCATCGGGAGATTTTCTCATTAATTAAAAAGTGACTCCAGGCTTTTTGCAGATACTTTTCTCTTCATTAAGGATTCCGGCTCAATTGCGGGACACTGGGAAGGACGGGGCCCAGCAGCCCGGGTGCACAGGTGCCTGGGCACGCATCTGAGTGTGGAAGCGCACTAGTGGGCATGCTTGCTAGCGCACAGGCCTGTATATGCCTTGTGTCCAGGTGTGCCAAGGGCACACACAACCCTGGTGCAAAGGTGTGCAAGGAGACATCCAGACGCCTTGCCCCACTGCATGCACACATCCTTGTGCTCAGGGCTGCTCGCACAGCTGGGGTCACAGGCTGACACATGTAAAGCACAACTGTGTGTGGAGGGGTGTGTTTGGGCTGGTGTATCTAGGAGGGTAGGTGTGGGTGCCCCCATGCAGCCCCCCCATCCTCTGCAGATCCTGGAAGCCCGCTCAGGCGTAAGGGCGGCATGAGGGGGGCAGCTGTGCAAATGACATCCCCATCAGCCCGATCACTGACCTGCCTTCACATCCCCCTACATGGCGCCCGGGGCCTGCAGACTACTGGCATGTGCAGCGCCCGCTCAGACTGCTGTGCCCCGCGCCACCTCTGAGCTCAGGAGCCAGCTGGGCTGAGACGCCAACTCATCTCGTGGCTAAGCAGGATTGGGTCAGGCTGGTAACAGGGTGCGCCCCGCACCCGCCCACTAGAGTGCAGCAGGGAGCAGGGTGAACAACTAGGCTGGGGCACCCGGGGCCTGGAGGGCATGACTCCCATGAGCCAGCCAAGCTCCCGGCCCAGGGATGGGAGCAGATGCCCCCTAGTGGGGAATAGTCCCATGTTCATTCCCCACCACCCTGAGCCAGCCAGGCAGACACCTCGGAGCCAGAGTGAAGCCAGCGCCCCCTGGAAGGGAAGGGCCCATCTCTGTCCATCCACCCTCCTGCAGGCCAGTGCAGCTAATGTGAGCAGCCGGGTGGGCTGGGAGAGGAGCAGGGCGGGGCTCCTGCTTGGCGCACAGTGGCAGTGGAACTGCGGTACAGGAGATGGGGCCAGGGCTAACCCGTTGTGAGTTGGAGGGGACCGAAGATGAGACACTAACATGCTCCCTCGCCAGCCTGGGGGGCTGGATGCCAGACAGTTGGGTGGTGCCCCTCCCCGCAGCCTGGCTTGATGCTGCCCTGAGGGTCAATCCAGCTGCACCTGCCCAGCTCATGTTCCCAGCCACGTGGCAGATGTCCAGGTCGGGGGAGCAAGGGCACAGCCCCTGGGGGAGACAGTGCCAAGGTCACGCATGAAGCATGGGGGAGCAGCTCCTCAATGGGCCTTTCATCTCCAGGGGGCGCTGGTCCTGATCCAACCCCAGGGCCTGCTCTAAACACCTGACCCCTCCCAGAGCTGGGGCTAGAAGCCAAGTGTCCTGACTCACAGCCTCCCCCAACCCACTAGACCCCACTCCCCTCCCAGAGCTGGGGCTAGAGCCCAGGTGTCCTGGCTCCCTCCTTCCATCAGCAGTGCCATGTGCCTGGTTGCAAGGAGCTCTCCAGGAGCCGTGTGAGATGAGACAGGCAACTCCGTGCCACCAGGTTAGCTGTCGGCCCATGTTAGCCTGGCGGGGTTGTGACGAGGAGGCTGACGGGAGGAGAGTGTGCTGGAGCTCCCGCAGGGGCCGAGCAGTCGTTCCTGACATGCTGGGCACTCCCTCAGCCAGCATGGCTGCTCCCCACTGCCACACAGCATTAGCTGCCGTGCCCGGGCCCAGCGCATGCCATGGGGCAATCGCAGAGACAAGGGTGCCCTTGTTACAGTGCCAACACTGACACCCAGGTCCCCACTCCTTCCCCTACTAGACAGCTGCAGTCAGCAGAACAGGGAACAGGTGTCCTGTGCCCCCGTAACCACTAGACCCTGCCCCCCTCCCAGAGCTGGGGATAGAACCCAGGCATTCTGCGGCCCGGACGGTCTCTCACTGTGAATCTGTGCAGAGCCCAGCACAATGGGGCTCCTCCTTCAGTCAGGGCCTGTTGCTGCTACTGTAAACACACCTAGCAATGCGCAGCCTCTGGCACAGACAACCCCATGACCCCTGAACCAGCCTGCCCTGCCTTGGGGCTAATCGGAACCACTGCCCCCTAGAGGGGAAAGGCCCATGCCCCCGTCCCTAACACGTGCAGTCTATCCCCATAGCAGTCCCTTTTGACACACACAGATGTTGGTAGAGAATCATCTCCCGCCCCGCACCCCAGATTTTAGTAAGTACCGAGCGCCTTCTTCCACCCACAGCTGTTAACACATAAATATTAACAAGAATGAAAGCGACCGATGAGCTGCCTGCAGCCTACATGACACACACCATTGGTAATGGGAGACAGCTGCCCCGGGGCAGGGTAAACAACTGGCTGCAAGTCTGGCCTCTCCCTGAAGGGGGTGCTGCAGAGAGCGGGGCAGAAACACTGGCTGTGAGGGGAGCTCCTGCTTACTCCAGAGCAGTGTGCGTGCATGCAGGGGCGTGTGCGCAGCGCAGGAGAGTGTGCGTGTGTTCGGCTGCAGAGCATGTGGGGTGAGCAGTGGTACAGAATGAGGTGTGTGTGCTGCTGCTCAATATCTGTCCTGAAACAAACTCATCTGTTGATGGTGCAATACACAGATTGAGTCAACAGAGGGCGCTATGTATTCCATCAAATACATGGAATTGGGCTTCCTGGGCCCATTCAGCCCAGTATACATGCCCCCTCCAGATCAGACCCCAGGCCCATCCAACCGGGTGTCCCCTTCTCCCTGCTGCCCCAGATCAGACCCCTGGGCCCATCCAGCCCGGTACCCCCCCAGTCCCTGCTGCCCCAGATCAGACCCCTGGGCCCATCCAGCCCGGTACCCCCCCAGTCCCTGCTGCCCCAGATCAGACCCCTGGGCCCATCCAGCCCGGTACCCCCCCAGTCCCTGCTGCCCCAGATCAGACCCCTGGGCCCATCCAGCCCGGTACCCCCCCAGTCCCTGCTGCCCCAGATCAGACCCCTGGGCCCATCCAGCCCGGTACCCCCCCAGTCCCTGCTGCCCCAGATCAGACCCCTGGGCCCATCCAGCCCGGTACCCCCCCAGTCCCTGCTGCCCCAGATCAGACCCCTGGGCCCATCCAGCCCGGTACCCCCCGGTCCCTGCTGCCCCAGATCAGACCCCTGGGCCCATCCAGCCCGGTACCCCCCGGTCCCTGCTGCCCCAGATCAGACCCCTGGGCCCATCCAGCCCGGTATTGCCCTTACCCCCCATTCTCAGGATTACACTCATGGGCCCATCTCCCGCCCCATGCTCCCCTCTAGACCACACTCTCTCACGAGCGACACAGCCTTGGCCAGAGGCATGGGGGATCTGGGGACGGTGCCAAGGGGAGGGCTCCAGCCCCTGAGTGCTGCCCTGGGGAGAGCTGTCCACACAGAAGCAGCATGGAACTCCCAGCAATCCCCGCCTCCAGCGGAGACTTCGCTTTGCCACCCTGATGTGTCGGAGGCGCCCGATGCCAGGGTGAAGGATGGCCCAGATGGCATGTCGTTGCACTAGCACCAGCCGCCTCGGGCCCCGCCACCGGCTGCGATCGTCAGGGCATTGGCATGAGCGTAAGGAAGTCAGATGGGGGCACTGAGAGCCCAGCCATGAGCAGGGGATGGGGGGCGACTGCCCCAGCCTGATGCAGACAAGGCCCCAGACAGGCACTGGCAGAGCCAAGCAGGTGCCTGATGCTTCGGGCACAACCTGCACCCAGGCAGCTGTGTCCCAGGGCAGCTGCACAGAGGGGCCGTGCGCAGCAAGGGATGCAGCCATATTCGGAGCCAGTGTTACGCTTTGGGGAGGGGGGGCGGGGAAGCTGAACCCCCCACCCTGCCAGACCTCCCCCACAGGACCCCCAACTCCAACATTCTCTTCCAGAGACAGCACAAACTGCCCCCCCACCCAACTTGCTATCAGAGCCTGGGCTGGGTCCGAGGCTCTGGGAACAGAGGTTTGGGGGTTGGGTTGAGTTGAGTCTGACCATTTGGGGGGCAAACTTTGGGGATCCAGCTGGCTCCGAGTCGGGGGTCAGATTGCAGCCCTGGGGACTTAAAGGAGGGGCTCAGTACAAGCTGTTGGGGGGCAGCAGTAGAAGACCAAGCCTCTGGGGAAAGGACTAGGGTCAGGGTTTTGGGGGGATGGGTTCCAGTTACAGGGTGCAGAGCTCTACCTGCCACCGCAGACCCCCCCCCCCCAAGTGCAGGTTCTCCTTACTATGTGCAGCTGCAGATAGTCCCCCAGCCCAGAGGCGCTGTCCACCCGCACCAGGATGGCGTTCTTCTGGTGTGTGCTGAAGCCCACGGCCAGCCGGTCCGCTCGTGTACTAGGCCGGTCGTTGGGCGGCCAGGTGTAGGTGATAAGCGCCCCGCCCTTCCCAAAGATGTACGTGGTGCCAGCTGGGGGTGGGAGGGGGAGAGAAAGACAAGGTTAGTGAGAGGGGATCCTAGAAAACAACTCAGACAAGGCTACTCAGTGGAACCCAGGAGTCCTGACTCTCAACCCTCCCCTACTCTAACCCACCAGGCCCCGCCCCACTCCCCTCCCAGAGCTGGGGATAGAACCCGGGAGTCTTGACTCCCAGTCACACCCCCTGCTCTAACCCACCAGGTCCCACCCCTCCCCCGAGCTGGGGACAGAACCCAGGAGTCCTGACTCCCAACCCTCTCCCACTCTGACCCACCAGGCCCCACCCCACTCCCCTCTGAGAGCTGGGGATAGACCCCAGGAACAACTGAAGATATGGCTAATGCACTTCAACCATGCCATTCCAGTCCAGGACTCCCCCCCACCCCCAGCTCTGCCCCAGCTGCTCTGCCCAGAGCAGCAGCCATGTCTCCTTCACTCAAAGAGTGATCAGCCCAAACAGCGCCCACCTGCCAACTCAGCCTAAACACAGCAAGTGGCCTGTTAGTAATAGAGGCTTGCTGGGTATCAGCTCAGCCCAGCCCAGCGCCAAGGTACCCTCAATATAAATCCTCCCCCAGCAGGGAAGTCAGGGTCAAACAGGCCTCCCATTCCCCTCTGCCTCCCCTGAGCGTGATGGGAGACACAGCATGGACACCCCAGTGCCTGAGCCTGCCCCCATAGACCGCTGGCACAGCACCAGCCAGCCAGCTTAGGCCTAGCCAACTTGGACGCCACCCAGCACCAGCACCCCTCCCCACCTCAGAGCCAGTGCAAACAGCCTCAACTCCAGCCCCCCTCAGCCACTGCTTACATGCTGTTAACCAAAGTTGGTTTGTGGGTGGGATTTAACTGGTGCCACTTAGCAATTAACAAACACAGCAAGCACTCATGATAGTGGAAGGCAGCTGGCATGCGTGTGTCCATCCCTGGCCCAGTTCGGAAGATGAGCCGGGCTGAAATTCCCTCCAAGTGGTTGTGTAAAATATTTTGCAAAAAACAAACCCCAGCTCAGGTGCAATTAGTAGCATGTACCACAGAGCGGCTGGGTGCCCTGGCCATGCCCTGCCATACTAGAGGGCCAGGAGTCCAGAGGCTGCTAGAGACGTGGTGTTCTCATCCTGTACCGCACTATTGCCTTTCCCTGCAAAGAGGCCCAGAGCACCATGCGACACTCACCCTGTACACATCAATGGCCCTTTGCTCGCTGCCTCGAGGGGAGCCCTGGGGCTGCTAAAAGAGGGATCCCTCTCCCTGAGCTGAGAACAGCTCCTAGGTTAGGGCAGTGTCTGTTTAACAGCACACAGCAATGCTGCATTAGTCCGGGACACGAAGTGCAGGAGAATCCTGAATCCAGTGGGAAGTATTGAGGAGGGATGATGTTACCCTCGGTGGGGTTTGATCTGGGGTTTCCCAGAAGCTGGGAATGAGCGAAAGGGGATGGATCAGTCAATGATTTCCTGTTCTGTCCATCCCCTCTGGGGCACCTGATTTTTCTGCACACACACATGCAACCAGACAAATGCAAACACACAAACAGACCTGCACACATACAGATGCAAACACAGAATCACAGGCTAATGCAAACATCCACACGCACAAAGGTACCAATGCACACATGCACAAATGGCACACACGCTCCCCAACACAAACACAACTCCCCCCATACATTCTAATGCAAAATCACAACTGCACACATACTCACCAATGCAATACACCCACACACCAATTCCAATTCAAACACACTCGCACAACACACACCAATGCCAGGACACACACACACAATTGCTCCCCATCCTCCAATTGCCCCGAGAGCCGTATTGGCACTGTCAGACCCCCATCTCTCAGCAGCAAGTTCCCAGACACCTTCCCCCCCACTAATCTCACTGACGGGAATCGACTCTGACATGAAATCGGCAGCGTTTCCTGCACTACCTCCTAAAAGCTCCTCCAGCTCTTGCCACAATAACCTGGCCCCCTGCGCCACCCCATTTGCTGCCCCCTGCACAACTGTTCCTGTCCCCAGTGATCAGGGCCCATCCATCAAATCCAGCATTGACAGCAGATTCGTGGTGGAGCGTTCTGCTGGGCCTGCAAAGGAACATGGCTAGGTGCATGGGGGGTGTCACCAGCAGCACTGAGGCAAGATTCTGGAGAGGACAATCGCAGACAGGGGGAGTCAGGACTCCTGGGTTCCTTGCTTTGAGAGGGGAGGGATCCTGACAGTCCCTAATCACCAGACCCCACTTCCTTCCCAGAGCTGGGGAGAGAACCCAGGAGTCCTGACTCCAGCCTCCCTGCTCTAACCCACCAGATCCCATGCTCTTCCAGAGCCAGGACTAGAACCCAGGAGTCCTGGCTCCCATCCCTGCTCAACTCCCCTACCAGACGTGGGCTAGAACCAAGGACTCTGGACTCCCTGCCTATCCTCCAATCAGGATATCGCACTGGTTCCCACCCCTCTGCCATTTCTGCTGCCATGTCTGTGGCGCCTCAGGCTCACCAGTCATAGCCCCCACAAGCCCCCTCTAACTGCGAGGCAGAGAGAGATCAGCTGGGAATCGGGGTCAGGGTGAGAAACTGTGGGGCTGAGCTGTCTGACAGCTCCACGGCCCTCCCAGAGCAAAGCCTGGCCACCTACCCCCAGTGCCCTCCAGCACAGCTCCACTGGCTGCTGCCCATGGTGGACAGAGCCCTCTGCCCCACGGGGCCTCTTGGCACCCCTCTGGGCTGGGCCTGTGCTGCACTGGCTTGTGGTACATACACAATGGCAGTGACCCAGAGGTGGGACTGTGAAGGGAGGGAAGTAAGGTTAGGAGCTGCACGAGATTATACCACCCACCAACTCCAGCACTAGTGGCAGAAGATATGCCATGTGGTGCTCAGTGCTGAGTTGCAGCCGCCTCTGGGGTAGGGCTCAGGGGTTGTATATACAGGGATCTTTTGCCTGGTGCTGAGATGCAGCCACCTCTGGGGTGGGGCGCAGCACTTCTTTGCAGAGTCACACAGAATGCTGCACATCTGTCTGGAGCAAGAAGTGAAGCAGGATCCAACTGACACTGCCGGAGGGAGCTGTGACACAGAGGAACATTGGTGTCAGCTGGCTAAGGATTTACTACTGTGTCAGCAACTCCTATCAGGCCTGACAAACTCACTACACCCAATACACTGCTGTCACAATACTGATCCAGATGGTGTTTTGTAAGGTATCAAGTGAAAGCCGAAGCTACACGGGTCATCGCTATCGGTGGGAAATGCTCTTACCGACACTGCCCAGGGAGCTGTGCACAGGAACTGAATTGACGCTGGGAAGTGGGTAACCAGGCAGAGCGGACAAACGGCTCTTCTCACAGACAGACACATGTCAGTTCTCCTTGGCCTGTCTCTGAGGTAAGTGCAGCCCTGTGACGCCAACACAATGGAAGCCCCCTTTGCTCATGAAGGCAACCAGAAAAACAGGCCGGGGGGACATGAAACCACTGGGGGGGGTGGGGGGTGGGGCACCAGACAGCAAGCAAGGGGGAAGAAGAGTCTTCTCTGGGGTGTGCTGCCAAAGAGGTCCAGCCAAGGTGTGCTGGACTAGACAAGGAAAGAAGGCAGCCCCTTTCTCATCCACCTCTGGGTGAGCGAACAGGAGGAGGCTTTGTGCGTTCCTGAAAGTCGGCTGCTGGCTGCAGGGGCTTGTGACGCCGGGAGGTTGCCGTAAGCGCGAAATGGCTCAGACAAGGATTTTAGCATGTTCAGGTTCATGTTCAGGCTCCAGGAAGCGTGTTATCTCCCGTTTCCCACATCACCTGTTGGTCTTACCGTCTTTGCTCACTAGCTCTCAGATCTTAACCATTGTAAAGAAAGGTACGCTTGCTTTCCAGCGCTGGGCTATCCCGCTCCTGAGCTGTGCCAATCAGGCTGTGCACACACAGTCTCTCTGGAGACGGCGTACCTGGTTATTTTGGTGAGTGTCCAGTGACGGGCTGGGTGCTGCAGAGGGGGCTGCTGGCAGAGGGGCTCGGGGGCTGGTGTGTGTCTGTCACTAGCTGGCTCAAGTGAGGCGAGGTCTGCGGAGACCTGGAAATCAGGGCTTGGCTGTGGCCAGAGGCTGGTGGGTTCAGGGAGCTGAGCTACAGCAGGCCTGCTTCATGCAAAGGGCAGGAGGTGGTGAGGTGCCTTTCACTCCTGAGTGCCCCTGGGGAGCGTACAAGGAGCCGCCATCCACTCCCGGCAGTATAGCACCACACTGGGTCAGTACTGACAGCAGGGGAGTGCGCCCCCTACTGAGCCCCTGGGAGGAAGTGGGAATTTTCATAATATTGTTTATGATGCCTATGTGTGCCTCAGTTCCCCCATATGTTGCATGGCTACCCAGAGGGGGTGGGGAAAGGACTATGTTTGCTGTCACACGAAAAGTTACGTTGACCCAGCTACATTGCTCAGGAGTGTGAAAAACCCACCCCCCTGAGAGACACAGTTAAGCCAACCTAACCCCTGGTGTAGGCAGTGCTAGGTCCCCCTCTCGGGGAGGTGCATTACCTACACCGGGAACACCCCTCCCATCCAGGCAGGTAGTGTCTTGGAAGTGCTGCAGTAGCAAAGGGGTGAGTGTAGACCAACCCTAGGGGACACAGGGGCGAGAGTCACCTCCCTGTCTGGGTGGAATGAACAGCCCTCCAGGAACCAGCTGTAACTGACCCAGAACAACAAGGGGCCAGAGAGACCAGGCCAGCCCCAGTGACTCAGGGACCCACACTCCCAGCAGGGAAGCTGAGCCCAGACCCCAGCTGGAGAAGAAAGGACTGGGAGGGGGAGCTGGGGGTGAAGCGCTGGCTGCTGGAAGAAGCTGGCATCTCCCACCTGGGAACAGACCGAGGCGGGCAGACAGAGCCTGACCCTGGGGCTGGGCTCTGGGCTGAGCCGAATGGACTGTGCTTTAACCTTCAGCTCTCTGTGCTAAGCCACGGGCTGCCTCTGCTGGCGCCAGGTGACTAATAAATCAGCTGCCCTGGGGACGCTGCTCGACGGTCACGAAATGCCGGCTGAGGGGCATCAGTCCTGAGGGGTGGCCAAGGCTCTGCCAGGAGCCTGTCTCAGCTGGACTCGCTGGGCAGAGCTCAGGGGAAGGCAGGAGGGCTGGACCCCAGAGGGTCAGTCTCAGCAGGCGGGAGGCCACGTGACCTGCCCTGGAGAAAGAGAGCCCTGGAGTCTGGCACAGAGAAGGGGTTCCTCCAAGAGACTGTTCCAAAGCTGGGGGTGCAGCCCTGAGCCTGTGGATCTGGGACAGCCGCCCTCCTGCAGTGCAGGAACCCCTAGTGTCACTCTGGGGCTTTGGGGTCAACACTGATGGGGAGGGCAGAGCATCCCCTACTGGCCCCAACTCTGCTCTCTGCAGCAGTGCCCCACTAGGGCTTTGGGCTGGCACTAGCAGTGAGGGGACAGCGCTGGCTAGCACTGCCCTGGGGCAGGGTTGGGGTGCGCGGGTGTCGGGGAGTGGGGGAGCTGATTGTCTCTCTGCGGTGGGAGGAGGAGGGAGGGGCAGTGCTGGGGAAGTGGGGGGGAAGAAGCAGCCCTGCTCTGTGGTTTGCCCTCCATCCATCACTGTCACTGCACTGATTACCTTGAAAACGATCAGTCCCAGGGCCATAAATGCCCTGCTGCAGAGGGAGAGAATGTGATGGCTCCAGGCAGAGGGAGAGATGGCAGCCAGGAACCATGGGAAGGAGGGCTGCAGGGCTGGGGACAAGGACAGGGCATGGCTCCTGCCTGGATGGCATTTCTGGCTCACAGTCCAGGGGAGACCCTAGAATAACAAACCGGCCCACACAGCCCCAGTGCATGAGAGACCCTACAATAACACACCACCCTGCACAGCCCTAACATTAGAGCGTCCTAAAATAACACACCAGCCAGTGCAGCCCCAGCACTAGACAGACCCCTACAATAACACATCGGCTTGCACAGCCCCAGCCCTGCAGAGAGACCCCTCAGTAACACACCAGCCCATGGAGCCCCAGCACTCTCAAAGACCCTACACTAATAAAGCCATGTATGCACTCCAGTGCTAATGTGTGACCCTGAAATAACAAAGCAGACCTGCCTCCCAGAGCTGGGGCTAGAACCCCAGCGTTCTGACTCTGCCTCCCAGCCCCACCCCTTTAGCACTCAGCCGCCTCTGCATTCACACGGCTTCCTGGCAGTGGAGTCACAGTAGCTGAGCTGACGGAAAGCAGCGGCAGCAGGTGGCGATTCCTGCAGCACAGGAGCTAATTTGTGTTTAATATCCATCCCGCTCTGCAGCCAGATGCCAGCCCCCCGTGATGCCCTTTGTTCCCACACCCTCCTACCCGCCACTCCCACGGCACCCTTCCTCCCCTGGGCTCCCCCCTCCCCTGCTCCCACAGCCCCCGCAAATCCTCCCCCCACCCTAGGCCAGGGTATTGATTCCTTCATAGCTGCACTCCTGGCTCTGGCCAATGCACTGCCCGGATCGTGGGGGAAGGGAGCAGAGCTGATAAACAACCCAGGGACACAGAGGCAGAGACTAAACCAGTGCCCCTGCTCTAACCACTAGACCCCACACCCTTCACAGAGCCAGGCTAAGAAGCCAGGTGTCCTGACTTTCAGCCCCCTCTGGCTCTAACCCAATAGACCCTACCGTGTCTCAGTGGAAATCAGGGGTGGCAGAATTAGGCCCCTTCCAAGTCTAACACTCTCCCGCATTGTCCCTGGTTCTGGGGGGCCCTTCTGTGCCCCCTTGAAGCCCCAATTCACATCCCAAGGCAGGTGCTGCTCTCAAGCTGAGGTCCTGGTGCTTTGGCTTTAAGGGAATGGGTGGGCAGGAGGGGCGCTGGCTAGCAAATGGGGGACCTCTCCAGTGGGGAGAGGTGCCAGTGATGGGGGAGGGGGCTGGGGCTGGCAGGGGAATGTAGGTCACTGAGGTGGGAACACGCCAGCTCTGGCACTTTCTCTGGAGAAGGGGCCATGGTGCTAAATAATTCATGTCCCCATTAGGAGCTGGAAAGGGGGATGAGCTGAAAAGGAGAGAGAGAAAGAGACTATAGGAGGGTTGGGAGGGAGGAGAGGGGAGAGCAGCCAACTCTGGGGTGGGGCGCAGGGGTTGTTTATACAGGGATCCCTCACCCATGGCTGAGATGCAGCTATCTCTGGGGTGGGGAGCCGGGGGCCATTTAACATCCCCACATAACACCAGGCGATGGGAAGGCTCCCTTTGTGTGCGCTGCAGAGGCAATTGAAGGGAAGCTGGGATGCAATTAGCAGCCCAGTCGCTGGGGTTCACGCCCCGGCTATTAGTGAAAGTGCTGGAGAGGTTTAACGAGCTGCAGGGCACAGGGTCTAGGCTGTCCGTGGGCGGTGAATGGTCGTCCTCTCTCAGCAGCTCTCTCCTTGGGAGCTGTCCTGGCAATCAGTCCTGCATCCCCCTATAGACTGGGAGGCTTTGGGCAGGGGGGGGGTCTGGTCCCCCAGGAATGGGGAGCAGCTGCAGCCCCCCTGCTTGGTTAAGGCATCTAGGATGGTGCATGTAGAAGGCAAACCATGGGCAGTGTCCTTGCCTGTTACTGGGCCAGAGAGGGCATTGTTCTGCTGGGGGGCATCTCTGCATTGGGGGGGGGAGGGGCTGGTGGTGCCGAAGGGTTCGTCTGGCAGTAGCCAGAGGTGGACATCTGGACCAAGCTGCCCGAACGCTCCTACACCTCATAGGTGGGGGAGGTTGTGGGGGGTAGGGAGAGAGGTGTGTGTGTTTATTGTGCACACTCAGGGCTGTGGAGGAGGGGGTGTGGGTGTGTTGGGATGTGTGTGCACGTGTGTGTGTGCAACTGATCCCCCAGTCCAAACAATGTGCAGGGCTGTGTGTGGGGAGGGTACACAGAGCTGTGGGGGGAGGTGGCTGTGTGTATGTGGGTAAGCATGGGTGTGTGTATAAATGTATATGTGTGGTATAGGGGGTAAGCAGTTAAGTGTGTCTGTGTGTGCTGCTGTGTGTGTGTGTGACTTCCTGCATGTTTGCATGGATGTGTGTGTGGGTGTCCGTGTGAGTACAGGGAGTATGTGTGTGTGGATGTCTGGGTACGTGTGTGTGTGTAGACACATGGGGGTATGTGGGTGACTGAGGGGGGTGTTTGGGCATGGGTGTGTGGTGACTCTGGGTGTGCGTGTATGTGGGGGGGGGTTGTCTGTGTGTGTGTGATGCTACCTGTGTGTGTGCATGTGAACTGTGCTCTGGTGCTGCCAGTTCTGTGACAGGACCCAGATACCCCTACCACAGGCCTTCCCCGGCGCTATGCCGCATGGGGCCCGCTTCCCCTTCCCCGGTGCTACGCCGCGTGGGGCCCCGTCTCCCCTTCCCCGGAGCTATGCTGCGTGGGGCCCGTCTCCCCTTTCCCGGCGCTACGCCGTGTGGGGCCTGTCACCCCTTTCCCGGCGCTACGCTGCGTGGGCCCCGTCTCCCCTTTCCCGGCGCTATGCCGCGTGGGGCCTGTCTCCCCTTCCCCGGAGCTACACCACGTGGGGCCCATATTCCCTTCCCCGGTCCTAAGCCAGGCGGTGCCCATCTCCCCTCCCGGGCCGGGCCTTGCCAGCAGCTAGAGGCAGCTTGACCTGACAGGTGGGTAATTGGGGCCTCTGCGGGGTCAGCACAGCCACTTCCCCAGGGCTAATGGCTCGGGAGAGGCGGGTGTGTGAAGGGAGCGGGCAGAGGTTGCTAGGCTCTGACAGGCAGATAATGCTGCGCCGCCCTCGCTGGATCTCTGCCTCCCCACAAAGGCCATTGGCACCGAGCCAGACAGGCAGTTAGGGGCTGGGCTGCCAGGCAGCAGCACAGGGCTGGCTAACAGGAGCCAGCTGGGCACACAGGCAGGGGAGACTAGGGCCCGGGGAGGGCACACACGGAGGGGTGTGAAATAGAGTGACAGGCAAACTGGGGGGAGGCCAAGGCAGCTACAGGCAAAAGGTGTCATACACACCGTGCAAATGGGAAAACTGCTGCATGGATACACATATCCCATCCGTTCACACACACACCTGCACATCCCATCCGTTCACCCACACATGCACACACACCTACACATCCCGTCCATTCATACACCTGCACATCCCATCCGTTCACACACACACATGCACATCCCATCCGTTCACATACGCACGTGCACATCCTGTCCATTCACACACACACGTGCACGTCCCATCCGTTCACACACATCCCATCTATTCACACACACACACACCCTGCACATCCCGTCCATTCATACACACACGTGCACATCCCATCCAAGCGCGCACACACACACACTGCACCATCCATTCACACACACACACACACACACACACGTGCGCATCCCGTCCACACACAAACACACACCATCCATACACACACAGGTGGATTATTCACACCCCTGAGCGACATAGTTACACTGAAGTAATTTGTGGTGTAGACATAGCCTCTGATCTGGCTCCATCTGCTCAGGGAAAGCGCGGCCCTGATGGCCCCACCTCCAGGCCTCCGAGTGCATGGGACGGGTGAACACCGAACAGCACCAGGTACAAGACTGCTCTTGCCTACGAGCTCCCCCGTTACGAGGTTGTAACCGTCAGCAAACAGAGACAGCCACAAACACACACCTTCCAATGCACCTCGCCCCCACATGTGCACACACATACACGCTGCTGTATACAGCGTGTGCTAAGCTACCAGTCAGCATAACCCTCCCCCACCCCACCCCCACTTCAGGGAGATGGCTCATGTTACCCATACAGAATCTGGGACCCCTGAGGACCCCTGCAGCGCAGTGCCCCCTAGTGCCGCACTGGGACATGAGCTCCCACTCTGCTCCCTGTGGCAGGGGGCCCCCAGCACCATGCCAGTGCCAAGTCCGTGGTAGTGGAGTCACATATTACTCTTGCTTCCCAGCTCTAGGAGAGGAGTGGGGTCTAGTGGTTAGCTCAGGGGGCTGGGTGCCAGGACTCCTGGGTTCCATTCTCAGTTCTGGCAGGGGCATGAGGTCTCCCTCCTGCCTGGGCTTTCAGGGACTCCTCCCCACTGGAGGCTCCAGAGCCTCCTCCCTGTTCACCTGGGAACATCTCTGAGCCCCCTACCCCGCCCAGCTGGCTGCTGTCCCTTGGGGCCGTGCTGGGGATGACATGGGCAGGTACAATCCAGCGTTGTGTAGCACGTCCCTTAGGGCTTTGCAGGCTCACAGCACTGCACGGGCACTCGTTAACTCTCGCCATGCTCCTGTGGGGCTGGACACCACATCGTCCACGGCTGTACAGATGGGGAAAGGAGGCCCAAGACTGGGGAGGAGAGCGGGTCAGTCACCCTGGGAAGCAGTGTGTGCAGGAACCAATGGCCCATGTGCCCCTCCCACAGCCACAGAACCCTGGAGTCCTAGCTCCCAACCCCAGCTCTAACTCATGAGAGCCGAAGCCAGGAATAGAACCAGAGTCCTGGCTCCCAGTCCCACGCCCTCCTGGACCCACCAAACCTGCCGCCGAGAGAGCCCAAGTGACCTGACTCCTGTTCTCCCATCCTCGTGACACTACAAAATTCCACAGTGCCGCGTTTGTATCCGCTCCCCTCCTCCCCTGCCCAGCCGCTCCCCCTGTAAACCCCCGCCCAACCGCTCCTCCCGTACACCCTCCCCAGCCAGCCAATTTCCCAATACAGCCCCCACCTGGCCAATCCCCCATACATCTCCTGCCTTATCCCCCCATATGCCCACCACCCAGCTGATTCCCCAGTACAGCCCATTTCCCAGCCGATCCCCCGGTATGCCCTCCTGCCCAGCCGATTCCCCAATACAGCCCTTTGTCCAGCGGATCCCCCCGTATGCCCCCTCTGCCCAGCTGATCCTCCCGTACAGCCCCCGCCCAGCCAATCCCTCAATACAGCCCTCCGCCCAGCTGATGCCCCCGTATGTTCCCCCACCCAGCCAATCCCCTCAGTTAGCCAAACCCCCAGTACACCCCCCACCCAGCCAACAGTCCCAATATAACTCCCTGCCAGCTGATCCCCCCATACTCCAATATACCCCTCACCCAATCGATCCTCCCAATACACCTCCTGCCCAGCTGATCCCCCAATAACCCCCACCCAGCCGATTCCTGCAGTACATCCCCACCCTGCTGATTCCCCAATGCACCCCCATCCAGCTGATACCCCAGCACACTCCCCACCCTGCTAATTCCCCAATATACCCATTCACTCCCGCCCAGCCAATCTCCCCAATACACCTCCTGACCTAACTGATCCCCCAGTCCAAACAATTCCCCATACATCTCCCCTCCATGCATCCCCCCACAAATACACCCTCCAGACCAGCCAACCCTTCAATACATCCCTGCCCAACCAATACCCACAATATGAACATCCCCCCACTGCCCAATTGATCCTCCCTCGAACATTACCAGTCCAAAGGATCCCCAAATACACCCCCCCCTGCACAGCTGATTCTCCAATACCCCCACCCAGCCAATTCCTTAATAACCCCCTTCCCCAGCTGATCTCCCCGAGTACACACACCCCTTCCAGCATGGGGCTGCATGCCAGGCATGTGGGCGAATGTTCTCTATAGAAGACTGTTCTTTTACCTCTCGCTCCGTCAAAAGCGGAGCGGGGTGGGGGTAGATGGTAGGAAATAGAGAGATCTCTTCCTTTAATCTCCGACACTTATGCTAATGAAGGAATTTCTATTAAGTTTCTAATGATCTTTGTCAGTTTCCATGGTTTAAAAATAACCCCCGATTAGTTGCCATTATTCATGCCATAACAGCCCCATTCAGGGCGCGCCAGCACTGGTATCAATATTTATTTTAAAAAGGCGGTGAATTAATGGGATGAGAATAGCATCTCCTCGTTCATTAACAGAGATGCACACACCTGAGTGGGGGGGGGGGGGAATTGCGCTGTCACGGCAACCCCCATACAGCCAACAAATCTGCTTCCAACTGAGGACTCTCATCCGTGCTCACACCCCAGCGAAGATCAGTGGCCCCATCATTCCAGCTACTGCACAGACCCTGATCAAAACTGGGGGCCCCTGTTGAGCTGGGTGCTGCTCACACACCTCCTCCTGAGATCAGAGCCCCCATCAGGACCGGTGATGCTCAGACCCCCCCAACTGAGATCAGGGTTCCCTATTGTGCCAGGTGCTGCACAGACCCCCCCTGACTGAGACCGGAGCCCCCGTCGGGCTGCGTGCTGCACAGACTGTTGGCAAGAAGGCCTGGGAACACTCAGGTTCAGACAAGTCCACTCAAGGTGACGCTGAAGCGTGCTGAATGCTGCCTGCACACACTCATTTGGGTGCAACGTGGCCTTGGTTCCCTGTAGATGGATCCTGCTCAAGGGTTGCACAAGGGGCGAAGGGGACAGGCAGGGAGCTCACTATCTTGCTCCCCCACGTGCAGCCCCCACACCCCGCAATGCTCCCAACGCCACTACACAGCGGAGATGACTCTCCACGCTGTCGGCCTCAATCATCTCCTTTAGGAGAGAGTTAATTAGCTTGGCAGGAGAAGCTCTGCCGATCCCCTCCCGGCTCTGCCCAGCCTCCCCTCTGGATGGCGCCCCCTACCCATCCCCAGCAGCAGGCCGGGCGGGCATGTCTGCAAATTAGCAAGTGCAAGCCTCTGCCATCTGCTGAGTGAGCGGCCAATTCACACACAGCTGGAGCCCAGGGTTGGGGCTGCAAGAGAATAGCTTGTCAGAGCCTTGATTAGCTTGTCTGGCTTAAGCAAAGGGGCCTGGGGAGGGACAGGGAGGAAGGGACAGTGAGAAGGGGGAGGGCATAGAGGGCAAAGGACTGTTGTGTAAAGGGCAGCTGTGCAGACCTGACCAGAGGGGGAGATTTTCACGGAAGAGGCATGTTTGAATATAGCATGCAAGGCATTCAGGAGTGAGTGGACAGGGGTGGGGGACATGCGAGGTGAGCAGGGACATGAGTGTGAACATGAGCAGGGCTGCGTGTATACAGGGATCCCTGCCCAATGTCGAGATGCAGCTGCTTCTGGGGTGCGGAGCAAAGGCAGTTTATATAGGGATCCCTCACCTGATACTGAGATGTGGTCATCCCCAGGGTAGGACATAGGGGCTGTTTATACATGGATCCCTCACCCAGAGCTGAGATGTGGCCATTTCTGGGGCAGGTGTGGGGGCTGTTTATATAGGGGCCGCTCATTCAACAATTCCACATGACTGGGTTTCAGACCTCCACTTGGGAGCTTGGAAGCCTGGGAATATGAACCGAGACCGGCAGTGAAACCACAAATGGGATTTATTAGAGAGATGAATGGAAACGAGGACAAATGGACGTGAAATGAAGGGAATCCTTCCAAATCCCTTGGGAAGGTTTAATTAAGATGTGGTTTAATCCTCTCTACCTCACCCAAAGCCCAGAATGCAGCAAGACTGGGTGGAAACTCAGAAAGCTGCCACCTCTGGAGTGGGGCACAAGGGCTGATTATACAGTGCTCCCTCCCCCAGCATTGAGATGTAGCCACCTCTGAAAGCCCACTGCCCCCCAGCACTGCCTTTCAGTGCAGGGCGCGTGAGTGTAGCGCAGTCAAGTGCTTTGGGCTGCTTGTGCAGCCAGAGCTAGATACACAGAAGTCACTGTAAACATACACACACGCTCGCACGTACAGGCCTGTGCCCCAGCCATATACACTGGGGTATGGCTTTATTCATGTAACATGCCTAGATAGACAGATAGACCGATGCCTGTCTATCTAGACACAATGCATGAATATGGGGATGGATGGATGGAGATGAGATAGATAGTGACTGAGTGTCTGAGGTAGAGAGCTCAAGGGTGCATATGGGCTAGATGAACAAAGAGATAGAGGATATGGGGCTAGAGAGAGAGCGTGAGTATGGGGATAGACAGAGAGAAATAATATGGGGCTAGAGAGACAGAAAAGTGTGTGGGGATAGACAGGAAGAGATAGAGGGTGTGTACGGGACAGAGACAGGCAGACTGTGCAAACATCTCTACCTCTGCCCAGCCCCCGGCTAGTCCAGCCCCATGCTCAGAACTCCCAGAGGCCCAGCTGACGTCTCCCCCCCACCCCCCAAGCAGCCAGCCAAGCCTAGGTGATTAATATCAGACCCCATATTCGCAGCCTGTGTCCCTGGATTTGCATTGCCAGCCCCCCAGCGAAAGACCCAGCAATCATACCTCCTCCTGCCCAACCCCACACACCTTCTTTTCACCCCTCCCCCATGTGACTGCCATGGAGCCTGGCCTATTCCAGCAGCTTTAGGGCATATTACATTTATAATGAGAGTAATTAAATAGTAATAGCCAGAGCCCTGTCTGTGCTAATGATTCTCTTTAGGGTGCTTAGAGCTGCCACCAACCAGGGCTGCCTGTGCTCTGACTGGGGGTCTGCATGGGGCAGTTACTGCCATCCCCAGGGAGTCACACTGATCCCCCAACTGGGATGCTGGGAAACATATCCCCAGAGACTCACACCAATCCCCCTAGTCCCCCCCACTGGGATGCCAGGGAACGTACCCCCAGAGAGTCACACTGATCTCTCCTCCCCCACTGGAATGCTGGGGAATGCATTGTCCTCCCACCAGACCCTCCCTGCCCAACACATACTGGGGAACCCCCAGATGCTGGATATTCTCTCTCCTCGCCCCTTATTCTGTTCTATTTCCAGTTCAAGGAGGAGGGCTCTAGTCAGTCAGGGGGCGGGGGCTGGGAATCAGGACTCCTGAGTTCTATCCCAGCCCCATGGCAGGAGTTACAGTGCAGCCTTTCACCAGGGGATACCATTAGTCCCATTTTACAGCAGGGGAAGCTGAGGGTCTAGGTGACTAGCCCCAGGGCACGTAGGAAGGCTGTGGCAGAGCAGGGACTTGAACCCAGCTTTCCTGAGTGCTCAGGCAGTGCACTAGCCTATCCTTCCAGCCACACATGCCCTGACCTCCGTTCAGTTAAACCTCTTTAGCCCCTTGCTTGGAAGCTATCAGCGTGAGTGTGGCTGATTGCTTGAATCCCATGCCTAAGTGACTCAAGCTCCATGAACCAAACCACATCCGAACCGAACGAAAAGCCTCTGTCCCCCAAGCTGGTCTCACAACCACAGCCACAACCAAACGCACATGCAGCCAGTCCAGGGGGAAGCCTTCTCTCCGGGAATGCTCCACTGGTGTCCTTCAACTGGGGCAGCTTGGCCTGCCCCTGAGGATCCTTCTGCTGGCATCATCCTGGTTTAACGATGGGGCTGGCTCCCACCTGCAAATGTCCCTGCGCCATCTGACACTGAGGTTCGACTGCACGCACTGCTGTGCTGGTTTTCCCCCTCTGCAGGCAGATCAGGCCTATGTTAAACTGGTCTGGCTCTCGGGGGTGGACAAGGCATTGGGGGCCTTGTCTTCACTAGGAGAAAAGGGGCGTTTGCTGGTGCGAAGGCCCACAAGGGACCATCCTAGTGCCACGGGCTCCGGGTGGGTCTGCACAGCCGAGTTAACTCAGGGATCTGCACCCAGGTCAGCCCAGCTCCAGTGAGAGCAGCCACATGGCACTGGGACATGCAGGCTGCTGCACAGCGGGTGCTAGGACTTCTGGGGGCACAATCCATGGGTCTTGGCACTGCAGTGATGTGAATCTATGGGGGCTGTATCTGTGTGGGGAGTGAGGTTGTGTTAAGAGGGTTGTGTTGTGTGTGTGAGAAGGGGAGCTGTGTTAAGAGGGCTGTGTGTGCGTATGGGGGCTGTGTGTGGATAGAGATGCTGCGTTCAGGGACGCCCTGTGTCTGTGTGTGTACCAGGGATGTTAATGGGGCTGTGTTAAGACGAACTGTATATGTGAACGGGGGGCTGAGGGGACCTGTGGCAGAACTTGTCTGTCCTTGCGGGGTAGGCGGGGGAATTGTGGGAAGGCACTGGAGGACCAGAAGCACTCCCATGGAGCTAGCCTGCATCCATACTGCAGAGCAGTGGGCTGCGGAGGAGCTGGGCTCACTCCTGTGTCGCCTGTCTCTGGCCAGGCCAGCCCCACAGATGGGCAGGAGGGGTTTGTGCTGGACTTGTGCTAGGGGCAACCCATGAGTTATAACTCGAGTGACCTGCAGCCTAGGCTAACTCATGTCCAAACTCCCCTGGGAAGAACACCCCCTGCGGCAAGGAACTAGACCGGGTTAGTGGAACTGACGCTACACTCCGTGTGGATGCTCCGGTATGAGGAAGAAGCAGACTGGGCTGGGTCTGGCATAATCCCATTCCAAGTCAGGTTAAGCAGTGATGCCAGCCTGGCTGAGCTGGAAGAACAGTGTCCCTACGGCCCCAGGTTCAACAGAACTTGTTTGAAACCGAATCCTGGCCGGGCTACGTGTGGACAAACTCACCACCCTGGGGGACTGGTGCCCAGACAGGGGCTCTGGAGATCAGGGCGGTTTAGAAAGGTGGAGGGTCTGGACAGGGGGTTCTCCATCCCTCCCGCAACTGGGAGCCGGGAGCGGCCAGTCCCTTTAAAAGAAGAGAAAGAGGGAGGATTTCCAGCACAATTGCTCTTGTAGAGGGGAGAATCCAGCAAATCCCTTAATCTGGCCAAGGAGCCTGGTATTGTTCTTAGGGGGGCCTGACCCTAAACAGCAGCCCTCCCAGAGGGACATGGTGCAGGCCCTGCTGTGCCTGGGACACAGCCTCAGGCGTGGGGGAGGGGGAGGGGGAGGGGGAAGGGCAAGGGGAAGGGGAGGGCTACAGCAGGGACAGCACCCCCTCCACACACACACACAGCCCCCAACACACAGCGCTGAACACACACATAGTCCCCCCACAACCCCCTCCACACACGCACAGCCCCCCCACAACCTCCTCCACACACACACACAGCCCCCCCACAACCCCGAACACAAACATACAGCCCCGAACACACACACAGCCCCCCCACAACCTCCTCCACACACACAACCCCCCACAACCCCCAAGACACGCACAGCCCACACACTACCCCCAACACACACACACAGCCCCTCCACACAGACAGCCCCAAACACACACACAACCCCCAACACACACACAAACACAGCCCCCCCACAACCCCCTCCAGACACACACAGCCCCCCCACAACCTCCTCCACACATACAGCCCTCCCACAACCCCCAACACACACACAGAGCCCCCCCACAACCCTCTCCACACACACACAGCCCCGAACACAGAGTCCCCCCACAACCCCCTCCACACACACAGCCCCCACACAACCCCCTCCACACACGCACAGCCCCTACACAACCCCCAACACACACAGCCCCCCCACTACCCCCTCACACACACACAGCCCCCACCACACACATAGCCCCCCACAACCCGCTCCACACATTCACAGACCCCAACACACAGCCCTGAACACACACACAGCCCCCCAACAACCCCAACACACACACAGCCGCCCCACAACCTCCTCCATACACACACAGCCCCCACACAACCCCCAACACACACACACAGCCCCCAAGACGCAGTCCTGAACACACACACAGCCCCCACAGAACCCCCTCCACACACACACACAGCCCCCCCACAACCTCCTCCGCACACACACAGCCCCCAACACACAGCCCTGAACACACAAACAGCCCCCACACAAGCCCGTCCATACAAACAGCCCCAAACACACACAGCCCCCACACAACCCCCTCCACATACACACAGCCCTGAACACATATACACACACACACACACACACACACCCCACAATCCCCTACACACACACACACAATCTCCTCCACACACACACAGCCCCCTCACAACCCCATCCACACAGACAGCCCCAACACACACACAGCCACAAACACACACAGCTGCCATACAACCCCCTCTGCACACAGCCTCCTCCACACACAACCCCCCCACAACCCCCTCCACATACACACAGCCCCCAACACACACACACACAGCCCCCACACAACCCCCTCCACACACACAGCCCCCAACACACACACACAACTCACAACACACACACAGCCCCCTACACACACAGAGCTCTCTCCAAACACATAGCCCCCTCCACATGCATCCCCCAACACCCGCAGCTAGCTCCTTCCATGCAGTCCCCCCAGATCGCCCAACACACACACGCAGCCCCCTCCACATCCAATTCCACACAGCCCCTTCCACACACACACAGCCCCTTCCACACACATAAACACAGCCCAACAGCTAGTCCCCTTCCACATAGCCTCCCCACAGCTAGCCCCCAACGCATGCACACAGCAGCCCCCTTCCACACACACAGCCCCCCCGCTAGGCTCCAGCACACACACGGCAGCCCCCCTCCACACACACAGCCACCTCAACAACACACACAGCTCCCTATTCACACACTCCCAACTACCCTCCCCCTAGCCTGGAGGGACCTGCACTAGAGCCACCAACCAGGAACTAAAGCAAGGGGTGCGGAGGGTGGGGGTGGGGAGGAGGCAGGGGCAGCATTCAGGGTGTGTGTGTGTGTGTGTGTGTGTGTGTGTGTGGAAGAGTAACACTAGGAGACACAAAAGGTGGCATAATTGCCCTGGGAGCAGCACTGCTCGGCAAGCCCCTTTCTGCTGGGTGTCGATGCCTCAGGCCCGGTGTACCCCGCGGCGGAGCCAACGGGGCTGGGGCTAGACGTGAGCAAACCATCCAGCCAGCTGCATGGCCTTTCGGGGGTTAGCTGCAATCAGGGACATGCTCACAGACAGAGGATTAGGAGAGGGGAAACACAACCAGGCAGGGGAAAGAAACTGCATTTCCAAGGTGTCTTAGAGGGCACCGGGAACTACGGGGAGAAAATACAGAGCAGGCCAAGAGAGTGTCAAACCCAGTGAGCACAATTCCTCCTGACAAAGTGCTGAGACCCCCCCCAAGGGCTGGGCTCTCCCAAACCCCAGGCCTCAGCACGGGCCCTGCTTCTGCAGTTCCTTGCTTTTGTTTTCCAGCAAATGTGACTATTTTTCCTGTATTTGCTCTTCCTGAAATTTTTAATTCCAACAACAAATAAATAGACACAGCCAGTCTCTGTGCAGCACCTGGAAGTGCTAATTGTGGTTTAGAGCAAGGGGCTGGGAGCCAACATTCCTGGGTTGTATCCCAAGCTTTGGGAAGGGAATGAGGTCTGGTGGGTTACAGCAGGGGGGCTGGGAGCCAGGACTTCTGGGAGGGGAGTGGGATCCAGGGATCAGAATAGGGGGATTGGGAGCCAGGACTCCTGGGCTCTATCCCTGGCTCTGGAAGAGGAGTGGTCTCTGCTGGGTTCTTGGGTTTTATCTTCAGCTCTAGGAGGGAAGTGGCGTTGAGTGGTTACAACCTGGGGGGCACGTCCCTCCCCTCCCAGAACTCGGGATAGAGCCCAGGAGTTCTTTCCCAGTCCCGCTACTGTAACCACTAGACCGTACTCCCTTCCTGTTACAGTCAGGGCATGTGCCCCATAATTCTTCCTGGGCTGTCCCTCCTCACCATGGCTGGACTGGGGGTGACACACGATAAGAGGAAGAGGAGGAAAGCAGAGACAATGGGTCCCCCAGCCTGCCATGGCGCCTGGGCCAGCAGGGGACCTGGCACAGCACCGAGAGGATAAGACAGAGTGGTAGCTGTGCACTGCAGCCAGCCAGCCAGTCCCCAGACACTGAGCCATGGGCGCTAACGAGGGGAAGTTTAACGGGATTAGGCACGCTTTCGCAGCCAGCCAAAGCAATTGCTCTCAGGGACGCCCTGTCATCTGGAGTTGGCGCAACGTTGCTCCTTTCACACTAGGTGGGCATGTAGCCTGGGCAAAACCATGACTGGCTGCCATGTCAGCTTGAGGGAACAGGCTGAGCTGCCTGCTGCTGAGTCTTTGTGCCAGGTCAGAGGGGACCTAGGGTGTGGGCTGAGCATCTCCTAGGGAGGATTTCAGCTTCAGCAAGCCACCCCCACCCCCAGCGTGATGGGGCAAGGAAGTTTGGGCTGTAACCTGCTCCTGCAGCACAATCGGGTGCGGGTGAGAGCAGAGCCATGGGGTAGGACAGCCCTGCTGGGTAAGGCACCCAACAAAGGAGTGGGGGGAGGGTGGCCTCAGCAACCACTGGACACGTGAGTTTTGGGTCTACAGGCACACTTTGAGTAAGGATTGGGAGATCCTGTATCAATGCAGGGGGAGACAGGGCATCACTAGAAACCACTCCCCTCCCAGAGCTGAGATACCATCCAGGAGTCCTGGCTCCCAGCCCCCTCCCAGGGCTGGGGAATAGAACCCAGGAGTCCTGCCCCCCACCCCCATCTCACCCACTAGATTCCACTCCCAGGGCAGAGAATAGAGTCCAGGAGTCCTGGCTCCCATTCCAATGCCCTAGGTATTGGGCTATGCTGTGCCCCACACAGGGGAGTTGATCCCCAGGGCTGTGAGGAAGGGATGTGGCTGATGAGGAGCAGCTCCTTGGCTGTGTGTAAAGCCAGTCCCAGGCAGGGCAGCGCAGACAGCACCAAAGGCTCTCTGTGCCGGTGTCTCTGTCCGTGCACCAAACACAATCTAGGTCACTGTGAATCCCAGCCCCTTAGAAATTAGCGCGTGCCAACGCCAGCCTCCCACCTGCTGCATGGCTCTGGGCTCAGCCAGCCGACGAGAGGGAGCCTTCCAGCGTGTGTGAGGGCGCATGGGGATGTGTGTGTGAGACAGGGAGAAAGAGTGCGTATCCATGAGCATGTATCTCCTTGTGTGTGTGGAAGAGAAAATGTCAGTGTGTGTGAGTGCATGTATCTCTGTGTATGCGTGAGAGCACATTTGTATCTCTGCGTGTGTGTGCATCTCCGTGCACCTCCCTGTGGCTATATCTCCATGTATCTCCATGTGGCTATATCTCCATGTGCGTGTGAGTATGCATGTCTGTATACCTCTGTGTGTGTGTGTGTGAGAAAGTGTAGTGTGTGTTTCTCTCTGTGTGAGTGTGCATGCAGGCATCTCTGTGTGTGCACGTGTGCATCTCTATGTGAGCTAGCATATGTATCTCTGTGTGTATGAGAGCGTGTGTATCTCTGTGTGTGTATCTGTATGTATGAGAGTGCGTGTGTCTCTGTGTATGTGAGTGTGCATCACCATCTGTGCATGTGAGAGAATGTACATGTGTGTATCTGTGAGAAACTGTGTGTGTGCATGTATCTGTGTGTGTGTATTTGTGTGTGAGAAAGTGAGTGTGTATGTCTATCCATGTGAATTTGAACACGTGTCTCTATCTGTATGTGCGAGAGCAAGTGTGTGTATCCAGGTGCTGGGGGGAGCCAACAGGGGAGGGTTTGTTTGCAGGAAAGGAGGGGGCAGGATCATCCCCTACGGTATATGCCCCAGGTTCTGTGCTGAAGCTCCCAGCCCTTCTCTCAGGCTCCAGCTCCCCCTGCTCTAACTACTAGACCCCATGGCCCTCACGGAGCTGGGGACAGAACCCAGGAGTGCCGCTGCCCAGCCCCCCACTCAGCTAGTTCTTTTTGGGGCATCTCCTCCCTGCCTCCCCAGTGACAGGAAGGGTGGGGCAGGTCCCTCATGGCAGCGCTGGGGCAGGATGCCCATCTGTGCCCATTCTTTGAAGGATCCTTGGGAGTCTAAGAGGAAGGGCCTAGCGAGGTGTCCTTGGCAGTGAAAAGTCCTGCTCCCCGCACCCCGCCCGGCGCAGGAATCACTGATCAAAGCCACCAGAGATGGCTCAGGGGGCACGAATCAGAACCAGGGCCCAGCCTGTGTAGTGCCGAGAGCGCCAGGGGAGATGTGGGCAGGAGGAGGGCTGGGGAATGGAGAGACACGATAGAAAGGTTGGCTCAGGGGTCAGATCTATAGCAGGGGGATATGATGGTAGTCCTGTGCCAAGATCAGGGCTACAGTGTGCGGATGTTCCTGTGCCACCATCATGTCTCTGGCTCTGGGGAACATGGTTGTGTCCCCGAGCTGGGATCAGGTCTATAGCAGGGGATGGGATGTGGTTGTCACCCCACACCACGAGCAGGTCTGTAGCAGCAGGGGACAGGGGGTTGTCTACCCACACCACGAGCAGGTCTATAACGGGCGGGTGGGGGGACCGGCGGCTGTCTCCCCACAGCACAAGCAGGTCTATAGCAGGGGGGCGGGGGGGACAGGCAGCTGTCTCCCCACAGCACAAGCAGGTCTATAGCTGGGGGGACAGGGGGTTGTCTCCCCATACCACGAGCAGGTCTATAGGAGCGGGGGACAGGGGTTTGTCTACCCACACCACGAGCAGGTCTATAATGGGTGGGGCGGACAGGCGGTTGTCTCCCCACACCACGAGCAGGTCTATAATGGGTGGGGGGACAGGCGGTTGTCTCCACACACCACGAGCAGGTCTATAGCCGGGGGGGGGGGACGACAGGCGGTTGTCTCCCCACACCACAAACAGGTCTATAGCCGGGGGGGGGCGACAGGTGGTTGCCTCCCTACACCACGAGCAGGTCTATAGTGGGGGGGACACCGGCGGTTGTCTCCCCACACCACGAGCAGGTATATAGCAGGGGTGGGAGGACAGGCGCTTGTCTCCCCACACCATAAGCAGGTCTATAGCGAGGAGGGACCGGCGGCTGTCTCCCCACAGCACGAGCAGGTCTATAGCTGGAGGGGAACAGGCAGTTGTCTCCCCATACCAAGAGCAGGTCTATAGCAGCAGGGAACAGGTGGCTGTCTCCCCACACCACGAGCAGGTCTATAGTGGGCGGGGGGGGAGGACGAGGACCGGCGGCTGTCTCCCCACAACACGGGCAGGTATATAGCAGGCGTGGGGGGACAGGCGCTTGTCTCCCCACACCACGAGCAGGTCTATAGCAGGGGGGGACAAGCGGCTGTCTCCCCACACCACGAGCAGGTCTATAGCTAGGGGGGACCGGAGGTTGTCTCCCCACATCACGAGCAGGTCTATAATGGGTGGGGGGGACAGGCGGTTGTCTCCCCACACCACGAGCAGGTCTATAGCCGGGGGGGACGACAGGCGGTTGTCTCCCCACACCACAAACAGGTCTATAGCAGCGGGAGACGGGCGGTAGTCTCCCCACACAAAGAGCAGGTCTATAGCAGGGGGGACAGGCGGCTGTCTCCCCACACAACAAGCAGGTCTATAGCCGGGGGGGGAACAGGCAGTTGTCTCCCCACACCACGAGCAGGTATATAGCAGGGGTGGGAGGACAGGCACTTGTCTCCCCACACCACGAGCAGGTCTATAGCGGGGGGGACAGGCGGCTGTCTCCCCACACCATAAGCAGGTCTATAGTAAGGGGGGACCGGCAGCTGTCTCCCCACAGCACGAGCAGGTCTATAGCTGAGGGGGACAGGGGGTTGTCTCCCCACACCACAAGCAGGTCTATAACGGGCGGGTGGGGGGACCGGCAGCTGTCTCCCCACAGCATGAGCAGGTCTATAGCTGTTGGGGAACAGGCGCTTGTCTCCCCACACGACGAGCAGGTCTATAGCTGTTGGGGAACAGGCGCTTGTCTCCCCACACCACGAGCAGGTCTATAGCAGAGGGGGAAGACAGGCGCTGTCTCCCCACACCACAAACAGGTCTATAGCGGGGGAGGGAGACAGGCGGCTGTCTCCCCACACCACAAACAGGTCTATAGCGGGGGGGACAGGCGGCTGCCTCCCCACACCACGAGCAGGTCTATAGTGGGCGGGGGGGGGGAGGACGAGGATCAGCAGCTGTCTCCCCAGACCACGAGCAGGTCTATAGTGGCGGGAGACAGGCGGCTGTCTCCCCACACCACAAACAGGTCTATAGCAGCGGGAGACAGGCGGCTGTCTCCCCACACCACGAGCAGGTCTATAATTACGGGGGACCGGCGGTTGTCTCCCCACACCACGAGCAGGTCTATAGCGGGGGGGGGGGGGGGGAGACAGACGGCTGTCTCCCCACACCACAAACAGGTCTATAGCAGCGAGGGACAGGCGGTTGTCTCCCCACACAAAGAGCAGGTCTATGGCGGGGGGGGGACAGGCGGCTGCCTCCCCACACAACAAGCAGGTCTATAGCTGGGGGGCGACGGGGCGACAGGCGGCTGTCTCCCCACACCACGAGCAGGTCTATAGCGGGGGTGGGGAGGGGACCGGCGGTTGTCTCCCCACACCATGAGCAGGTCTATAGTCGGGGGGAGGGGGCGGGGGGACAGGCAGCTGTCTCCCCACACCATAAGCAGGTCTATAGCGGGTGGGGGGACAGGTGGTTTTCTCCCCACACCACGAGCAGGGAGATGGAGACAGGCGGTTGTCTCCCACCCACGAGCAGGTCTATAGCAGGAGAATGCCGTTGCCTCTGCGCCAGGTCTACAGTGGGGGACGTAGTTGTGTCCCCCATGCAGGATCAGTGCTCTCGCAAGGGCCGAGTTCAGTACAGGGAGCTCGTGGCTCCTTGGCTCCAGGGAAGCGGTGCAGCCAGCCAACCAATCCTTTCTGCTCCAGTTGTTGCACTGTGCGAAGCCAAAGCCTTGGAAGACTCTAGACCCGCACTCCATTTCATCCCCTTGTGCAGACAGGCGGCTGTGCTGGGGCCATGAGACACCCCCAGCTGCACAGCTTCCCCCTCCCTGGAATAGCTCAGCCCTGCCCCCAGCCCACCTTTGATCCCTGCCGGGCGCAGCTGCTTGGGCAAAGCCTGCAGCGCGTCTCATTTCCCTTTCAAATCACAGGCCTAAGCAAAAGCACCTAATATCCCTCCTGTAATTACCTGGCTTAGAGAGGCGTTTGTGCTGGAAATGTCAATAGAAGTGGCAGGCACTCGGCGCTCATATCTCCCCCTGGTGGGGCCAGCCGGTCAGCCCCTAATCCCACCCCCCATCCATTCACTCTCTGTGTGAAAGGGAGGAAGAGCTAGTGCAGGATCCATATGCTGAGAGCAAGGCAGGGCAGCATGTGGACAGGGTGGGTGTGCAAATGGGCAGGGAAGCTAGTGCACGTGTGAAAGAGAAAGGCAGACACACACGCATGCACCAGGCCAACCCCCACACGTGCATAACAATGCACACACAAAGTACTAGCCCCTCCAGGCACGCACACACCTGGTGTAGCACACACATGCACTATCACACGTACATAAAGTAACACACACGCACATGTGCTATCTCACACACACACACAGGGTATAGCGCACACATCACAGACACAGGGTGTAACACACACATGAACTATCACACACACACAGGCTGTAGTGCACACATGCATGGACTATCACAGACACTCATGGTATAGCACACACATGCTCACCCGTGATAAGCTCACACATACCAAAGCCCCATGACGGTCCTTGCAGGGACCTGACCCTGAGTACCTGCCACTGCAGTTATCTGCTGCCCTGCGAACACTGTGAAAAAGACACCTTGTGTTTGAGGGGGCTCCCCAGTCGCTAGCCAGGAGGTTCCCATAATACTTTGTCTACAGGCGACATCACATCCATTTAATGTACACTGGGGGACAGGGTCTGGAAAATGCAGCCTAGAATCTGGCCTGAGGGGCTGGGGGCAGGTTCGGCCTGGGGTGACTGGCTACAGGGTGTGTGGCTGGGGCTGGATTGAGAGATAAACAGATGCCATACAGCCCCAGCAGGGCTGCGGTTGGAGCGAGCTGTGGGGGGCTGCGATCCATTTGTGGGCTCTCCAAGGGGAGGCCAGCAGCCAAGGCGAGGTGGGGGGGACCCACATGCCCAGGGATTCCAGGCCAGCTCCAGCCTCCACTGCAGCTAATTGTCTGGGAAATGACCCATTAGAGGCAGCACAAGGACATTAGGTCTCATTAGTCTAGTCCTGCTCAGAATAACTGCTGCCGCCATATGTGGAGGGGGGCAGAGACTGCACCTCTCTCTAGCTCCCATGTTGGGGGGCATCTCCACCTGCCCTCCCAGCATCCCAGTCTGCTGGGGGTCATCTCCTGGGAACAAATGTCCCACATAGCCTCTACTGCCCAACCCTTCCTCTCTCCCGCTTTTCAGCCCACGTCCCCTCCTGCCACGAAAACCAGCCTGTGCACTTGGAGCACAATAATTGGGTCTCTGCTCTCAAACCCACAACTCTGCTGTCCGCCCCCAGCCCCAGCTACCAACCCCTCCAGCCACTGCCCCCTACAGCCCCAGCTACCAGCCTCCCCATCACTGTGCCCCCAGGCCTCCCCAGCCACTGTCCCCCACAGCCCCAGCTACCAGCCCCCCCATCACTGTGCCCCCAGGCCTCCCCAGCCACTACTCCCACCCCAGCCCCCTCAGTCACTGCCCCCCCACAGCGCCCACTACCAGCCCCCAGACTCTGCCCCCTCAACTTCCAGGCTCACCATGGACTCCCTACACACTACTCCCTCCCCATGATTCCCCCCAGCCACTAGATCCCCTCCTGCTCCCTCATTGGGTCCCCATGGACCCCCCTACTGCAATCCCCATACCTCACAGGCACCTGCAGCCACCAAGCTCCCCACCGTCCCAGAACCTAGGCCCACGATGGACACTCAGCCACTGCCCCCCCTACGAGCCATCCCCAAACCACTGGGCTCCTCCTCACTGCTCCTTTCCTGGGCCCCACAAACACTGGGGCTCCCGCCTCCCCAGGCTCCCTGAGCCACCAAGATCTCCCCTCCCCACAGGCCCCCAGAGCCTCCCACCCCTGAGATCGCTCCTCTCCGTAGCCCCCCAGATTCTCCAGCAACCAGGACCACCTGTCTCTGGGCCCCCCCAGCCATGTCTCTCTCTCTGCCCTTCTGAGCGAGGGGGGAGGGAGGCCACTAATGAGCCCCAGAGCTCCCATCACTGCAGTACTCCTGAATCTCTGCCGTTTCCATGGCAACCCTAATACCCAGTGCCCTCCCTCCACCAGCCGGATGCCTGCCCTCCATGAGAAGGATGCCTGCCCTCCAGATGAGAAGGGGGGTTTAACCCCTTGCATGCTGCAGCTTCCCACCTGAGCGACAATGGCTGCAGGGGCTGCACAGGAGGGGGTGTTCAACTCTCACCCTCCTGCTACCCGTATTACAGACGCAATGCAGCCAATGGGCCCATCCAGCCGGGATCCCTTCTGCCCTCCCCCTCCCCCAGCTCAGACCTATGGGCCCATCCAGCCTGGCCACCCTCTTCCCCACCACCCCTCCAGCTCAGCCATCCAGCCTGGGATCCCTTCTCCGCTCAGTGCTAACATAGCCTGGAGACGGAACACCCTCCCACCCCCCAGCACAGGACAATCCCTGGCTGGAGGCAGGCCTTTCTTCCTGACCCCAGCTCCCATGTCCCTGCCCAGTAACCCCTGTGATGGTCAGAGTGGCTGCAGGGGAACCAGAAACATGGAGCACACAAACACAGACACCGCCTCCCAGAGGTGCTGAAACTAGGGGTGCTGAAGGGGCTGCCGCACCCCCGGCTTGAAGTGGCTTCCATTATATCCAGGGTTTGCAGTTTTGTTTAAAGGCTCAGTGCCCCCGCTATACAAACTGTTCCAATGCCACCTCCAGCCATTGGGGTGAAACACCGCACCTCGCACCCAGTCCCTTGAGGCTGGACTAGGGGCCAAAGGCCCCAGCTCCTGTCCCCCACCCCCTGAGCCAGCCAGTCCCCTGCCCTGGGGGTGGGTCCCAGAGGCCCATGTGCCCTTCTCTGTAGAATGTCCTCTGTCACAAGCCCGGGCCTGTTGCACATGCACACACACACACACACGTGCACACTCACACGCACACACACAAGCGCGCGCCCCCTTATGGATCCTCTCACCCAAGAGAGTTCAGCTCTCAAACAAACAGCTCTTTACAACAAACTGTATTTACGCCTCATAAGGCTGGGAAGAGCAGCCTAATAAATTCCCCTCCCGTGTATTGCAGCCAGTCGGACGAAGCTGACGCTCGCTCTCTCTGTTCATCTCCCCCCCCAACCCCAATTCCCAGGGAAATCACTTTCGCTCGGCCCCGGAATTCAATTGCGCTGTGTCTATCGGAAACGCACGCGCTCCCTGTGTCATACTTCATGAATTACAGAGTGCTCTCCCTTCACGCCAGAGAGATTCGGTGCACAGAGCCACCCTCCCTCTGCCCCTTCCCCCGCCCCCCCCAGCGCTACTCTGGGATTGCAGTTGCAGCTACGAAATTACTGACTTTAGGGCAACATCTCATGGCATCTCCCAATGCCCCAACGCATCAGCCCCAAGGGCCCATCCAGCCTGGTATCCCCTTCCCCTGCCTCCCCAGATCAGCCTCAGGGGCCGATCCAGCCTGGTATCCTCTGCCCCTGCATCCCCAGGTCAGCCTCAGGGGCCCATCCAGCCTGGTATCCCCTGCCCCCGCCTTCCCAGGTCAGCCCCAGGGGCCCATCCAGCCTGGCATCCTCCCTGCCAGCAGACGTCAATATGGGTGCTTCTGAGAAAGAATGCTTAATTCTCGGATCCCTGGGAAACACCACACGGAAGGGGGCAAGGCTCCTTTCTGAGTGCTGGAGATGATCCCCCAGTGCTCTGAAGCCTGGATTTAATTACACCAGTGCCAACACCTGGCATCTCACTAAGCCAGGCCAGCTAGCAGAGGCTGTGCTGGGAGTCATGAGTCTATCCCCTGCTGTGGAAGGTCAGTGGGTCTAGTATCTAGAGCTGGGAGTCAGGACTCCTGGGTTCTAGCCCCAGCTGTGGGAGGGCAGTGGGTCTAGTGTCTAGAGCTGGGGCCTGGGAGTCAGGACTCAGGGGCTCTTTTCACAGCTCTGTAGCTACAACTTCCTTCCCAGGGGCTTATAGACTCTTCAGTGGTTACCAAGTCTGGAGCTGGGCTCAGCTCCACAGTGATGGACATCTCAGAAGTAGAACAGAAGCCGGCCTTTGGCTGGAGATAGATAGCAGGTAGATGATGGAGGTCAACGGAGAAGTACAAAGCCCATGGCATATTGGGCCCCATGGAGCTGCACATTCACTAGCTCTGTGGGACGCAGGGCCTGTGAGGGTCTCAGGTTAGCTGGGGCTCTGGACAGTGACCCTGGCCCCCGTGAGCCACAGCGAGCCACGTGGGGAGCAGCAATTAATTAATAAAACCATCTGTGCGTGAGGCCCATAAATCCTTGGGCTGCTGTAACCTGGAGCAGGACATACCGTAAATAGTGTCACGGTGCCATAACCATGGGCCCGAGCTGGGGCTGTGTTGATTAGCATATTAAACTGCATGCTTGAGTAATAATTAACGAGCGGTTTAATGCCATAAATCGCCTGCTGGCTGGGAATTCAGGGAGGCCACCAACTGTTTGCCAGAGGGATGGAAAGCAGGGCAACTGTCCTGCCAAGGATGGAGCAGACACCCAGATCCTGCCCACTAATGAGCCTGGTCTCCTGCTGTAACCACTAGAGACCCCTCCCAGAATTGGAATAGAACCCAAGAATCCTGGCTCCCACTAGCCCCCACTCCCCTCGTAGAGCCAGGGACAGAACCAGGAGTCCTGGCTCTCAGATCCTCCATCTCCTAGACTTGCAGTACATTCCCTCATTCCCTCCTGTGCCCTCCCCCACACCCCACAGATTTGCAGTACTTTCCCCCAGTCCCTCCTATGTCATACCCCCACCACACCCCAAGGCAGCAGGGTCATGCTTTCCAGGATTGTGTCCCCAGCCAGCTGTCAGGGCCTCTGTCCCTTGGATTCTGTGTGTGTCCAGTGAGCCAGGACGGACAGACCAAAGTCCCCTGTCCCCCACCGGGGAGGAATCTGTCCTTGCTTTGATGTGCGCCTGCAAACCCTGCCTCCCCCTGCTCTCCCTGCTGGATACTGCAGGCTCAGCATCTGCCTGCTCGCTGGGGGAATTCGAGGGGCTGCTCTGCCAGAGCTTAATGACAGAAGAGCAGACAAGGGAGAGGGGCACGTTGGCATGGCCAGGGAGATACTCGCCTCCCTCTGTCTCCATCTTAGGGCAAGAGGGGTCTGGGGATCCCACATCTGCATTATGGGGAAGGTAGATGAGGAATGAAAGAGTGAGAGGACTGGAGAGAGCGGGGAGGTGGAAATGGAGAAGAGGAGGCAAGGTGGGGGGAGGGGAAGGGAGAGAAGGGGAGGGAATGAAAGGAAGAAGGAGAACAAGAGGAGAAGGAGACAAAGAAGGAAGCCAAGGAGGGACGGAGAAGAGGGACTGGGGGAGGGGAAGGAAAATGGCAGAGAAAGGGAGGCAGCGAAGAAAGAAGAATGTGAAAGTGGGGTAAGAGAAAAGGGCAGGAGAAAAGGGGAAGAGAGAGATGGAGACAAAGGAGTGACAGAGAGAGGGAAGGGAAAAAGAGAAAGGAGGGAGAGAAATCCTTGCAGAGATAGTGGGATGGGAGGAGGGGGCAGCACCTGTCCTGCACACCCCGCAAGGCCCCCCATAAGGTGAGGGGAGGGGTTGCCCCATGCCATTAACCATGCACAGTTGGCAAGGTGTCATGGGTCTGAAGGCTATATTGGGGGGAGATGATCTTAATCCCACACTCACCTCCCACGGCCTGGATGAGCCAAGGAAGCGAGCACAAACCCAACAGGTTAGACACACCTCCTTGCAGCACAGCGCCCCCCCCATGCTGGGGCCAGCACTGACCTAGAGGAGACTTCCCCCTAGTGAGCTGCCTCACCCCCTAGCGCCATGCTGGGGCACTGGGGTCAGAACTGACTCTGAGGGGACAGCACCCCCTCCATCCCTCCCTCCCTTCACCTCAGCACTGACCCACCTGGGAGAGTGCTCCCGGGGGGGTCTCCCATCCAAGCCCCGAACAAGGCCCCAGGCTGCTTAGCACAGACTCCCACCTGGTCAGGCTCTCAGGCCCTTTCAGCACCAGGGCCAGCTCCAGCACCGCTGGCAGCCAAGGGAGAGAGCAAACCTCGGCTGCAGATCCCCATGCCCAGAGCCCCCCTGCTTCACTTGGCCACAACTGCAGCTGTGGAGGGGGAGGGGGGTTAAGGGGGCAAGCAAAGCTGCAGGCAAAATCCACCGCCAAGCACTGTCTTCCTGAGTAACTGAATCCCCCTTGGCTTTGCAGAGACCTGCCCAGGCCTTTCACTCCCAGCCAGGCAGAGATGCTGGCAGCATGGGGGCACCCACACTGTCAGGGGCAGCTAAGAGTGGGAGCTGTTTGCTCCAAAGAGGTGCTAGAGGAAGAGCCACCATGGGCAGGCTGGAAGCCCCCCACAAGAGCACTTCCTTTCACACTAGGTCAGAGCAGTTACCCATTGCTCACATCGAGCCCATGCCCAGGGGGGACTGGAGGACCCCTTGTACAGTCAGGTCATGGCGGGGCTGTCTGGGTCCTGAGCACACACACCCTGCTGACCTGGCTAATCCAAGTTGAGCTCATCACTAGGCCTAGGCCCAGGCCTGGCTCATTAGCTAACAGGGGTAGGGGCCTGGCTCAAGATGGACAGAGACTGGAATAATAGCAACACTGAAACAGGGCCAGGACCAGGGGATAGAACCCAGGAGTCCTGACTCCCAATGCCCCCACTCTAACCACTAGATCTCCTACCCTCCCTGAATAGCGACAGAACCCAGGAGTCTTGGCCCCCCTAGCCCCAATCCAGTCCACCAGACCCCACTCCTTTCCCCTCCTCACATAGGAGATAATCCTGCCGCCTGGACAGGGGGAACTGACTGCAGTAATCAGAGAGGCAGGAAGCGGGGCGCTCTGGACATGATGGAGAAGGCCAGGTGTGTGGGGATCTGGGGGGATGCTGGAAGGACACCCCAATGTGGGTGGTCCTAGCCCGATGCCCCACTCTCCACAGGCTATCCATGGGCAGGGGTGGGGGTTCAGTGCTCCCAGCAGCCACCAAGCACCAATCAGCCAGCTGGGCAGCCCAGGTGTTACATATTGTGCAGGGCGGGGAGAGCAACCTACTTACCACGACAGGCAGCCCCCCCCTCCCAAGCTGGTCTCTTTTTCATCCCTCCCTTCATCTCCATGCCCCCTCCCCGCCATCTTCAACAGGATGTAAAGCCAAGCACTAAAGAGACCACATAATCCATTCCCAGAGACTGGGGGGACCTACCCCTTCTCCCAATGGCACAGCCCCCCCTCACCAGTACCCACCCCCCATCAGCTGTGAGCACACACCAGCTTCTAGGGATCCAGGGGGTCAAGGATGGGGGGGTCCAGCAACCAACAGGAAGTGTCTTAGTGGTGGGGATGGGAGCCAGGACTCCTGGGTTCTATCCCCAACTCTGGGAGGGGGGTGAGATCAGGTGGGTCAGAGGAGGCGGGACTGGGTTCCATCCCTGGATCTAGTAGGGCAAGTCCCTTCCACTCTCTGTGCCTCAGTTTCTTCCTCTGTACAATGGAGTTACCGATACCTATCTCCTCACCGGTGGGTGTGAGTTAGCTCTTCGGAGCCCTCTCTGATCCGCAAAGCAGGAAGGAGTAATGGGGGGTGCGGGGGGGGAATTCGCCCTGAGTGTAATGCTGCCCTCCAAGCATCAATGTCTCACTCTGTCACCTGGGACCATCCCATCCCCACACATGTGGGGTAGGGGCTAGATAGCTGACAGGGTGCTGCATGATTGGGGGGATTGTGTTTGTAAAAGGCAGCTAGTGCTTCCACCCCCAAGACTCATTTCCCTCCCCCAGCGCTCCCCCACACTCCCCCCTCCCCCATGCTCCCCTAACACTCACCCCCATCCCCACACCTGACTCCAGCGCTCCCCCATACTCCCCCCCAGTGCTCCCCTCACCCCCAACCCCACACGTGACTCCAGCACTCCCCCCACACCCTCTCCAGTGCTTCCCTCAACCCCATCCCCACACCTGACTCCAGCGCTCCCCCCATTCCCCCCTGCCCAGTGCTCCCCTCACACGCCCCCCATCCCCACACCTGACCCCAGCACTCACCCCCTCTGCCCACACACTCCCCCTCTCCCCACAGCCAGAGTGGGGCTGGGCACAGCTGGCACAACCCCCCACAAACCCACGCTTCAGCTCACTTGCTCAGAGAGTGCGAAGGTTCGGGGGCACTGCCCTGGGAATGGGCGGAATCGTGCCCAGGGGAGGGAACAATTGCCCTGGGGGATGGATGCTTTGGGGGCAGAGGGGAATGAGAGGAGTTCGCCAGGGCTCAGCTGATGGTGAGTGGGGCTGAAATGGATGCTAATGTGTGGGAGGGATACTGGCCAGGAAGAACAGGGGGTTCCCCCAACCCCAATCCACATTCCAAGTGCATGAGGGTTCAGGCAGGCAACTAGCACCATGTGGGGCATAGAGACCCCTGGACACATGAGCGGAGTTTGTTCAGGGTCAGGGCAGCAGCCATCAGTGCCCCCACCCGTTTGAGATCTGAGATTAGTGTGCCAGGCTCAGCTAGGGCACCCAGTAAAGACGACGCATTGATGGCAGGGCCCTCCCCGCTTTCCTCCCCCTACCCACAACACGAGTTTGCCGGGGCTCAGGTATGGAACAAACCAAAGGGGATGCATTGACAACAGGACCCTCCCCGCCATTCCCACCCCCTCACCCATAACATACATTTGTCAGGGCTCAGAAAAAGTGCCAAGGAACCCGCAATACAGCTCTCCACCCTCAAAATCTGAGACAGGTTTGCCAGGACTCAGCTATACAGACCAGAGGGGATGCATTGACCCCACGACACCATACACAACCTGTGACATAAATTTGCCAGGTCTCAGCTATACAGACCAGAGGGGATGCATTGACCCCAAGACCTATACCCAACCTGTGATACAAGTTTGCTAGGGCTCAGCTGGCAATGCCAGCAGGGCAGGGATGAGCTGAAAAGTTGACTAGGTACAAGAAGCTCTCTTCATGACACTCCAGATGACCAGCAATGCCTGGCTGGGGTCCCTCCCCTGCCCTTCCTGAAAGCAGTGGGGGGCTGGGGACAGGGATGGGAGGGAGGAGGGATATGGGGTGTGTGTGGAATTCCAGGAGTGGAGGAGAAGGGTGAGATCAGAAGAGGGAAGGAACCCTGGGGGAGGGGAGCGGGATTCATCAATGACAGGAAGGACTGGAGAGATCCATGGGGAGAGGGAGCCACTGGGGAGAAGGGAGGAGGAGATACTGGGAGGGGAAATAGGGTTGGATACTGGGGGATGCACTGTGAGGGGAGGGTGAGGAAGAGGAGATCCGATGGGGGCAGAGGGAGGGAGGTATCATGAGTGTAGGGCGGGGAGGGGAGGAAGGGGATACCAAGATGGGAGGGGATACTAGGAAGACGAATGCACTGTGAGGGGAAGAGGGAGAGAGGGGACACAGGGAGGGAAGAGGGGAGGTGGGGATACTGAGGAGAGAGACCATGAGGGGCAGGATTGCATGCCATATGGGGAAGGAGGGAGGGATACCAGTAGGTGAGGGGGCCTCACCTACTTTGCGTGCTGCAGGTAAGGAAGGGTGTGTGGTAAATGGCAAGAGGCACTATGTGTGGGAGGAGGAAGGAAAGGTGGGATACCATGGAGGAAGGGAGCTGCTCAATTACCATGCCCACTGCAGGTGAGGAAAGGTGTGTGGTGGATGGCAGAGGATGCTGTGTGGGGGAGGAGGGGATACCAACAAGGGCGGAGGAAGTGGATAGCAGAGGGGATACCAGGGAGGAGGGGTCCTCACCTACCATGGCTGCCATGGGTGAAGAAGGGTATGTGTCTGAGGGTTATGGGCAATGTGCAGGAGATAGAAAGGAGGGGATACTAGGGAAGGTTATGGGGGGGTGGGGACGGAGGGGATACCGGAGAGGATACCAGGGAAGGTTATGGGGGGGAAGGAGGAAGGGATACAGGAAGGGATACCAGGGAAGGTTATGGCGGGGGGGGGGAGGGGAAGGAGGAGGGAAATACTAGAGAGAATACCAGGGAAGGTTATGGGGTGCGGGGGAAAAAGGAGGGGATACCAGAGGAAGGAAGAGTCTCTGCCATGGGTGAGGAAAGGTGTGCAGTTGATGGCAATGGGCACTGTGCAGGGGGTCGGATGGTATGTGGAGGAGGCAGAAGAGCATACAGGGGGAAGAAGAGGACATCAGTGGGGAGGAAGGAGAGAATAACGGAAGAAAGGAAAACTCCCCCTTACTGTGGCCACCATAGGAGAGGAAGGGCCTGTGGTTGACAGCGATGGGCACTGTGTGGGTGCTGGGAAGGAGGAGATACTGGAGGATACCAAGGGAGGAAGGATGGTATGTGGAGGAGGGAGAAGGCTATACTGGGGGATACCAGGGGAAGGAGGGATATCAGAGGGGAGGGTGGAGGAGATACCAGGAGAAGAGAAGGGTCCCTACTTACTGTGACCACTGTGAGTGAGGAAGGGGATGTGACTGAAAGCAATGGGCACCATGAGAAATCTGGGAAGGAGAGGATACCAGGGAGGGAGGAGGGGATATTGGGGGAAATATGGATACTGGGGAGAGAGGAAGGAAAACTGGGGATGGAGGAGGAGAAGGAAAACAAGGAGATGGGGATATTGGGGAAAGAAGGGATACTCTTGGATACTGAGGAGAGAAGAGGGAACACAGGGGAGGGAAGAAGACATACCAGGGGAAGAGTAGCAGAGAGAGGAAAGGATATCTGGTGGGTATGGGGGGAGGGAGTAGGGGATATCAGGGAAGGAGGAGATACTGGGGAAGAAATAGGGGAGGGAGAAGGGCACACAAGGTGGCTATGGGGAGAAGATAAAGAATACCAAGGAAAGAGTAGATAACCAGGGGAAGAGCAGGGGAGAGAGGAGGGATACCTGGTGGATATGGGGAGAAGAAGGCATACTGGGGAGGGAGGAGGGGATACTGAGGAAGGAACAGGGGAGGGAGAAGGCAATACCTGGAGAATATGGGGGACAGAATGAAATACCGGGGGAGGGATACCTGGGGAAGAGTAGGGGAGGGAGAAGGGCACATCAGGTGCACATGAGCGGGAGAATAGAGAATATCGAGGAAGGACTAGGTAAAGGAGTAGGGGATACTGGGGGGAAGGAGGAGAGGGATGAGAGGTACCTGGTGGACATGGGGAGGAGTAGGGGATACCAGGGGAGGGAGAAAGGGATACTAGGAAGGAGGGGCTACTGAGGAAGGAAGAGGGGAGGGAGGCAGGGATATCTGGATATTGAGGGAGTAGGGGATACCAGGGGAGGAGGAGGAGGGAGAGAGGTGGGGATACCTGGTGGTTATTGGGGGACTATGGTACACCAGGGGAGGACGACGGAGGAGGGAGGCGGGGATACCTGGTGGATATTGGGGGGAGTAGGGGATACCAGTGGAGGAGGAGGGGGGAGAGAGGCGGAGATACCTGGTGGATATTGGGGGACTATGGTATACCAGGGGAGGAAGATGGAGGGGGAGGCGGGGATACTTGGTGGATATTGGGGGAGTAGGGAATACCAGGGGAAGAGGAGGGAAGGGAAGAGGGGATACCTGGTGGATATTGGGGGAGTAGGGGATACCAGGGGAGGAGGAGGAAGGAAGGGAGGAGGAGATACCTGGTGGATATTGGGGGAGAAGGGAATACCCGGGAAGGGATGAGGAGGGAGGGAGGCGGGGATACTTGGTGGATATGGGGGACAGTAGGAGATACTGGGGAGGGAGTTGGGGATACCAGGGAGAGAGAGGCGATATTGGAAGGGAACAGGGGATATCTGGGGAGGGTCCCCACTTACCATGGCCGCCACGGGTGAGGAAGGGTGTGCGGTTGATGGCGATGGGCACCGTGCCGTGCTTGTTGTGGAAGTGGTGCACGTGGTGTGTGGTGCTGAGGCTGGAGGACACTCGTGCCGCCCCAGCTGGCCCAGCCAGAGCCGCCAGCACCGCAGCCACGAGCACAGCCCATGGTGCCCCCTGCCCTGCGCCCCCACCCCTGCTCCTCCTCCTCATGGCGCAGGGCGCCGGGAAGGGGCGGGTGGCCCCCAGGGGAGTCACGGTGTCAGATCCCAGGCACGACGCCGTCCATACCGCGGGTTTGCTCACCGATGGGAGAAAAACACCTCCCAAATCACCAAAAATCCACCTGGCAAAAAACACCGAAAAGTGTGTGTAGGGGGGGGAAATGAAAAATTGTTAACCCCCCGTCAAAAAAAAAAATCCAAAGTGGTAAAAAAATAAACTCCGGGGTCAGATCCACGGATGGATGGCAGACGGCTCAGGACTCCTCTCCTCTCCTCCCCCACCTCCACTTCCACACTCCTTGATTCACAGAGAAGTCCCCATCCTTCAGTATCCGGCGGCAGCACTGTACATCCAGCTTCCCCTGGGAGGGGAGGACGGGAGTGGGACGAGGCGGGTGGGGAAGCATCAAAGGGTCCCCAACATCCAGGGAAAAGAGGAATGAGAGAAAAAAGCCAGAGGACTAGTGCAAAAAAAAAATTGAATAAATGAGGAAAAGATGGGTTTCAATTAGAGTCGTGCATCATCCTTCAAGGGGGGCAGGATGGAGGGATGGAGACAGATAGGAGAAGGAAGAGAAGAAAATAAACAAATGAAAAAAGCCAAGGGAAGGATGTGAAGAGGAAAAAAGCCTCTGAATTCAGGGCAGGGACATGGAGCCGAGGAGGCGTCAGGGCAAGCGATGGCTGGGGCGAAGGACTGCCGATGGAGGGGGCCGGCGAAGGAGAGATGGGGGTAAGAATTGCAGATGGAGGGGGGCTGGCGAAGGAGAAGAATGAAAAGGATGAAGGCGAAGGCAGTGCACCGAGAGAGAGAGCGAGAGGGGGGAGCCGAGTGGAATGGCACAGCGCTCGCTGGAGTGTGCTGCAGAGGAGAGGGACGGCTGGAAGGAGGGAGCGAAGAAGGGGGGTCGGCGGAGGGAGGGAGGGAGGGGATGGGGGGAGGACCAGAGCACCGAATCGCTCTGAAATCTAATGACAGCGTTTCCAAGCTCCTTAATTCATTGCACCTGGCACCCCCCCCAAGGCTCCTGAATTACTGAGGCGCCCCCGCCCCCCAGCCCTCCTTGCTTTCAAAGGGAGGGAGAGCTTGCGAGATCTCTTTACAGATGCACCTCTCTCCTCCCTGATCTCTTTCTCGCTCCCTAGCTCTCCTCCATCTTCAGTTCTTCCCCCGACCCCTAGCAGCAGCAGCAGCTGTGGACTGGAGTCCACCCCCTAGACCTTCACCCCCTCCCTGAGACCAGAACCGACCCCCTGTATCTTCACCTCCAGACAGCAGGACTGACCCCCTGTATCTTCAACCCCCCCCCGAGACCAGGACTGACCCCCTGTATCTTCATTGCTTCTCATTCTGGATCCCCACCCCTTTGCCTTTTGGGCAAGGTTGGGATGCAACCTACAGACTGAGTCCAGGCACAATATACCCACAACGCCTGATTATTTACCCACTCGCCCCCCCAAACTAAGATCTTCCCTCCCCTCTGTAGGGGAGAGAGACCCCCCCATGGGGGTCCTCTGCTGCATACTGCCCTTCCCCCATTCAAAGTGATCATATCTTCCCCCCAAACACCTTGTTCCCCAGCTCTGAGCTTCTGCACCCCACCCCAAACCCCACACACACACAGACACAAAGGTACACACACACACAAACAGAGGCATGCGCAAACACACACACACAGGTGCATGCACACACATACACAAGCACACGCACACACATAGAGGTGTGCACACACACACAGGCGTGCAAACACAAGAACAATGTTTTCTCTAGAGCAGTTTGCTTTTTTCCCCAGCTAGAGATTGCGGGGTATCACTGACAAATAATTAAATACTGTACACTGGGGGTGGTGGCCGGGGAAGGGGGGGAAGGGGGGGAAGGCTGTTTTTCTCCCCGTAGCCCAAGGCTAATGAAAAATCTGACGGAGATAAAAATACAGGCGGCTGTGGGACCAGAGGATGAGTGGGGGGAGGGCTGAGCACAGGCCCAGTGGAGGCAGGGGCAGGTGTGATGGCTTAGCTCTCCAGCCAACCCCCCTGCCCGGGGAATTTGTCCACTGGAGAGGCCAGGATCAGCCACACATACACACACACACTGCTCCTGTGCTGTGTCCCACAGCGCCCCCTGCTGGGACCAGAGTAGCTGGGAGCTCTCCCCACAACACCCCCTGTGGGAAAGGCCAGGCAGTGCAGGGCTGGGATTCCAGTGCAGCCCTGGCTTTGCTGATCCATCTTTGCCAAAGGTCACCGGCCTCCTGCTGTGTTTGTGGGGGACGCTGTGCAAACACCCAGGAGGCAGAGGCCTCGGGCAGCAGGGGCTGGGGCAGGCTGGGCTGACAAAGCCGGACATAGGGGCCCCATGGAGGGGCTGGGGGACAAGGATCAGACTCACTGAGCTCAGAGACGGGGGGCTGGACGGGCTGCGTGTGGAGCCAGGCTGCTGAGCCCAGGATTTATTTAGCACTGGATCAATGGCGATCAGAGCCGGATACTTCTGTGTCTCCAGAGCGGGGTAGGGGGAGCAGGCAGGAGAGTGAACCCCACTCACACACAGCCCTCCTCAATACACACAGCCCCCCACCAATGCACCCCCACTGCCAATGTACCCCCTGTGACGAAGTGGGACTGTTCTTAATGTTTCCTCTGAATAGTGTGGGGGTGCCTCAGTTTCCCCTAGGCAGTTCTTAAGTATCTAGGAGCGGGGTAAGGGTGTATGATCATTGCAGAGCCCTAGAGGGCAGATGTGTGCAGGGGTTTGGACCCAGACAATGGCCGACACCCTATTTCCTGGCCACTGATGGCCTGGGCCCTTCCCCCCTGCAAGGTGAGAGCTAAAGGGTTGGAGAACAAAGGAATCAGGTGACCTCCTGGCCCGGGACAGGGACAAAGCCCAGGGGAGGGGGGCTGGAGGGAATTTCAGTTTGGGGCTGGCTGGAGACATGGAGTGAAGGGCGGACGTGGTTGTCTGGCTCACTGCCCCCCAAAATGGACCCAGCTGAGGGGTCCTGTTCTCTGCACCTACAAGCTCTGTTTTAGACCATGTTCCTGTCGTCTAATAAACCTCTGTTTTACTGGCTGGCTGAGAGTCACGTCTGACTGCGAAGTTGGGGTGCAGGACCCTCTGGCTTCCCCAGGAGCCCAGCCTGAGCGGACTTGCTGTGGGAAGCGCACGGAGGGGCAGAGGATGCTGAATGCTCCGAGGTCAGACCCAGGAAGGTGGAAGCTGTGTGAGCTGTGTGTCCTGAAGACAGGCTGCTCACAGGAAGGCGACTGCCCCAGAGTCCTGACTGGCTTCATGGGGAGCAGTTCCAGAGCATCGCCCAGGGACTCCGTGACACCCCCTTTAGTACACAGCCCCCCAGCAGTACACCCCCCACCACCAATGTATCCCCCTCAGTACACACAGCCCCCCACCAATGTACCCCCCTTAGTACACACAGCCCACGCCAGTACACCCCCCACCACCAATGTACCCCCATCAGTACACACAGCCCCCCACCAATGTACCCCCCTTAGTATACACAGCCCTCCCCGCCAGTGCATCCCCACCGCCAATGTTCCTGCCACCAGTGCATCCCCCACCGCCAATGTACCCCCCTTACTACACACAGCCCCCCGCCAGTGCATCCCCACTGCCAATGTACCCCTCTTTAGTACACTTAGCCCCCTGCCAGTGCACCCCCCACCACCAATGTACCCCCGCCAATGTACCCCCCTTAGGACACACAGCCTCCCACCAATGTACTCCCACCCTGACCACCTCATGCAGCCCCCCCCCACTGCCAATATACCCCTTAGTGCACACAGCCCCCCAACAATGTACCCTCTCCACCACACACACAGCCCCCTCACTGCGAGTGTAATCCCTCCACGCTTTGGGAAGGGGGATGTGCATATGGAAGGAGGGTTGGCGTACGGGGCACTCGGCAGCAGGGGAGGGGTGAAAATATGTGGCACACTGGAGGACTTAGCATTGCGGGAAGGGCTGGGTCTCATGGTTGGGGGGCACGGGGGGATCAAGCCTCTTCTTGGGGGTCGGGGGGCAGTGGCTGAGGCGGGGGAACAAGCTTTCTGCAGAATAGCCAAGACCTGGAGTGGTTGGATTATCCCCCCTCTCCCTCCCATCCAACACACCCTTGTCCGCCAGCGGCCCCCCCAAAGCTGGAGGTGGGAGCTGTTTTCTATTTGCTAGCCCTCCCTGCTGCCACCCCTACCTGGGAGCTTCCCCCCAAGCCAGCACACCTGCCCTGCTCCCTACAGCGCCCCCTGCTGGCCAATGGAAATGTCAGATGAAATGCCCAGGAAGGAGGGTCCTTTCAGTTCCCACCTGGGACTCCAGTGCTGTGAACATCCCTATGGCAGTGCCCTCAGCTGGGACTCTGTCCTTCACTCCCTGTGGTGCCATGTCAGAGTATGTGCAGGGTCCAGGTTGGCTGGGGGGAAGAGGGATGGCTGGCCTACCAGCTGCTCACTACCTCTCCCTAATGAAGGCAGCTGAGCTCACCAGCCCGGTGGTGGTAAATCACCAGCGATGAGCTCATCCTGACATGATTTCACCCCCCCACTCAGCTGGGCCAGGAGGGGGGAGGGGCACCAGCGCTCAGGGGAGACAGGGGAGGGTGGGCTAAGGGGGTGGAGATTTATCAGCAAAGGTGGCAGATGGGGAGGGGGTGGAGAAGCAGAGGGAGGGGCAGGTGGATGTAAGGTACTAGGGCAGAGGTCCCCAAACTGTGCGGAGAAACATTCGGGGAGGCATGGTGGGGCCCAGGCCAGCCCCCACAGGGGGCGGTAAGGGAGGACCACCCAGCCCTGCTCTGGCCCCGCCCCCAGCTCTGGCCCCAGCCTCGGTCCCCTAACCAGTGTCCATGTCCCGTCCCCCTGCCGGGGAGCTGCAGCCCCACTCCCAGCCCCGGCTCCAGGAGGAGGGGGGTCATGGACAGCAATAAGGGGGGGCATGACTCTGAAAAGTTTGGGGACCACTGTACAAGGGGGTACTGGGCAAGGGGCAATGGCAGGATAGGTGTAACAGGTGTGCCCAAGGGGGCCAACATCCCTAGCCCTGTTCTCCTGGTGCCCCTCAATCCCAACCTGGCCCCCGGCTAGCCCAGTCCCAGATTCCACACCCCTCAATCCCAACACGCAGCCCCCAGCTAGCCCAGCCCTGGACTCCACACCCTGACCAAGGTCCCTCTCCCCCCAGAGCACCAAGACAGACCGCGCTGCGGTTCTGTGACAAGAACCAGCTGGCTGAGGCTTCTCAAACTCATTCCATGTCTTCCCGAGGCCAGGAGGACAAAGCCCATGGCCCCAGCGCATTAGCCCCCCCCCGGCCCCTAGGGCTGGGAGGGGGCGGTCAGCCCTGCTGCTCATGGGCAGCACAGCTAAACCAACAAGGAATATTTCCCAGCTGGCCGTTTCCACCCGATGCAGCCGTCTCCCTGCACCCCGAGTGCACGGCTGTCCTCACAGTCACTGCTCCCACGGCAGGCTGAGCAGGGCCAGGGCGAGCCAGTGCTGGAGTTGGACACGGCCATGGAGAGGACTCTGACCCATGGCACTGCAGGAAGCAGGGCTGGGCCTCAGCAGGGGGCGCTCTCCCCTTGCAGCTAGTGCTGGGTCCACCAACACAGCACTCAGGGCTCCTGACCCCATAAAGTACTACAACGAGCCCCCAGGGGTCCCCCCGCTACCTCACACCAGGACCCCACTCTATACAATCGTGAAAAGCTACATGACCCCGACACACCCCGTTCTCTACATGAACCTGACATGCCCTGCTCCCCCTCCATGGCCCCCACATGCCTCATTCCTGCTACACGACCCTGGTGCGCCCCATTCTCCTTTCCCGGCCCTGACACGCTGTGTTACCTTTTCCTGACCCCAACGGGCCCCGCTGCCCCTTCCCGGCCCCGACGCGCCGTGTTACCTCTACACGACCCCAAGACACCCCACTCCCCCTTCCTGGCCCCGACACATCCCGCTCCCCCTTCCCGGCCCCGACGCACCATGTTACCTCTACACGACCCCGAGATGCCCCACTCTCCCTTCCTGGCCCCAATGTGTCCCACTCCCACTACCTGGCCCTGACGCACCCCATTCCCCCTTCCCGGCCCTGCCGTGTCCTAGTCCTCTACACGACCCCGACGTGCCCCACTCCCCTTTCCTGGCCCCAATGCACCCTGCTCCCCCTACCCGGCACCAATGCGTCCCGCTTCTCCTACTCAACCCCAGCACTCCCACTCCCCCCCACGACCCTGACACAGCCCGCTCCCTCTACTCTAGGATGACTAGAGAGCAAGTGTGAAAACTCAGGACGGGGTGGGGGGCAATAGGCGCCCATATAAGACAAAGCCCCAAATATCAGGACTGTCCCTATAAAATCGGGACAGCTGGTCACCCTACTCTACACAACACCGATACACTACACAACCCCAACACACCCTGCTTCCTCTGCACAACCCCGACACACTACGCTACACCCCACTCCCTCTGTACAATCCTGATACACTACACAACCCTAACACAGCCTGCTCCCTCTACATAACCCCAACACTCACACACTACACAACTCCACACCAACACACATTCTCACTATACAACCCCAACAGATACACACACAACCCCATTCCCTGCTACACAACCCTTCCATAAACACAATCCTGCCACACAACCCCACAACACACACAATCCTGGCACACACATCTGGGATCCAAGCTATGCAACTGCCCTTGCCTCCACACATGTAATCCTGATACTATACAAACCCATGGACATGCACCACTCCATGCTCCCCCTCCTGCCCCCAAATGGGCCTTGGTAACACAATGGAGCCTCCCTGAGGAGGGTTTGCGCAGGGAGGGTGGGTGTGTGGGCGGGCGTGTCCAGATTCCTAGGCTCTGTCTCCAGCTCTAGGATGGGAGTGGGGCTTACTGAGTTATTTCTGGGGTGGGATGTGGGGGCTGGGAGCTGGGACTCCTGGGTTCCATTCCCAGCTCTCAGAGGGAAGGGGAGTTTAGTGGGTTCGCGGGGGGCAGGGGACTCCCAGGTTCCACTCCCAGCTCTGGTAAAGGCAAGGGGTCAGAAGCCCCTGGCAGGGGTTGGAGGAGTCACATGTTGTGTCCCCCCCATGCTGCATGTTTGCCACACACCAAGCTCTGGCAGCCAGCACGAGCTGTTTGCGAGCTATAAATACGAGGAGATGGATAGAATGACAGACGGGGTGGGCGTCCATCCGGGGGCGGGCAGGAACCAAAGTGGAATCCAGCTCAAAGTGAGCACCAGAGACAACTGAACTCGCACTGCAGTCACAATCTACGAGGCGAATCCCAACACTCGGCCCTGGGGGGAAGTTTTGAGAGATGCCAGTCACCAGCGTGACGCGGGCAGGACATGGGGCTGCAGGTGCTAGAGGAGAGCGACCAGGACTCCTGAGTTCTGTTTCCTGCTCTGGGGGGCGGAGGGAGGTCTAGTGACTAGAGTGTGGGGACTGGGAGTCAGGACTCCTGGTATCTACTTCCTTCTCTGCCACTGAGGTGCTGTATGGTCTGGGTGAATCATTTCCCCTCCCAACCATCGTTTATTCATCCTATGAGCTCTTTGGGGCAGGGAGTGTCTCTCCCTGTGCGTGCGCAGAGCCTGGCACAACAGAGTCCCAACCTGAGATCTCCGAACCGCCCGACCCCGCTCAAATTCACTAGACCCAACTCCCCTCCCCGAGCTGGGGACAGACCCCAGGAGTCCTGACTCCCACTCTGGTGCCAAGACAGTGCCCCCTTAGGCCCTGCCTCATGTAACCTTCTTCCGATCTGCCGTTATTCAGTCAACACCTGAGAACCCAAAGCTAAGCTGAGCTGATACAGAAGCTGCAGTTTCCCCTGGGGATGGCTGTGGTAGTGTCAGTAACGCAGGGGAGACTGCAAAGCGAATAGCCTGACAAAGCCACGATAGCGGGGCACTGCCACAGACCGAGGGGACAGGAACTGCCACCCCAGATCAGACCAGGAGCCCATCCAGCCCAGGTATCCAAGTGCCAACCGCTTCAGAGGCCAGTGCCAGGAACACTGCAGCAATAAGAACTGGCCCCTGCCCTGGGGCAGCTCCCTCCTGATCCCAGCAGAGAGACGTCTGGCTAAGTGCTGGAGCATGAGGTTTATCTTCCCTCACCCACTGGCTACTTTAGCCCTCCCAGATCTAGCACTGGATGATCACATTAGCTCTGAAGACATCTGGGCCTTCTCGGGCTCCAGCACTGCTCTCGACCGCTCTGTGCCCCAGGCTGAGTGGGCACAGCGGGTGTCTGGGGCTGAGATCCCAGAGGGGGAAGGGCAGGCGAGGATCTCGTTAGGTAATTAGATAGAGCTAGAGAGGGTTATAGGGATGGCTGGCTAGCTGGCTGGCTGGGGCTAAGTAGTTCCTCAGCTCCCTCCGTCCGTCCCCCCATTCCTAGCCCTAACCCTGAGACGTGCTCTTATGCTGCGCCTGGGGCTGGGAAAAGGCATCTCCCAGGGAATCCCGGCCCACGCTTGTGGGGCAGGGTCCCCCTTTGGGTGAACGTGGGTCTCGCTTTTGCTGGAAGGAAAGTGTTAGCAGCCACGCAACGTGCACGGGCTTCGCAAGGGAGGCCTGAGCTCAACCGCACTCCAAGCAGGGGAGAATCTTCTACCCAGCCTGCAGGGGGCGCTGTCAGGGAGGGGGGGCGCTGGGATAACAGCCCCAGACTCCTAGGTTCTACCTTCCACTCTTGTGCTACCACCACATGCCCATTCTTCCTCCAGTTTCTGGTGATTTAGTCTCAATACTCCCCAGCTGTGAAATGCCTGGGGGCCTTTGTCTATCACTGCACACCTCCAATGTAGACATGCCCCATGGCACAGACGGTCCCTGCCCCACAGACTTACAGTCTAAGTGATGCCCAGCTCAGCACAAATATAACGCACTGCTCCAGTGCTGAGAGAGCGGGGCCTCTCTTGGAAACTCCTGGACCAAATAGCCCCAAATCAGCCCCATTTACTCTAGCCCTGCCCCAGAAGTGGGACACCAATTTCCAAGGCAATCTGCTTCTGCACACACATTTTAGCTCGCACTGAAAAATGTAGCTCCGCTCAAGTCTTCTCTGGTATAGACACAGAAGGAAAATGACTTGCAAGAAGTCACACAGCAGGTATGGGGAAGAGTCAGGAACACAGTCCAGCTCCTCCTGCTCTAACCCCTAGACCCCACTCCCTACCCAGTGCTGGGCTAGAACCCAGGAGTCCTGGCTCCCAGACCCCCCTGCTCTCACCCCCTAGATCACACTTCCCCCTCAGTGCTGAGGATAGAACCCAGGTGTTCTAGCTCCCAGCCTTCCCCCCCCGCTTAACAGGCTGGGAGCCAGAACTCCTGGGTTCTATCCCCAGCTCTCTTTCCCTGTCTCCTCTCTCTGCGTCTAATCCCCCACACGGCTCACACACAAATTGTTCCAGTTTATTAGCCTCACGAAAGCTCTTTGCTCCTGCCATTGTGTCCCCTGCACTGACACGGGGACATACACAATTACACAGAGTGACACTCCATTAGAATACCAAACACCATGAGGAACCCGCATGGCAGTGCGCTCCCCTCCCAACGTCCCATTACCCCTCGGCCAGCACTCGCCCACCCGCAGCACTCCTCCCTTGTCCAGTGCTCCCCACTCTCCTCCAGCCTTTCTCCTCCAACTGAGAAATGAAATGTTAATATCCCCGAATGGTTTGCTAATCTCCCCCAACCCTGGCTGACACTGAGGGGCTGGCGCAGGGAGATAATCAGAGAGAGCTGAGAGGGATGGGGGTGGGTGGGACAGAGAGCAGCAGACAAAGGAAGGAGGGAATGCAGGGAAAGGAGGCATGTGGAAATGAGCAACAGGGCGAGCAGTGGCGCTCCCACCCGGGCATTCGTCTGGGCACCTGTCCCTGTCCGTCTGACTAGCAGCACTGCCGTCCAGGGCAGCCTCAGCTCACGTTGCCTGTCACTGGTGGTCTCGGGCCCCCGGGTGCCTGCCCTGCTGGGAACTGTGCTGAGAGCTGCCAAACTCACTACATGAATGGGCTACATACCAACACTGGATTGGGACTGGTGCCCCCTATAGAGGAAAGCCCCCGTAACCCATTCCCCATCCTCTGAGCCAATCAGTGTCCTGCTGTTGGGCAGGCTTAAAGCCAAAGGCCCCCAGAGTGGAAAGGTCCAATTCCCCATCCGTCCCTCCACAATGGGGTTGGATTGAAGCCAGCGCCCCCCAGAGGGGAAAGACCCCAGGTCCCATTCCCCATCCAGCCCTCCACAATGGGGTTGGATTGGAGCCGGCGCCCCCTAAAGGAGAAAGATCCCATTCCCTGCCGCCCTGAGCCACCCAGTCCCCCCACCCTGAGGCCAACCAACCAGCAAGGATGCTCTTGTGGTTAAGGCACTGGACTGGGAGGGGGTGGGATCTGTGTTAGAGCAGGGGGGCTGGGAGCCAGGACTCCTGGGTTCTACCCTTTGCTCTGGGAGGGGCTGGGTCTATTGCGCCCCCCACAGACTGATGCAGGTTCTCCCCACCCTTCTCCCAAGTACCTCTCTACCCCACTTTCCTAGTAACTCTAGCATCAGCGCCTCATCACAGTACACAATTCGCACCCGCAGCCGCCCTGAGTGCCTTGTGCTGCCATCAACTCCCCCTCGCAGAGAGGAGTGTGAGCAACAGCGCACCCGAAGTGTGACATGAATCAGGCAATGATGGGAGCCAGGTGCCCAGGGCATCAGATACCAAGGGGATGAGCACACAGGGGTCTTAGCAGATACAGGGGGAGAAATGGATTGTAGGAGGTGATCTGCCCCCTTGCAGTGGAGGGGAACAGCCCAGGAGCCAGGATGCTAGGGTTCTATTCCTGCCTGACTGCCTGGGGGTGGAGGGTTCAGCAGCCCCTGCTTGTGCCCCCTTTTCCCCCACAGCGGGTGAGGCTCCCACTGCTGAACCCATTAACCACTTTTTGAGGCGAAGAGGAAAAACAATTAGCAGGGTCCAGCTGTTTCCTGCCAGATGTTGGCATGGCCCATGCCCGCTCCGTTGCCAGGGCATCAGAGCCGCTTGTCTCCAGCTGGAGGTATGACAAGGAGCCTGACACCCTGCTCCGCCCTGGCCTGGCAAGGCAGGAACCAAGTGACTGTGCAGAAATCTAAGGCGCAGAAGATACTGGCCCCCAAGGCAGCCCTTCTGTGTAACCTAGCATGGGGGTGATCAGCACAGAGCCCTGCTCTGCAATGGGGTGAGGAATATATAGCATGGGCTGCCCCACAGCTCCCACTTCTGCCAGCAGGGGGTGCAGTGGGGAGCAGGGCAGGAGCTGGCTGTGGAGGGAGCTCCCGGCTACTCCAGCCCTGGCCTCTCCCAGCAGGGGGCGCCATGGGAAGTGAGGCAGGAGTGCTAACTGTAGCGCCATGGGCAGTGGGGGAGGAGTGCCTGGCTTCAGCGGGAACTCCTGGCTACCCCAGTCCCAGCAGGGGGCGCTGCAGGGCAGCTGTGTCCTTGCAGGTGTAACAGGAAGCGGCTCCTGCCTCTCTCCTTCCAGGTGAATAATGAAAGGCAGCGCTGGCATCACGGCTCCTGGCAGAGCGAGGGGGCAGTAATTACTGGGGAAGGTCCATGCCCCCGACCCCCATTAGCAACTGATGGGCTGTTGTTGAATGGCGCAGCAACAGGGGCCAAACAGAGGTGGCCAGAGACCAGGCCTCCCTCACACACAACTGCCATTAGCGGTGCTGGGTGCCAGCTTGCAGCCCTGCGTGCCAGGGCAGCCAGTCAGCTCTGTGTGCCCCAGGACAGAGACAGGAGGGCGGGGGAAGAGATCTCCTTGGCCTCATTACCAGACTCCCTGCTGGTGATAGGGGATGCCCACCGCGCAAGGGACAGTGCTGAGGCCTGCACAACTCATCTCATGCTCTGGATGTTGCGGGGGGGGGGGGCAGGGTGCCACCTAACCCATGCTCCCCCACAGGCCCAGGCATCTCTCTCCAGTAAAAGAGCGCTACTCTCTGTCTCTGACCCTCACACTGGTAGGTTCTATCCCAGCTCAGGGAGGAGAATGGAGTCTAGTGGTTAGAGCGGGAGGCTGGGTGTCAGAAGTCCTGGTTTCTATCCCCAGCTCTGGGAAGGTTGGGGCGTGGGGTGCAAGCAGAGGAAGCTGGGAGTCAGGACTCCTAAGCCCCCAGCTCCTAGGCCCACAGCGTCCCTACTGAGCCCCCAGCTGGTTCCCTGCCCCACTTGCTGCTGCACAGCACCCGCTAGTGTCACACCAACCCAGCAGAGAGACTCCACGGGCCCTTGGAGATCTCCCAGCCAAGCACTGACTTTGCCTGATCCTCTATGGTCGAGGGGCAGATCAGACGCAGGCCCTGCAGCCACAAGGCACTGAACCAGCTTGGGGGGAGCTGCCCCTCTGCCCCATCCTTGGTGTCCACCCAAGCCCCGTGATCCCACCTCCTGTGGGGAGAGCCCCCCTGGTCCCAGATGCCCCTAAAGAAGCCTCCCATGAGTTTGTCGCTTCTGCTTAGCCGGAGCAACTGGCCATTCACTCCTGCCAGAGCCCCCGGTGCTCACAGGGGCATGAATGCAGAGATTAAAGGGGAGGATGTAGAGTCGGGCTAATTGGCTTCCTAAAGCATCCCCCAGCCCAAGCCCCAGCCCCACAGAACCCACCGTGTCCCCACCCAGCCCCATAGAACTCAACCCCCCAGCATTCCCAAACCCACAGGGCCACAGAAACCACCCTGCCCCACTCCTTACAGCATCCGCTGCTTGCGGAGGACGGGACTGCAATAGCTGGGAGCTCCCCCTTGCCACATACCTCCGCAGGTGCCATGTCCCACTGTGCCTGTAGCCCCCTCTCTGCTTTCCTGGCACATCAGCAGCTCTGCTCTTGGTAGAGCAAGCACAGCTGCAGGCAGGCGGGGGCAGCAAGCCGAGACCACGGCCAGCCTGCAGTGAGTAAGCCATGAGGGCTGGGACACACAGCCAGGCTGCTGACTCAGGGCTCCCAGCTGGCAGCTTGGAGTTTGCCCAGGGTTAGGGTGCTCACATCCTGAAACGGCCAGGGTCCACCATTGACCTGCCCCTGCAAATCACTCCATTGCCCACGATAGGGCCTGACACACGGAGGGGAGAGGCAGACAGCAGCCCTTCATCCATTCTCCTAGAACACAGACCAGCTCAGAATCACCCCATACAGCCCAGGTTCCCAGCCCCTGCTCTACCCACTAGGCACCACTCCCCTCCCAGAGCCAGGGACAGAACCCAGGAGCAGGGCTCCCAGCCCCCTGCTCTACCCAGTAGGCCCCCACCTCCTCCTCCTCCTCCTCCCCGGAAGCCAGCAGGTCTCCAGGCGCGCAGTGCAGCGAGCGAGGCAGAGGGAATGGCTGTAAATCAAGCAGGAGAGCGTTAATGGCTGGCCCCAGATTTACAGAGCAGGTTGAGAAATACAGCCCAGCTGGGAAATGGCCCTGTTTACAGCACAAGGGACATGGCTCAGGGCCCTGGCCTGTGCTCACTGCCAGGGCAGGGGGAGGCGGGGGAGAGAAAGAGAACAGTGCATGGGAGAGCTGGGCAGGGATGGACAGACACACAAAACCCGACATCAGAGGATCTCAAAGCAACAAGGAATCAAGGGGCTCCCCCACAACCAACCTCCCCTCACACACAGACACCGAAAGGAACTCCCAGCCCCCCCTGCTCTAACCACTAGACTCCCTTCCCCTCTCAGAGTAGGGAACAGAACCCCAGAGTCCTGACTCACCATCAGCTCCTAATGAGCCATGCCATGATCCCAGGAGAAGATTTATCAGCATGGGGTTGATCTCTACAAGAGGGAGACATGCAAGGGAGGGGGATCTTGCCACTGGGGAGAACTTCAACTACCCCTGTCTGCTCGCCTGCCCCCCGGAAGGAACAGAGCATGGGGAAGCAGGTGATAGGACTCCAGCATCTCAACCAGGCATGACATTTGCAAGCAGCTGGGAGGCTGAAGGCTGCAGGAGTGGCTGTGTGCTGCCCCCTGGTGGAGGGAATGAGCCCTGCTCAGAGAGAGAGTGTGGGCATGTGTGCCCATGCGTGCGCCTGCTGCCCCCTGCTGGAGGGGACGAGTCCTCCTCAGTGTTTGTGTGTGTGCTGGGTTAGGGTTCACCTAGGCCCAAGGGTAGGATGTGTCATCCCAGTGGGTCTGGGGGAGGTATTCATACTGTCCAGGACTCAGGGATAGAGGTGACCTCAATGACATGACTCCAGCGCCACAGGGATTTAGTGGGGGTGCTGTGGGTGAGGCCAGAGCCATGGAAACAGTTACGTTTGGGGCTGATCCCATCTCACCAGTGCTTTGTATGGAAGACCAAACCCATGGGGTTGGGCAAGAGCTCAGTGATAGGCGCTCTCCCCTTGCAGTAAGTGCTGGCCCCCCATGTCCTCATGTGGTGCTAGGAGCGCTGTGCTACAGGAAGCAGGCTGAAGGCTCACCGGGACACTCTCCCCCTGCAGTCAGTGCTGGCCCCAATGGCCCAGTGGATGGTAGGGGTGCTGTGCTGCAGGGGGCGCTCTCCCCAGGCAGTTACTGCTGGCTCCAATGCCCCCTGCATGGTAGGGGTGCTATGCTGCAGGGGGCACTCTCCCCAGACAGTTACTGCTGGCCCCAATGGCCCCGTGGATGGTAGGGGTGCTGTGTTGCAGGGGGGGGCTCTCCCCAGGCAGTCAGTGCTGGCCCCAATGGCCCCGTGGATGGTAGGGGTGCTGTGCTGCAGGGGGGGTTCTCCCCAGGCGGTCAGTGCTGGCCCCAATGGCCCCCTGCGTGGTAGGGGTGCTGTGCTGCAGGGGGGGCTCTCCCCCTGAGGTCAGTGCTGGCCCCAATGGCCCCCTGCATGGTAGGGGTGCTGTGCTGCAGGGGAGGCTCTCCCCAGGCAGTCAGCGCTGACTCCAGTACGGTGCTAGCGGGTGCTGAGTTACCAAGGCTATGTGAAGTAAGAAGAGGTGTAACTGAGGTTAAAGCGTCCCCTGGCCTGTTTCCCTCCATGGAGTTGGGGCGTTAACCCTTCCTGCTCTGGCCAAGCCCCACTGACAACAGTTCCATACCCCTTCTCATACTACCCTGCTGCTGTTTAACAGCCCCGTGCCCCGCCCCATAGGGTCTGCATCTTGGCATGGGGGAGCAATCCCTGCACGGATGGTCCCTGCAGCTGCTGATATGCTCCAAGGCAGCAGCGGGAGCCTGCAAGCACAGGTCACCTGAGATGTATTTGCAGAGCCAGGGCTGCTGGAGTAGGGAGGCCAATGCTTGCAGTGACAGGGAGCTCACTAATGGCTCTCTCCTACCTGCTGCCCCCTTACCAGCTGGTTTCCTAGCACAGCCCCATGGGAGAGCAGAGATCCATTGGCAGTTGGAGGGATTTCTTATGAGGGCAGTAAGTGTGATCAGGGCCAGATTCTACACCCAGCTCCCTGGGGTCAATCCAGAGTCACCCACTGACTGAAATGGGGCCGGGACCAGGGCCAGATTCTGACCTCAGCTTCCCAGGGTCAATCCAGAGTCACCCACTGACCACACTGGGGCCAGCGCTAGATTCTGATCCAATGCAGGGACTTGCTCCGGATTTACAATGAGTTAAATAGAGAAAGATCCAACACCACCTTGGTCCGCAGTTGATGGTTTGGGCCCTGATTCTCTTACCCAGTGCCCTGCAACTCCCCCCCCGCCATTGCTTCTACTCGGGCATTGGCAGCACACCCTCCCCCATAACCCTCCATCCTTTCTCAGGTCAACAGAGAAGCTCATCTCCCACTGCGCCCCTGGCTGCCTGGGATGTTTCCTTGCAGCTCTGAACCAGCCCATGAGCTGGTGCCCCCATCTGCCACTAGGCAGCTAACTTCCTGAGCTGGATTTGATCCGGCGACCCCCTGGCAAAGAGGCACCAGAATGGGACAAGGAGGAGCAGGCTGTTTATGCCAATGTAACAGAGGAGGAGAGGGAAGGGGCAAAGGAATCTGTGACACCCCTTCGGTGCAGGGAACAGAGAGCAAAGCTGGCCTGGCTCCAGCCAAGAGACTCCTTAACAAATCCTTGGGTACCATAGGCAGTCAGTGGCTCATTGAAATGGATGGGGCTGTCAGCCCCAATACACACGCAGTTCCATCAGTGCCTGCCAGCTCGAGGTAGGGGGCAGAGCTTCTCCTTCAGCCTAGGGATCAGAGCCCAGAGAGAGGAGAAGGTGAGAGGGAGATTGGGGCAGGTGGGGCAAAGTACCTAACCCTCAAACACACAGCCCCAGGGTCACACAGGTACCTGAAACAACCAACAAGCCACTACCTGCCCTACAGCATCTCAAAGGTTCTTATGAGAGGGATCCCTTGCCCAGTGTAGAGATGCACCCACCTCTGGGGAGGGGCCTGGGGGGCTGTCTATACAGGAATCCCTCACCTGGCATTGGGTGCAGCCACCTCTGGGATGGGGCAGAGAGTTTAATTACTCAGTGGTTCTTTAATGATCAAAAGTGGGCAGGTTGTTTTTACAGCCAAAGTTGGAAACTTCAGCAGTGCAGCAGCCCTTAGCACTGTACTGGGGAACTGGGGTCAGCACTGACTGTGAAGGGAGAGCACCTCCTATGGAGTGCGGGGCAAGCTCCCAGCTACTCCAGCATGGGGTGCCACAGGGAGTGGGGTGGAGCGCTGGCTGGGGGGAGCTCCCAGCTACTCCAGCCCCAGCCTCTCCCAGCACGCGGCGCCATAGGGAGTGGGGTGGAGCGCTGGCTGGCGGGAGCTCCCAGCTACTCCAGCCCCAGCCTCTTCCAGCAGGTGGCGCTGGAGGCTGTCAGTGCAGAGATGAAACGTCCCCAAAGCAAAGCCCAGACAATGACCATTTAAAAATGGGGGCGGGGGGGGGGGGGAGATAAATGAGACTTCAGCTCATGCGATGTGTGAGCGATGCCCAGGGCAGCTCCTGCGCTGTAGACCCATTAATCCAGCTGGCTGCGCTGAGGGAGCCTGTCCCCTCACGCCCCGTGCCCAGCACTAATTAGGCTATCACATCAGGCCTGCCACTCCATCCATCGCAGTGCAGGGTGGAACCTCAGCCCTCACTGGGGCCCCCAGGTGGGGGTCAGCAGCACAGACTGGCCAGAGGGAGGACAGATGGGTGCCAGGATGAGAAAGGGCCCCCAATAGCACTGGGACATCGGGGGATTCAGATCTGGGACTCAGCTCTGCAGCATGTCCTCACACACCCCTCCTCTACCCATCCATCCATCCCAAACACACCCTCCACCACTCCTCTATCCTGCTCCTCCATCCATGCCCCATACTGCCCCCTCTCCACCTCCCACTCCCTCATATTCCTCTTCTATCCACCCCCATCCCCTTCCACCCTCTCCATCCATGCCCCATGCTGCCTCCCCCAACTCCTTTATACTCCTCCTCGATCCACCTCCATCTCCATCCATGCCTCATACTGCTCCCTCTCCACCTCCCACTCCCTCATACTCCTCCTCCATGGCTCCCCTTTACACTCCCTCCTTCCCTCCCGGAACATATTTCCCCTCTCACATAGATGTGCAAAGCCCAGTGTAGCGGGCGTCGGGGGAGGAGGGAATTACAGAGGGAGAGGACAACGCAGAGGACAGGAATTCCTGGGGGCTCATCAGATGCCCTGGTGATGGGCTTGGGCCAAGAGCAGAGCTAGGACACTCCACACTCCAGTGCCCACTATGCAGTGCCAATGAGAATCACTCACACATGCCCCACCCCCATTACCAGTAGGCAGAGCTCCCCAACCACCAACAAAGCTGGGTGTCCCTCCCCATAGCCTGGATCCCAGCCCCATGCCCCACGCCAGGATCTGCTTAGGGGGGAGGGGGTGCCTGTGGGGAATGGATCAGACCCCTGGGCCCAGTTGCTGGGCAATGCTGAGAAGTTGTCACAGGAGGCATCTCTGAGATGTGGACTCAATTCACTGTCCAACTCACACACTCCATGGATCTGCCCCACAGCCCTGAGCCAACATATGGATGCAGCCCCACAGAGCTGAACCAGACCATGGACCCTGCCCCACAGACTCACCCCACAGAGCTGAACCAGACCATGATCCAGTCCCATGGACCCACCCCAGCCGATCCACCCCACAGGGCTTATCTAACCCACAGATTCAGCCCATGGACCCACCCTACAGAGCTGAACCAGACCAAGGACCCAGGCCCATGGGCAGAGCCCACAGTGCCCACCTGTCCTACAGTGCCAACTAGCCCCTGGCATCAAGATGGCCCACAGCTCTGATACAACCTGCGCAGCAGCCCTGGCACAGAGACCCACCCCCTGGTATCTTTCCAGTTTCTGGACCCCAGCCAATGGGCTCAATGTGGGCCCAAGAACCAGACCCACAGACCCAGCCTGGGGCACCCCCAAATTTTATTAGTTCAGTGGTGTTCCCAGAGACCAGTCAAACCACAATCCGCAGCCAGGCCAAAGCCACTGCCCCATGTGAGTGCTCCTCTGGGCTCCTGATGCTCCCAGCTCACGACATCCCCAGTATGATCATCCTCCTCCTGCCCAACCCCTAGCTGGGCACATGGCACCCCCAGTCCTAGCACCCTCCCCCTGATCCTCCAGACTCGCAGAACCACAGTGTGAGTGCCCCACCCTTCTCCCTGCAATCCCCCAGCACAATCCTTCCCCCTCCTTCCATCCCAACACACACAGCCCCCCAGCACAATCCTTTTCCCTCCTCCCATCCCGGCATGCAGTTCCCCCTGCAGGATCCTTCCCCATCCCCCAGCCAGCAGGCATGCACCTCTCCCATGCCACAGCACTCACGGTCGTTGCACACGGGGCCACCGTACGAGGTCATGGTGCAGTCACACGTGTAGCCGTCCCACTGCTGCAGGCAGACGCCCTGGTTGGCGCAAGAGTCCTCAGTGCATGTGGTGCTGGGCCCTGGGGGCAAGGGGCAGGGACGAGTGTTATTGGCCTGGCTCCCCCAGCCCTTCGGGACAGGGCTTGGGGTCATAAACCCCCATGGGCAGAGTGGAAAAAAGCAGGTGAGAGAGAGGAGGGGACCTGCAACGAGTCAGGGGCAGAGCTGGGGATAGACCCCCCGCTCCAACCCGCAGACCCCTCCCAGAGCTGGGTAGCATCCAGGTGCCCGGGCGTATTACACCAGGGGCTGGGGAAGGAGGCAGGAATGGCAGGTGAGGAACCGGAGCCCGTAGGGGAGAATCCCTGGCAGCCCCCCCACCATCCCATGGCTGATACAAGGCAGCATCTGATGAGAGACATAATGCTCATGGCTGGGAGCTGGCAGCTAATGAAGGTGCCTGCATCTCTCTGGTCCTCCCACTAGCCCCCACCACGGGGCCAGAGTCACCCACGGGAGGCGGGGGAGAAATGGATGGGCTGGAAGCAGGCTGGCTTCCGAGGCGCAATCCCCATTATCAGCAGGAGAGGAGTCGGGGCACTAGGAATGGGGAGACCTGGATTGTCTGAGCCTACAGCGCCCCCTGCTGGGTGAGGCCGGGCCGGAGGAGGGTGGGCTCTGGCAGTGGCGAGACTCTTACCGTCGCAGCCCCTCTCGACTTGCCCGATCCGGTGCAGGGCGTCAGCGATGAGGTCGGGCAGGCGGCCGTTGAGGTCCACGGAGGCCAGGCAGCCTTGGAAGCCGTCCCGCGAGGCCACCAGCTTAGGCAAGTTGTTGAACATGTTCTTGCTCAGCCCCCCGATGTACAGCTCTCCTGGGGAGGGCACGAGACACGTCAGTGGGCAAAGCGTCCTTTAGCCCCCCCCACACCTTCCCTTCCACCGAACAGACCCGGCCAAGGGAGGACCTAAAGCCCCCCCATCAGTCCACGTGCCCCAGCTGTCCCCACAACCCATGCCCTGGGGATGGGGGAGCAAAGGAATCCAGGCCCCATGAACAGGGACCGTGGGACTGGTGGAGGGGGGTTGAAGTGATTCGTTCCTGAAGGCCAACCTCTCTGCTCCCCACCCCCACCCCACCCCGGGGCACTGTGGGAAGCTCTTACTCTGCTGAGCCAGTGATTTATGGGGTGTCAGACATAGCCCTGGGGGGGCGGGGGGAGGAAGGCCCCTCTGCCCCCCCACCCCCTTCCCATAAATCAGCCCTTCCACCACACTCTGGCATGGAGGGGCAACAGGATTCACTTCTCTTTCCCCCTCCCCCTGGGGATCCCCCAATAAACCCCAGCCCCCGTGAACATTCAATACCCCGGCACCCAACAGTACCTGCCAGGAACACCAGCACCTCAATCAACTCCCCATCTCCCCCCAGCGCTGCCCCCACCCCCGATCCCCCCAGCGCCCCAATCAACTCCCCTTCCCCTGTCACCCCAGCGCTGTCCCCACCCCATGAATAGGGCCCTACCAAATTCACGGCATCCCAATCAACTCCCCTTCTCCCCCCTCCATCAGCCCAGTGCTGTTCCCAGCCCATGAGCCCCCAGCACCCCAATCAACTCCCCTTCTCCCCCCATCAGCCCAGCACTGCTCCCACCTCATGAACCCCCCAGTGCCCCAATCAACTCCCATCAGCCCAGGCCTGCCCTCCCTCAATGAACCCGAGCACCACAATGGGGTGCTGCTGAGTGTTTTTTGGGATGGGGGCAGTGCTGGAGGTCCTCTGGGGTGCAGGCTGTGACAAAGCGGGAATTTTGGGTACTGTTCTTGGGAGTCATAGGCCATGAGCTGTACCGATGCAGCTGCACTGCTGTAAGAGCACTCAGGTAGCTGCTCTGTGTTGGAAGGAGAGAGCTCTCCCATCGACATAATAAAGCCACCTCAATGAATGGTGGTATCTTCTCCTGCCGACATGACGCTGTGCTCACTGCCACTTATGCTGGCGAAATGTTCGTCGCTCAGGGAGGTGTTTTTTTCATACCTCTCAGCGACATAAATGGCAGTGCAGACATGGCCTTGCGTGTGCCTCGGTTTCCCCTATATGATGCATTGTTACTCAGTGGGGGGGAAAGACTAAGGGCAGGTCTACACTTAAAACACTGCACTGGTGAAGACGCACAGCTGTCACACTTAAGAGAAGATGCTCCTACGCCAAGGAGAGAACTTCTCCTGGGGGCATAGTTACTCCACCTCTGCGAGAGCCAGTAGCTCTGTGGAGGGGAGTAGCCCTCCTGTGGACACAGCGGCACTTAGGTCGATAGAACTATGTTGCGCAGGGGTGTGGATTATTCACACCCTGAGTGACGTAGTAATACCAAAGTGATTTTGTAGCGTAGCCCAGGGCTTAGGTTGGCTTAGCTACGGTGCTCAGGGGTTGTGGATTTTTCACACCCCTGAGCGATATACGTAAACCAACCTAATTTTCTAGTGAAGACAAGTCCAAAGAGACACAGGGGCGAGAGTCACCTCCCTGTCTGGGTGGAATGAACAGAGCCCTCCAGGAACCAGCTGTAACCGACCCAGAACAGCAAGGGGCCAGAGAGACCAGGCCAGCCTCAGTGACTCAGGGACCCACACTCCCAGCAGGGAAGCTGAGCCCAGACCCTAGTTGGAGAAGAAAGGAGTGGGAGAGGGAGCTGGGGGTGAAGCGCTGGCTGCTGGAGGAAGCTGGCAGCTCCCACCTGGAAACGAGGGAGGCGGGCAGACAGACATAGGGTCAGTCTCAGCAGGCGGGAGGCCACGTGGCCTGCCCTGGAGAAAGAGTGAGAGCCCTGGGGTCTGGCACAACGAAGGGATTCCTCCACAAAGCTGGCAGCACAGCCCGAAGCCTGTGGATCCATGACAGCCCCCCAGCACCGGCCTGCTCCCGGCCAATTGAGTGATCCATGCACACAGGGGCAAAGAATGGACCAGAACCTCTGGGTCCTTTCGCTTGCAGGAATACTGACCCCAGTGCTTGGCTCAGTCTAAGTCAGGGACTCCCCTGCACCGGCCAGTGTTGAGATACGGCCACCTCTGGGGTGGGGCGCGGGGCTTTTCATAACCCCACAGCAGTTTAGGACAGGAAGTGAGGCAGAATTCCAAACTGAATGGACACAGCTGGGGAGATTCAGCAAAACAATCCAATCTGAGATACAGACAGTGCTGGCTGCATGGGGAGATTGCCCCACACCACCATCCCACCACCACACCCCCACTGGCCCCTGCTGCCCAGGCCCCCCCACTCTGCCCCTCTGCTTCCTTGCAACACAGCCCCCCCATACTGATCCCTCACTGCAATCTGCAACAGTCCCACCACACCAACACCCGAGCGCAGCGCAGCCCCCACTACCGACCCCCACACCCTGCAGCACAGCCTCTCTTAGCTCCACACTGGGGCAAGCACTGCCTGTGAGGGGAGTGTGCCCCCAGTGTCCTCTTGGCACAGTGCTGGCTGGCACAGCTCACCCTTGAGGTCCAGGTTGCGGGCACCGTTGGAGTGCTGGGTGACAGTGCGGGAGTCGATCTTGAGCGTGTGGATGTTACTGGTGTCACGTGACACGATTACGTTGTGCCATTGATTGTCGTTAACCGGCTTGTCCGAGTTCCCCTTCATCAGCGACGGCCCATTGCCCAGGTCGAAGACATAGTGGATGTACCTGTATGGAGGGGGCAGTGGAGCGTGAGGTGGTGCTGCGAGTGGGTGGGCAGATGGTCTGGTTGGCAGGGCAGCGGGAGGAGCATGTGCCCAGAGGGCAGGGCAATGGACAGGAGACCTAGGCCCCTGCATGAGGCTCAGCGCCCTGTGGGCAGCACTTGAGGCAGAGCTGGGGTCAGTGAGGGCAGGGCAGGGCAGGGCTCCCCATGAGGGGCAGTGAGAGAGGCAGGGCAGTGGGCGGAGCAGAGAGCGGGGGTGGAGAAAAGACCCTAGTGGGCTGGGGAGGGCAGAAGAGCCAGGGGGGTGGAGTATTGTGCCTGAGGATGCAGCAGTGGGCCCAGAGGCCATACCTCATGGATCAGAGGTTGGGCATTAGGCCTGCTCCCTGGGGCTGGGCCCATTGCCCAGCGGACAGGGCGAGGAGCCCGGGGCCAGGGGGAAACAGGGGGCAGGGGCTGCGTCTCACCCCTTGACCAGCTCCACCACGATGAAGTCGTTGCCATTGCCGCTGTTGAAGAGGATGAGGCCGTCAGTGGCGGTGGTTTTGAACTGGAAGAAGAGGTGCATGGATGCATAGGCCTGCAGCGTGGCCAGCGCCAGGTAGCTGGCGCGGCTCTTGAAGGTGACGGGGTCGGCAATGATGCTGCGCAGGCCGAAGCGGGCATTGAGCTCGCAGTAGCTGATGTCGCCATTCTTGCACAGGTCCATATAGGGCAGTCCATTGAACACCAGGCTGCTCAGGTGCCCGATGAAGTTCGAGGGCACCACGGAGATGAAGCGGCGCTCCGTCATGATGCCGGTCTCGATGTTGTGGAACTCCAGGCGGGTGTGCGCGCCGGCCATCTGCCCTGCTTGGAGCGGGAGCAGGGCAGGGCACTGTTACACACCAGGGTGGGACAGGGGGCAGTCACCAGACCTGTGCTCTCACCCCACCCCGCTGGTACCCCTCCATCCCAACTGGCAGCCCCGTTATCCCAGCCCTGGTCTCCCCCTACCTCAGCTCTGCCGGTGCCCCTCAGCCCCCTGCTATCCCAGCCCTGGGCTCCCCCCACCCCAGCTCTGCCGGTGCCCCTCAACCCCCTGCTATCCCAGTCTGGGGTCCTCACGTACCTTCCACAGTGACGTTATCCACCGAGAGCTGCAAGCTCTTCCCGCGACGCACAACCCGCACTGTGTGCCACTCATTGTCGTTGAGTTTGTGGCCAGCAAAGAGGGTCTCGGGGCCTTTACCTGAATTGGGGACAGGGGCAGGACAGGGGGTTAGTGCTCCAGTAGGGTCGGGGGAATGGGCACAAGGCCTAGACAGCCCCCAGGTGCCAGCCCCTCCCCTGCCTGGCTGGACACATCCTGAACACACACAACCCCCAGTACTCACCCAGCTGGCAGCACCCACCCAGCTCCCGCCACCAACCTCCCCATAACAACTTAGGTAGCATCTCCCCCTCCCCAGATACACACTGAACACACGCAGACACCGCCCCCCCCGCCAGACTGCCCCAGCTGACAAAAGGCTGGGACTATACAGACCCCCAATATACCCCCCACCCCGCTACAGCCCATACACTCTCTGATGGCAGAGAGCGTGTACAGGGGGATGGGCGAGGGATGGGGTAGTTCATCACTCCCTCCATTCCTCACCACACTGCACTCCTGCTCTGCAGTTGCTATGCTGGGATGGTGCCCGTGCTCTGGAGAGGCTGTGACAGCTGCTGGGGGGAAACTCTGGCTCAGGGCTAGGAAAATACAGCTCCCCAGGAAATTCAGGCCCAAACCTTACAGCCTGCAACTGCATGCACAGCCCTGAGCACACCCACACCCCACTACAACCCCCTGCTGGATGTAACCATACACACTCACAGCCCTGAGCACACCCACTCCCCACTACAATCCCCTGCTCGGTGTAACCATACACACACAGCCCTGAGCACAACTATACCCCACTTCAGAGCCCAATAGGTGTAACTGCACACTGCCCTGAGCATATCTACAACCCAATACAATCCCCTGCTGGGTGTACCATATACATAGAGAGCCCTGAGCACATGCACAGCCCACTACACCCCCCTGCTGGGTATAACCACACTTACACCCCACTGCACACATACCCGACTGGGTATAACTGCATACACACAGCCCTGAGCACACCTACATCCCACTGTACACTACTGCTAGATGCAATTGCACGCACGGCCTATAAACGCAGAGCACACCTACACTGCTTTATTCAGCTCTCCACCTTGCTAGTCTCTCTCTCTTTCACACACGCACACACAGACCGAAGACATAACAACGAGGATTGCTACTGGAGAATGTGTGTGTGTGTGTCACCACCTGCTGGTGAGCAAGAGAACAAGTGAAGAAATGACAGATCATCTTGAAATCCATCCCTGCAGCTCCAGGGAAGCCCCCCAGGTCAGAAATGTGGAGCTGGGGACCCCTCAAACCACAGGCTAGGAAAAAAGTAATACCCATAGCTAATCCTAACCCACTATCCCTCCCCCCCATTAGCACCTCAACTTCTCATTCACCCCCAGCTGGTAGGGGTGACCCAAGAGACCCCCCCTCTCCTGAATCACCCCCTCCCAATCCAGGGTTCCTTAAAGCAGGGTGGAGGCAGAGCTGAGAGCTTGTAAGTAGCTAATGAATCATTACCATAGGCAACTAATTCATTGCATGGGAGGGTTAATGCCAGGTCACTTTGCATGGGAGGATGTGGCTATTTAATAGATTTTACCATGCCTATAAATAATTGCATGGGAGTCTAACAGACCCAGGTGGATGTGGTGACAGGAGGGACTCATTTGTATTGTAGTAGGGCCTACATTATTTGCTTTCTAACTACCCCAGGTCTGTGTGGGAATGGTTCATTAATTATTATTAATTGTATGTGGGCTATTAAACCCAGCTATCTAGGGAGGACCTTAATTAGTATTCATAATAATTGCATGTGGTAGTGGGTAATTAATCAATGGGCATATTAGTTGCATGGGGTGTCAATCCCAGGTATACGGAGAAGGAAAGGGCTAATTATTTGTATTGCAGTAGGACCAACATTAATTGCAAGGCACCAACAACCCCAGGTCTCTGGGAGAATGGTTCATTAGTATTTTGCATACATTAATTGTATGGGGGCTAATAATCCCCAGGTACATAGGGGAGGGGCTAATTAATTATGGTATTTCTACTTGGGCCTAATGCAGGGATGGGCAACTTAAGGTAGCAGAGGCCCCAACAGCCCCTCTGGCGGGCCAGCATGGTCCAGGAAGAAGTGACCCCTGCTGCTGCGAGAACATGTGCCAGAGCAGTCCTGCAGTGACATCCCCATGCTGCATGGCATCACCTTACATATGCCTGCCTGCCATTGCTCAGCTCCACGATCTGTGGGAAGGCAGATGAGCTTGTGCCCCTGCCCAGGGACACGTCTTCCTATTAGAAAACACTGGCCACCAGGCCTTCCCAGAGCGAGCCGACTGTAACCAGGGGCAGCTGCCTCTGGCCCTTCCTCCAGCAGGTGTCAGGGAGCAGTCTCCTGCTTGGCGGGCCGGATACAGCCCTATGGCCACCAGTAGTGCAGCCCTGGCCTACGTTATTAATTGCAGGGACTCTAACAACTCTTGATCTATAGGGAGAGGAGGGGCTAAATAATCAGCAGCTATGCGTATTAATAATTGTATGGTCCTAGCAATCCAAGTTCTCTAAGAAAGTGGTTCATTAATTATTATTTTGCATGTTATTAATTGCACAGGGGTTGATATCCCCAGCTGGATAAAGAGATGGGCTAATTATTATGTATTTGTATTGCAGAAGGACCTATGTTAATTGCATGGAAGCTAATCAGCCCAGGTTTACAGCGAGTATGGCTAATTTGTTATTGTTTATAGTCTGAAGTGTGGTAGTACCCAGATTATTCATTTCTGAGGGGGCAGGTGGATGACAATGGGAAATATTCCTCTCCACACACTCCCGCAGTGCTGGGCACAGTGCAGCAGCAGCCACTGGGTTAGCGGGCTGATGCCATCCCAACTGCCATTAGCCCAGGTAAATGAGGCTTGCACAGGTGGGTTCTGCCACCTGGTGGGGAAACCCGGACACTGCAGCTCCTCATCCAGCAATGGAGGCACCCTTTTGCTGGCTGGAATAAAGGACTCTGGGGATCAGGGAGTGATGGTGGGGAGCGGGTGTTCAAGGGATCCTGACCTCGCACAGGTTCCCAAAGCAAAAGAGCCACCTCCTCACCAGAGTTGGGGGAGGGGGGCCCGGCTGTATTTTCCCCACTCCAGCACAGAGATCTCTCCTTCCCTGCCCTGGGGGCTACAACACACCTGGGGATGGGGATCCCCCCAGGCCCCACATCTGGGGATGGGGGTTAGAGAGGCAGTGATTAGGGGTGAGGGAACCAGTGAGGAAATACACTCCTTCACCCCACCCCTAATCACTGCCCCTCTGATCCCCAGCCCCTTTCTACATATTGCAGTCCTCGCCTCCGTGTCCCCCCATCCCCAGAGCCACGCCATCCCCACCTCATTCCCCATCCCCCTTACCCACTTTCCACATATCATCCCTACCCTCCCTTCTCATACTCACTCCCAACCCTCACCCACACACCTTTCTGCACTAAGTCTCTGCCCATGGTGTAGGGACCTCCATCATCCTCCCCCACCCCTGGCTCTCCTCCCAATTCCCATCTCAGATATGGCTTCTAAGGCTCATTTGGAGCTGGAACCCACCCACCAAACACCTGGAACTCTTTGTCAGGGTGAATCCTGGCTGGATTTCCCAGACCCGGGGAGGGGAGCAATACAGCAGTTTAGATCAGGGACTGTATGGGAGACATGGAAATCTCTGTTGGGGCTGGGAGCCCGGACTCCTGTGTTCTCTCCCCAGCTCTGTCTCTGTTATCTTGGGGATTGGTCACTTCTTTCCCTCCTTATGTCTCAGCTTCCCCTTCCATGACCTGGTAGTAAATTCTTCACCTGCCTGGTGATTAGGTGTTACCCTCCCACCACATTAGGAACCCACATGCACAACAGCTGGGGCTTATTCCCACTATGGGGCCCCACCCCTTTCTAGCCAATGAAATGCCATTGGCCCATCTACGCACCTGAGTCCAAGGGGTGGCGCTCCTCGCTGTCAGGAGATGCATCACACCTGGGGGCTGCATGTCACTGCTTGCACGAGTGCAGCCCTGAACACACGTGAGTGTAACCATGGCTGCCCCCCAGACAGCGCACACATGTGTAACCGTGTGCCCCCTGCCAGTGCACACATGTGTGTAACCATGTGCCCCCCAGCCAGTGCATACACGCATGTAACCATGTGCCCCCCAGCCAGTGCATACACGCGTGTAACTGTGTGCCCCTCAGTCAATGCACATGTATATGTAATGGTGTACATCCCTGGCTGGAACATTCATGTAATGGTGTGACACACACCACAGCTGGCACACATGTATGTGTACTGGGTACCTCCCACGACAGTCTTTATGTGGTATAATGTTCCCCTAGCTGGCATGCATACATGCATTTGGATCTGTTCTCTGGCCAGTGTGCATATCAGTGTCCCCCTGCTGGAAGGAGTAAGATCTACTCTCCTCAGTGCGTGTGTGTGTTGCCATCTACGTGAGTGAATGAGACCTGCTGCATGGGGGTGTGGTGGTTTGGTGCAGTTGTCCTTCTGTGAATCTCTTTGTTTATGTGTGATAAGTGTGAAAGTTTGTGTATTTGTGTGTGTAGCTGATTGTGTGTGTCTAGGGCAGACTGTGGTATGGCTGTGTGGTGTTGTGGCTGGGTGAGTCTATGTAACCATGTGTTGCCTGTGCATGTGGTGTGTGTTGTGGGCACAGAAAGAAGGACCAAGGTGCTGTGCTGCCCTGCACCTATCATCCCAAAGCAAGGTGCCAGTCACTTACCACCAGGGCTTTGCCACTCGTCTGTGGGGACACAGGTGTGTGTGTTTAATTTGCCCTTACCCCCAGATCTGCTGAGCAGCTCCGTGCTGGGCAGGGCGAGAACCATGAACTAGAGACTCCCCCTCAGTTGCTTTCAGTAGGGGGGCTTATGACACCCCATAGTGTGTTTCCAAATCCAACCTGCAGGGGCAGTGGTGCACATAGGCTGCAGGGAGGAGGGCAGTGTGTCAACAGTGCCCGAGGGGCCAAGCCATGGGGTGGGGGGAAATAGCAGGTCCTGTCTTGGGGTGTTCCAGGCCCACCTGGGGATGGGGTGCAAGGCAATTCCTAGCCAACCCTCCCACCCTATATGAGGCTCTGTAAGCATCAAGCATGCATTAGGAGTATAAAGCTCAGACATGCACCTACAGGGCAGGTGCAGTCAGTCTGAGGCAAGGGGAAACTGAGGCAAGGAGCAGTGAAGTGACTCATTTTAAGGTGACATGCTAAAATGGGCAGCACTGGGGATAAAACCTAGGAGTCCTGACTCCCAGTCCGCTGCTGTAGCCACCAGACCTCATGTCTCTCCCTGAACAAGGGTAGAACTCAGAAGTTCTGACTCAGCCCTTCTGCACTAACCCCTATATTCGCTCCCTTCTCAGAGCTGAAAACAGTACCCAGTTCTACCTCCCAGCCCACACACACTAACTGCTAGACACCATTGCCCTCCCAGAGCCAGGAATAGTATCCAGGAGTCCCAGCTCCTCCACCTCTTCTGTGCAGCGTCATAGCAAATCAGCTACAGACATACGCCTGTCACCTTTCCATTAGGATTGACCCCCAAAATTCACCCGGTTCATTTAATGAGCAGAAGAGAGAGAACATGAAATAAAAACCCCAAAGGTAAAGAAGTGACTTACTGGGGTTACAGCCTATCCTGACACAGTCTGAGACGGGGGCCAGGGTGATGGGGGGGTAGGGGAAGAGAGAAGAGAACGCAACAGTTTTACATCCTTCAAAGTTACTTCTGCAAACAACCATCCAATTCACAGCCCACCATCCGGGGACAGACGTGGGTCAAGGCGGCCATTTGGAGCCCAGGGGAATGGAAGCCTCTCACACTGAGGAAGAGAACCCCAAATTTGGTAGGAACTGGTCCCTTAAAGGTACCCCACCTACAGCCCCAGACTACCTTCCTGGCCACCAGTGGGGCTGCATCATTTCTAGTTGCATATGATAACTGGACTGTGTCTGTACAGCACCTGGTGCAACCAAGATGGGGGCTCACAGGCACTTCCGCAATGCAAGTCATAAACGAGTCATTCTAATAATGATGCAGCAGGGCTCCATTGTGCCACGTGCTGGACAGACATCGAACAAAAAGCCAGTCTCTACTCCCAAAGAGGTTCCAATCTCCAGCCTTGGCTACACAAACAAGTTGTCTTGCTTTAGCTTCCCGGAACAGTGTTGCCTAATGTGGATGTGGTTGTACCAGTATAAATGTGCATAGCTATTCCTGTAGAGGCACGGAACAAGCTTTTCTGATACGAGTTTGTCCGCATGGGGAAATTCCCCGGCAGAGCTTGGCAAGCGGAGTAATTATCCCAGAATAAAATCACTTTTATTCCAGAACAGAGTGTCCATACGGGGAGTTAATAATTAACAATAACCATTTTGCTGTAGCTATGCCAGGAAATTTCCCCATGTGGACAGGTCCTAAGGCACCTTTATCCTGGTATAACTGCGTCCCCACTTGCGGAGATTGTAGGCCTGAATTAGTTTGTTAAAGGGAATTGGCCTGAGCTGGTTTATAAAGGAAACTGGCCTAAACCAGTTTAGGAAGCAGATTGACGCTGTTCGGGGGAGGGGAGGACGGGCAATGAGGAGTCTGATGAGGAAGCTGACCAGAAACAGGGTCACAGAAAGGTCCCGGTTTACTGGGTTTCTAACTAGGTTTGTCAAACTGGATTTGGATGAAGCTTTACAGTCCGAGCTCAAGGTAGGATGTTGGCCCAGCTAGGCTTGGGAAACTGAGCCAGGACCTGGACTGGGACCTAATTCCTCAGATCAATCTGAATCCCATCTACAAGGACTGACATGTTTAAACCAGTTTAGTAGGAACTGGTTCGGACAGTGGATTAGCCCAGAACCACTTTAGAAAGTGGACTAACTTGGAACCAGTTTAGAAAGTGGATTGGCCACATCTGTGACAGGTATGGGCTAAGCTTTCTCTTTTTTGCGGGAGAGGAAAGGTTTATAATCTTTAACGGGTTCACAGTCAATTCCCGCCACCTCATGGGGCTCATTCTCCTCCCCCCACTTTGTTCGGATAATCCCCACCCCTCTGACAAATGGCCACCTTGCAAACACCAGCCGTGCAGCAGGCAATGTGGGGGATGCACCCCCCCTTCTTCCTCCCTGACCCTGGCACCCCAAACAGTGCCACAAGGAAGATATAAACAAGGGGGGTTAACCCCTGCTGAGCAGCCCCATGTTCAGATGCATGGGGGGCACCTCCTCTCCCCTTCACTCCCCCAACCAGGGTCCCCCTGCAGCTAGCATGGATTAGGGGGCCAAGCTTGGGTTGCCCCCGCTTGCTACCACCTCCATCTTCCTTGGGCAGACCTGGAACCGTGCAGAGATCAGGGAACATAGACCCAGCACCAATGCATTCGGGGGGGGACCAGCACTGAAAAGTACGGGGTGGTGAAGGGAATGAGAGTGCTGGGGGGGTCTATGGAGCGTGGCTGGAATTTGGGGGGTTACTTAGCAAATGCAGCTCAGGGTGGGCTCTTACCCCTCTTTCTGGGGTTCCCCAGTGCCCCACTCTGGCCCCAGGAGACTGTTCCTTATGGTGGCAGGCACATTATGGTATCCTCCACATTATCTGGGAGACCCGATTTCATAGCTCCTCTGGAACTGGGGGAACAAATTAAAGGGGCTTGGGGAGGACCATGGGGATTCTAGCATGTTGATTGCACCCCATGAATAGGTGATGTGGTGGCAGGGCCCAGAGATTCTGGGGTGTCAATCATGACCCCATGGATGCGGGGGTCATATATAGATTCTGGGGTGCCAACAATGCCCACAAATCTGGGGGAGGGGCATTATGTGAAGCTGGGGGTGCTGTACAGCACAGGGGCATCTCTTGGGTCCATACGGATGGCATCAGTGTCCCACTATAGAGGTGTCCCACACCCCAAGATAGCCAGAAGGGAAGAGGTTAAGGGAGTGGTGGGTACACTGTGCCACCCCAGATCTGCCCTCCGTTACCTAGAAGGTTAGGGGGAGCTCTTGCCATTCCCTGATCTCTGCTGTGGACAGGAGGTTCTGGGTTCCCTGGGAAGAAAGGAGAGGGGGCCCCATTCCCACAGGCTACACGGCTGGGTCTGACGCACGTCGTCAACCACAACAGAACAGTGGGGCGCAAACAGGCACGGGACCAAAGAGCCAACGGGGGAGCCCAAGGGGGTGAGAAATGAGTGGAAGGAAGTAACTCCATGGGGGGAGAGGAATGAAGGAGGGAGGGAAAGGGGGTAACTTCCTGGGGAAAAGGGAGGTAATCTCATGGGGGATGGGAAGATGAGGGCAGGTGGGGCAGGGGGAAGGAGGTGTGGAGTTTGGGAGTGCAGTATGTCCACTGGGAGTTGTGCTGAGGTTGGAGGGATGTGGGACAGCTGTGAGTTTGGTTGAGGGGGGCGCTGTGGATCTTCAGGATTTTGGGGTGGAGTAAGGGGGTTGTGGAGATGGGGTGGAGGCCTGGGGGTCTGCAGAGGTTTGGGGGCCTGGGGATATGTGGATGGGATTTGAGGGGTTGTGAAGATAGGGTGAGGGTCTGTGGGTCTGCAGAGGTTTGGGGGGTTGGGGATGCAGTGAAGGATGTGGAGATAGGGTTTGGGGGGTTGTGGATGGGCAGAGTTTGGGAGGAAGTGGGGGAATGAGAGGGTGGGGTAAAGGTTGCGGGGTTTGGTCCCGGCTGCTGCTTGCTGGGCTGGCAGAGTCTGCGCCGATGAAGGGTTAAAAACAGCGAGCTAGAAATCACTCTGAACCCTTCCAGGCCTTTAGAAAGGTGGGGAGCTCTTCCCGCTCAGGCCCACCAACTCCTGCCAGCCAATGGGGTGCCAGTGAGTTGAAGGGCCCCTCTCGCCCCATTGGCCAGGCGCAGTGGAGATAGCGGGTCCCATGCTGGACAGGGAGCCGCCCTCTGGCACCAAGGCCAAACTGGGTGCGAAGGTGAATCCCCCTGGAAAAGGGGGTGTCTTTCTAAAGACCAGATGGGCGCAAGAGAGCTCCAAAGCGGGGGATGACCCCTCAGCACAGGTGCACCCTAGGGTCACCTCTTCCCAGGGGACACCTGGAACCAGCTGCCAAGAGGGAGGGGATGATCCCTAGGGAGCTGGTTACCCCTTCAGCACTGGGGCATCCCCAGGTCGGGGGGTGGTTACCTAGGTTGACAGTGAGCTTCATCTGCCCGCCGTCAAGCTCGAGGCGCAGGGTGTCGGCCGACTCCTTGGAGGTGGTGGCCAGCATGAAGCCATAGGCCCGCTGGGACATGAACCGCAGAGACACGTCCTCGGCCTCCGTGTGCATCACCCCTGGCAGCATGATCTTCATGTACATGCTGCCATCATAACTCAACACCGTGGCCTCTGAGGGGTAGAGGACAACGAGGGGTGGCGGTGCAGGGGGATGGGGGTAGGAGAGAGACGGTGAAAAAAGAACAGGAATGGGGGGGGGGGAGAGAGAGAGAGAGAACATGTGTTAGATTCTGCCTTACACCCAATACCCAGAGAGCCCCTCCTCCCAGTCCCAACCCCCTCCAGCCCTCCATGCAGAACCCAGGAGTCCTGACTCCCAGCCTCCCTGCTCTAACCACTACACTTCACTCCCCCCCCCTCCCACAGCTAGGCATGGAACCCAGGAGTCCTGATTAGAGCTGGGCAAAGGTTTTAAGGCAAATAGTTTATTAACCCCAAAACGCAGATTTGGTCAAGCCCAAACTCTTTGCAAATTTCACCGAACAGTTTAAGAGAAAACAAATGTAGGGGCTAGGCTCATAGTGGGACTTTGGTACTATTCACAAAACTGCAGCTGGAGGCAGAGGTAATGACTTCTAGCCCAGTGGTTAGAGCACTCACCTGGGTTGGGGGAAGCCCCTCTGGAGCAGCGACCTAACCGCAGTCTTCCCACTCCAGGTGAATGCCCCAATACCTAGCTACAGCCTATTCTGGGGTGGGTTTCTCCGCGTCTGGCCTGTTGGAGCTGTGCCACTTTGTATAAATAGTGCATTCGTTGGAGCAAGGACTGGAACCCAGGGCTCTCTCATCCCGGGTGAGTATGCTGACCATGGGGCTAAAAGTTATAAGGGAGGCATACTCCTCCTTCAGCTGTTTTAGGAGTCCAGCCCTTTAAAGATGTCACCAAACAGCCCATTGCGTTCACCCCAGACAGACTTATTGTTGACTTTTAGATTGGTTGCAAATTCCAGGAAAGTTCCAATTCCCTTTGACCCAAACTCACTTCTTTCCCTGATTTTTCAGAGCTGCCAGTGAGCTGAGGAATCAGCTTTTCACCAGTTCTGTCCTGATGCCAGGGCCCATCTGTCTCACTAAGAGGCACTGGTGGCACCATGTTTCCCATGACTGACCCTAACACAGAGATCCCACCTGCAGTTGGGGCAGATAGCCTCCTGGATTCCTTCCTCACCTGTTCCATGCCCGCTCCCCTGTTCCAAACCCTGCCCAGGTACCCAGTGCCCCCCATGTTCCTCTAACCTGTCCCACACCCTGCCTGGGTACCCAGTGCCCCCCATAGCCTCCTCACCATTCCCACACCCTGCCCAGGTACCCCGTTCCCCCCACAGCCTCCTCACCATTCCCACATCCTGCTTAGGTTTCCCATTCCCCCCACAGCCTCCTCACCATTCCCACACCCTGCCCTGGTACCCAGTGCCCCCCATGCCCTGCTAACCTCTCCCACACCCTGTCCGAGTACCCAGTGTCCCCCATGCCCTGCTAACCTCTCCCACACCCTGACCAGGTACCCAGTGCCCCCCATAGCCTCCTCACCATTCCCACACCCTGCCCTGGTACCCAGTGCCCCCCATGCCCTGCTAACCTCTCCCACACCCTGTCCGGGTACCCAGTGTCCCCCATGCCCTGCTAACCTCTCCCACACGCTGCCCAGGTACCCAGTGCCCCCCATAGCCTCCTCACCATTCCCACACCCTGCCCAGATACCCAGTACCCCCCATAGCCTCCTCACCATTCCCACACCCTGCCCAGGTACCCCGTGCCCCCCATAGTCCCCTCATCACTCTCACACCCTGCTCAGGTACCCAGTGCTCCCCATGCTCCCTCATCACTCACACACTCTGCCCAGGTACCCAGTGCCCCCATATCCCTTCATCACTCCCACATGCTGCCCAGGTACCCAGTGCCCCCCATATCCCTTCATCACTCACACACCCTGGCCAGGTACCCAGTGCCCCCAGGACCCCCTCACCTCTCTCGCACACTCTGCCCAGGTAGCCAGTGCCAAGGCAGTCACAGACGAAGCGGTTCCAGCCCTCACGGCAGACCCCCCCATTGCGGCAGGGTGCACTGCTGCACTGCTTGAGGGTCTCCCGGGAGCAGAAACTGGAGACGCCAGGCACACTCTGCACCTCGGCCAGGCGCCGCACGTCCCGGCTCTTGCCGTCAATGAAGAGGTCCCGCACGCATCCCACATAGCCGTAGTTGAGGAAGGCAGTCCACACCTCAGGGGGTAGGATCAAGTCCAGCCGGTTCTCGGGAAGGCCCCCCAGGTACATCTCACTGTCCAGGTCCAGGATCTCGCTCTCCCCACTGGCCAGGAATGGTATGCTGCGGCTATTCACTGAGATGGAGCCTGTGGTGGGGAGCCGGGCACCACAGGCCATTACTGGGCTGCATGGGCAGCAGACACCACACCAGCAAAGCCCAGTGGAGAGTGGAAGGTGGTGCTCACAGAGAGATCCCCACACACATGCACACAATACTAACAGGGGTCAGGTTAAACCTTGTTGTTCTGGGTTGGATGTAGTTGCTGCCCTTCATTTAAGGTAGTTGTAAAAAGCCATTAAGCTCCTTTATGGCAGCAGGCATTAGGGATTATGTATATTATGTATGAACTATGAGAATGACTCGTACCTAATCTCATGCTTCAGCTGGCTGCCTGAAAGGGTCAGGAAAGATTTTTTTCCCCTAACACACACGTTGTAATGTGTGGCTTTTTTCCCCCTTTCTCTGAAGCATCAGCCAGAGTTAGAGATGGTCCCCTGGGGTGGGCCAGTGCTCTCAGGCGGTGTAGACAATCCTCTGTTTTAGTTGCCTGGCTGGTGGGTCTTGCTGACATGCTCAGAGACTAACTGATCACCAGATGTGGGGTCAGGAAGGAATTTTGCCCAGGTCAAATTCGCAGGAACTTTTGGGGATTTTACCCTCCTCTATAGCATGGGTCATGGGTCACCTGCTGGGATCACCTGAGCTTCTCAACTAGTCAATTCCCTACCACTGCTGGGACTTCAGGCATTGATGTCCTCTCAGTCTCTCTTGTTCTCTGTCTGGGGCTCACAACAGATTAGTATCCTGAGGACTGAAATGCTTTGGTTTAACTGAAGTCATGGGGCTCAACAGAGGGGTATTTGAGTGGAATTTAATAGCCGGAGCTATCAAGAGGTCAGACTGATTGTTCTAATGGTCTCTTCTGGCTTTAAACTCTAAGGAACAAGCAGCTGAAACAAGTGATCTTCATCCCAACACAGGCAGAATCACTGCCCAAAACAAAGACAAATGCGAAGCACACGCGGGTGGAAGGGTTTCACTGGCTGTTGCTTGTGGAGGTGTGTGTGTGTGTGTGGAAGCAGAAAAACCAGAGGAGTGGAGAGAAGGCAGCAAGGAAGCACCAGACAAAACCATGGAAGCACTGCAAATGGGACCTGAGAAGAAGCCAAGACAGAGAGCTTTTGCGCCAAGTGCTGGCTAGAAAGGGGCTTGGAGCTGCGAGCAAAGAAACTGTCTCCTGTTGTTGGATTCCTGCCTTGCACAGAGAAACAGGACTTTGTACATTCCTTGAAAATAAACAGGATTACATGATAGATACCTGACTCCACCACCAATTTCTCCTACTAACTGGAACAACGAGGTGTGTACTGAATTTTTAGTTAATTCTCAGGTCAAAAAGGGGTAACACTGGTATCAGGAGCAGGATTCAATTTCCAAGAAGAGAAACTGTGAGCTGGTCTTTCTTTTTAACCAAGATGGAACAAATGATGGAGGTGCTCACAGAATTCAAAGGTGGCCAAAAGGATTTAAAACAAAGATCACAGGCATCACAAAAAGAATTAAAGCAGCATCTGGAGGTTTCCCAGAAAGGGCTGAGAGACGACTTGTAGGTGAAGAGCAAATCTTTGTTGAAGCAACAGTTACAAAGTACCGGCCAGACTGGGAAGCCCAGCTGTAACAATCCCAAACTGGAATGGCCAGGCCAGATGGATCAATAAGGTGACCAGCAACTTGATTGCCAAAGACCAGAAAGTTTTCCATAAAATAGATGAGGCCAGGGAAGCTTTAGACAACTTGGAACGTGCTAACAGAATGAGCTGCAGCAAGGACTTAGGGAGCTGAGAAATCACCGTGAGAAGGAAATCAAAAGGGCATGGGCCACAGTGGAAATCAGAGGCCTGGATTTGGAACAGGGCTAGTCAGAAGACTTGGGTAAGATCAGACATTCTACCTTGTTTGTAACCCCCAGAGAACCAGAGAGAAGAGATTGGATTGTCTCAGCTCAATAATGCAAAACCCTGCAGTGATGAAGTGGGAATTTTCTATAAATATTTTGTATGAATACTGTGTGTGCCTCAGTTTCCCCACAGGCTGCACTGTCACCTAGGGGGTGAAAAAGGGCTGTTTACTCTCAGGCAGGCTGCAACACAGATGTGGCTGATGTCTAGCGGTCTCGAGTTTGAGGCCCATGTCATTAGAGAGTCCATGAAGACAACAGCAAAGCCAACCCCCAGGACATTTGCTACCTACCAACCAACAACCATGGATGGTCCACTCCCCGCTAGAAGCCAGACGCATTTGATCAGCTGGCCAACAACGGACTGAAGAGGAGGTAGGTGGGACTGGCTCAGGAACTTGGACAAAGGGGGACAGAGTGAGAGCCAAGAGGGGGGAACACACCGCTTGATGGGGCCCTGGGCTAACCCAAATGGAGCATGCTGTAACTTTCTTTTCTCTATGCTAACCAAGGACTTTCTATGCTGTGTTCCAGACATGAGATAATGCTGCCTAAGAGTCACTGCGGATGCTGAAGGTGTGGGTGCATTGCTCCCTTTGGGTGTACAAGTCTCTCCGAGGTGTCCAACTCAGGTGGGCTCACTGAAGGGAGCTCACGGCGTGAAGCAGGGGTGGTGAAGGCTCTGAGATTCAGTCGAAGGAGGCAGTGAAGCCAACTGGTTTACCCCTGTAAAAAGACCTAAGAGGGGGTCTAGCACACTGAAGGGTTCCTACCAGAGACAGTTCCAGAGCTGTTCAGAACACCAGATCTGTGGATCCATGATACCCACTTACTATCTTTGATGGAAAAACTTAATGCCAGGCTTATTTGGCTCAGTTCAACATCATACGAATGGCTGAGATGGACAAAAAGGGCGGGGGGGCGCTAAGAGCCAGCCTGAGTGGCCCAGTTCTGATAGTGCTACAGAACTTAGCCCCAGAAAACAAACTGAGTTGTCCAGATCTGAAACAATCCCTTGATATGTGGCCTGAATCACAGAATAATAGAAGATTAGGATTGGAAGAGACCTCAGGATGTCATCTAGTCCAACCCCCTGCTCAAAGCAGGACCAACCCCAACTAAATCATCCCAGGCAGGGCTTTGTCAAGCCAGGCCTTAAAAACCTCTAAGGATGGAGATTCCACCACTGAAGCCAGCCATCATTCTGAGATGTCCAAGTAGGGTTGCCAACAGTCCCTTATTACAAGGGACGTCCCTTATTTTTTCACCTCTATACAATAAGATTGGGAGTTGCTGAGTGCTGCAAAAAGCAGCAAGAAATACTCCCGTGAATGTAGGTGACCTCTACTTATTATTATTATGAATAATAATAATAATTAATACTAATGATAAAAGTATTGGGAGGAGAGGTGGGATGGAGTGCTAAGAAAACAGTCCCTTATTTTTGAAATACAATACGTCCGAGGCACAGCCAAGAGTTAGGCCATGTCTACATTAACACTTATGTCAGCAAAACTTATGTTGCTTAGGGTATGAAAAAACACCTCCCTGAGCGACATAAATTTCGCCAGCATAAGTGGTAGTGTGCAGAACGCCATGTGGGTGGGAGAGCTTCTCCTGCCAACACAGATACCACCACTTGTTGAGGTGGTTTTATAATATTGATGGAAGAGCTCTCTCCTTCCGACACAGAGCAGCTACATGAGCGACCTTACAGGAGTGCAGCTGCATTGGTACAGCTATGCTGCTGTAAGCTTGCTAGTGGAGACAGAGCCTTGGAGAGGGAAAGAGGATACCACATCTCAATTGGCAAAGGACCTGAAAAGACTCATGTTTCTGGCATATCTAGATACTGAAAAGGACTTCCAAGATAAATTGGGAACAGATCAATTTGCAGATGCTCAGCTGAACTTGGACTTGCTGATCAAGATCAGTGAAAAGAGGCCAAAGACACTCCGAGAGACTGTGGAATTTACAACAGAACTTGCATATTTCCTTGCAGCAGCTCACCAAAATAGGAAGCAGCTGCTTGCCTAGTGAGGAAGATGGAAGCTGATCACGAGGAGCGCTGTAAGCACAGTTGTCCCTAATATATATGGTGGAAAAAAAGATTCTTATCTGATTTCTGATCATTCCAAAACATCACGAAAAGTGGTAAATTCACTTTGTAAAACAAGGGAAATTGGCAATAACATAAAAATTAAGGGAAGCAGTTCAGTTAAATGTTTGCACTTGAAAAATCTGGCTATTAAAAAAAGCAGTTATAAATATAAGACGGGCCAGAACAAAGCATCACAAGTGCCTAGTGAAAGTCCCTCTCCCAGTTTGGTAAACCACACTGGAGGGGCAAAGCCTGGGGGTACAAGGATCAGCCCCACAGGTTTTGTTTAGATCTAGGCAGTTAAACAACAATAGGAATTGGCTATTAAGTCTATAATAGGAGCTGTGAAATGCATTGGGGTAACTGACACCCGCTCAAACATAATAGTTATTAGATCAGACATGCTAAAAAGGCTAGAAATAAGAGATCTAAATCTGACCTACCTCATTAGTCTCAAATTGCAGGATGAGGGGGGTTGAAAATGCACCTGTCTGAAAATTAGGTTTAAAAGTTGGACTTCTGGAATTTGAGTAAGAAGTCTGGATAGCCAAGATAGAGGATGAGCTAATCATCAGTTTGGATTTCTTTATGGCTAATAACTGTGTAATAAATGCCAGGCAAAGTGTCAGTCTGTGGAAATTCCCTTTAAATACTTGGCTCAGGTGAGACAGAAGATTTGTAGGCAATTAGTTTGCAGTGAAGGAGTCATCCTGCCCCTAGGATGAGAAACCATTATAACAGCTACATGCTGTGGTAGCTTTCCAGCAAAGAAAGATGGGGAGTAGCTAAAACCTGTTTTGAGACCCAGGGTCTCGGGGGAATCTTAGTTGCTAAAACTCTTGTGGAGCTGAATTAGGAATGGATACCTGTTCCTCTGTTACATGTTTCTGACAAGCAGTAAATAGTAACAAAGGGAACCACAGTTGCAAAATATGAAGAGGAGGTTACTTACTTATAACTAGAGATGCATCCGATGAAGTGAGCTGTAGCTCACGAAAGCTTATGCTCAAATAAATTGGTTAGTCTCTAAGGTGCCACAAGTACTCCTTTTCTTTCAGAGGTTCTTTGTGATGTGTGGTCCCAATCTGTATTCCATAGGGACCATCACTTAAAGAACCAGTGGATCTAGTAATTGCTGGTATAGAAGAAAACTACTGGGGGTGGGGGAAAGGTGAGCTCCCAGAGTTTCTATTAGAATTGTTCCAGTGCAGTGCCATATATTTAAATGAAAAGCAGCAGAACGGTCAGAGAGACTTTCTGGCTAAGAATCAGGAGTTTTTCTCCTCATCCAACAAAGATACAGACTGTATTGCACTAATCCAGCACAAGATTGAAATGGGGGAAAATGACCCATTAAACAGCCATCTCACTGGCTACCAGTAACAAAGAAGGGAGAGGCCTTACAGGACACTGAGGAAATGTGGAAGACATAACTGAGCCTTTAACCATTCCTTTGGTTTCACTCACAGTGCTGCTTAAGAAAAAAGATGACAGCATCAGATTGTGTGTGCACTATAGGAAACTAAATGAAGTCACTTTAAAGGATTCTTATCCATTACCATGAACAGATGACACCCTGGGTGGTGTGGTGGGCTCAATCTGGTTTTCCACACTGAATCTTAAACGTGGGTATTGGCAAGTGACAGAGGACCTAAAGGACAGGGAAAAGACAGATTTCACCACAGGACAAGGCCGGTGGCAATTAAAAGGGATGGCTGTCAGCTTATGCAGTGCACCAACCACATTTGAGAGGCTAATGGAGAGGGTGTGACACGGCATGTCTCTCTCAGCCTGTCTGTTACACCTAGATGATATCCTAGTGCATGCTAAAACTTTTGAACAGGAACTGATACATCTACAAATGGTCTGCGGTAAGCTGAAGGATGCCAATTTGAAACAGAACCCAAAGAAATGTGAGCTGTTTCAAAAAAAGGTAATCTCTCTTGGGCACACTATCAGGGAGGAGGGAATTTTCACTGACAAACAGAAAATTGAGGCTGTGCAGAACTGGCAAACTTCCCAGACACTCACAGATGTGGAGAGTTTTGTCGGACTCTGCTCTTGTTATAAAAGGTTTATTTGTGGGTTTGCCAATATTGAAAAAATGCTGCATAGGTTGGGAGAGAAAGGGAAACCATTTCAGCAGTCAGCAGAGCATTTTCAGAGTTCAAACAGGCTCTTGTGACTACTTCTATCTAGGACTGTCCATGATTCAAAAGACCTTTTATATTGACAGAAATACTAGTGCTTACAGATCGGGGGCAGTATTGACACAAGAACATCAAGGACTTGAGAGCACAATTGCTTATTACAGCAAAAGTCTAAATTCTCTGGAGTGAAATTACTGCACCCCTCAAAAGGAACTCCTGGCTGTGGATGAAAGAAATGGGGCAGGGAAAGAAAAGCTCCATGAAGATTTGGATGGAAGTAAAATTGTTTGGGGTTGGTTACGCGAAATATCCAGACAGAAAGACACTGTAAATATCTAAATAGTTACGTTTGTATCATACGTAATTTGTTAAATAGTTACTTTTCTTTCTATCTGGGATGGGTTGCTCAGGATGTCACCATTTTGGACTCCATCAAGGTGATGGGTGAAGATAAGCTGAGGGGTGTTTTCAGGCTCCAGATAAACCTTGCTGTTACTATTCAGCGGAAACACGACCCTTCATTTAAGATAGTTGTAAGAAGCCATTATAGATCCTTTAGTGACCCAGGCAGCTGAAACAATAGGGCCCTCCAACCAAAACACAGGGTGTTACAAAACAAAGGCACATGCAAGGCACATATGGATGGAGAGGTTTCACCGGCTGTTGCTTTGTAGAGGTGTGTGTCTTTGTGAGAGAGAGGCAGAAAGACCAGAGGAAGGAAGGGAAAAGGCAGCAAGGAAACACCACATGCAGTCACAAAAGCACTGGGAGCATGGTCCTTGGAAAAAGCTAAGAGAGAGAGCTTTTGGGCCTAGTGCTGGTTACAGAGGAGCTTGGAGCTCTGAGCAAAGAAACTCTCTGTTTGATTCCTGCCTTGCTCAGAGAAACAGGACTTTGTCCATTCTTTGTAAATAAACAGGTTTGCATCCATCACCACTTTCTCCTCCTAACTGGAACAACTTTCAAGACTCTGAATTTTTGGTTTACTGCTTGGGTCAAAACGAGGTCACAATACATACATGCACCCTTACATATGCACTGATTCACATACATGCTCTCACACACAATTCACACACACACTCACACAATGATTCATACATCCCCATGCATTCATGCACACCCATGCACACACTAATTCACACACGTTCACTCAGACATGCACGATTCTCACACATACATGCACATGCATAAACATAAGAACGGCCATACTGGGTCAGACCAAAGGTCCATCTAGCCCAGTATCCCAATAGTGGCCAATGCCAGGTGCCCCAGAGGGAATAACTAGAACAGGGAATCTTCAAGTGATCCATCCCTTGTCACCCATTCCCAGCTTCTGGCAAACAGGGGTTAGGGACACCATTCCTGCCTATCCTGGCTAATAGCCATTGATGGACACATCCTCCATGAACTTAGCTAGTTCTTTTTGGAAGCCTGTTATAGTCTCGGCCTTCACAACATCCTCTGGCAAAGAGTTTCACAAGTTGAACATAAATGCACACATACACAGAGGGAGCTGATATGCACATAGGGACAGCGCTGACATGTCCCTAGCAGTAAGGAACTGTGCATATACACATGGCCAAAATGAGAACTTATATCGACTTAGACAGGCTTTGAGATATTTCAACCAGCAGGGGGCAGCACTGCATCTAGCTTTCTCTCTCTCCCTCCCTCCATCCCACCCACTTATGGGGAACTGTAGGAGATGCTTCTGTCTCTGTTCCCTGCCACTCCTGGGCCTATTTTCTCACCTCTCTAATGAGCCACTAATGAGCAGCCAATTCGTTATGCCAATCAGCAGTGAGGGGGGAAAAGGGGGTGGGGGGGAGACAGCTCTGGGCTCTCTATTGGGCAGGCCCTTGGGAAGGACTATAGTAGAATCAAATTTGCTCCCTAACCCAAAGTGCAAAGCACAATTCAGCCTGAGTGCCTCCACTGAGCTCTGTGACTCAGCAGGTTCCCCCCCACACGCATGCCCCACCTGCTGGCCCTCATCCAAAGCCCAATTGCAGCCCCTACAGCCCACAATGCATGGCAGAGCCACCAGGTGGCACCATGACCCTGCCACATTGCTGCACAACTTCAGACACCCCAGCTGGGGCCTCCTCAAGGGTGGGGGTAGAGGTGAGCACATGAGGTCTCTGTTCTGGGCAGAGGGGATCCCTGTAGGCAGGTGACTTGCAGGCACAGTCCGGAGGGCAGAGGTGGCATGGCACTCCCTGTGGGTGGGCAGAGTTCCAGACAACCAGGGCACAGGGAGCAGGCAGAGGTGGGACATGGGTCTCCATCGATAGGTTGGGGATGAGGGGACAGAGATGGGCATGGGTTTCCCCATAGGCTGGGGTATTGCAAGCAGGGCAGGGGAGCCCTCTCACCTTTACGCCCATCACGCTGGAAGTCCACGTGGCACCACTCGCCATCATTGACCTTCTTGTTGCTGGCCCGCATCTTGATGCCCCCAGAGCCCATGTCGAGCAGCAGGTAAAGGTGGCCGTCCAGCAGCTCCATGGCAAAGTAGTCAGCCTTGTGTGGGCGCTCAGCCCGGCCCTCCCGTGGGGGCTGCAGGCGCCCATGGCTGAAGAGCAGCAGCCCGTTGGGCTCAGTGGTGCGGAAGTCAAAGGAGATGGAGCCAGTCTTCTTGGTGTTCCACTTGGGCAAGGAGATGTAGGCCTCAGGCGACTCAAAGGTGACTGGATCCAGCGCTGCCACATTCTCACAGCGGAACACCAAGTCCCCATTGATCTTCATCTTGGGGTCACCCTCCTTTGCCAGGCGTGACAGCTCCAGCTTGAAGTCATTGTTCTTGTACACGACCTGGTGGGGAGAGCTGCAGTGGGATACGAGGCCTTTGTCCTCTAGGGGGTGCCAACTTCGATCTGGCCCCCAGCAGGGACCTGCTGACTGGCTCAGCGGGTAGAGAGATTGGCTAGCTTGCAGGGAGCTGGGGGGTGGAATACAAGGTCTTTTCCCTCTAGGGGAAAAACCAGCTCCAATCTTGCTTCAAGTAAACAGTGATCTAGACCTGTTCCTATCTGATGGCTGCTGTGTGTAATGAGTTTCCTGGGTCTTCTTCTGGTTCCTATTGTCTACATCACACATCAAATTCCATCCCTGCCAGCCCCCAAACAAGATTCATATGGGAACGGTCCTCAATTGCCACTGACGAGAGATACTCCTGCACTTCCTGCCCTAAACTTTTGGGCAGCATTGCTATGGGAGGTTAAACAGCCCTTACACCCCACCTCATAGGTGGCTGCATCACAGTACTGGTCAAGGTATCCCTATAGACATAGACATCACACAGCCCCAGAGGCAGCTGCATGTCATTGCATACTCACATCTTTGAGGCACCCCATGAAGTTATTGCTGACAGGGGACCCCGGCAGGTCAGCTGTGTTGGGGCTGCCCCCAATGTAGAAAAAGTCATCTGAGCCCAGCATGGTATAATCCTCCTGCGTGTAGCCCGTCGTTGTCAGGATACCATCCACGGAAATGGTCACCTGTCCATCATGATTGCAGGGGTGGGGTGGGGCAGTGGCAGGGAAGGGGAAGGGATGTGGGGGGGGGGCGGGGGGAAACAAGCAGACAACAGAATATTAACCGCCTGGGGCTGGTGAGGGGCTGGGGGGTGATGAGGGGAGAGGTGGCTAAGCCATTTTTATGTCTGGTTGTCTCTTTGGAGGAATGCCAGTATTTGGGGCTTGGGGAAAGGGGGAGTTGAACAAAATTTGATGGGGGCTTGAAAGAGGCAGCACAAAATTTTATGTGGGAGGGGGACTGCAATGGGGTTGTTCACAATATTTGATGGGCTGAAAAGGAGAAGTGGACAAAAATTGATGGAGGGGCTGGAAAAGAGGGGACATAAGATTTGACCAAGGGAGGGTGGTTCACAAGATTTAGTGGGGGAAGAGGGCTGGGGAGGGGATTGTTGCAGATTTGTTGGGGAGGGTCTGCACAAGATTTGGTGGGGGGCTGGGAAGAGGGATGCACCAGTTTTGATGGCCTGTCATTAGCCCTGCCAGGGGGTTAGTGATATTATAGGCAGCTAGACCTGTTGGGTGATGGATAAGTGCCATATATCCCATCCCAATCTGCCCTCCGCCCCCCGAGGCTGCACCCCACTCACCACAGCTGCAGCTCCTCACCGAGGTCCAGGTTGGGGTGCAAAGCTGACAGTGTTGCCCTAAACCAAGCCGGGATCTCCCACTGTCCACCCTGGTTGGCCTAGGGTGTATGACACATCTCCCCTGCCTTAATTTGGGCAGTTGGGACCTCTGCCACACTAGAGGTAATGGCAGGTCCAAAGAAAGATGGGGGTACAGGCACATCTATGGGGAGGGGTGGCAATGTTTGTTAGTGAGGAGGCTGGGGGGAGGAGGCGGAATGGACGTTCTCTGAGGAAGCTGGGGACGGGGCAGGGGAATGGATGCTTGGTGAGGAGGCTGGGGGAAGAGGGGAAATGGCCATTGTGTGAGGAGGCTGTTGGAGGAGGAATGGCCAATGTGAGAGGAGGCTGGGGGAGGAGAGAAATGGCCGATGGGGGAGGAGGCTGGGGGGGAGAAATGGCCGTTGTGCGAGGGGGCTGGTGTGGCGAATGGCCGTTCTCTGAGGAGGCTGGTGGGAGGTCGGGGGGAGAATGGCCGTTCTGTGAGGAGCCTGTGGAAGACGGAGGAATGGCCATTCTGTGAGGAGGCTGTGGGGGGGAATGGCCATAGTGTGAGGCGGTTGTGGGGGGAAATGGCTGTTGTGTGAGGATGCTGTTGGAGGGGGAATGGCCATTGTATAAGGAGGCTGGGGTGGTGGTGGGGAACGGCCATTCTGTGAGGAGGCTGGAATGGCCGTTGTGTGAGGAGGCTGGAGGGGAGGGGATGGCTGTTCTGTGAGGAGGCTGTTGGAGGGGGAACGGCCATTCTGTGAGGAGGCTGGGGGGAGGGGAAATGGCCATTGTGTGAGGATTCTTGTGGGGAATGCAATTTGTGTGAGGGGGCTGGTGAAGGGGGAATGGCCGTTCTGCAAGGATGCTAGGGGAGGGAATGGCAGTTCTGTAAGGAGGCTCGGAGGGCGGGCAGGGGACAGTGGCCATTCTTTGAGGAGACGGGGGGCGGGGGTGGCCGTTGTGTGAGGAGGTTGTTGGAAGGCAAATGTCCGTTGTGTGAGGAGGCTGCGGGGACAGAATGGCAGTTCTGTGAGGAGGCTGGTGGGAGGTGGGGGAGAGAATGGCCGTTCTGTGAGGAGGCTGCGGAAGGTGGGGGAATGGCCATTCTGTGAGGAGGCTGTGGGGGAGGGGGGGAACGGCCATAGTGTGAGGAGGCTGTGGGGGGAAAATGGTCGTTGTGTGAAGAAGCGGGGGAAATGGCCATTGTGTGAGGAGGCTGGGGAGCAGGGAGAATGGCTGTTCTGTGAGGAGGCTGGGGAAGGAGGGGGAATGGCTGTTGTGTGAGGAGGCTGGAGGGGAGGGGATGGCCATTGTGTGAGGAGGCTGGGGGCGGGGGATGGCCATTGTGTGAGGAGGCTGGCTGGGGGAGGGGGGGGATGGCCGTTGTGTGAGGAGGCTGTGGGGGGGGGGGGAGATGGCTGTTCTGTGAGGAGGCTGTTGGAGGCGGAATGGCCCTTGTGTGAGGAGGCTGTGGGGGTGGGGGAATGGCTGTTGTGTGAGGAGACTGGGGGGAGTGGGGGAATGGCAATTGTGGGAGGAGGCTGTTGGAAGGGGAAATGGCCATTCAGTGAGGAGGCTGGGGAAGGAGGGGGAATGGCTGTTGTGTGAGGAGGCTGGAGGGGAGGGGATGGCCATTGTGTGAGGAGGCTGGGGGCGGGGGACGGCCATTGTGTGAGGAGGCTGGCTGGGGGGGTGGGATGGCCGGTGTGTGAGGAGGCTGGGGGCGGGGGGGAGAGATGGCTGTTCTGTGAGGAGGCTGTCAGGGGGCTGAATGGCCATTCTGTGAGGAGGCTGTTGGAGGGGAATGGCCGTTCATTGTGGAGCTGTTGGAGGGGGAATGGCCGTTCAGTGAGGATTTGGTGGTTGGGGTGATAACCGCTGTTCCCTGAGTAGGCTGTGGGTAGGTGTGTAAAAACCAGTCTGGGGAAGGACAGTGGGTAACTGTTGCTTTGGGAGGAGACAAGGGGAACAGCTGTTCCAGGAGGAAGCTATGGGGGCAATGGCCACTGTGGTATGGGTGAAGGGAACAGCTGTTCTGTGACAAAGTTGTGGGGAGGGAGTGAGTAACAACTGGTATGTGGAGAGGACAGAAGTTGGGGTAACAGCTGTTCTAGGGGAAGCTTGGGGCAGTTAACAGCCATTATAGGAGGGGTTAGAGGGAGGTAACAGATGGCCTGTGGGGCAGCTGTAACAGGGCCGTGTGTGTGTGTGTGTGTGTGTAGGGGTAATGGCTGGTCCATGAGAGGAGTAGGACGGGAGAAACAGTTGGTCAGTGTGAGGCTGTGGAAAGGGTAACAGCCAGCCCACATGGGGGATACAGGGAGGGAAGGTATCAGATAGTCTGAGGGTAATGGTTGTTCAGACTGGGGTAGGTTGGGGTAAGAGAAGGCAGTTCTGAGCCTCTCTGCAGCGTGTGGCGAGACAGGTATTCTCATCCTGTCCAGTAGAGGGCACTGCTTGCTTGCACGCACGCATACACACAGAGCTGTGATCCTAGCTATCCAGGAGCAGACCATACACACACATGCAGGAAATTCTCATTCTATCCTGTAGGGGACAGTTCTTGTTCTTTCTCTCTCTCTCTCTCACACACACACACACTCACAGGTTGGTCTGATCCTATCTACCAGTGGGTAATACATACACATACCCAAGCAGTTATGATGAATATCTGCCATAGGGGGCAATAGGCATACATGAACACACGCACAGTTCCGAACCTGTCTAGTAGGGAGCAATGCACAAAAACACACACTGCAGCAGTTCTGATCATGTCCAGGATGGGGCAGTACATATAAGCATGCACATATAGGCAGTTCTGATTCTATAGTTTTACACACACACACACACACACACACACAGAGGCAGTTCTGATTCTGTTCGGCAGGGGGCAGTACATACACAGAGAATTATGATCATCTCCAGTAGGAGGCAGTACACATCCATTTGCACACATGCTTGGACTTCTGATCCTATCTAATAGGGAGCATCATGTGCGTGCATACACACACACACACACACAGTTCTGATCATGTCTAGTATGGGGCAGTACTTACAAGCATGCCCAAACATAGGCAGTTCTGATTATATACAGTATGGAGGAGTACACACACATGCAGACACAGAGGCAGTTCTGATCTTGTCCAATAGGGGGCAGTATATGTGCACGCACACGTGCATACACACACACACACACAGAGTTCTGATTCTATACAGTATGGAACAGTATACACACACACACAGGTAGTTCTGATCCTGTTCAGCGGGAACAGATGCACACACAGTACAGATGCACACACAGTTATGATCATCTCCAGTAGGGAGCAGTATATATGCATGTATGCTCACACGCACATTTCTGATCCTATCTAGTAGGGAGCATCACACATACAGTTTGTCCTCCGTTTATGCAGTATTGAGAAGGACACAAATACGCATACAGACAGTCCTGAACAATACATTGAGCAGTATACACACACACAGAGGCCATTCTGCTCCTGTCTAGAAGGGGGCAGTACACCACCAAACCTAGAGGCAGTCCTCATTCTATCCTAGAATCAAGCAGTGTACACATGCACACATAGGCAGTTCTCATCCTATCCCGTAGTGGTAGTACATACACAGAGAGAGTGTTCTCTCTCTCTCTCACACACACACACACCAAAACAAAATCAGAACTGCCTCTGTATATTCACTATGAAGCAGCATGTACAACCACACACAGGCATTTCTGAACCTGTCCAGTAGGGGGCAGTACACACACACTCGCTGTATAGGCTGTTCTGATCCTATTCCAGTGGTAGTACACACACACACCAAGGGTGTATCAGTACACAGATAACTCCTCTATTACCACACCAGCCCTCCCTGATGCCCCGTACATCCATCCTGTTTGCAATGGGAGGACCTGAACCCCAATGCCACAGCAACCCCTTGCAGCACAGATGGGGGCTTTGCCCCACAATGCTCGCTAACCGGATCACAGTGTTGACTCTAGTTCAGATCCAAAGTCCACCCCACTGTTTTGCGTGCTGGTTCTGATCCAGGCTTGATCTCTGAAGTAGTGGGATGAGGTAAGTCAGGCTCTGCTGGAAGCATTTTCCCCTGGTATATAGGTACCACAACAACCCTAGAACAAATTGTTAACCCCTTGTCATAAGGTTTGTGGGAGACAGGATGGGGCTGTATTTTGTACCCCCATCCTCTCAATTCTTGTTTCAACCCATCAAATCTTGTGCATATGAGAGCTCTGGCCAGGAGGAACCATTGTGTTTATTGGGGGATTAGAAAGGGGGCCAGGAGGACTAGTTGAGTTTTTCTTTGTTCGGGATCTGTATGTTGGGGGGCTGTTTCTTGATACCGAGTGGGAGTGCATGGGTGGGAGCTTATGGTGAGGGATTTGGGGGTGGGGAATTGTGGTTTGTTAAACTCCTTTCAATTGGTCCATTTCCTCTTCCCCATAAAGCAGGGAACGCAGGGGAGGGGAGGCTGTGGGGTGTCACATTAGTATTGGTCAGTACAACGACATGCAAAAGAAGTTAGAACAGGAAGGGGAAGGGAAGGGCAGGAAGGCGTATAATCCAAGCTGGGGTCCCTCCTTATAGACAGTGCCCCTCCTCAAGTCCTGCTGTGTCAAAGGCTACAGCCTTGGGGTGGAACTGTCCCTTAAGCTGCTAGACAGGCTGACCCTGTGGTTGGAAGAGGCTCCACTAAGCACCAGGCCAATGAAGACCCATATCACCACATGGGAGAGACACTCAGACATGCCCTATGACATTCCAGCTAACAGAATATGCAGCAGCTGAAGTCATCCCTGGATCCTGACCTGGCTGGGTGAAAACAGCAGAGGGAGCTCCCAGACAGACAGCAGAGGGAGCTCACGAAAGCTCATGCTCAAATAAATTGGTTAGTCTCTAAGGTGCCACAAGTCCTCCTTTTCTTTTTGCGAATACAGACTAACACGGCTGTTACTCTGAAACCTCCCAGACAGAGCGAGTCAGGGAAGACTCTGCCAGAGACAACAGCCTCCCACCCCCAACCTAGAACTGGAAATAAAACAGGAGCTCCCAGCTCCCTCTGCTTTTATCACTAGACCCCCAGTTTCCTCCCAGAGCTGGAGATAGAACCCAGGAATCCTGACTCCCAGCCCTCCCTACTCTAACCACCAGATCCCACTCCCCACCCACAGCCAATGATAGAACTCAGGAGCTGTGACTCCTAGTCCATCCCCCCAGCTCTAACGCACTGGGCCCCACTTCCTTGCAAGAGCTGGGCATAGAACCCAGACGTCCTGACTCCCAACCCTACCCTGTTCCCACTCCCTACCCAGAGTTGGGGATAGAAGGCAGAAGGCCTGGCTCCCAGCCCTAACTATTGCACACTCTAACCCACTCAACCCCACTTCCCTGGAAGAGTTGGGCATAGAACCCAGGAGTTCTGCCTCCCAGCTTTCTCCCATCCCATTGCTCTAACCACTAGATACCATTCTCCTGTCAGAGCCAGGCAGGAAATCTGTTAGTTAAAAACCAAAAATCTCATCTGCGAACAAACTGCCCCCACTAAAAAGCTAATCTAAAAGGAGGGATCCCAGTTCAGACAGGCCCAGCATAGGACAGAGCACTCCTGTGGGGAAGGGAGTGGGGATGTTTTGGATTAGTAAAAGAATTTGGGGATCTGTTTTCCTCAGACAAACTTAAAAGTTCAGACAGAAAAATGGCAGTTAGTAGGAACAGTAAGACAATCTTCATTAGCACAGTATTAGTACCACAGGAGTTAATTATCAGCTGGCATTAATCATGGCTCTTGGTTAATTAATTAATTAATCATCAAAGAGAGAGAGAGAGAGAGATCAGCGAAGAGAAAGAGACTCGGATGGAGAGAGAGAGAGAGGAAAGCCATGCAGGGCAGAAAGGCAGAATGAGCAATAGCCAGAGCCGTGCATGTTAGACAGGTTTGGGGGTTTCAATGGGGGGTCACGGACCAATGGGGGCAGAGAGAGAAAAAGAGAAATGCAAGCTGAGGCATGCACAAGAGAGGGAGAAGGGGGGGGGCTTAAAATGATGGAGATGGAGTGGGCTGGCTGGGAGGTGGTTTGTAACGGGAGCACCTGTGTGATCGGTAAACAAGAGTGTGGGTTGTACTACAACCCCAGAACCCTCCTCCCACACACACCAAAGCCCTCCCTCACGTACATCCTACAGCTCACACATACATACATACACACACACACACACACGGCCTTCCCCACACAAACCAGAGATATCCCTCTTCCCCACACACTGCAGAACCCTCTCTCTCTCTGTCACACACACACACACACACCAGAGCTATCCCCCTTCCGCACACACTCCAAAACCCTCCCTACACCCACACACACCAGAGCCATTAAAACACACATATACACACACACTCCTCCCCCAAGAGCTCCTCCTTCACACTCTGCAGAACCCTCACTCTCTCTCTCACACACACACACATCAGAGCTCGCTCCCCCTTCCACAGCAGAGGTCTCCCCCCACAACACCTACATTAGCTATCCCTCCACACACTCGCCCCAGAGCTCTCCTTTGCCAGGCTCATACCCCGGAACTCCCATCAATACACATGGACCAGGGCTCTCCCCCCAGTCACAACACAGTATCTCCACAAAGCTCTTCCCCTTACACACAACAGAGTCCCATACACACACAAACCAGAGCTTTCCCATCAAACAGTCACTAGAGTTCTCCCCCTCCACAGACCAGAACTCACACGCACAGACATTTCCCCACTAAATGAGTTACTTCTCACATTCACATGTACACACGAGCTATCCCTCCAAACATCCACACAGCAGAGAGATTCTGCCTGCACACACACACACCCCATAGATATTCTCCCCCCACATACACCAGTTATTTGCTCCCCCTTCCAGAGCTATTGCCCCCTCAAACACCAGAGCAATTTCTACCCACTCACACATATGCACCACAGTTATTCTCCCACACAAGAGCTACTCGCCCTACACACATAACACAGCTATTCCCACACACACACAGAAGCACCAGAACTGTCACCCCCACCAACACACATCTGCTCCTGTGATTGCTCCTGTGTCTGACTTGTTCTAAGCCTTGTCCCCAGCCTTGCTTCAGGCCCGCTCCTGCTTTGTTCCTGTCCCGCTCCAGTCCTGCTCCTTTGCCTGGTACTGGCTCTGACCCCTACTGCAATCACTAGGTCTGTCCGCCATAGCTCCAACTGCTAGATGTGACTGCTCATGCCCTCGTTCATGCCAGTTTGAGTAGCCCACCTAAAAATGGAGAAGGAACAGTTTCCACTACTGGGGTGGATCCTGCTAAGGCCATCTTCCTGCCTCATCTTGCAGAACCTGCAGACTCAGGTTGCGGTTCTACCTCTCACTCTAGAACCTTGCACAAACATTTCTCTGCTAGTACTCCAGATGGCTAATTGGCGCCTGACACACCCCCTTCTCCTGCTCCAGCTATGGCACCCCACAATGTGGGAGGTTTACCTGGAAACGCATGTGTACTGCAGTTCCTCATGTAATTTCAGAGACTTAGAATTTGCCTGAGTGCATAATGTCCCCACCCAGTGCAAAATACTCCTGACTTGGTAGAGTCCATTGATGGTTCACTCCTTTCTTTGGACCCAGTCACTCACCAGTCCTGCCCCCTTAGAAGTCATTACCTTTCAAGGTTATAGAGAAATCCTTCAGTGCGGGTTGATCCATGCACCGCATTCCCTGGCCCATCACCTATGACCCACATATCCACTGGATGACAGGCATGAGGCATATTAGCTCACCATACTGTTGGTAATCTTGCCTCCCAAAGTCCAACCACAGAGCAGAAGTCCTCTGCAGCTCTGCCTGCCTCCAGGAGTATTCCAAGACAGAGGGGGTTAGTCCAAAGGGAAACTCGGCAACCCCCACTGCCTTCCCAATAGCCTCGGTACCCACCAAATATCAAGACTTAGCCAACGTGCTCAACAAAAAGGAAGCTGACATCTTGCTGCCCCATTGACCTCCATGTTGAGCAGGGGGACCTTTCAGGCATATCTATTCTCCCTCAGAACATGAGTTACAAGTTCCCCAGAGCTATCACCAAGAAAATCTGCAAAAGGGGTTCTTCCGTCCCTCCATGTCCCCAGCTGGGGCTCCAACTTTCTTTGTGAGTAAGAAGGATGGTTTCCCTGCAGCCTTGTGGATTACCGGGCATTAAACAATGTTACTATCTGGAACCGTACCCCTTACCCCCTCATCAAGCTCTCTGAAAGACTTTGCTCTGCCAAGGACTTCATTAGGTTGGACCTTTGTGGAACTCATAACTTGGTTTAGATTCAAGAAGGAGACGAATAGAAGACTGCCTTCTGCACAGAGTATGGACACTTGGAGTAGTTGGTTATGCCATTTGACTTGTGCAATGCTCCGTTGACTTTCCAGCATTTAATTAATGACATCTTTAGGGAAATGCTGGGCCAATTTGTGATTATTTACCTCGATGACATCCTCTGAGGACCTTCATCTGCAGATCCAGGTCTCCACGACCAGCATATACACTGCATCTACACGACGGGGGGAGATTGATCTAAGTTACACATGTGAATAACGTAGCTGAAGTCAACATACTTAGATCTACTTATCGCAGGGTCCACACTACGCTGTGTCGATGGGAGATGCTCTCCCATCGACTCCCCTTGCGCTTCTCATTCAGGTGGAGTACACGAGTCAATGGGTGAGCGATCTATCGTCCGCTGATGCATCAATCGCTGCGCTTCAATCCCCTGGTAAGTGTAGACAAGCCCCTAAAGACACTCTGCCAGAACCTATATGCCAACCTTAAGAAGTGTGAATTTGACCAGGGCACAGTCAAATTCCTTGGGTATATTGTTTCCCCAAAGGGACTAACTATGGACCCGTGCAAGTGGCAGCCATATCCAATTGGGTTTCTCCAAAGGACATACAAGAGGTACAGTGATTTCAGGACTTGGGCGACTTTTACCAACAGCTAATGGGGTTTTCTAGCCTTGTCACTCCAATGACAATGCTTTTGTGAAAAGGATCCAAGTTCATCTCGTCCTTAGAAGCCCACCCTGCCTGAGATCCGCTAAAAAAGGCATTCACCACAGCACCCATCCTTATCCATCCAGATCCCACTAAGCCATTCATGGTGGAAGCTGACGCATCAAACTTTGCCAGAGGTGCAGTGTTATCAAAACAAGCGGGCCTCCATAGCCAACTTCAAGCCTGTGCCTTTCATTCCTGTAAACTAACTCCAGTGGAAAGAAATTATGATATCTGGGAAAAGGTGGCCTTTGAGGAATGGTGTTGTCCTTTAGATGGAGCCCAGTTCCAAGTCCAGGTCCTGATGGACCACAAGAACCTGGAATCTCTCCAAATGGCCAGACACCGCAATCAACGCCAGATCCGCTGATCCTTCCTTGTTGCCTGATTTGACTTCATGGTAACCTATTGTCCGGGGACAGGATATTGAAAGGTGAATGCTCTGTCTTCCAAGGATGAGTATCTTGAACCTGGTGGAGAACCTCCTTTCATAGTTCTTAAAGTGCCAAATTTTTGTCAACGGGTCTGTAGACAGCAGTCTGATGCCCTGCATTCATTCTCTGCTGTCCACCACTGTGTTTGCAACCCTGATCTGCCAGACCCTGGGAGGTGCAGATGCCCAGCCTGACTCAGAGTTCAGACTACAAGATGGTGTTCTCTATCACAGGGATCTCATTTGTCTTCCAGAGGGCCAGCCTAGACTTCAGGTCTTTAAATTATGACACGACATGCTGCTTGCTGGTCACTTCAGTCAATCCAAGACCAGGAGCCCAGTTTGGCTAACTTTCTGGTGGCTGGGTCTATGCGCTTACATCAAGAAACATATAAAGTCCTGCAAACCTCTACTCTGGAACCAAGAGTCCATCTTCCAGACAGCTTGGCTTCCTCCAGCCCTTGCCAATTCCACCCCAGCCTTGGTCGACTGTATCTATTGACTTCATTGGGGAGAGGCTTCGCTCTCATGGGCACACAATGATCCTAATCTTGGCCGATCTCCTAACTACGACGGTGCACTTGGTTCCATCCCACGCCATCCCTACCACCCTGAAAATGGCAGATCTATTCCTAGAGAACATCTTCTGTTACCACAGATTACCAACTGGCACCATGTCAGACTGGCGTCCCCCATTCATTTCCCATTTTTGGTGGGAGTTTCTAAGACTTCTTGGCATTGAGCCTCTCACCTCATCTGCCTACCTCCCACAAACTTATGGGCAAACGGAACGAGTCAACCAGATTCTGGAACAGTATCTCCACTGTTTTTTGAATTACCACCAGGATAACTGGTTTTCCCTGCTTTCCTGTGCAGAATTTGCCTATAGAATGCAACCCATGCTTCCACCCAACAAAGCCCATTCTTTGGTAACTACGGCTTTCATCCACGTTGCCATCCAGACACATCCATGTGTTCCTAGTACCTGCTGCCATGGATTTGACCACCCACCTGCATCAAGTGCACCAGTAACTCAAGGAATAGTAGTGATCTGCTAAAGAAGCTTGCAAGCACCATGCTGGCCAGGATTGCCAGATCACCCCAACCTTGCCATGGTGTTTGGTGTGGTTTGGTTATCCACACAGAATCTTCAATCAGCTCACCAATCAGCCAAGCTAGATCAGTGGTACCTGGCCCCATTCACAATCTCAGACCAGGAGAACCCAGTAACATTCAAGTGACAGCTACCCAAGTCCCTAAAGATCCATCCTATATTTCATGTCTCCCTTCTAAAGCCTTACACTGAGAACGCATTCCTGAACCGGTCCAACACACTGCTACCACCCATAACCATTAGAGGGCAGGAAGGATACTTGGTACAACGATTTCTTGACCCCTCCCACCCCCCATGAGTTAGGAAAAACTCCAGTATCTGGTGGACTGAATGGGCTATGGTCCAAACAACAAGTCCTGGGAACCAATAGAGAACACCTATGTCTCAGACCAACTATGGGACTTCCACCTAACTATACCAAGATGCCTGGCCCTAGAGCCATTAGGAGGTGCTCCTCAATGAGGAGGGGTACTGTCAGGAATCATGAACCTGAGACCAGCTAGCTGACCTGCAGATTCCCTGATTGGCTGAGAGGCATCATCAGGACTGTTTTTATGCCCAGCAGCAGCAGTAGGCTAGTGGCTGCTCAACACTTAAGCCCGAAGCTGCAATTTCTTCTGTGTCCCCTGCCTTACTCCAGAACTACTTCTGCCTTGTTCTTGTCCTGCTCCAGCCCTGCTCCCTTGCCTTGTTCCTGACTCTAGCTCTGACCCTTGGCTCTGTTCCTGGCCTCTGACTACTATACCTTACCACTCCTGCCCCAGTTCATGACACACACACAGCAGAGCTATTGCTCACATTCATACATATACACAGCAGGGCTATTCCTCCCTCCTCCAAAGGTCAAGAACTATGGGTTTAAGATCCTTTCAACTGAGCTTGCAGCTGGCCAATTCAGCCTTCTGGCAGGTTAATGAGCCCAGCTGAGCAGCAGCAGAATCACCTGATTGGCCAGCCCGCTCAATTGGCTGCAAGGACTCAGCAGGTCTGAATTTAAGCTCAGCAGTCCGTGGTTGCTCAATGCTTATGCCTGCAACTGCAATCTCCCTTGTGCCTGCCTTGTTTCCAGCCTCACTCCAGCCCTGGTCCCTTGCCCGGCTTCTGACTCTTGGCTTGTCTCCTGGTTTCTGACTTCAGCTCTGACCCTTGGCTCTAACCACTAGGTAAGACGGCACATATCCCAGTCTCTGATAGTTTGAGCGGCCCAAAGAACAGAGAAGACCTGATTTGGCTGCAGGGATGGACCCCTACAAATCCAGGTTGATGCCCTGCAGGCACATCATGTAGCACTGCAGGTGCAAGCCACATAGTCAGTGACTCAGGCCCCTCCAGAACCAAAGATCTCAATACCTGAAAAGTTTGACAGTGATCACACAAAATTCCACAGGTTCTTGAACCAGTGCCTTCTCCTGTTCCTGCTGGACCTGCAGTTGTTTCCCACAGACCGAACCAGGGTGGGACTCATCAACAATCTGCTGACTGGGGAAGCATTGGCATGGGCCTCTCAACTGCTTGAGAAATCTAGTCCCCTCTTGAGTCAGTTCAAGGAGTTTGTCCAAGACACAACAGTGATCTTTGACCACCCAAATTGTATGCTCAGGGCAGAAGCCATGCTCCAGGTCCTGAGGCAATGATGCCAGCCGGTTGCTAACTAAGCTGCAGATTTTTGACACCTGGGTGACAGACACAGAATGCGACAAGGCCTCTCAGCGCTATTGCTTCTGGCTTGATCCAAATGATGAAATCAAAGATGAGCTTGCATGGATAGAACTCCCCACTGCTCTGGACGCATTTAGCAACCTATGCAGCAAGACTGACAATCCTTATTGGAACACTGCCAAGAAAAGAGAGTGGCTTCTTAATTCACATCCATCTCAACAGCACTGGTCAGCCAATATCCAGTGCCCGCCACACAGTCTGAACTTGTGTAGGTGGTCATGGCAGAGAAGGCCTGATGCTAGGTATTGGGTCTCCGCCTCTACTGTGGGGAATATGGGCACTTTGCTTTGACCTGTCCTGCAAAGGCTAGTTCTGTATCTTAACTGGGAAACACCAGGCCATAGCCCCCGGACCTCCCCACTAGTGTGGCATCCGATCAGCATCAAAGCACCTTCTGCTTCCACTCTGTCTACAGCATCCTATTCTGATGGAGGTCATCTTGAAAGCAATGATCGACTCCGGCTCCTCCAGAAGCGTTATGGACTTGGACTTCACTTGCGTACACAGGATCCCAGCACAGCACAAGGACTTACCCAATGTAACAGAATCCATTGACTGATCACTCCTTTCATCAGGTCCCATCACCTCTGAGACTGTGCCCTTAAAAGTCAGAACCCTTCAGCGGCATCGCAAAACCATTCAGTTGGGTCTGGTTTATTCTTGCACTTCCTGGCCATCCATGGTGTTATCACACTCATGATCCACACATCCTCTGCAGGGCAGGAATGATTCGTTTCCTCTTGTCCTACTGTCAATAGTCTTGTCATCCTGAACCAGGTCTCAAGTTGGAGGCTAATTTGTAGTATAACTCCAAGGAAACCCAGATCTTTTGGTTACCCTGGAACAGAAAGGCTGAATCCAGTAGACTCTCCGTCATCACCTGCCTCGACAATACTGGTGAAATATTGTGACTTTGCAGAATTCTTTGACAAGAGGAAGGCTGACATCCTCCTGCCTCTTGGTCACTATGACTGTCCCATTGGCCTCCAGCCAGGGTCCGACATCCCTTTTGGACGTATTTACTCCCTCTCGGTTCCTGAGTTGTGGATGCTCCAACAGTATCTACAAAAGAATCTGAAACAGGGATTAACCCTCCTGGTCCGTATCTGGGAAGGGGATGAGTGGAAGACTGCCTTCCATACCTGATAGGGGCACTTGGAATACTTACTAATGGACTTCAGGCTGTGCAATGCTCCTGCAATGTTCCAACATTTTATCCATGACACTTTCAGACACCTGTTGGACCAATTCATCGCTCTCTACCTCAACAATATTCTTGTTTTTTCTGAGGATCAAGCCCTTCATGACCAACATGTATTTTGAGTTTTGGAAAGGCTTTGCCAGAATTATCTCATTGTTAAATTGGAGAAATGTGAATTTGATCACAGTATGATCAAGTTCCTCAGGTGTATTATATCACCTGATGGTCTAACTATGGAACTATGCATTTATGTCCCAGGTGGTCAGCCTAGGCTCAAAGTTCTGAAATCATGTCATGACTCACTGCTCGCTGGTCCCTTTGGTGGAACTAAAACAAGAAACTTAGTTTTATGGAACTTCACGGTGGCCAGGTATGCACTGGCATGGACTAGTTTACCATGAAATATGTTAATTCCTACAACTTGGTCTCCTCCAGGCCTTGCCCACCATGTCCCTGGCCTTCATTGTAGAATTATCTTGCTCCCATGATTGTTCAGTGGTGCTAGGTGCAGTTGACTTCTTAACTAAGATGGCCCTCTTTGTCCCTTCACACACATTCCCTACAACCCTGCAAACAGCCTGTCTCTTTCTGAAGCATGTCTTCCGGCTGCCGACTGGCACTGTGTCAGACAGAGACTCACAATTTGTTTCCCATTTCTGGCACAGGCTTTTAAAACTCCTGCATAGAGAGCTCTTTTCCTCAGGCCAATGGACAGACAGAATAGATAAACCAGATCATAGAGCAATACCTCCAGTGGTTCTTATATTATCATCAGGATAACTGGGTCTCCCTCCTGTCATAAGCCAAGTTCACCTACAACAATTCAATCCATGCCTCAACCCAATAGAGCTCATTCCACACAAATTATGGCTTTGATCTCTGCCTACACCCAGCATTGCCCAGAAACTCCCCAGTTCCTGCAGCGACAGACCAGTCACCCATCTGAATCACATACAACAAGAACTTCTCAGAACCTCTGGAAGCCTCCAAGGAAACCTACAAGTGTTATGCTGATCAGGACTGCCATGCAACACCTCACTTTAGCACTGGGGACAAAGTCTGGCTATCAACTTGAAATCTCAGATCACCCCAACTATCATCAATAGCTAGGCCCATTCAAGATTCTCAAGCAGATCAACCCAGTGATATTCATGTTTCTATTCCAGAGTCAATGAAGACCCATCCTGTGTTCCATAGCTCCCTCTTGTGGACCCCTTCCCAGGTCAATACAATCTGTCGTCGCCAGCCATTGCCTTCCCTGGGCAAGAAAAATACCTTGTCCAACAGATTATTGACCCCAAGCAAGTATAGGGCAAGCTTCATTACTTAGTGAAATGGGAGGGCTACGGTCTTGATGATCAGTCATGGGAACCGGCAGAGAAAGTTCATGCACCACGGTTACTACAGGACTTTCATCAGGCCCGTCCCAAGTAGCACGGGCTGAGGGCCCCTAGAAGGCACCCCTGAAAGGGGTCGGTACTGTCAGGAACTGTGGGCTTACATTCCCTTGGCTAAGCCAAAGCTTCCAGGCAGGTTAATGAGCCGAGCTGGGCCTCACTGGCCGGCCCACCTGATTGGCTGAAAAGAGCCAAGAGGTCTGCATTTAAGCTCAGCAGCAGCAGGTCGCTGGATTGTGCATGAATTGTTCCCAGCTTTACTCCAGCCATGCTCCAGCCTCATTCCACCCTTGCTCCAGACCTACTCCTGCCTAGTTCCTGTCCAGCTCTAGTCTGCTCCAGCCCTGATCCTGACTCTGGCTCCCAGTCCCTGACACAGAGCTATTCCCACCCCACACCCGCACCAGAGCTATTGCCCTCCCTACATACACATTAGAGCTATTCCCAGCCTCCCCAACTCCCCCACATGCATCAGAGCTATTCCCCACACAGACACACACCCCAGAGCTATTCTCCACATACACGAACCACAGCTACTGCCCAGCACACACACCTGAGCTATTGCCCCAAGAGTTATAGCCCCCCCCACGTGTACGTGTCTAGAGCTTTTGTCCCACACACATGCATGTGTGCAATGTAGAGCTACTGCCCCCCCACGCACCAGATCTACTCCACACATACACACACACCCCAGAGCTATTCCCACACACACCAGCATGCACCCCCTCCACACACACATGCACCAAAGCTATTACCCCACAGATGCACACACATATGCACCAGAGCTATTCCACCTGCACATACACACACGAGCTATTCCACCTACATACACACACACACAGAGGCACCAGGGCTATTACCGCACACACTCGCATACACACACTTGAGGTATTCCACCTACACACACACACACACACACACAGAGGCACCAGAGCTATTACCACACACACCCGAGCTATTCCACCTTCACCCCCCCCCAAAGCTATTGCCCCCCATATACACACCAGGGCACTTTCCCCCTTCCCGTCACATTGCCTATATGAATCCTAAAACTCTGGGCATAGATTTTGGGTGCTGCCTTTTCAGTAATGGGCAAAATGCCTATTCAAGGGAGTCAGATGTCACTGCTACACACCTGCACACCCAGGGGGAGTGTGTATGTTGCACAATCACACAAAAGCAGAAAGGAGCAAGGTTTTCATTGTACAATTGCACACCTATGCACAAAAACACATACACTCAGCAGCAATGTGTGAGTTGCACAGACACACAGAGCAGAAGAGTGTTGGTTGCACACACATGTATACATACTAAAGGAACTGTGTGTTATATTCCACAACTGGTGTTGCACACACATGCACAAGCACATTCATTGTACCATCACCCACCCCCAGAGGACCCATGTGAAACTGTCCCTCTGTGTGTGCACAAGCACAAGAGGCCACAAGTCTGCTGCACAGTCACACTCATCCCTGGGCACTGACAGCAATTGTGATGTGTTTGATTCACACACATCACACTAGTATATGGCCATCATCCCTCACCCACTTATACATGGGGAGGGGTCGCAGAACCCCTCTCCACCCCGAGACACTCATATGGCAAGGACTGTTGCAGGCTGCTGCTCACACACTGAGTCCTAGGACACTCTCCTGGCTGGTGAGATCAGACGGGAGAGCTACCCTTGCACTGATGGAGGGGAATGGGCTGGTTATAGGTGGCTGGCACCATCCCAGGGAATCATGCACCCTGGTAGCTGTCTCAGCCCCCCAGACCAGTGGGTAGGGATGTGTAATAGTCACAGACCAGAGTCAATTGTGAACCTCCCCACACACACTCCATGGCGTTGCCTGGGACCTTAACACTGTGAACCCAGGGATACTGCATGCAGCCACCTCTGGGGCAGAGCATGGCAGAGCTGCACAGATCTACACATTCACATACTCATACCCTCGCTTCACATTTCCTACAAACCCTGAAACACATACACCTCCACGCACTCATATGCCTCCATGCACATGCCCTACACTCCTTCACCCCGATGCTCACATTATTGAACACTTGCACTCCCATGCACACACCCTTCACACTCATATGCCTCCTTCCACATTCCCTACAGGCTCACCCTGCCAATGCACCCCCCTCCCCTCAGGCAGGGCACTGGAACAAGGGGTGCTGGGGATGCAGCAGTGCCTCCTCGTTTGGCAACGGAATGCCTGGCTTCCATCATACACAGATGTTACTGTTTTATTCAATGGCTTACTGTTCCCTGCCCCAGTGCACATATCCTACAGGCTCACAGCCCCCAGTGCACATGCCCTACACACTCCACACCACCCCCAATGCACATGCTCCATGTGCTCACTTCCTTCCACCCCCCATGCACACTCCCAAATCGCACACAGGCTGGAGCTATGGTCCCTACCCCCTGGCCCCACATCCTTCCTGAACTGGCCCAGACTACGGTGCTCCTGTTAGAAAGGCACTGGCAGTCAGTCAGAGCTGTGGGAGGAGTGGGGTGGGGGACAGCAGGGAAGGGGAAGGGAGGAGGGTGGGAAGGATGGTGTCAGACACAGTGTTAGTTCAGCCCCAGAGAGTCGCTCTCAAAATAAAAACCGGACACAAGAGCAGCATGCCCCAGTCAGTCCCAGCATGCCATGCGGTATGGAGTGCCAGTGGCGCCACCCGTGGCGGGAGTGGGGATGACAGCCAGGACATCCAGTGGGGTTAACAGGTCAGCCTGAAGCCAGCCACACCCATCGGCTGGGATTCCCAATGGGGCTGGGGGGACATCCCCTATAGGCCTGGTCCAAAGCCCACTGAGGGCAATGGAGAGACTTAGCTTTGGAGAAGGTGTGAGCAGATAACCCCATGGAACTACCCCAGATGCATAGTGCAGAGGGGTGGGGTGAGGGGGAAATGCAGTTTGCACCCCTAAATTAATGTTCCCTTTTTCATTGCCCCCATTACTCCCACCCCCCAATCAACATCTGGTCCTGACCCCACTGGCTGCCATTAGCCCATTTCCCACAATCCCTGGCGGGTTCACCGCCATGGAGCAGATGTGACGCGCACAGAAGTTGCTTCATGGGATGGTGTTTTCCATGGATTTTTTGTTGTTGTTGTTTTCGGGGGGGAGGTAAAAGGAATTAAAAAAATGTAAAACCAAAAGAGAAATAATAAAGAAATAATATATTTTTTATTTTTTTATTTTATTTTTTTTAAATCCAATAAAGTTAAAAAAATTTTGCTTTTTGAAAAGAAAAAAAAAAGTTTTTTCCCCAAAAAATAAATAAAAATATAAATAAATTAAAAAATGTTGCTTTTGGAAAAAGAAAAAAAAAAGACTTCTTAAAAATGTTTTTGGTTAAAAAAAATTAATTACAAACTTGAGCAGTTCAAAAACAATGGTTTTTTTTAATACCACATTTAATAGGTTGGTTTTAATCTTATACCAACCTGGGTTACTGGTTATCATCAATTTTATACTGACATTGATTTTTGGTTCATGTCAATTTTATACCAACCTTGGTTTGGTCAATTGGTTGGTTTTCAATCTACACCCACCTAAGTTTGATTGTACGGTGAGTATTAGATTCTTTTCATTTTGTACCAACTCTGCTCTGGCAGCAGGGTTGATTCTGCACTGACTCCAGGGTGGCTGACCAGTTCATTTCCAGTTCTTGATTTTAGACTTATCACACAGTTTGATTATTTAGTTGTTAATTTTATGTGTGTTTGAGTAGTTTATTTCAACCTTTAAGTTTTGAAAATTACATTTCACTTTCTTTGTGTAGTACTTAAAGAAAAAATTAAGAAATTAAGATAATGATAATTAAAAACCCAATTAATTAAGTAAAAACAGAAAGGAGGGAAGGGAAAAGATAAAACCCACGGCAAACCAAACGATTAGACAATTAGAGTGATATCTACCAGGTAATGCAGTTTGTTTACCATAGCGTGTCCAATTCCTGCGTGCTATATGTATTAAAAAAATAAAATAAATGAGGGAAAGGGGGAATAATAAAAAAAACAGAAAAGAAAAGGAAAAAAATGACCAACCGTGAAAATCAAGGGAGATAAAAGAGGGAAAAAATCAATTTTCCCATCGCAAGAAGGGCGATCAGGTTTTAAAAAAAAAAATAAAGACTCCACCCACCATCCCCTCACACATCCCACTCCCCCGAACAAACTCCTCCCCCTCCCAACCATAAAGTATTATAGAGAGAGAGATCTTGGTTAGTAAGAATAAAAGAAAGGAAAAGAGACTATTTAAATTAAAGACTTGAAAAGAAATGACCGACATTCCATTGGATGAGACAAGGAGGGTTAGTTCTGGCGTCTCTGGTTGAGAGCTGGAGTCTTTCAAGAAGCGTGTTAGTAACACACACACAAAAAAGTCGTCAACGTAATTTCTAACGAGGTGGGAGGTTGGGGGGGGTGAAGGGTGGGGAGCGGGAAGGAGGAAAAGCAAGGCCTGTGTTAGCAGGATTAGTAGATCTTAAGTGGCTCTGGGGTCAGCAGAGAGTCGGGGAGTGAGCTGTATCCCCAGCCAGGGGAGTCCAGATTTTGTCTTGTATGTTGTGTGGGGAGGAGTGTATTATTGGGGGAGTGCTGAGGACAAGTTGGTGAGGGGAGAGGAACCAGCTCCCCCACTCCAGTTCCTGATACTGTTAAAAATTTGTCCTGCTTTTTGTTAATTATTTTTCTTGATTAACTTTAGTCCAAAAAAGGGAAAGAATCAGAAACCAGGTTAGAAGGAGAAGCCAGTATGGAGGGGGAGCCTCAGTCTGCAGGCAGGGAAGGGGAGGGGTGAGCCAGATGCACCCCATGCACCCACTCCCTGGACACCCACCTAACCTCTCCTACACCCCCACCATCTTCCCCATCTCTGCTATACCCCCACCCAACCTCCTCTACCTCCCCCACCTACCCCAGAACACACCAGCCACACCCGCCTCCCCCTCACCCCCATCCAACCTCCTCTACCTCCTCCACCTCCCCTGTACACACCAACCCCACACACTTCCCCTTCACCCCCATCTGACCTCCATCTCCCCCACCTCCCCCCAGTACACACCAACCCCACACACCTCCCCCTCACCCCCACCCAACCTCCTCTACTTTCCCCACCACCCCCAGTACACACGAATCCCACACACGTCCCCCTCACCCCCACCCAACCTCCTCTATCATCCCAGAGCTGGGATGGAACCCAGGAGTCCCTTCCGTGAGGCTGCTGGGAGATCAGTGGGTGTTTAGCAGTGACATGAGTGGCTCGAGCGGGGGGCATGCTGAGCCCTGAGGGGCAGGGGACTGGAGGTCTCCCATCCATTTCTCCTTGGCTCCTGCGCTGCAGCATCATGCAGGTCCAGATATCCAAAGATGCTGGGAGCTGCCAGCTCTGATCAGTGCAACGGGTGGATTTGTGCAGAGCGCATGGGCCACAATGCCCACAGGCAACAATTCCTCTCACCCGCGCCAGCCACAGAGTGGGGAACTGACCCACGGGTGGGGGGAACAGCACCCATACCCAGGACACACCTGGCCAGCCTCACACAGAGGGATCCATCAGTAGAGCACAGCCCATATCCGTCTGTGCATGGGCTGGGAGTCAGGAATCCTGGGCTCTCTGCCTGGCTCCAGGAGGGGAGTGATACCTAGTGGTTTAGAGGGGGGTAACTTGGTATCAGGACTCCTGGGTTCTTTCCCCAGCTCTGGGGGAGGCCCATATACCATTCCCTGCCCTCCCCCCAAAGCCAGCCAGTCCATCCTCCCTGGGGCTGGATTGGAGCCAACACCCCCTAGAGGGGAAAGACCCCATGTCCCATTCCCCAGATCAGCCACAGAACAGCCTTCCTATTAGCTGTGGTGGCTAACTGCAACAGCCAGCCCCTTGTCTTCATTGGGGGAGGCTCAGGACCCCCAGGGGGCAATGCCCTTAGCTGAGTGCATGGAATTTAAGGCACCCTGTGGATGTGTCACTAGCTCATTGTGGCTCCATGCTAGCTCATCTCCAGGAGGGAGGGGGGATATACTTTAGGAGGCAATGCTCCTCTTTTGGGGAAGGGATGGGGGAAATTTATGGGGCTGAGGGGACCTTAGGTGAATTTGTTTCAGACACATCCTCTTGCTGGCATCTGGACTGCTGGGGACCAAGGAAGTAAAGAAGAACCAAGCCCAGCTTCCAGCCCATTTACCCACTGCCCACTGGCACCACAGCCCATGCACCCGCACCCACCCTTGGCACCAGGAAATATTTGGGGGAGGGTGTTCTGGCTCCCTGCAAATTCCCATCCCAGCAACACTGCCCAGAGAGGGCATCATTGGGGCATGTCCCCCCAGAAATGCCATGGGGCAGGGACACACCACAGACAATGCTGTCCTGGAGGGGGCCATCACTGGGGCACATCCCCCCAGCAATACCTTGGGGTGGTGGTGCACCACAGACAATGCTTCCCAGGGAGGATCACTAGTGCAAGCCCCCCTGTCCCAACCAGCTGGCACTGGTGCATACCTGGCGCAGGTTCCGGGTCACCCGGATGTCATGCCAGTTGTTGTCATTGAACTTGCCGTTGACGGGCTCCACCAGCGCCTCGAAGGCGCCTGACCCCAGGTTGATGACTAGCCACACAGCCCCGCTCTTGAGCGACAGATTGACGTAGTCGGCTGACTTCCCTGTGTGCAGCATGAGGCCATTGCGCTGCAGGGTGCGGAAGGACAGCGTGATCTCATCAGTGCTGCTCTGGATCGGGTTGTGGGACAGGTCATAGCAGAAGAACTCATTGCCCTTGAAGGTCGCCACGTATTCCTCCTTCCCTGCACAGAAAGAAAGTGGCACAGTGAGAGGGGGCAGGTGCATACAGGGTTTGTGCACTCAAGGTTTAGAGAACATGTAAGAAGGGGGCAGGAGCACACAGAGTGTGTGTGCACAAGGCAGGATGAGAGAGTGCGAGAAGGCGGCAGGTGCACGAGGAGTGTGTGTACTCGAGGAGGGATGAGAGCGTGCAAGAAGGGGGCAGGTGCATGAGGAGTGTGTGTGCATGAGGTGGGATGAGAGTGTGCGAGAAGAGGGCAGGTGCACGAGGAGTGTGTGTGCACAAGGCAGAATGAGAGCATGCGAGAAAGGGGCATGTACACAAAGGGTGTGTAAATATCATCATCATTTTGCGTCTGTGTTATTATTCATTTGTAGAGCTCAGAGGACTCAACTGTAATCGGGGCCCCGTTGTGCCAGGGGCCGCATAGACCCCCCAACCGAAATTGGGGGTCCCCTTTTTGCTGGGCACTGCACAGACCTACAGAGAGACACAATCCCTATCATAAAGAGCTCATGGTCTAAATAGACAAAGGGTGGGTGTGAAAACTGAGGCAATGAGCGACGAAAAGTGACTCACTCAAGTCAGTGGCATAGCTGAAAATAGACTCCCATCCTGCCCCTGCTGTAATCCAGCAGTCCCCACTCCCCTGCCAGAGCTGGGGATGGAACCCAGGAGTCCTGGCTCCCAGCCCCCCTCCCCTGTGCTAGACCCCACTCCCATCCCAGAGCCAGGTATAGAATCCAGGAGGCCTTGCCCCCTTTCCAACCCCTAGCGGCTCTATGCTAAAGTACTTTTGTGTATGTCTGTGTCTTTTTCAGTGCTCAAAGTATGGGGAAGAAAAGAGGGGGGCCCTGCCTGTCAAGGGGCCTGCTTGAATTTAAACAGTAGTGAGAAGTACGAGGCCCCTCAGACAGAAGTGAGGTGGCTCCTAAAGGTAATAAGGGGGCCCAGGGTCTGTAATTCAAGCAGTGGTGTCACTGTATGTGTGTGCATGTGTCTGTCTGTCTGAGTGTGCTCTCAATCCTCATCTCCCATTGCCCGAGCTGCTATCGCCCTGGCAGCAGAGACACCCCTACCCTCCGGCCCAGTGCTGCCAGTGAGGGGAGTACCCCTCCGCTGCTGGCACCTGACAATTAACTTGCCATCTGGTGATGCTGAAGAAACAAATTTGCCTGTCTCGCCTGTGCCCGGCCCCCGCAATCATCTTGTTAGTGTCAGCGCCAGCCGTTCGCGGCAGCGATCAGAGCCCGTCAGGACACGGGGGGCTGGGGGAGGCCAGGGGGGCTGGTTCCCTAACAATCTCCCACTCGGGAAAACACAATTTCCTAAAGAGCCAGCTTTTTGCCCCATGAAATCTGCCCACAGACAGGCACTCAGCCCAAGTACCAACACCTGGCTCGCCAGGAGTAATGTTGCACTTAGGAGCAACTCCGCTTAGAGAGTCTTGGGCAAAAACATGGGGCATTTTTACATCAGTGTCACTGGTTGACCTAGGGACAGCACCCCCCAGTGAGCCTCCCACTCCACAGACTGCAGCACAGCGCCCCCTAGTGCCGCACTGGGGTCAGCACTGACTGCAAGGGGTGAGCGCCCCCCACTCCACAGACTGCAGCACACCAGGATTGATCCTGAATATTATGAAGATAACTCCAGTGCCTTGTCTCCCCTAGGATTTTACATCATATACCTAACTCAATATAAAACAACAATAATACGTAGCTCTGATCTAGGGATTTTCATCAGTAGATCTCAAAGTACTTTACAGAGCAGGTCAGCATCATTAACCCCACTTTACAGAGGGGTAAACTGAGGCACAGAGCAGGGATGTGATTTGCCCAAGGTCATCTAGCAGCCAGTGGCCGCACTAGGAATGGAACCCAGCGGAGGCCAGTGGAGTCCCAGAGCAGTGCCCACTAGGCCACACTGCCTCCCCACCCCTCTCCTCTGCATTTCAGACACAGCCCTAGGCCCAAAGCAAACTCTCCCTCTGCTTGCAACCGCATCACCCCAGAAGAAGGTGTATCTCAGATCAGTCTAACATCACCACAGCATGTCCTCCAAGCACACACAGTCCCCTGACCCACTAGCCTGTGTCACACACAGCACCTCTATAAATCTGTTCCTAACAGCACCTGGACTCTGCTGTCGGCCTGGCTTTTCTGTTTTCTCCCTCTCTTTATGGCAAAGGTTATAAAATCTAAGTGAAACAAATTATTCTTTCACTGCAAGAAAGGTTTAAAAACCATAGCCAGCCACAGATCACACCTCAGCCTGCCAGCAGGCTCCTGGTACCTGTGTCCACAGGAACTAGGATTAGACCTTCATGTGCCAATCTGACAGCTGGGGAGGGTGACTGTGAGAGATGTGTATTCAGAAGAGCAGTAAGGTTGGGATGGGGGACATTTCCGGATGGGGTGTGAGGGCTGTTTACACAGGGATCTCTCGCCTGGCGGTGAGATGCAGCCACTTCTGGGGTGGGATGCAGCATTATTTAACTCCCACACAGCAACATGGCCTGACTTCTGTGGACACGTAGTGAAGGAAAACCCCGTATCAAATTCAAACAGCAGTTTTTGCGGCAAGACAGAATGAACTCACCCACCTGGGATTTTGCCAAGGCACCAGGTTCAATGCCTGAGGATTTAATGAACACAGGGGTTCACGTTGGCTCTATGTCGCATTGGAAAACCAGAATTTACCGCAGCACAGTGCCCCCTAGCATCATGCTGGGGCACTGGGATCAGCATAGTCCGAGAGGGGAGAGCGCCCCCTACTGGGCTCCTGCCTGCTCCCTACAGCACAGCACCCCCTAGGGGGCATTGCTGTCCCAGCCTGCTCCCACGCAGCACAGGGAGTGCTAAGTAGCCAGTCAATTCAACCCCTTGGCCTCCCCCACAGCAGCCAGGCTCCTAAATTGCTTCTTCAGGGCTCTGTGTTGGCACAATATAAATCACCTCAGCAGGGACAAGCTGGGGGAGCAATTAATTCTTTGCTAACCCCAGGGCCACACTGCCTGGCTCCCACCCAATCCCCCTGCCCGCCTCTCAGCCCCTCTGTAAGCACTTTTCTCTGGTGAAGCTCCATGACCTTGGACTGGATCCATCCCTCTTAGTCCCATCTGCTTGCACCCCATATGGAGCAGCTGCCCATGGGGGGCTCCGAGCCAGACCTGGGGTGCGAGGGAGAGAAGTGATTGGGAGAGAGGAGCTCAGAAAGGGTGACCCCAAGGGACAGCCTGGAAGGGGGGAAAGGGGGAATGAAAAAGGAAGGTGACAGACTTGAAGGGATGGATGAATAGATAAATGTGTACGGGGAGAGCGGAGGCATGCATTCGTAGATAGAGGCATGTATGGGGGAGGGCATTGGCTGCAGGGATGTGGGGGGAAGGGATGTGGAGAGGAGCGGGTTCTGGGAGAGGGAAGGGGATTCTGTCAGGGGCCACTGGGGGGCATTGGAGGAGGGGGTTCTGGCTTGGGCCGCAGCAGGGGTACGGGGTGGGGAAGGGAGGGGCAGGGAACAGGCTAAGGCGGCCCCGAGCGCAGAGCAAGGGCTTGAGTCCTGCTCACATGCTCCCCCCCACCAGGTGACCATGCAGGCTCCCACACTCTGTGCGGGGATTCGTCAGGGGAACCTCAGCAGGGATCTTACACTGATACTAGAGTCCCTATTAGCCCGGGCAGCACAGCACCTCCTGCTGGAGCACCCCCCAACCAGTCACAGGAGCCTGCATTTGACAACAGCCATCAGAGCCTGCCAATCCCCACCACGCACCCTCCCCACTAGCACAGCACCCACCCACTGGCATCAAGAACCCCGGGGGTTCTGGTCTCTGCGCAGGGCCATGCCCTGCTCCGAGCTGAAGCGTGCAGCTGCTGGCAAGGCTGCTTTCCAAAGAAGTCGGCCAAAGCTAAGAACATCCCCCTTGCCCACCTCTTTCAGCACTGCCACTTCCTCCCCCCTGTCCTGCCAGTTCCACGACCCCAGATCCACTGCCCGAGAGCCAGAATGTTTCTCGTCACTGCAATAACCACAGAAACAAGAGTAACCGACCAATGCAGCAACACCTGCCTGAGTGTGCAGAGAGCCTGAGCCAACTGCTGCGAGAGGGGAGAGCAGCCAGCCCAAGTGCAAGGGAGACAGTAATACCTGCTTGCATGTGCAGAGACTCTGAGCTAATAGGTTGATACAACGTCTGAAACAATCACTTCTCTGCTAAGAATCAAGTTGTGAGTGGGGTCTAGTGTGTTAGAGCAGGGGAGCAGAGAGTCAGGACTCCTGGGTTCTAACCCCAGCTCTGGTGGGGGAATGAGGTCTAGTGGGTTACAGTGGGGGAGGGGGACTGGGAGTCAGGACTCCCTGCACCTATCCCCAGGTTGGCCATTCACTCACTATGTGATCTTGAGGAAGTCACTTACCCTGCTCCATGCCTCAGTTTCCCCATTCAAATAGCTAAATGGGGGTGTGTATGGGGTAGAGGCAGAGCAGGGCAGACAGGAGTGTATTGAGAGGGACTATTAGGTTTTATCCCACACAGTGTTTCCCCTGGCTCAGTGATCTCCACTGCTTTAGCCTTTCCCATAACTCCCTACTCTGCCTCGTGCTCTGGCCCCAGACTTCCACCAGCCCCGATAATCTGTCCGATCGCTCCTTTCCCATAAACCCAGCTGGCAAGCCAGGCAGCCAGAGCGATTCCCACTAGGGCTTGAAGGTGGTGAGATGCTATCCTGCCTGTGCTCAGCCCCCACCCCTGTGCTCTCTCTCTCTCACCACCCCCACACACCCCGATTGCATCCTATGTTCTAACAACCCACAGAAGTCTGCGGCCTCCACTTCCCAACTGGACTATGTCCTGTCAAAAGCGCTGGAGGTGGGGGGCTGAGCTATGAGAGCCCCAGCCCCCCTCTGCTGAGTTCCCCATCCCCATCCTTTTGGTCTGGTCTGGTCTGGCCTGACCTGGGGCAGCTCCCTCCATCGAAAGCCACAAGCAAGTCACATGGTCATGTCAGCATTCAGCAGCCTTGGCCACAACTGCCCCCACCCCCGAGAGCCTGCCCCAGCCATACCTGCACCCACCCTGCGCCGACAGCCTGCCCCACCCACAACTCCCCTCCCCCCCGACAGCCTGCCCCAGCCACACACACCCCCGACAGCTTGCCCCAGCCACAGCTCCCCCCCGACAGCCTGCCCACAACTCCCCTCCCCCTCCGACACACAACCCCCAACAGCCTGCCCCAGCCACACATGCACCCCAGACAGCCTGCCCCAGCCACACACATCCCTGACAGCCTACCCCAGTTAAAACCTCCAGTCACACCCCTCCACACCTTCCCCAGCACCAGCTTGTCCCTGCACCTCGTCCTACCAGGATCCCACACCCCAGTTAGCACACCCTTGTCCACCCATCTCACCCAGAGCAGCTGGTGTCCACAGGCACTGGGATGGGGGGTGGATCTTAATTAGTGGCAGCCAGAATTGTCCCAGTGTTCCCAGAGCAGGGGCAGCAGCGGAGAGCGATCCCTCCCCCAGCACACACTTCCCCCAGTATGCCCCCACAGTGGTGGAGAGGGCATCTTGGTCTCCCTTGCTTGGGCTGAGCCCACCGGAGAGCCAGCAAACTCATCTCAGGCAGAGAGGAAAGGGCCAGCTGGGGCTGTATTTGACCTGGTGACCTACAGGAGAAAGACTCTGTATGTTGTTAACTGGGGTGGAACTGCAGTCTATTCCCTGGAAGGTGGCCAGATCACCTTCTACAGCCTATTCCCCCCGCCAGGGGGCAGGGTCACCTCCTACAGCCTCTTCCCAGGGTCGCTCCCTACAACCCAGAGTGGGGCAGGGTCGCTCCTACATTCTATTTCCCCGCAGGGAGCAGGGTTGTCCCCTGCAGTCTATTCTTTGTAAGAAGATGAAGGCTCTGTATGGGGATAAATGGAGGGGGTGCTGGCTCCGCATTATCGTTAGAGATTTTAATTGTGACTATTTTTCTCCAGCGAGAGCTCCCAGCCTCGGGGCAGCAGGATCGATAGCCAGACTACGATGGATAGGACATGGGGGCAGGAGGGGGAGCAGGGTTCAAGGGGTCACGGGCTTCTTGAGATGCAAGTCATGTGGGACCTTTCCTTGTCTGAGTGTGAGGGACTGTGGGACACACGCTAGACCCCATGCCCCTCCCACAGCTGGGATAGAACCCAGGAGTCCTGGCTCCCAGCCCTTGCTAGAGGCACTTGGGCTGGGGTGCAGAGCTCTGTGGGGAATGCATGCAAGGGGAAGGGCTGTCATTCAGCACTGCAATGAGGATATGGTGCCCACCCTGCCGCACTGGGACCTCTGCCTGGAGATGGGCAGGGCCCCTGTCACGGAGTCCCTGGGCGATGCTCTGGAACTGCTCCCCATGAAGCCAGTCAGGACTCTAGGGCAGTCGCCTTCCTGTGAGCAGCCTGTCTTCAGGACACATAGCTCACACAGCTTCCACCTTCCTGGGTCTGACCTCGGAGCATTCAGCATCCTCTGCCCCTCCGTGTGCTTCCCACAGCGAGTCCGCCCAGGCGGGGCTCTTGGGGAAGCCAGGGGGCCCTGCACCCCAACTTTGCAGTCAGATGTGACTCTCAGCCAGCCAGTAAAACAGAGGTTTATTAGACGACAGGAACATGGTCTAACACAGAGCTTGCAGGTGCAGAGAACAGGACCCCTCAGCTGGGTCCATTTTGGGGGGCAGTGAGCCAGACAACCACGTCTGCCCTTCACTCCATGTCTCCAGCCAGCCCCAAACTGAAAATCCCTCCAGCCCCCCTCCCCTGGGCTTTGTCCCTTTCCCAGGCCAGGAGGTCACCTGATTCCTTTGTTCTCCAACCCTTTAGCTCTCACCTTGCAGGGGAGAAGGGCCCAGGCCATCAGTTGCCAGGAAACAGGGTGTCGGCCATTCCCTGTGTCCAGACACCTGCACACACCTGCCCTCTAGGGCTCTGCAGTGATCATACACCCTTACCCCACCGCCTAGATACTTAAGAACTGCCTAGGGGAAACTGAGGCACCCCCACACTATTCAGAGGAAACATTAAGAACAGTCCCACTTCGTCACAGCCCCACATTGACCACCTTTGTAAGCACGCCTGGGAGGGCCTACGATCCTGTCAAACTCAGCACCAGAGGTACCCCCCCCCAAACACACAGAGATGGGTGTGCAGAGACACCCACATACACAGAAACACACCCTATGTACACACTCACTACAGACACATGCACTCGCACCTGAACACACTGCACACACAAGCACAGACACACAAACACAGGACACGTATTGACCACAGCATACAATACACTCATGCTGCACACATGTACTCACACTCAGACACTTGTGCACGTACATGCTACACACACTAAGCACACACACCCACAGCACATACACATACCCACGCTGCACACACAGACTCACACAGAGCGCACACACAGACCACACATATGTGAACACAAATGCTACACACACACACTCAGACACACAACCCTCCCAAGCTCCCAGTCCAGTGCAGCGCTAGCTGGCTGCGCGTGCATTTCTGCAGCACAGCCTGCCAGCTCCTCTCCCACAGCTCGGCTCTTGGTTTCCCAGACAAAGCAGGGGTGCTGCCCCATCCGACAGGTCCTGACACCACTCAGAGCACGCACCAGGGGGGCAGACAGTATGTTGCATAGAAGCCAAACACCACCCTCCAACACACACACACAGCTACTTGCTGCAGTGTGAACACGGAACTTTAGCAAAAACATGCCAGTAGCTCTGAGCTTAAAGCTAAGAGGCAGCACGGTGCAGTGGGTAGAGAACTGGACTGGGAGCCAGGACTCCTGGGCTCTCGTCCCAGCTCTGGGAGGGCAATGGAGATTTGTGCTTTAGGGAAGAGGAGACTGGGACCTTGGGACAGTTCATTCCCCTCTTGAAGCCTCAGTTTCCCCTTGAGGGCAGGGGTTGTCTCTGTGTGTCTGCACAGGGCCCACGATATCTCAGGCAGGGCCTGCGCGGTGACGGGCTCCTACAGTTGCTATCACAATAATGAGCCCCACAAGCTATTGAGACAACTCATCCTGATTTCTCCTGGGACCAGATCTGCCCCATGGCTGGCAGTGAGCTTGGAATGGCCTTCCCGCAGGCGGGCGAGACTGCAGTAAACCCAGAATATTTCCCCCACTCCGACCTGACATTTTTATCGTACAAATATGTTTGTGCCTGTGCAGAGAGAATGAAAATCGACTCCAGTCCTGGGGAAACGTTCGCACCTCGAGGCGGGCGTGGAGAGCAGAACATTTTAAATGGAACAAATTTGCTATTTTCTTTCCTTTTCCAGTGCCTGCAGCAGGAAAACAAACATTCTCCCCCACTCCATTATGCTCTCCCCACAACCCTGCCTCCTCCGGCCAGCCCTGGAACATCCCAAGGCAAAGCGGCAGCGACTGCAGTTCCCATCTACCACCCAGAATCCACCCATACTCCCCTCATCCCTACCCCTCACATATAGCCAGAGCACCTTGCAATCCTCGCTCTGTCCCAGACAAATTCCAGCAAGGACCATTCCCCACCAACCTCTGCCCCAGCAGTCGGCTTTGGGATTCTCCTTCGCTCCCTGCTCCCAGTCATGGTGTCGTGTGGTTAATAAAGCCCACGGCGCTGGGTGAGGGAACCCTGAATAAACAGCCCCCGCACCTCACCTTAGAGCTGGCTGCATCTCTGTGACTGGGCAAGAAATCCATTACCTATACTTCCAACCAGGGCTGGCATGCAACCAGCGACCCAGGATGGGATTCTCTCTCTTGCCGATCATTCCCAACTCCTTCCCGGGCCCAGGGTTTGAGGGGAAGCGGCGTATACATAGGAGGGGGACGCCATCTCCCCCAGCTGATGTGGCAGCTGTTTGTGGGGAGGCACAAGGATGAAATTAATTCCCTCCTTTATCCCCTCTGGTCACCAGCAGGTGTTTTCCCCCTCTGTCTTCTCTTGTTGGAATTGACGAGGGGCTGTGGGATCTGAGATCTGGAGGGGAACTGGGATGGACCCACCTGGCTCCCAACGTGGCTTCAGAGCCCAGAGCACCTTCCCCACGTTCAGAGCTCTTACCCCAAACTGGAAGAGTGGAAGATACCACCCTGCCCCCTCTCCCATCCATCTCCTGGCTCTGTGCCTGCAAGTTCCACCCCAGTGGGGCTCCAGCGACTAGGGACAGAAATAAGGTGTGAACCCAGCGTCTGGGTCAAACAAACACCCTAGCTTGGGACTCCAGATCTGTTCCACGTAGCACTCCTCACTGGGAGAGGCCAAGGCTGGAGCAGACAGGAGCTCCCCCCACAGCCAGTGCTCCTGCCCTGCTCCCTACAAAGCCCCCCACTGGGAGATGCTGGGGCTTCCCTCCACCTCTGGGGTGAGACAAAGGGGCAGTTTATACAGGGATCCCTTGCCCAGCACTGCCACGTAACCACCTCTCAAGTGGGGTGCAGGGGCCTGCAATCCTGCTCTGCTCCCACTTCAAACTGCAGGGTATCTGCAATAGGATAAGTTGCTGCATTCAGATCAGAGGAGGGACAAAGGAGGGTGACCCACCTCATTCTGGGACTGGCAAGTCACCCCAATAACAGGGTGATGGAGCCTGGCACAGCTATTGAGAGGAGGAGGGGTGAGAGGGTGACCCTCTAGAATGCCCCCCATCCCAGCAATGCTCAGGGCTGCTACAAACATACTCAGGTCCATCTGGAGCGGTAGACACAAAGTATCATGCCCATGGGCATGCCAGCCATCTGGGCCCTACACAATGCCTCAGGGCCCTGCCGACTGGCACCGCCCATCCCCATTCACCCACCAGGGCTTAATTTGAGTGTCTAATTGCTTTAAAAGATTCCCCTAAAGCTCTCGCTGCTCTCCTCCCACCCCCTGCCATGATAGTCTTCCGGCCACACCTGACCTGAGCGACCAAAGTTTTAGTGCTGAAAAGCGCCAGTATAGACAGCGTTTTATCGCTGGGAGCCGCGCTCCTCGTGATAAAGCTACCACCGCTCGTTAGGGGTGGGGGGTTTTATTGCCGGGAGAGAAAACCCTAAGAGAAAACAAGAGCCCCTTAACAACAGAAAGCAAAATCAACATCATCCCCTGCCCGCAATGGGGCCAGGGCCGGATTCTGATCTCTGCTCCCCGGGGTCAATCCAGAGTCACCCACTGACCGCACTGGGGACAGGGCTGGATTTCACACACTTATATGAACATGCCTTTTCATTTTGCAGTGTCACATACATGCCCTATGCACACTCGTGCACATTCACATTCACCCACACACTGCACACATGCATGCCCAAACTCCCTTGTATGCACACACACACGATCGTGTGCTCATTTGTGTGCACACTCACACACTTGTGCACAACTTTCTCCCTCATGTGTGCATGCACACTCAAATATGCTTCATGCACCCCTGCCCGTTCATTGGTGCGTGCATTCAAACACATGTGCACAGAGTTGGCACTCTCACCCCCACTGATGTCCCCTCTGAAACTGCAGTTGGATGGGTCTTTAGCATGCGGCATGCACTGGCTGTACAACGGAGAGGGTTTGTGGGTGTGAATGCTGTGCCCACACTGCCCCCCGCCCAGTGGGCAGCACACTTCGCTGCAACCCCAGCCGTTCCCGCTCCCTACTCCAGGTCCCACGGCAATTGCTCGCTGCCAGGAGCCGCATGGTGCCCAGCTAACCCCACACTGGCATCAACTCCTCCTCAGAGCCACAGGCAGAGTGCAGGAACCATGGCGGCTGTGATCAGCCTCCCCAGACTGCTGCCTGCAGCTGGGCTACACCCTCGTGGCACCTCCCCCTTCCAAAATCTGCCCCTCTAGCCACACTGGCCTAAAAATCAGGTGGTCTCAGTGTCTCCCCCCCCCGGACTGGAAGGGAGTCAGATCACGTGGGCCAGAGATAAGCCCCCACAACCCCAAGCACTAAATTCAGTCTGCTAACCTTTGCCTTCAGAGCCACTTTGTAGCAGACACACCAAAGACCTAGAGAGATGACTCCCCACACACACACTGGGCGCCACCAGAGCCAGCTAGAAAGATGAGACTCACCACAACCCCCTCCCCACTGGACCCATGAGCTGGTTAGAGACACAAAACCCCACACACCGGGACGCTAGCGGCAGGATTCACACCCCCAGTCACATTGTGGCACATCCATCCTTGCCCCCCTTGGCACACAGACAGCTTAAGACATTAGCTCCTTGATACGAGCGACCAGGACAATTAATCCCCGCCACCCCCCAAAATCTCCCCAGGGACCCAGCACACCAGCATCCTGGAGTCCAGTCGGCATGGCAACCAGCCCACGGCCTGATCCAGGGATATTATCATCTCCTCAACATCGCTTAGCGACCACCACCATGAGAGAAAAATACCGAGGGGCAGTACCTCTAAGCACCATGTGTCCCCCTTCCCCCGTGCCACAGAGATTCCTGCCTCACGTGCCCATAACCCTCCATTAACCTCCCCAAAATTAACAGCACAGGATGGAAATAACTTCCACAAGCAAAATCGGCTTTCCCCCACAGCCAGTGCACCTGCCCTACTCCCTACAGCACCCCCTGCGAGGAGAAGCCAGGGCTAGAGCAGCCGGGAGCTCCCCCCACAGCCAGCGCTCCTGCCCTGCTCCCTGTTGGTAAACAGCTGCAAACAGCGGCACTGCAGCTGTGTGCGTGCTATGGTTTCATGTATTCTTGTGCCATTGTTCTATTTGCACACACAACAGCGAGTCTGTTTTGCAGGGCTGTTTTGGCTGATGGTGAAGCTGTGGGTATATGGACATCCCAAGGCTAGACAGCGTGTGGGGAGCGGGCAGTGGTGAGCTGGAGCCAGGTCGCCCCAGTTCGCGCAAACTGGTTGTTAAATTTTGAAGCCGGTTTAGTACTGGTTGTGGGCAAACTCCGGTCTGCGGCCCACATGCAGCCCGCGGGACCATCCTGTCCATCCCTCCTGAGCTCTCGGCTGGGGAGAGTCCTTCACTCGCTCCGGGCCTTCAGCAGCACTTCGGCGACGGGTCCTTCACTTGCTCTGGGCCTTCAGCAGCACTTCGGCGGCGGGTCCTTCAGTGCCGCTGAAGACCCGGAGCAACTGAGGGACGTGCCACCGAAGTGCCACCGAAGTGCCACTGAAGACCCGGAGCAACTGAAGGAACCGGTTCTTCAGCTTCTGGCAGCTCATCACTGGGCGCGGGCATGGTTGGGGGGCTGTGGGCTTGTTTTCTGCACGCAACCATTTCCTGTGCTTTAGGCTGTGCCCTTCGTGTGTGCCACCGGGGCATGTGCTTTGTACGCACTGTTGGGAGCCCAAGTGAGTGTGTATTTGTACAAGATGTGCTGAGCATGTACGTGGATTGAGTTGTGGGGGGGGAGGGGGCGTATGTGCATACAATGTGGTGAGTGTATTTGTGTAGGGTGGAGAGGGTAGTGTGGAGGGTGTGAGTGTGTCGTGTTTGCGATGTGTTGTGTGTGATGCTGTGCAGTTACGTGCTCCGTGCTCCTTCTTTACACACCTCCTTGGCAGTGCAGAATTTCTATCACAGCAGCTAGTAATCCCAGAGCCGTGTGTCTCCCTGCCAGCACTCCAGCTCCCAGCCATATCGCCCCAGCCCCAGCACGGAAGGAGACAGATGGGAGGGAGTTTTCAAGTGTGCGGCAATTCAGATAAACCATGAGGTGAGTGTCTGCAGGAGATATCTTACACACACGCACAACAGCCCTCCCTCGGGGACCGGCCGGCTCTTGTGTGTGCTGTGCCGTCTGCTGTGTGCCTCAGGTAGGTGCACATTACTTGGATTGTGCCTTTGTGTGTGCTGAGCTGTGTATGTGTGAGCGACTATGCATTTTCATATGCCCAAACTGTGTGCGTGTGTAACAGTGAGACACTGTGCATTTGGGCATGTTCCATTGTGTGTGTGTGTGTGTCTGAACACGTGCATGTGCCCTGACACTGGTGTGGGAATAGTTGTGTGTATGTAATTGCATCTGCAGCCGTGTGTGTGGGTGTTGCTGCAGCCGCATGAGGACACAATGGGGTGGGCACAGTGCACCGCTGCAACTGCACGACTGGCTGGCTGCGGCTGTGCTGTTGCAGCTCCCAGTTGTGCAGCTGCGTGTGCTGGTGCAGCTGTGCCGTCGCAGGCGTGAGTGGATGCCGTCGTGCAATCCGAATGGCGTGTGCAGCTCCAGCTATGCCCTGGGCGTGTTAGTGCAGCTCCAGGAGCCCGTTGCGGGCAGGGGCGCTGGAACAATCTGTGTAGCGGGGGTGCTGAGAGCCATTGAACCAAACTGTAAACTCTGTATATAATGGAAACCGCTTCAAGCCGGGGGTGCAGCAGGACCCCCCTAGTTCCAGCACCTATGGTTGCATGGTTGCGGCTGTTGGCTCTTGGCAGTCTCCTGGTGTATGGGCACAGCCCAATCGCTTGCATGCACCACTGTAGCAGCAGTTTCCTGTGGGCATGTGGGTGACTGGGCAGTGTGGTTAGGAGGGCTCTGCATGCCCCCCAACCCTCAGCTGTTGCCATGGCCAGGAAATAGCTAATCCCTCCCCCAGCCTGAGACGCCCAGGGAGTCATGGCCACATGGCGACCCTGGAGCCCTGCAGGGCTGAGCCCATCAACAGATACTCACCTCAGTGCATACACACGCTACACCCCACACGTTTCCCTGTGCATAGACACACACACACAGTCTCTTTGGACACACCCCATGCACGTCCCTGTGCATAGTAGACACACACTGAGCCTACCCAGAGATCCACACATTTTGCCCAGCCACCCGCCTTATCAATAACTTTGCCACAGGATGCCCCTCTCCCTTTCCCCCATGCCGTTTGATTCCAGCCACTCACCAAATCTACACAGACAGGAGGACGCCCTTGGGGGTACCCCTAACCTGCCTCCCAGAGGGAAGAGCCAGCAGCAGAGGAGGGCCGGGGCACAGCTCACAGCTCAGGGAATGATACATAACAGGACAAATGGAAAGAGGTGGGGAGACAGACCTCCTCCCGCAACACACCAAGTAGCCGCTACTTCCGTCATTACTGGCTCCCCGCTACCGGGGTGTTACGTGGACTGAACGACCACAAAGTGCACCCCATACTGGGAATCGGGGGGCTGACTGCAAGCACCTAAGAAACCACACGGCACTGTCCCTCTCCTGGCCTCAGTTTCCCCATCTGGAAATGGGAGAGGATAAAACATCCACGGTCAGAGCAGACTGGGACCAGCTCCCACTGTATGTCTGGGCAGTGATGGAGGTCCAGATCTGGGCTGGGGTCTGTGCAGCGCCCTCTTGCATTAGTGGCTGAATTTCAACACTGGGTAAGCAATTTCTGTATACAGAGCTGCTACAACCCGCTCCAGAAGCAGCTGCATCTATGCACAGGGCCATGGTTCCCTATATAAACAGCCCCCCCACCCAACCCCAGAGGCAGCTGCATGCAGGGCAGAGTCATCTGTCAGCCCTGCCTGTCCCACAATAGCCATTTTCCTTCCAGAACCTCCTGATTAAAATCAATCAGAGCCTTTTGTATATTAATGGCCTCTCGTTTGTATTGAATGCATCATTAATGTTAACGATCCCTGGGAGCCCCCCTCCCCTCACCCGGGCGGGACATATTAATTGCTCACGTCCTAATTAAATATTGAGGCTGGGAATTGGCTCTCTCCAAACAGGCTGGGGGAGACTGATTGCAATGCAGGGACTGGCACATGGTGCCACCGAACAGTATGTCCACCGCTACGCAACCACAATCACAATAACCCACACACAATCACAACCACCTAGAGCTACACAACTGGAATCCACAAACACACAATCACTATCATATAGACTTTATCACATGCACAATCACACAACACACACAATCACACAACAATGCAAACACAAAACCTCACAATCAGCCATGTGCACAATCTCCCACAGAGAGACAATCCCACAGACATGTATCAAGATAGTCCTAGTCACAGACTGTCACACCCACAAATATCCACAATCACACAGTCACACCCACAGACACGTACAGTCACACTAGAGATAAAAGCATACACTCAATCACACCCACAGGCAGAGACACAAACACGCTATCACATTAGAGACAATTACATGATGCTCTCACACACAAGAAAACAGTCTCCCACATGCACAGTCACACGTGCTTATACACACACCTTATCAAACTTGAGATACAATCACATGTATGTTTCACTCAGTGACACACACTATCACACTCACATAGTGACAGTCACACACAGTCACAGTGACACATGTGCATGCAGTGCCTCTGTCTCTCACACACACACACAAACTTTCCCAACTACCCCCCACAATGAAGGACTCAGCCTCTGGCTCCACGTCACCATGACCCCTGAATTACACCCCCTCCCAGACACTACACCAGAGAGACACCACTCTGAAAACCAGTCCAAATAGGTGGTGGACAAAGAGCCTGCCAACCACTGAAGTGGGGCTTAAGGGGAGTGGGGTTGGGAGCCAGGAGTCCTGGGTTCTATTCCCAGCTCTAGGAGGGGAGTGGGGTCTAGTGGTGAGAGCAGAGGGGCTTGGAGTCAGGACTCCTGGATTTTATCCACGGCTCTGGATATATCACACAGCTTCCAATGTTCAGCCCAGAAAGACGTGACTGCAGGCAGCAGGGCCAAGGAGATGGAACAGAGCCGGATCAGCATGTGCTTCATGCTCCCTAGAGCGAGACTAAGATGATGTCCCTGCAACGGAGCAGGGGGAAGCAAGAAGCGGGAAGGAGAGAATACCTAGAGTATGCTCATCTCTGGCATGTAGCCACCAGGGGGTTGGGGTGAGTCAGCTGCTTGGAGGATCCCTGTATAAACAGCCCTCACACCACACCCCAGAGCCAGCCGCATCTCAGTGCCAGGCAACAAATCCCTGTATAAACAGCTCCCAAGCCCCACCCCAGAGCCAGCTGCACCTTAGCTCTGAGTGAGGGATCCCTGTATGAACAACTGCCTCTACTCCATTGGGAGCCTGGAGTAGAGGCCCCTGGCCTGGATATGGCAGAGATTAACAGCACAAGGGCATGGAGGGGGGATGTGCACATCAAGTCAGTGGAAGAGCTGGGGATACAACCCCCCAGGAGCCCTGACACTCAACCCAATTCCCCCCCCCACACACACACACACACTCTAACCACTAGGCAGCACTCCCCTCCCAGAGCCAGATATAGAAACCAGGAATCCTGGCTCCCAGTCACCACTAATCTAACTACTAAATAATCCTACCTTCTCTTAAACAATTGAGGTATAAATTGTTTCGCTAGGAGACATACAAACAGGGTTATCTCACCCAGAGCTGAGATGCAGCTGCCTCTGGGGTGAAGCACACCAGGTGTTTATCATCCTCACATCAAGGGGAGAATTGTTAGGGAGCATTCTGCTCTTGGAGGCAGTGCTAGGACACGCAGTAGTGCTGGGAGTGGGGAAGGTAGCCGAATAGGGGTGCTCTCCCCGGCAGTAAGTGCTGACCCCAGCATGGCACTAGGGGGCGCTGTGCTGCTGGAAGGGTCTTTCTTTCACATGAGATTTAAACCAAGGACCTGACTGTTCTGGGTCATTAAATATCCTCTAGCACTTTTCCCATGAGTCCTGCTGCAAACCCTAGCTTCCTGGCTAAATCCCAGCCCACAGAAATCTGCCTCCCTAAAATTCCCTCCTGCGCTTTCTATCAGATACAAAGTTTCCCCCATTCAGTTCCTATGCTAAACTAGCCTGTAACGCTGTTTTTAACTAGCCCGCGTGCCCCACCCCAGAGACAACTGCATCTCAGCGCTGGGGAGGGGTCCCTGTATAAACAGCCCTCATGCCCCACCCCAGAGGCAGCTGCATCTCAGCACTGGCAGAGGGATCCCTGTATAAACTGTCCCCGCGCCCCATTCCAGAGGTAGCTACATTTGGAGAGGGGTCTCTGTATAAACAGGGCCCAGACCCCACCCCAGAGACGGCTGCATCTCAGCCTCAGGAGAGTGGAACACTTGACTGCAGAGAAGCATGAGGCGGACCCGTGGGGAGCTGTCTCTCTGGGGGCAGTGGGTTGCACTGACCTTTCGATGTGTGCTGCACCTCACCGGCTCCTCTCCCTTCCCCCCCTTCCGAGTACAGAATGGACCCTACTGGAAAAGCAGAACCACAGGATTAGGGAGCAGGCACTAACAACCCTCCCACCAGATACTCCCATTATCACACTGCAGCTGCTGGGACACCCTCCCCAGCCACCACAGAATACCCGCACACAGCCACAGGGCTGGGGAAATGGCAGGAGATTTGTTATTGTAGAGTCTCTCCTAAGCACTGGACCTGGTTCATTATTGTAGAGTCTCTCCTAAGCACTGGACCCTGGTTTATTATTGTAGAGTCTGGTAAACCAGCCCAGGTATCTACCCACAATCTCAAGAGCCTCAGGATTTCAGCCCCACTTTGACCCCACAGAACAGCACCCGCAGCAGGCCTAACCCTTACCCAGCTCTCCCAGCCCCAGCTCTCACTCTTAGCTAACCCGCCTGCCGCCTCCCTCCAGCTCATCAGCCAAGCCCCTCTCCCTAAAAGGGCCAGCCCATCCTTTGATGGGCTTTTCCTGAGTGCATGGGGGAGGAGGTTGCTGAAGGGTCACAAGATGGGACTGCGGCTACGGACTGCAGGGCAAGGCCTCTCAGGTTGCCCCTCTGCACTTGACAAACAAATAGAGGGAGGAGAAGATTAGTCTGCACCTCTGTCCCACCCCCGCCTCTCCCTGCGACCCTGGGGGCAGGATACAGCAAGTCTCAAGGCCCGGGAACCAGGGGGCACAGGCCCATCACCCCCACTCCCCACCCAAGCTTTGGGGCACCCTGCTACACCCGGTGACACTTCAGATCGCTTTGGGATATTGTGTAATCCCCAAACCATCCCGCATCAGCCCTGCTCAGAGACAGCAAAGGGGGAGTGTTGATCCTTCAGGGGAGGTTGGGACACATGCTCCTGCACCTCCATGCCTGGTGGGAGATCCCTGTATAAACAGCCCCCACATCCGACCCCAGAGGTGGCTGCATCTCAGCACTGGGTGAGGGACCCGTGTATAAACGGTCCCCGCGCTCCACCCCAGAGGCAGCTGCATCTCTGCACCAGAGGAGGGCTAACCGAGTTGAACAGGCATCTCCACTGCTTCCTATCCCCCTCATGGCTCATGTTGGCCAATTCCCCAGGTGTGTCTGCCCCTTCAGGCCGGGATGTGGGGCATCTGGCACTGGGAGCAGTAGCAGCCAGAGGCAAAAATGCTGAGCACAAGGCAGAGTGGGGGGATCAGTGAGATAGAGCACAAGCGAGGAGTTCAGTATCATAGAGAGCGAGCCTGAGGGGGGGTCAGTGTGAGACAGCGAAAGCCAGCAGGGAGTCAGTGTGAGATAGAATAAGCAGGGGAAGGTCAGTGTGACTGTGCAATCGGAGGGGTCACGAAGATGATGGAGACAGAGGGCGCAAGCTGTGGGGTGGGGGGTGTTCTAGGAGATGAAGGAGATAGAGGGTGCGAGTGTGGGGGTTCAGGGAGATGAAGGAGACAGAGGGTGCGAATGTGGGGGAGTTTCCGGGAGACGAGGATGCAAGCGGGGGGCTCAGGGAGATGAAGGAGACAGACGGTGCGAGCTGGGGGGAGTTTCTGGAAGATGAGGGAGACAGAGGGCTCGGGGGGGGGGGGAGTTCAGGGAGAGGAACGAGACAGAGGGCACAAGCTGGGGGGGTTTCAGGGAGACATGGGAGACAGAGGTCGCGAACGGGGGGTTCAGGGAGATGAAGGAGACAGCGGGTGTGGGGGGGGTTCAGGAGGACAAGGGAGACAGAGAGCTCGAGCAGGAAGGAAAGAGGTGGAGGAAAGGAAGTATCAGAAAAAAAAAAAATTGAAAAAATGAGAAAGACCGGAGAGAATGTACGAATGAATCAACGATTGGAAAGAAAGGCAGAAGGAATGAAGAAATAAGGAAGAAAGAACTAAGCCAAAAACCGAATGGATACAGTAGAAAGGAGGAAGAAAGGAGTAAACAAGTGAGTGCATCGAAGAACAAAGAAGGAATGTGAGAGTGAACCTAAGAAAAGGAAGGAATGAAAGAATGAATGAATCAGAAAGAAGAGGGAGGCCAAAGTCAGAGATGCCTGTTGATGGGCGGGCAGGCAGGTGCCCTGGGGCAGGAAGGAGCAAATGGCAGAGGCACGTGCAGCAAGGGGAGAGCAGTCGGGGGAGGAAATCGGGGGGCAGTGAAGCTGACCTGAGTAGCTCCGAGGGGTCGGACTGCCCCCGCAGTCCTGAAGAATGGGGATGATGTGCTGCCTGGCCTTGAATGTGACCTGGGGGCTCCTCACCCTGCTGGGATCCCCAGCAGCTCCCTCATGGGGAGCAAGGAGACTCTCCTTACCCTCACTCATCTGCTCAAACCTCCCCAACTCACTCCACTGGCAGCAGGGCCTGAACGGGGAGGTAGAGGGGGGAAGGGACTGGCCCAGAGCAACCAAGTGCAACAACTGAAGAAGAACCCAGGAATCCTGCCTCCCAGTCCCCGTCTCTCTGCTCCAGCACACTGGAGCCCAGGCCCCTCTCAGACGTGGGGATAGAACCCAGGAGTCCTGACACCCAGCCCCCTGCTCTAACCCCCTAGTCGAAGTGACAGATTCCCCGGTGTAATTCAGGAGTAGCCATGTTGGGTTATCCCAATTCAGAACCAGTGTGAGGGGGGATCTGGCCTTAGGACTGACTGGGAGAGGCTGGGGTCTGCACTGGGGCCCTGGGTACTCCCCAATCCCATCCCCCAGAGTGGGGAAGCAGGCATGGGGGGGCAGGAAGAAGGGGGGTTAGAGACCCAGGAAGAGGGAAGACTAGAAACAGACAGGTAAAGAAACAGGACGGTGCTCTGACTGCCCCTCCCCCCCATCCTGAGGGCAGTGAGGGAGAGTAGATGGGGAAAGTGGGGCAGGGAGATGTCCCCTCACTTGGGTGAGGTGCAGCCCTGTGGGATACAGCCCCCCAGCACAGAACATGCATCTGGAAATGCTGGGGGAATGCTCCTTCCCCAAAACTATTCACACCATGGACCCAGCCACCCCACAGACTTCTACATACCTCAGACCTTCACGATACAGGCTAACTACCCCACCACCACCCCCTACACCATCCCTCAGCCAGACACCCCACACACACCCCCGCCTGGGATTGCTCCATCCCCCAGCCAGAAACCCCCCTACAAGATCCGCCAGGGATTACACCATCCCTCCCGCCCAGAGACCCCCCTACAGCATCCCCCTAGGATTACACCATCCACCCCCAGCCAGAAACCCCCCTACAACATCCACCTGGGATTACACCATCCCCCCACAGCGAGAACCCCCCCCTACAGCATCCCCCTGGGATTACACCATCCCTTGACCAGACACCCCCCCCCCCCCCACAGCATCCTGCTGGGATTACTCCATTCCCCTGGCCAGACACAGCCCCCCACACCATCCATAAGAACGGCCATACTGGGTCAGGCCAATGGTCCATCTAGCCCGGTGTCCTGTCTGCCGACCGTGGCTAATGCCAGGTGCTTCAGAGGGAATGAACAGAACAGGGCAATCATCAAGTGATCCATCCATCCCCTATCGTTCAGTTCCAGGTTCTAGCCGTCAGAGGCTTAGGGACAACCTGAGCATGAGGCTGCACCCCAGACCATCTTGGCTAATAGCCACCGATGGACCTATCCTCCATGAGTGTATCGAATTCTTTTTTGAACCCTGTTATAGTTTTGGCCTTTACAACTTCCCCTGGCACCAAGTGCCACAGGCTGACTGTGCATTGTGTGAAGTAGTACTGCCTTGTGTTTGTTTTAAACCTGCTGCCTAATACACCTTCCCTCAGCCAGAGTCCCCCCCACACCATCCTCCTGGCCAGAGATCCCATTCCCCCGGGGATTACGCCATGCCCCAGCAGGAGACCCTCCCACCCCATGCCCACCCCTGACCAGAGATCCCATTCCCCAGGGGATTACACCATGCCCCAGCCACAGACACTCCCCCACACCTTCCCCCAGGATTACTCCATCCCCCCCCGGCCAGACACACATACTCTATGGCCATCTCTCCCCCTCCCTGGGGTACCTCCCTGCCCCAGACGTCCCTACAGCCATTTCCTCTCTGTCCGTACACCCATTTCCTCCCAGCCAGAGACAGCCCCAGCCATCTCCCCCTCCCTGGATAACCGTGTCCACGATAGAGTCCCCCCACCCCAGGTGTGTTGACACATGAGGGCCTGTGGACCTGGGACCCAGTGCCCTGAATGCCCTCATCACCCTGCTCCAGGGACCCTGTCTGGGAAGTATGCAGGGGAGGGTGTGGAGCCACCAGGCATTGCTGGGTGTTATCAGGGGTTGGGGTAGGGGCACTCATCAAATATTAGAACAGGGAAATGGTGGGGCCCTGTTGAAAGTGGGATGGGGGAACCCCTGGACGTTACTGGGAGCAACAGGAGCTCACACTGGGTGTGATGGGAAGATGTCCCATACCACATGTATGATCGGGGGAGTGTTAGCGGTAGGGGACTAAGCAGGATCCAAGCAATGGGCCCTTCCCCCCACTTTTCCTGTGATGGGGCATCTCAAGAATCCCCAGAGGAATGTGCTGTCCTGCCGTAGTGCCCCAGACAGCATGGGGAAGGGCGGGGGGGTACCTCTCTGTCGACCCCACAACCCCTGCACAGGAAGCACCTGCCCCAGGAGAGTCCATCCGCACTCTGAGCTGCAGCTCTCCTAGAACCAGGTCCCAAAGAGCCCCAACCACATTGTGTGACTAATGAGCTGTGGCTCGGCCTAGCCCATCCGACAGCCAATCCCTCTCCCTGTCCAGGCTGGTTACTAGGCGTCAAAAAAGACTACTGTTTTATCCATAGTTAGGTAGGCTCCCAGAGCCAGGATAAAACCCAGGAGTCCTGGATCCAGGCTCCCACTGGAGCTCTAACCCAGGGGTTCTCAAACTGGGGGTCGGGGCCCCTCAAGGGGTCGCGAGGTTATTACATGAGGGGTCTGAGCTGTCAGCCTCCACCTCAAACCCCACTTTGCCGCCAGCATTTATAATGGTGTTAAATATATTTTAAAAGTGTTTTTAATTTATAAGGGGGGGTTGCACTCAGAGGCTTGCTATGTGAAAGGGTCACCAGTACAAAAGTTTGAGAACCACTGCGCTAATCCACTCTAGCCCCCTCCCCCTGTACTGCTGAGACACACATGGACACCATCACTTCTGAATTTGAGTGTCCGTACTGTCAGGACCAGGACACACACGCCCTCATGTCTGACTGAGGGTGCGTACAGCCGGAATGCACCCCCACCCCTGTGTGTTAGAATCAGAGTCCGTGCCACCAGGATGCAGAGGCCAGCCCCCATGTGAATGGGAAGGTCCATATCGTTGACACATGCAGGCCCTCATGTAGGAGCACAAGGGTGTGTACCACCGCGATACACACATATCTGCTCTTATGACTGTACTGCTGGAACGGAGAAGCATGCTCTCATGTCTCAGATCAAGGGTCCACAGCTCCATGACACACCGGCCTTTGTGTGTGCATGTGTGGGTCAGGACCACTGGGAGACACACACGCCCTCATATCTAACAACAAGGGTCCATATCCATCAGATCACAGACACATGAACTTGTGTATGAGTGTGAGGTACCTTTTGCTGGGACACACGTGCAAATCCTCGTGTTTCACTGCGCCAGTCTGTACCACCAAGTCACACACTTACACTCTCATGTCCCTACAGCCAGGACACACATGCAGACAATCCCAGGGCAAGGGTCTGTACCACTTATGCTTGCACACACGCACACCCTCCTGTGTGTGTGCAAGGGTCTGTAGTGCCAGGACACACACACACTTTCGTGTTTGACTGGGAGCTTATGTCCCGCCTGCCAGGCAACACACCAATGTGAGAATTTGTGCTGCCAGGACACACCGCCTTTGTGTGTCACTGCAGGGGCCCATACCCCCGGGACACACGCACATGCCCTCATATCCTTGGTGGTTCTCAGGATGCTTCATCATGGGGGAGTCGGGGGAGGGGCCCATTGCTTGGGTCCTACTCAGCCCCCTACTGATAACCCTCCCCCAATCATACCCCAGCACAGGACACACCCCCATGTAACCCATAGTGTGGGTCCTTGTTACTGCAGTAACGCCCAAAGGTTCCCTCATCTCTCTGTCGACAGGGCTCCACTGTCTTCCTCTTCTAACACCTGATGTGTTTCCCTACCCCAACCCCGATAACACCCAGCCTGATGCCCCTAGGAACGCCCGGTGGCTCCATACCCACTTCCACTTCCCAGACAGGGTCCCTGGAGCAGGTGACAGGGACATTCAGGGCATTGGGGGCCCAGGTGACACAGACTTGGGTGTGAACACAAGGGGGCACACCACGAGCTTGGGGGTTGTCTCTGGAGGAGGTGGAGGGTGTTATGGGGGGAGGTGGCCATGGGGGGGGGTCTCTTTATGAGGGAAGATGGCTGTGGGGGTGGGGCAAGGGTTCCTGTGGATGCTGAGATAGAGAACTATCTGGGGGGTGGGGAAATAGCAATGGGGGGATGTCCCTGGATGGTGAGATTATCTGGGGGTGAGACAGCTGAAGGGCGGGTGCTCTAGATAGGGGTAGGGAGTTATGCGGGGTGGGGGGAGATGGCATTGGGAGGGTGTCTCTGGATGGGGCGTGTCCAGGGCAGAGATGGTTGTGACGTGTGTGTCTGGATGGGGGGTAAGAGGCTATCCCATGGGAGCTATCTCTGGATGGGGATTATCAGGGGGAAGATGGTCATGGGGGTTGTCTCTGGTTCTGAATGGAAGGTAGGGGGCTTCCATGGCAGGGGTGTCTCTGGATGGGGAGTAGGGGGCTATCTGATGGGGGGAGATGGCAATGGGGGTATCACTGGATGAAGATTATCAGGGGGCAGATGGTCATGGGGCTGTCTCTGAATGAGGGCAGGGGGTTATCCAGGGGTGAGGGAGATGCCTGTGGGGTTATCTCTGGATTGGTACACCCTCAACTTGAATACTGTGTGCACTTCTGGTCACCCCATCTCAAAAAAGAGATATTAGAACTGGGAAAAGTACAGAGAAAGGCAACAAAAATTATTAGGGGGATGGAACAGCTTCTGTATGAGGAGAGATTAAAGAGATTGGTGTGGAGAAAGTTATTTACCCCTTTCATAACCTTACCCCTACCTAGCACAGGAACCTGGGGGCAGCAGGTTTAAAACAAACACAAGTCAGTACTACTTCACACAACACACAGTCCGTCGGGGTTAGGGGATGTTGTGAAGGCCAAAAGTTAAACAGGGTTCAAAAAATAATTTGATAAATTCATGGAGGATAGGTCCATCAATGGCTATTAGCCAGGATGGGCAGGGATGCAACTCCATGCTTGGGGTGTCCCCAAGACTCCAACTGCCTGAAGCTCGGACTGGACAACAGGGGGTGGATCACTCTGTAATTTCCCTGTTCTGTTCATTCCCTCTGAAACATCGGACACCAGCCACTGTCAGAAGACAGGATACTGGGCTAGATGGACCATTGGTCTAACCCAGCATGGCTGTTCTTATGATGGTGGGAGGTAGTTATCTGGGGAGGGAGATGGCTGTGAGGGGTATCTCTGGATGTGCGGGGTAATGGGCTATCCAGGAGTGGGAGATGGCAATGGGGGGTTGTGACAAAGTGAGAATTTTCTGTAATATTTTGTGACCCCTGTGTGTGCTTCAGTTTCCCTTATATGTTGCATTGTTACCCAGTGGGGGAAAAGGGGATTAAGTTTGTCTCAGGGAAGACTAAGAGACACAGGGGCAAGTGACACCTCCCTGTCTGGGTGGAATGAACAGAGCCCTCCAGGAACCAGCTGTAACCGACCTAGAACAACAAGGGGCCAGAGAGACCAGGCCAGCCCCAGTGACTCAGAGATCCACACTCCCAGCAGAGAAGCTGAGCCCAGACCCCAGCTGGAGAAGAAAGGACTGGGAGGGGGAGCTGGGGGTGAAGCGCTGGCTGCTGGAGGAAGCTGGCAGCTCCCACCTGGGAACAGACCGAGGCGGGCAGACAGAGCCTGACCCCAGGGCTAGGCTCAGGGCTGAGCCGAATGGACTGTGCTTTAACCTTCAGCTCTCTGTGCTAAGCCACGGGCTGCCTCTGCTGGCGCCAGGTGACTAATAAACCGGCTGCCCTGGGGACACTGCTCGAGGGTCACTGGAAATGCCGGCTGAGGGGCATCAGTCCTGAGGGGTGGCCAAGGCTCTGCCAGGAGCCTATCTCAGCTGGACTTGCTGGGCAGAGCTCAGGGGGGAAAGCAGAAGGGCTGGACCCCTGAGGGTCAGTCTCAGCAGGTGGGAGGCCACGTGGCCTGCCCTGGAGGAACAGTGAGAGCCCTGGGGTCTGGCACTTCATCCAAGAGACTGTTCCAAAGCCAGAGGTGCAGCCTGTGGATCCGTAACAGTGGGGGTGTCTGGCTGTGAGGGTGGGGATATCTGGGAGGGGAGAGATGGCCATGGGGGGGGTGTCCCTGGAAGGTGGAGTCATCAGAGGGGCAGGGAAAGATGGCCATAGGGTATGCCTGGGTGAAAGAGGGTGGCTGTGGGGGGTGTCTAGGGACGGAGGTAGGGCAGTCTCTGTGCTGGGGAGGGCAAATGGCCATGGAGGATTTCTCTGGTTGGGGGGGTGGGGGGGACATGTATTATAGAAAGGGAGTGGAGGGGAAGATGGCCATGGGGGTTTCTCTGGATGTGGGGAGAGGTTATCTGGCTGTGGGGCACATCTGTGGATGGGGGAGGGATATAGCTACTGGAGTGGTCTCTGAATGGCTTTCTTTTTGGGAGGAAGGAACCATCCATGCAGGGATATAGGTGTAGGGAGGCATCTGGCTGGAGGCAGGGGGAAATATCGGGGAGATAGACAGAGGATGTTTGTGCCTGGCAGGGGGATTATCCCAAGAAGAGGGGATGGGTGTAGGGGTGTCTCTTTCTCAGACTCATAGACCACCTTGATCATCTAGTTTGGCCTCACGCATATTGCAGGTCACAGAACCTCTCCCACCCACTCCTGTAATAGACCCATAACCTCTGACTGAGTTACTGAAATCCTCAAATCATGGTTTAAAGACTTCACATTACAGAGAATCCACCACTGACACTAGTTTACACCTGCAAGTGACCCGTGACCCATGCTCCAGAGGAAGGCGAAAACCCCCAAGGGTCTCTGCCAATCTGACCTAGAGGAAAATTCGTTCCCGACCTAAATCTGGTGATCAGTTAGACCCTGAGCATGCGGGCAAGACCCACCAAACAGATACCTGGGAACGAATTCTCTGAAGTAACTCAGAGCCCTCCCCACCTAGCGTCCCATCTCTGGCCGTTGGGGATATTTGCTACTGGCAGTCACCAATGGGCCACACGCCATTGTAGGCAGTCCTGTCATTCCATCTCCTCCATAAACTTATCAAACTCAGTCTTGAAGCCAGTTAGGTTTTCTTGCCCCCACTGCTCCCCTTGGAAGGCTGTTCCAGAACTTCCCTCTTCTGATGGCTAGAAACCTTCAACTGATTTTGAGCCTAAACTTGTCGATGGCCAGTTTAATAGCCATTTGTTCTTGTGTTCTTGGTGCTTAACTTAAATAACTCCTCTCCCTCCCTGATATTTATCCCTCCGATGTATTTATACAGAGCAATCATATCTCCCCTCAGCCTTCTTTTGGTTAGGTCAAACAAGCCAAGGTCTTTGAGTCTCCTCTCAAAAGGTAGGTTTTCCATTCATCTGATCATCCTAGTAGCCCTTCTCTGCACCTGTTCCAGTTTGAATCCATCTTTCTTAAACATGCGAGACCAGAACTGCACACAATAGTCCAGATGAGGTCTCACCAGTGCCTTGTATAACACTTCCCTGTCTCTACTGGAAATACCTCACCTGATGCATCCTAGGACTGCATCCCTTTTCACGGCCCCATCACATTGACAGCTCATAGTCATTCTGTAATGAACCAATACACACAGGTCTTTCTCCTCCTCTGTCACTTCCAACTGATACGTCCCCAATTTATAGCAAAAATTCTTGTGGTTATTCCCTAAATGCATGACCTTGCATTTTGCACTAGTAAATTTCATCCCGTTTCTATTACTCCAGTTTACAAGGTCATCCAGATCTTCTTGTACTATATTCTGGTCCTCCTCCAAATTGGCATTACCTCCCAACGTTGTGTCATCCACAAATTTTATTAGCACATTCCCACTTTTTGTGCCAAGATCAGTAATAAAACTGATAAATAAGATTGGTCCCAGGACCGATCCCTGAGGAACTCCACTAGTAACCTCCCTCCAGCCTGACAGTTCACCTTTCAGCATGACCCACTGTAGTCTCCCCTTTAACCAGTTCCTTATACACCTTTCAATTTTCACATTAATCCACATCTTTTCCAATTTAACTAATACTTTCCTGTGTGGAACTGTATCAAATGCCTTACTGAAATCCAGGTAGATTAGATCTACTGCATTTTCTTTGTCTAAAAAATCAGTTATCTTCTCAATATAACTTCTCATGGTCTGGCACGCTCTACCTTTTGTAAAACCATGTATTTTATCCAAATTACCATTCATCTCTATGTCCTTAACTACTTTCTCTTTCAAAATTTGTTCCAAGACCTTGCATACAATTGTGATCAAACTAACAGGCCTGTAGTTTCCTGGATCACTTTTTTCCCCTTTCTTAAAAATAGGAACTATATTAGCAATTGTCCAGCCATAGGGTATGAACCCCAAGTTTAGATTAATTAAAAATCCTTGTTATTGGGCTTGCAATTTCATGTCCCAGTTCCTTTAATACTCTTGGATGGAGATTATCTTCTCCCGTCCCACCCCGCCGATTTAGTCCCATTAAGCTGTTTGAGTCTGACTTCCACCTTGGATGTGGTAATTTCTACCTCCGTATCCTCATTGCCATTAGCCACCCTGCCACCACCCCAATCTCTTCATAAGGGGGTGTTATCCTAGTGGCGAGTTAGCCTGCATATTAAAGGTCTGAGGTATGAAGGAGTCTCAGGGGTAGCTGAGTCCATGGAAGAAAAAACGGTTACTAACCTTTTGTAACTGTTGTTCTTTGAGAAGTGCTGTTCATGTCCATTCCATAGGTGTGTGCACGCCGTGTGCACTGTGGCCGGAAGTTTTTCCCTTAGTAGTATCTGTTGGGCTGGCTCTAGCACCCTTTGGAGCCATGCGCATATGCGCTGGTATAAGGGGTGCTGCTGGCTCCACAACAGCCTCTCAGTTCCTTCTTGCCGGTAACTCGGACAGAGTGGTAGAAGGGCGGGTCATGGAATGGACATGAGCAGCACATCTCGAAGAACAACAGTTAACAAAAGATTAGTAACTGTTTTTCCTTCTTCGAGTGCTTGCCCATGTCCATTCCATGCTAGGTGACTCACAAGCAGTACCTCATGAGGTGGGCTCAGAGTTCATGGACTTGCTGAGTTCAACACTGCTCTCCTAAAATGGGCATTGTCACAGGCCTGTTGGATGATGGCCTAGTGGGATGCAAAGGTATGGGCCGACGACCAGGTCACAGCTCTGCAGATGTCCTGGATTGGGACCTGTATGAGGAAGGCTGCTGACGAAGCCGGGGCTCTTGTGGAATGAGCAGTCGCAGTGGCTGGCAGTAGGACGTTGGCCTGTTCATAGCAAGCCCAAATACAGGCAGTTATCCAGGACGAGATTCTCTGGGTTGACAGAGGTAGCCCTCCCATTCTTTCTGCTATTGCTACAAAAAGTTATGTGCACTTGCGGAAGGGCTTAGTCCTCTCAACATAAAAGGCGAGGGCCCGCCTAACATCCAACATATGAAGCCGACATTCCTCAGAGGTCTTGTGAGGTTTTGGGAAGAAGACAGTAGAAAAATGACCTAGTTGGTGTGGAATTGTGACACCACCTTTGGCAGGAAGGCCGGATGGTGGCGCAATTGGATCTTGTCCTTGAAGAACACAGTGTAAGGTGGCTCTGACGTAAGGGCCCTGATCTCAGAGACCCTTCTGGCTGAGGTTATCACGAGCAGAAAGGCGACCTTCCAGGGGAGAAGTAGCAGGGAGCACAATGCTAACGGCTTGAAGTGGGGGACCCATAAGCCTCAACAGGACCAGGTTTAAGTCCCATGGCGGGCCAGTTCACGAATCTGAGGATAGTCTTTCCAAACTCTTGAGAAACTGGATGGTTACTCCGTGGGAGAACACGGCTCTGCCATTCACTGGGGGGATGGAAGGCTGAGATGGCTAATAGATGAGAGGGCCACACCTTGCTGCTTTAGGTGGAGCAAAGAGTCCAAGATAGACTGAAGAGAAGACTGGGCGGGAGAGAGATCCTGTTCGGAGGCCCAACAAGTGAAACATTTCCACTTGGCCAAGTAGGTAGCCCTGATGGAAGACTTTCTACTACCTAGCCAAGATCTGCCAAACCTGTTCCGAGCAGGCCTGTTCTTCAGGGTTCAGTCATGCAGCATCCATGCAGTTAAGTGCAGGGAGGTTCGGTTCGCATGAAGCAACTGGCCGTGGAAATTGTGAAATCAAGTCTGGGCAGGTGGAGCTATCACCAAGAAGTCCAAAAGTGTACCGAACCAATGTTGCACGGCCACACCAGTGCTATCAGGATAACTCTTGCCTTGTCCTGTGTGAATTTTAGGAGAACCTTGTGAACCAAGGCAATCATTGTAAAGGTGTACAGTAGGTGGCCTGCCCACAAGAGAAGGAAGGCGTCAGAGAGGGAGCCTATACTGTGCCCGTGCAGTGAACAGAACTGATGCCATTTTCTGTTCTGCCTGGTGGTGAATAGGTTCATGTGGGGAGGCCCCCACTTTTGGAAGATGACACTGATGACCTCCAGATGAAGAGACTACTTGTTGTAGAGGAAAAGGATCTTCTGAGGTGACCTGCCAATATGGACGGAGATGAGACGCCTTGAGATGAATGGAGTGTCTCGCACAGAAATCCCCATAGAGTGATGGCCTCCTAACACTGGGCAGAGGATCAGGCCTCTCCTTGCTTGTTGATATAGAACATGGCTGCAGTATTGTCTGTCAGGACTTGAACCACCTTGCCTGAGACCTGGGGAAGGAATAATAGCAAGCCAGATGTACTGCCCTGAGCTCCCTGATGCTTATGTGCAGGGTGAGTTTTTCCCGCTCAGAGGCCTGAGTCCTGAGGTTGCTGAGGTGGGCTCCCCACCCTAGGTCTGACACATCTGAGATTAAAGACACCAATGGTTGTGTGGTAACAAAGGGTATCCCCATCATTACTGATCTTGGCTCCTTCCACCAGCCCAAGAGGTGAGGACCAGGAAAGGGACTGTAAGTACTGAGTCCAAGTGGGGTCTGCTCGGGGAGTATACTGGTGCTAGCCACATCTGGAGGGGTCTGGCGCAGCCTTGCATATTGAACCACGTAAGTGCAAGCCACCATGTGACCCAGTAGCTTGAGGTAGACCTGAGCTGTTGTGATTGGGTGGTCCATGACCTTGGTATCAGGTCTGGAAGCGGGCCTCCGGCAGGAAGACCCTAGCTTGGGTCAAGTCGAGCTCTGCTCCAATAAATTCTATTCTCTGAACCGGGGCAAGAATTGACTTCTGCTCGTTGGTCAGCAGACCCAGCACTCTGGAGGTGGCTCGGAGCGTGCTGATGCTGTTCTGTACCTGAGCCTGCAACGGACCTTTGATCAGCCAGTTGTCGAGGTACAGGTAGACCTGTACACTTCGCCGCCTGAGGAAGGCTGCTACAACTCCATACACTTTGTGAAAGCCCACAGGGCTGCCGATAGGCCGAAGGGAGGGAAGTGAATTGACAATACCGTTAACCCACTACAAACCTGAGAAATCTTCCATGGCCACGGATGACAGAAATGTGAAAGTACGTGTCCTTTAAATTGAGGGCAGCATACCAGTCTCGTGGGTCCAGGAAGGGAATGATGGAGGCCAGGGAGACCATGAGAAACCTCAGTTTCTTGAGATATCTGTTGAGGTGAGACAGGTCCAGGATGGGCCGGAGCCACCCTTTTGGATTAGGAAATACTGGGAATAAAACCCCTTCCCTCTCAAGTCTTGAGGAACTTCCCCCATAGGTAGGAGGGATTGTGCCTCCTAGACAAGGAGCTACTCATGAGAAGGGTCCCTGAAGAGGGACAGGGATGGGGGGTGGAAGAGAGGGGTGGAAAGAAACTGAAGGGTATATCTGACTGTCACTGTGCTCAGGACCCATTGGTCTGATGTTATGGATGCCCAAGCTGGGCTGAAGAGTGACAGATGGTCCAAAAATGAAGGTGGGGGTGGATCTGAAACGGTGACTGGTACAGCGCCCTCGGGCACTCCTTCAGAAAGCCTACTCGGGCTCACCGGAGCATCTCTGACACCCCAACTGGTAGGCTGAGGTGGACGGGTGTGGTTGGCATCGTTTATAACCTCTGCCTTTGCTTTTGTAGGGCTCCTCTCTTGGAGCTGCCGAGAACCAAGGAGGCTGCTGGAGCCTGAAGCGCTTTCTGGAAGCAGGTGGGCATACAGGCCTAAAGGTCGTAGAGTGGCCCTCGAGTCCCTCAGTCCATCAAGTCTCATGTCTGTCTGCTCCGAGAATAGGGAGGAGCCTTCAAATGGGAGGTCCTGGATGGACTCTTGGACCCTGTGGGGAAGGCCAGAGGACTGGAGCCAGGAACTGCGCCTCATGGTGACCACGGAGGCCGTTGTCCAGGCCGCCAAGTCAGCAACCTCCAGAGCTGCCAAGATCCTGGCCGAGTTTTTACCCTCTTCTAAGAGCACGGTGAACTCCTAGACTCTCGACTCTTGGAGCAGGGAGTCTTTCAATTTATTCAGGGAGTCCCAGAGAACAAAATCACATCTCCCCAGCAGAGCCTGATGATTGGCAACACACAGTTGGAGGCTACCCATGGAATAAACCTTTCTTCCAAAGAGTCCGGTTTCTTAGCATCTTTTTGTTGCAGGGTAGCACTCAACTGGCCTTGCTTCTCCCTTTCGTTCGCTACAGACCCCACCAGTACAGGTAATTGAACCTGCTTGCTGGCACATACTACTTCTTCTGTGCCCTCTTGAAGTGGGGGCCAGAGAAGGAGTCTGCCATAGGGCCTGGACTGGCCCCGTCACTGCCTCATTGATGGGCAGGGCAATCTTGGATGGAGCTGCTGCAGCCAAGATATCAATAAGGCTGGGCGATGTATCTTTGAGCTCCTCAATTTCCAAACCAAGGTTTGAAGTGATCCACTTCAGAAGATCCTGGTGGGCCTTGAAATTGCCCTGGGGAAGTAGGCTGCTGGGACCCACAAGGGAAAAATCTCCAGCAACAGTGCATGCGGCGGGCACACACCTAGCATGGAATGGACATGAGCAAGCACTCAAAAGGAGAATATTTGGGGGGGGGAGAGTTCCCCCAAGTTTGCCTGGCAGGGGACCCACTGTTAGCCCCCCTGCCTCCTCCCAAGTATGTAAAGCCAAGACACACACTATCATCCTTCTGTACAGCGGTGAGGATCCCTATAACCACAACACACACACACTCACTGCCTTCTCTCACAGCAAGGGTCCATACAGCCAGAACACACAAACACACTCGCCCGTGTCTCAAGGCGAGGGTCCATACAGCCAGAACACACGAACACATTCACCCTAGTGTCTCACAGTGAGGGTCCATACAATTAGAACACACATATACATTCCCTGTCATGTGTGTCGGTGAGGGTCCCCCCTACACACACTCATGTCTCCCTGCAAGGACCCCTATAGCCAGGAAACACATATACTGACCCTCTTATCTCACAGCGAGGGTTCTGGAAGCCAGATCGCACACACATACATACACATACACACACAGACCCTTGTATTTCCCAGTGAGGATCCATATATCCAGAACAGCCACACACTCACCCTCACGTCCCACAATGAGGATCCCTATAGCCAGAACACACACACACACACTCACTCACCCTTATGTCTCAAAATGAGGGTTCCTACAGCCAGAGCATACACACTCTCATGTCCCATGGCGAGGGTCCCTATAGCCAGAACATACACACATGCACACATACACACACACTCACCATAGTATCTTGCGGCTAGGGTAGGGTCCCTATAGTCATAACACACACATACTCTTGCCCTCATGTGTCTCGGTGAGGATCTAATATCCGGAACACACATACACACACACTAGTGTCCCGCACTGAGGGTCCCAATAGCCAAAACACACACACACCTGCCCTTGTGTCCCACAGCAAGGATCCCTATAGTGAGAAGATACACACTCGACCTCATGTCTTGCAGCAAGGATCCCTTTAGCCAGAACACACATGCACACCCTTGTGTATTGTGGTGACAGTCCTTATAGCCAGAACACACGCTCAACATAGTATCTTACAGCAAGGGTTCCTATACTCAGAACATACACATACACTAGCCCTTTTGCGTGTCGGTGAGAGTCTATATATCCAGAACAGAACACAAACACACTAAACCTCATGTCTTGTGACAAGGGTCCCTATAGCTAGAACACTCACTCACCCTTATGTCCCATGGTGAGGGTCCCTATAGCCAAAACATACATACACACACACACACACACACACACAGGCCCTCATGTCTCTCAGCGAGAGTCCATATATCCAGAACACATACACACACACACTCGTCTCTCACAACAAGGGTCCCTAGAGCCAGAACAATCACACACTCACCCTTATGTCTCACAGCAAGGATGCCTATGGCCTAAACACCCACCCCATCTTCTGTCACGGCAAGGGTCCCTATAGCCAAAATACATACACATTAGTCCTCGTGTATCACGGCAAGGGTCCATATAGCCAGACCACACCCACTCCCACACTCACCCTCTTGTCTCACAGCAAGGGTCCCTATAGTCAGAACACACACGCACACGCTCGCCGTAGTATCTTGCGGCAAGGGGCCCTACAGTCATTCACCCTCATGTGTGTCAGTGAGAGTCTGTATAGTCAGAACACACACACTCAGTCATCCTCATGTCTCGCGGCACACACACACACACACACACACACACACACACACACTCACTCGTGCCTCATGGCAAGGATTCATATAGCCGGAAAACACACACACTCACCCTTGAGTCTCACAGCAAGAGCCCCTATAGCCAGAACACACATGTGTACTTGCTCTTGTGTTTCATGTGAAGGGTCCATATACACAGAACACACACACATATTTGCCCTCATGTTTTACAGTGCGCACACACACAGACACACGCTCGCCCTCAAGTGTTATGGGAAGGGTCCCTATAGCCAGCACACACACAAACACTTGCTCTCATGTGTGTCGGTGAGGGTTCATATATCCAGAACACACACACACACACATCTCATGGCAAGAGTCACCTATAACCATATCGCACACACATCACCCTCTTCTCTCGCAGCAATGGTCCCTATAACTAGAACACACACATGCACTCATCCTGATGTTTCACACAAAAGGTCCATATATAAAGAACACACACTCGCCCTCATGTTTTACAGCATGCACACACAATCACTCATCTTCGAACCTCATGGCAAAGGTCCCCATAGACAGAACACACAATCTTGTCTGCCAGCAGCATTCCTATAGGAGGAACCCATACACGGTCACCCTCGTTTCTTGTGGCAAGGGTCCCTATAACTAGAATGCACACTTGCCATCCTGTCTTATCTGAGGGGTCCATATATCCAGAGACTCGCCCTCGAGTCTCAGAGTGAGTGTCCTATAGCTGAAACACACACTCGCCACAGTATCATCCTGCGAGGGTCCCTATACTCAGAACATACACATTGTGACAAAGTTCCTCCTACACCTTGGTGGGTCTTGCACTTATTGGTGGATTTGCTCGCCTTGGAGCTTCACGGCAGCCATCAGCTTGGCCGTTTTTCTGAATTCACAGTCCAGGTCGACTCCTCCTGTGTCTGACCAGGAGTTGGGAGGATTTGGGGGGAACCCGGGCCTGCCCTCTACTCCGGGTTCCAGCCCAGGGCCCTGTGGAATGTAGCTGTCTAGAGTGCCTCCTGGAACAGCTGTGCGACAGCTACAACTCCCTGGGCTACTTCCCCATGGCCTCCTCCCAACACCTTCTTTATCCTCACCATAGGACCTTCCTCCTGATGTCTGATAATGCTTGTACACCTCAGTCCTCCAACAGTCGGCGTTCTCACTCTCAGCTCCTAGTGCCTCTTGCTCCCAGCTCCTCACATGCACACCACAAACTGAGCTCCTTTTTAAAACCCAGGTGCCCTGATTAGCCTGCCTTAATTGATTCTAGCAGCTTCTTGATTGGCTGCAGGTGTTCTAATCAGCCTGTCTTAATTGTCTCCAGAAGGTTCCTGATTGTTCTGGAACCTTCCCTGTTACCTTACCCAGGGAAAAGGGACCTACTTAGCCTGGGGCTAATATATCTGCTTCTATTACTCTCCTATAGCCATCTGGTCCCACCCTGTCACAACATATACAAGCTCTCATGTGTGTCAGTGAGGGTCCATATATCCAGAACACATACACACACACTTGCCCTTGTGTCCAACAGCAAGGATCCTTATAGCTAGAACACACACATACACGTGCCTTGAGACAAGGATCTCTATAGCCAGAACACACACATATACACGCACTTACACTGCTGTCTGGCATCGAGGATCTCTATACCCAGAACAAACACACACAAACACACACACTCTGTGGTCTTGCAGCGAGGGTCCCTATAACCAGAACACACACACACACCCTCATGCCTCAAGGGCGAAAGTCCAAATAGCCTGACCACTCACACATGCCTGTTATCTGACTGCAAGGATACATCTTATCCGGACACACACATAAACCCCCTTGTGTCTCACTCTGATGATCCTTACCAGCAGGACATACTTACACATCCTTGGGTATCACTGCTAGAGTCCATACACTAGGATACACACAGACACCCTCACATCTCATTTGGAGGGTCCATACTGCTGGGACACACACATCCACACGCATCAGCGTGAGGGTCCATTCTCCTGGGATGCAAATGCACACCTTTGTGTCTGAGTATGAAGGTACATACTGCCAGGATACACATACGCTCTCCAGTCTCACTGCGGGGGTCTATACTGCTTAGACACATACACACACACCTTCCTGTCTGATTGCGAGGGTCCATACCAGCAGGAGACACATGCATCCCCTCGTATTTCACTGTAAGGGTCTGTACCGCTAGGACACACACACACCCCCCATCCTGAGTGCAAGGGTCCATACCACCAGGCCTCACGGACACTCTCGTATCTCACTGCAAGAGACCACACCACCAGAACACATATGCACATCCTTGTATCTCAGCGTGAGGGTCCATACTGATTGGACACTCCGAGCATTAAGACCCAAGGGCATACACGTGAGTGGATCAACAGGAAACACACACACCCCTCTTGTCTCAGTGAGAGGCTCATACCACTGGGACACTAGCGTAGGCCCTCAAGTTTGCGGACGATTCCAAGCTGGGAAGGGTTGCAAGTGCTTTGGAGGATAGGATTATAATTCAAAATGATCTGGACAAACTGGAGAAATGGTCTGAAGTAAATAGGATGAAATTCAATAAGGACAAATGCAAAGTACTCCACTTAGGAAGGAACAATCATTGCACACATACAAAATGGGAAATGACTGCCTAGAAAGGAGTACTGCGGAAAGGATCTGGGGGTCATAGTGGACCACAAGCTAAATAAGAGTCAACAGCGTAATGCTGTTGCGAAAAAAGCAAACATAATTCTGGGATAAGAAAAGGAGGACTTGTGGCACCTTAGAGACTAACCAATTTATTTGAGCATGAGCTTTCGTGAGCTACAGCTCACTTCATCGGATTCTGGGATGTATTAGCAGGAGTGTTGTAAGCAAGACTCGAGAAGTAATTCTTCCTCTCTACTCCGCACTGATTAGGCCTCAACTGGAATATTGTGTCCAGTTCTGGACGCCACATTTCAGGAAAGATGTGGACAAATTGGAGAAAGTCCTGAGAAGAGCAACAAAAATGATCAAAGGTCTAAAAAACATGATCTATGAGGGAAGATTGAAAAAATTGGGTTTGTTTAGTCTGGAGAAGAGAAGACTGAGAGGGGACATGATAAACAGTTTTCAAGTACGTAAAAGGTTACAAGGAGGAGGGAGAAAAATTGTTTTTCTTAACCTGTGAGGATAGGACAAGGAGCAATGGGCTTAAATTGCAGCAAGGGCGGTTTAAGTTGGACATCAGAAAAAAATTCCTAACTGTCAGGGTGATTAAGCACTGGAATAAATTGCCTAAGGAGGTTGTGGAATTTCCATCATTGGAGATTTTTAAGAGCAGGTTTGACAAACACCTGTCAGGAATGGTCTAGGTAATGCTTAGTCCTACCATGAGTGCAGGGGACTGGACTAGATGACCTCTCAAGGTCCCTTCAAGTCCTATGATTCTATGTCTGACTGTGAGTATACACACCGCTAGGAGGCACACACACATCCTCATGTATCACTATAATAGCCCATAGAGCCAGGATACACACACATGTCCTCATGTCTCAGTGCCAGTGTCCATATCACATGGACACACATGCGTGCCCTCCTGTCTGAGTGTGAGATTCTCTATCCCCAGGAACGACATGCACACCCTCACATCTCATTTTGAGGGCTCATACTGCCAGGACACACATGCACCCCCTTGAGTCTGACTGTGACTGTCCATACAGCCAGGGTGCATGCACACACCCTCATGTCAGTGAGAAGATCCACATTGCCGGGACACAAATGCATGTCCTTAAGTCTGAGTGCCGGGGTCTATACCACCAGAACACAAACACACACGCTTGTGGCTGCCAGGACATTCACATGCATGCCATCACAACTGTGTTAGTGGTGGACTAACAGGAAACATACACAGCTCAGGTATGCATGTACAGGTCTCAGTGCAGGGGCCATACTGCCAGGACACACACACAGGTCCTTGTGTCTGTCTGTGAGTGTACGTACTACTGGGAAACACACATACGTTCCTATGTCTCACTGTGAAAGTCTGTACAGCCAGGATACACAGGCTGCAGACATACCCCCTGTCCCTGTGCATGATGGGCTTATACCACAGGTCACTCATGTACAGCCTCCTGAGTGTGAGGGTCTGTACCGCCAGGATGCACACACATGCCTTCCATCTCATTTAGAGGGTCCGTACAACCAGGTTACACAGGAACACCCCCATGTCTCACTGAGAGAGTCAGTACATCCAGAACAAACACAGCCTCGGATCTCAGTGCAAGGGTCCATGCCACTTAGACACAAATGTGCAGCCTCGAGTCTCATGGCAAGGGTCCCTATAGCCAGAACACATACACTCGCGCTCTCCTCTCTTGTGGTGATGGTCTCTATAGCTAGAATGTGAATGCACACACACACACACACACCCAAGTCCTCATTTCTTCCAGCATGGGTCCCTGTAGTCAGAACACACATGCACACTCGCCCTTCTGTCGCACACAAAGCGTTCCTCTAGCCAGAACACATTCACCTTCGTGTCTCATGGCAAGGATCCCTATAGAATACTCACTCTTGTGCCTCATGTCGAGGATCCCTATAGCTAGAACACACACAGACACACACACAATCATGTCTCATGGCAAGAGTCGTCTATAGCCAAATCACACACACACTCGCCCTCTTCTCTTACGACGAGGGTCCCTATAGCTAGAACACACAGGTGCACTTGCCCTCGTGTTTCACACAAAGTGTCCATATATAGAGAACACACATTCGCCCTCATGTTTTACAGCACGCACACACACACTTACAGCATGCACACACACACCTTCAAATCCCATGGTAAAGGTCTCTATGGCCAGAAGACACACACACTTGCCCTCCTGTCATACATGAAGGGTCCATATATTGAGCACGTGTGCACGCGCACACACTCACACACTCACCTTCTTGTCTCATGGCAAGGATTCCTATAGCCAGAACACACGCTTGCTATAGTATCATGCAGCGAGAGTCCTCATAGTCACAACACACTCACATACTTGCTCTCATATATCCAGAACACACACACACTTGCCCTCGAGTCTCACATCAACAGTCTCCATATTCAGAACACAGACACTGGCCCTCAAGTCTCATGGTCAGCATTTCTATTGACAGAACACACATGCGCCCTCTTGGCAGTATGAACCATTGAACTCAGACTCGGTGTGCATTTGTGTCCTAATTGCCCATATCATCGCATTGATGCATGAGGACATACGTGTGCCAGCAGCAGAGACTCTCTCATGGAGATGCGAGGGTGTGCACATGTGTCCTGGTGGTACGGACCCTGGCACTAAGACACATGGACATGCATGTGTCTTCCGGCCATGTGGATCATCTCACTGACGTGAGGGTGTGTGCACACTCCCTGGCTGTATGGACAGTCACAGTGAGACTCAAGGGAGTGCATGTGTCTCCTGGCAGTACAGACCCTCAGAATGAGATATGAGGGGGTGTGTGTCGTTCCTGGTGATAGAGAATCTCACACTCAGACAGCAGGGCACGCATGTGTGTCCCTGTGATATGGACACTTGCACTGAGACATGAGGGCATGTGTGTGTATCCTGGCTGTATGGGCTATTGTAGTGGTACATGAGGATGTGTGTGTGCCTCCTGGTGGTGTGTATACTCACAGTCAGACATGAGGGCCTATGATTGTGTTCCAGTGGTACGACCCTCTCACTGAGACAGGAAGTGTGTGCGTGTTTCCTGTTGATCCAGTCAAGCGTATGCCCTTGTGTCTTAATGCTCGGAGTGTCCCGTCAGTATGGACCCTTCCTGTCTCAGTGCGATGGTCCATGCCACTGGGAAATGTACAGACCCTTGTGCTCATGGCAAGGGTGCATGTCACACACACACACTTCATTTCTCTGTACGAGGCTCTATACCTCCCAGACACAGCCCCTCCTGTCTCACTGTAGGATCCATGCAGTCAGAACAGATGCATACCCCGCTCAGTTCTCGTTTCCCAGGTCTTTATGCCAGGGACACATAACATGCCCTGGTGTCGCACTGCAAGCGTCCGTGCCCCCGGGACACTTACACATGTCCTCGTGTCTCATTTCAAGGGTTGGTACCAGCAGAACACACACGCATGCCTGTGTGTGTCAGTATGAGGGTTCACACTGCTCTCTCTGTCTCACACACACACACACACACACGTACGTCTCAGTACATGTACACAGCAGCTGGGAGGGTGCTTCCCAGGGTGGGTAGTCAGACACATGGTCGCTCTGCTAGAGCAAGCGTGCTAAAAACAGTGTATCTGGGGACAGCAGCTCAGGCTAGCTGCCCAGGGCAGGTTTGTAGTCTGGCAGGTGGCCTGAAAGGCTGTTACGTTTAGCACACTGGCTCAAGCAGAGCTAGCACGTCTGTCCATCTAAGCTAGGAAGAATGCTCCCAACTGCAGCACAGAGGCTCCCACAGTGTGAGGGTTCATACCCCCGAGACATACCCACCCCACCCTCCTGTCTCAGTGTGAGGGTGCATAACCCTGAGACACACATGCACACCCTTCTGTCTTAGTGTGAGCGTTCATATCCCCGAGACACACGCACACACCTTCCTGTCTCAGTGGGAGGGTGTGACACTCTGTATCTCGGGGGAACACCCTGTGCCCCCATGTTCAGTCTTACAATACGATTGTGTGGTATCCAATGCAAAGTTTGTCATGTCGGGTATCTTCGGAAGGCTCATGATGCACTGAACATCGTTGGTACAGTAATGTTCTAGTAAATGTTATAGGTTTTAATTTCATGTATACAGTTATGAGGCTGTAAATGTATCCTCATGGCTTAAAACAAGCCCAGGCTAAACTCTCCAGGAACAGAGGGGCAGTTCACACCTCATCAGGACATGTATGGGACAAACCCAGCCCAGCCTCACAGGAACAAAGGACACTAGCCTAAGCAGCAAAAAAAAATTGGTTGGACTCTCAAGGAGTCACCTCCCCTCCCTTGGTCAGTTTGGGACTGCGATGAGGTAATGTTCACCTGACCCTGAAGCGGGGTGGGGGGAGGGGGGGGAGCAAAGCCAAGAGGGAAGAAAGAACATGATAAAAAGGAGAGACATTTGCCATGCTCTTCCTCTCTCTTCCACCTCCATTCACAGACACCAAGTGACTGAAGCGCTGATCAAAGGGGAGAGCCTGGCTGAAGGGGGGAGGGATAGCTCAGTGGTTTGAGCATTGGCCTGCTAAACCCAGGATTGTGAGTTCAATCCTTGAGGTGGCCATTTAGGGATTGGGGCAAAAATTGGGGATTGGTCCTGCTTTGAGCAGGGGCTTGGCCAGATGACCTCCTGAGGTCCCTTCCAACCCTGATATTCTATGATTCAACCAGCCAGCCTGTGGTGAGAAGCATCTAAGTTTGTATGGGAACTGAAAGTGTTAAGATCAGCTTAGAATATATTTTGCTTTTATTTCATTTGACCAAATCTGACTTCTTGTGCTTTTGACTTATAATCTCTTAAAGTCTATCTTCTGTAGTTAATAAATGTGTTTGTTTATTCTACCTGATGCAGTGCGTTTGGTTTGGAGCGTGAGACTCCTCTTGGGATAACAAGCCTGGTACATATCAATTTCTTTGTTAAATTGACAAACTCATATAAGCTTGCAGCATTCAGCGGGCATAACTGGACACTGCAAGACGGAGGTTCCTAGAGTTGTGTCTGGGACCAGAGATATTGGCTAGTGTCATTCAATTGCACAATCCAAGCAGAGAGCTGGCCAAAAGTGCTCACTCACATAGCTGGGAACAGCTTACATGACTGGGAGTGGGTGTTCTCACAGCAGAGTTGGGTAAGGCTGGCTCCCAGAGTTGAGGATTGGAGTGACCTAGCGGATCACCTGTCCAGATAACACCAGAGGAATGTCACAGAAGGTGCATACCCCCGAGACACACACACATTCCCTGATGTCTCAGTGTGAGTGTTTATACCCCAGAGACACACACGCAAACCATTCTGCCGAAGCGTGAGCCTTCATACCCCCAAGGCACACATACAGACCCTCCTGTCTCAATGTAAGAGTTCACACCCCTGTGACACAAACCCACATCCTCCTGTCTCAGTGTGAGCATTCATACCCCCAAGAGACACACACACATCCTCCTGTCTCATGGAGAGAGTTCATACCCGCGAGGCAGACACACACACACACAAACACACACCTGTCTCAGTGTGACCATTCATACACCCAAGACACACACACACACACACCCTCCTGTCTCAGTGTCAAGGTTCCTGGCCCCAACACACACACACACACACACACACACACACACCTGTCTCACTGAAAAGGTTCAGACCCCCTAGACACACCTTCCTGTCTCGGGGGGCGGGGGGGGATTCATACCCCCGAGACACACACACACACACAAATTCCTGTTTCTGTGTGACCATTCATACCCTTGAGACACACACCCACACCCTCCTGTCTCAGTGGGAGGGTTCATACTCCTGAGACACACACACAACTTCCTGTCTCAGTGTCAAGGTTCCAAGCCCCCGAGACACACACACACACCCCCTTCTATCTCAGTGAGAGGGTTCATACCGCCTAAGCACACTCCTGTCTCAGTTGGAAGGTTCATACTCCCAAGAGACACACACACACACCCTCCTGTCCCAATGTGAGCGTTCATACACCCAAGACCCTCCTCTTGCAGTGTGAGCGTTCATAACCCCAAGACATACACACACACCCTCCTGTCTCAATGTCAGAGTTTATACCCCCGAGACACACACACCCTCCTGTCTCAGTGCAGGGTTCATAACCCCAAGACACACACACCCTCCTGTCTCAGTGAGAAAGTTCAGACTCCCTAGCCACACCCTTCTGTCTCAGTTGCCGGGTTCATACTCCCGAGACACACACACGCACCCTCCTGTCTCAGTGTCAGGGTTCATACCCTGGGGACACAAACACACACCCTCCTATATCAGTGAGATGGTTCACAGCCCTGAAAAACACTCTCACACACACACACACACACACACACACACACACACACCACCTCCTGTTTCAGTGAGAGGGTTCATACCCCCGAGATACAAAAACAAACACACATCCTCCTGTATCAGTGAAAGGATTCATAGCTCCCGAGACAGACAGACAGACAGACAGACACACACACACACACACACACACCCGCCTGTCTCAGTGAGAAGGTTCATACCCCCTGGGCACACCCTCCCATCTCAGTTAGAGGGTTCATAGTCCCGGGACACAAACACATACCCTCCTATCTCAATATGAGCGTTCATACACCTGAGTCACACATACACACAGACCCTCCTGTCTCAGTGTGAGCGTTCATACACCCGAGACACACACACCCCCTCCTGTCTCAGTGAGAGGGGTCATATACCTGAGGCACACCCTTCTGTCTCAGTGGGAGGGTTCATATCCCCGACACACACACGCACACCTTTTGTCTCAGTGGGAGGGTTCATACCCCCGAGACACACATGCACAAACTCCTGTCTCAGTGAGAGGGTTCATATCACTGAGACACACAAGCACCCCCGCCTGTGTCAAAGGGAGGGTGCATACCCCCGAGACAGACACGCACACCCTCCCAATGTGAGCGTTCTTATCCCCAAGACCCTCCTGTTACAGTGTGAGCGTTCATACTCCAAAGACGCACACAGAGCCTCCTCCCTCAGTGTGAGCATTCATGCTCCCGAGACACTCACACACAGACATATGCCATCCTCCTTCAGTGAGAAGTCTTATAACCCCAAAGCACACCCTTCTGTCCCAGTGAGAAGGTTCATACACCCAACACACACGCGCACACACACACACACCCTCCTTTCCCAGTGAGAAGGTTCAGACTCCCTAGCCACACCCTCCTGTCTCAGTGGCAGGGTTAATACGCCTGAGACATATGTGCACAACCTCCTGTCTCAGTGTGAGTATTCATACAACCGACACACACACACATACACACACACTCCTGTCTCAATGAGAGGGTTCATATGCCTGAGGCACACTCTTCTGCCTCAGTGGGAGGGTTCATATCCCCAAGACACTCACTCACACCTCGTCACAGTGAGAGGGTTCATACCCCCGAGACACAAACACACACACTCCTGTCTCAGTGTGAGCGTTCATACACCCGAGACACACATGCACACAATCCTGTCTCAATATCAGAATTCATAGCCCCATGACACAAACGCACATCCTCCTGTCTCACTGTGAGCGTTCATACACCCAAGACACACACACACACCCTCCTGTCACATTGAGAAGGGTCATACCCCCTAGACACACACACACACCCTCCTGTCTCAGTGAGAGGGTTCGTAACCCATAGACACACCCTCCTGTCTCAGTGTGAGCAGTCATATCCCCGAGACAAACACACATCCTCCTGTCTCAGTGAAAGGGTTCATAGCCCTGGAGACACAGACACACACAAACACACCCCCTCCTGTCTCAGTGAGAGGGTTCATATCTCCTAGGCACACCCTCCTCTCTCAGTAGCAGAGTTAATACCCCCAAGAAACATGTGCACAACCTCCTGTCTCAGTGGGAGTATTCATACACTCAAGAAACACACACACACACCCCTGTCTCAGTGAGAGGGTTAATATGCCTGAGGCACTCATACATACCTCTTGTCTCAGTGGGAGGGTTTATATCCCCGAGACACAAACGCACACACTCCTGTCTCAGTATCAGAATTCATACCCCCACAACACAAACGCACACCCTTGGGTCTCAGTGTGAGCATTCATACACCTGAGACAGACACGCACACCCTCCTGTCTAAGTGTCAGTGTTCATACCCCTGAGAGACACACACACCCCCTCCTCTCTCAGTGAGAGGGTTCATATCACCAAGACACACACACACACGCCATCCTCTTTCAGTGAGAAGGCTTAAACCCCCGAGGCACACCCTCCGCTTTCAGTGGGAGAGTTAATACCCCCGAGACACCCATGCACACACTCCTGTCTCAGTATCAGAATTCATACCCCCGCGACATGAACGCACATCCTCCTGTCTAAGTGTCAGCAGACACACACACACATACACCCTCCTGTCTCATTGAGAGGGTTCTTCCCCCCGAGACAAACACACACACACGTCCTCCTCTCTCAGTGAGAGGGTTCATACCACCAAGTAACACGAGCACCCCCTCCTGTCTCAGTGTCAGGGTTCATACCCCCGGGACACAACCCCCCCACACACACACACCCTCCTGTCTCAGTGTCATACCCCCAAGACACACACACACACACACACACACACACGCCATCCTTTCTCAGTGAGAAGGCTTATGCCTCCAAGGCACACCCTCCTGTCTCAGTGGGAGGGTGTATTGTCCCAAGACACGCGCACACACCCTCCTGTCTCAGTGTGAGTGGTCATACCCCCGAGACACACAACACACACCCTCCTGTCTCAGTGAGAGGGTTCATACCCCCTAGGCACACCCTCCTATCTCAGTGTGAGCATTCATACACCCGAGACACACGCACACACACATCCAACACACACCCTTCTGTCTCAGTGGGAGGGTTCATACCCCCGAGACACACATGCACACACTCCTGTCTCAGTATCAGAATTCATACCCCAGCAACACAAAAGCACACCCTGTCTCAGTGTGAGCGTTCATACACCCAAGACACACACACCCTCCTGTCTCAGTGTCAGGGTTTAATCCCCCAGGAGACACACACACACACATATGCCATCCTCTCTCAGTGAGAAGGTTTATACCTCCTAGGCACACCCTCCTGTCTCAATGTCAGGGTTCATACCCCCGAGACACAAACGCACACCCTCCTGTGGCAGTATCAAGATTCATACCCCCACGACACAAACGCACACCCTCCTGTCTCAGTGTGAGTGTTCATACACCCGAGACACACACACACACACACACCATCCTGTCTCAGTGAGTGTTCACAGCCCCGAGACACACACACCATCCTGTCTCAGTGAGAGGGTTCATACCCCCGAGACACACACACACACACACACTGTCCTGTCTCAGTGAGCGGTCATACCCTTGAGACACACACACGCAAACATACATCGTCCTGTCTCAGTGAGAGGGTTCATACCCTCTAGGCACACCCTCCGCTCTCAGTGGCAGAGTTAATACCCCCGAGACACATTTGCACAACCTCCTGTCTCAGTGTCAGGGTTCCTACCCTGAAACACACACACACACACACACACACCTTCCTGTCTCAGTAGGAGCATTCATACACCCAAGACACACACACACACACCCTCCTGTCTCAGTGTCAGCGTTCATACCCCAGGACACGGGGACACGGACACACCCCCTCACCCTCCTGTCTCATTCAGAGGGTTCATACCCCCGAGACACACACACAAATCCTCCTGTCTCAGTGAGAGGGTTCATATCACCGAGACACACAAGCACCCCCACCTGTGTCAGTGGGAGGGTGCATACACCCAAGACAGACACACACACACCCCTATTTCAATGTGAGCGTTCATATCCCCAAGACCCTCCTCTTGCAGTGTGAGCATTCATACCCCAAAGACACACACACAGACCCTCCCGTCTCTGTGTGAGCGTTCATACACCTGAGATACATACACATTCACACCATCCTGTCTCAGTGGGAGAGTTCATACCCCAAGACACACACACACCCTCCTATCTCAGTGTGACCTTTCATATCCTCGAGACACACACACGCACACCTTCCTGTCTCAGTGTCAGGGTTCATACTCTGAGACACACACCAACACACCTCCTGTCTCAGTGAGAACGTTCAGACTCCCTAGCCACACCCTCCTGTCTCAGTGTCAGAATTCATACCCCAGAGACGCAAATGCACACCCTGTCTCAGTGTGAGCATTCATACACCCAAGACACACACACACCCTCCTGTCTCAGTGTAAGGGTTTATACCCCCAGGATACACACACACACACACCATCCTGTCTCATTGAGAGGGTTCATACCCCCTAGGCACACCCTCCTGTCTCAATGGCAGAGTTAATACCCCCAAGACACATGTGCACAACCTCCTGTCTCAGTTTGAGCATTCATACACCCCCCCACACACACACACCCTCCTGTCTCAGAATGAGTGGTCATACCCCTGAGACACACACAGACACACACACAAACACCCTCCTGTTTTAGTGAGAGGGTTCATACCCCCTAGGCACACCCTCCGCTTTCAGTGGCAGAGTTAATACCCCCGAGACACATGTGCACAACTTCCTGTCTCAGTGTCAGGGTTCCTACCCCGAAACACACACACACACCCTCCTGTCTCAGTGGGAGAGTTCATACCACCAAGACACACCCTCCTGTCTCAGTGGGATGGTGCATACCCCCGAGACACACACGCAAATCCTCCTGTCTCAGTGGGAGCAGTCATACCCTGGGACACACGTGCATACCCTCGCATCTCAGTGCAAGGTTCTGAAGCACTGGGATACACACGCACACCCTCGTGTCTCAGTGTGAGGGTTCGTACCCCCAGTACACACACACACACACACATACACTAGTGCCTTATTTCAAGGGTCCATACAACCAGAATACACACACATAATCCCCTGTCTCAGTGTGAGGGTCCATACCACAGTCTGGTACATATCCATGCTCTCATTTCTCAGAGCAAGGGTCTGTAACACAGGAACACACACACACCTGCGTGTGTCAGTGTGAGCTTCCGTTCCGCCAAGATGCACATACTCATACCCTCGCATCTCGAGGGTCCATACCACCAGGACACACATGTGTACACCTCTGTCTGAATGTGAGAGTCCGTAACATGGCAAGATGCACACATCCTCGAGTCTCAATGAAAGGGTCCATTCCGCTGGGACACACACATGTCCGTGGGTGTCAGTGTGAGGGTCTGTACCACCAGAACACGTACACACCCTCATGTGTCATTTCAAGCTCCATACAGTCAGGACACACAGGCACGCCCCCGTGTTTCGCTGCCACGGGCCGTACCACCACTTCAGACACATCCCCGTGTGTCTCAGCATGAGGGTCTGTACCAACAGGGATACATGCAGGATATGTGTCTCCCTACAAGGGTCTGTACTGCCAGGACACGCACACATCCCCTCATGTCTCACTGCTAGGATCCATAGCACCCGTCAACACATACATGCGCTCATGTCTCAGTGTGAGGGTCCATACCTCCGGGACACTCACAGACACCCTTGTGTATCAGTGCAACACTCCATAGCTCCAGGACACACACGCACACCCTTGGGTCTGAGTGCGAAGGTCTTTACTGCTGGGACACACACACGCACACCTCTTGTCTCAGTGCAAAGGTCGATTTTCTCTTATGTGCCACACACAGGCGCCCCTGTGAATCATCACTATCTGCGCACAAGCAATGCTAAGCAAACACCAGTTAAAAAGCAGAGGCCCAGATCCCAGGCTAGTGCAAATCAGCACACTTCAGCTGGTTTCAACACAGCTATGCTGATTTCCTCTTGGCTGAGGGGTCCACCCCCTGCCTTCAAAATCCCCCCACAGCCATCACCATAGACACGGCTGCTAACAATCAGAGCATCGCCCTGAGCCACATGCTGTTTGCCCCAGCTTCACAGTGCAGGAAATCTAGTTTTATCCTTTTGGCTTTGGCACATGCTTGACTCTCTACCACCCGGCTGTACAACACGGCTGGCCGAGCAAAACATCTGGGACCATGGCAGAAACCACCGCGAGTCGAGAGATGAATCAAGCGGATGGGAGGGAGGGAGAGAGGGAAGAAAAATAACCAGAAGAGAGAAATGAAGGAGGGATGGTGGGAAGATCAGAAGGGAGGAGTGGAAATTAAAACTTCTGTTCGTTGGGGTGAAAATAACAAAGGTAAAGTGTCATACCTTGGCTGTTTAACGTCAGATGAGCAGGACCTTGAGGGGAGAGGAAAAGATAAAAAGAAAGAAAGAAAAAAGACTAGTCATATAAACGCACAGAAAAAAGGAGGGTTTAATCTTTTTGCCACAATTTAAAAGCTGTTTTTAACTTGTGACAGACATCCAGGCCCCAGGGGGAGAGAAAAAGGGTGGGGGAGAGAGAGAGAAAAGGGGTTCGGATGCCGAAACAGAGTGAACAAAAACAAGAAAGGGAAGGAAAAAGAGAGAGACAACTCAAAAGCCCGGACAGATCGAACTGAAATTGAAAGAGGACGACAGAAGAGAGTCTGTGAGGGGTCTTTATTAGACTCTTAAAAAAAAAAAAAAAAGCATTCGGGGCCCCTCTGTGGCAGAGAGACGGGGAAATGCTTCTTTTTTTTTCCGGTTAAACAATAAAATTAAGAAAAAATAACAATGGAGAAAGAGACACAAACCAAGGCCTGACAAGGCATGTAGGGGACGATGTTGCCTTTGGTGCCGGAGGGTCCCGCAGGAAGAGCTGGAGCGTACTGCTGCTTTGGGAGGCAAGGGGGTTAGTGGTGGGAGGTCACCAGGGCTAGCTGGGGACTGGCTGGCCTCTCGCACCGCCTAAGTCACTCAGGAGTGATCCCAGTCAGGCAAAAGGAGCTGCCGCCTGTGTAAATCAGGAGGAAGGAACTCCCCGGCAGTCAGCAGGGAGGATTTTCCCCTACCGCAGCCCAGGTGGAAGCAGGGCTAACTGCATCACAATGAGAAGAGCTATGTACAGGTGTCAGTCAGGACGGAGTCACTCCACAGAAGTCAGTGGAGAGAATTACCCTTTTGGTCACCTTGGTGTAAACCAGGAGTCACTCCAGGGAAGGCAGTAGTGCTGATTGCTCTTCCCCTCCCCCAGTCTGACACAGGAACACCGCCAAAGCCAGAGGAGCGACACACACAGTGAAAATCAGGCGTCACTCCACTGCAGCCACCAGTGCCGGTTCCCCTCTTGCTCACCTAGCCTAGACCCAGAGTAACCCCACAGCACTCACTGGGGCTGGTTCCCCTCGCACTCACCCCGGGGCAAATCAGCGTCACCCCGCAGGAACACAGGTGGCTGTCTCGGCACCAGCAGAGACCAACATCAACAGCTTCGCTGCCAAGCACCCTTGTACCTCCGACATCTGCTGCTCCTGGGCATTTCTGCCACCCCAGCCTGGCACCCCCCAGCGCAGAGAGAAAGGAAACACTGATTGAAGAGATGCGACCCTCATGCACGGCAGCATGGGGGGGCAGTTACAATACCTCAGAGTCATCGCTTACCCTGCAGGGTGGGAGACTCCAAACAAGGGGTAAGGCCAGGTACAACCCCACATGGGTTTCCTCCAACCCAGGCCATCGCCCGTCCCTCCTTGGGGAAGCAGGGGCTGCTAGAGTAGACAGGGACCCTGTGAATCCCAGGAGTCCTGAATCCCAAACCACCACGCCCCTCTAACCACCAGACCCTATTCAGCTCCCAGAATCAGGAACTGAACCCAGGAGTCCTGGCTCCAAGCCTTGCCTCCTCTACCCCACTACACCCCACTCCCCTCCCTCTTGCATGACAGAATTGGGGGCCACACCCTAACTCCTAACAAGGGTTTAGATGCCCGTTGCTATGGCCGCTCTGGTTTCCCATCTGATTTTGGCTACTTATGGAGGTTGGGGGTTGGAAAGGAAATGGGACGGCTCATGGCATTTGGGCAGATTCCCCTGCTTACAGCCCAGTTCCTGCCTGATCACTGCAACTCAGCTTTGCATGCTGCATATGTCAGTCTGCAGTGGTGCAGAAGACTGGGGTGTGGGGATCAGCTGCTGGATCCACCCAGCCCAGCCCTCATACCACCTCCTGACAGACCATGGGGGTAGATCCCTGGGGTCCAGCTGCTGGGATCCACCCAGCCCAGACCATGTGCTGCCTCCGGATAGATCAGTATGTGGCAATTAACAGATCTCCTGGGATCAGCTGCTAGGATCCAACAAGCCTAGCCTCTGCCCTGCCTAACAATACATTGTACTGGGGGGATAGATCACCTTGGATTGACCACTGGGTCCAGCCCCTATGGTACCTTCCATTCCAATAGATCAAAGAGGGGATAAAGATCCCCTGGGATCCCCTGTTGGGATCCACCCACCCCATCCTCCACACTCCCTCCTGAGAGATCAGGGTGTGGGGGATAGATCTCTGGGGATCAGCTGCTGGGATTCACCCAGCCCAGGACCTGCACTGCCTTCTGACAGATTGGGGGGATAGATCCCTTGGGATCAACCACTGGGACTCACCCAGACTAGGCTTCGTGCTCCCTTCTGAGAGATCAGGGTGTGGGGGGTAGAGCTCTTGGGATCAACTGCTGGGATCCACTCTGCCCAGCCCCCATGCTGCCTCCTGATAGATTGAGGTGTGGGGGATAGATCACAGGGGATCCACCAGGCCAAGAGTCCCAACCCTCTGTCTCCCGTGGAGGGAACTGTGCGGAGCCACTGTGTGGGGAGCCAGGAGCAGAGGGTAGCTAATTCCCCAAACAGCCCCTCCTTCTGCTCTTCTCCCACCCCTCCCCTGAGGGCGAGGATGAAGATGGGCAGGCAGGAGCAGGAGGCATTATTTCTCTCCCGCCCGCCCCAGTGCCTCCCGTGTCATTAATCATCATGTGCGCTCCTCTCCCCGCGCCAGGCAGCTGCTTCCAAGACATCAGGCCATTTCATGCAAATGACATGGAGCCCTCTCTGCCCCACACCCAGATGCCCCACCCCAAGACGCATGCTTCCCCTTATCCATCACCACCTCTACCCAGCCCAAAGGCACCATTTGCAGCCTGTAGGGCTTATACCCTGCAGGGGCAGGAGAGTTTGACCTTCAAAGACAGGAGTCCTGGCTCCTATCTCACGCAGTCCTGCTCTAACCACTACACCCCGCTCCCCTCCCAGAGCCAGGGACAGAACCCAGGAATCCTCATGCCCTAACCCCTGGATCAGGGGGGTGGGAAATGGGACATGGGGCCTGGCCCCTCTGGAAAGCGCCAGCTCCAATCCAAGGCAGGGGTGTTTGGCTTGCGGGTAGCAGTGGGGGTGATACGAAGCCACTATCCCTTCGCCATCTTCCACAGGGTGATGTGAAATGAGTCTGCTGGGTATCAGCCTGATTTCCAGTAGACTGTGCTGCTCAGTGACATCCCAACTGGCCACCTGGCTACTGTGGGCCGACTGCAACCACAGAGTCTTGACTCCCCGAGACTACACACTGGGGACACACTGCCGTGGGGAGTCTGTGTGGAGCAGGAGCTTGGGGCTGTGAGGGCTACAGTGGGTGAAGAGTTAATGGCCACAGGTGCGGGGAACTTGGGAAGGTGGGCAGGGAGCTGCAGCAGGCTTCCCTGCAGATGTAGGGGCTGCAGTGTGGGGGAGGACTGGAGAGGGGAAAGAAGGAGGGGGGTGGAAACTGCATGGAGGCTGAGGCCAGGCCCAAACACCCCCCTCCACAGGCCCAGGCCTGGCACATTAGGATGCTGTCTGCTCTCCTCCCGTCACCATGGAGACCAGCTCCAAGGATCCCTCAGGCATGACAGTGGTGGCCATATTGTTCCAACACTACAACCTCCCCCCAATACCCTGGCAGGACGGGGGCCCCCTGGAGAGAAAGCCATGGGGCGGGGGGACAGTGTCCACTGGCACCACGGAAGGAAGGATGAAGCTGGTGCCCCTCAATCCCGACCTGCAGCCCTGCTCTCCCAGCCACCCTCCCCCCACACTAACCAGGAGACCCCAGCTCTATTATGCAGCAGCTTCTGGCAGTTGGGAAGCTATAAATCATACCCAGCGTCCACCGGGGTCCCACCCCAGCCTCCTTACTGGCAACTGTTCAGAGCTGTGTGAGCACAGACAGCCAACGCTGCCAGCCCCCCAGCACCTGTGCCCTCCTGACACTCACCGCACAGGCCCTCACTTGCACACTCACTTTACACAGGCCTCCCCTGCACACATGCCACATGACCCTCCCTCACACAGTCACTTTACTCAGACCCTCCCTTGCATGCACACTCCCACCTTCACGCCCCATGCAGACACACACACAGTACACACCTCTCATGTAGGTGCACCTGCCTAGCCTATAGACACAAACACACAGTGACACAATCACATATGGGCACACGCCACACACACATTCCAACATGCCAACACATGCCAAACACATACAACAGAACATGGTGACATACTGGGGTATCTCTCTCACACGCACACCAGGACATTCTGGTACATGTACAACATGCTCCTACATGGGCTTGCACCTGCCCCGACATTCACCACCTGCAGCATGCACGCGTACCGTTACAGTCACAGCGTGACACAGGCACTGTTGAGTATGCCGCACAGCCTTGCACGTGGCTGGAGATGGGACACTGGGCGGGGAGGGCCAGGACTCTGAGGTGGCACTGAGCATTCTCTGCCCAGGTGTTGGCTGGCTCGTTCTTGCTCACATGCTCAGGCTCTAGCTGGTGGCCCATGTGGGGTCAGGAAGGAATTTTACCCAAGTCAGATTGGCAGGGACCTGGGGGGGCGGAAAGGGTTGCCTTCCTCTGCAGGGTGTGGGCGCAGGTCGATCGCCAAGATCACCTGGGTATTTCTCACTTCATTGGCCTCAGGCCATAGCGCCCTCTGGTCCCTCCTCTTCTCTGCCTGTGGCACAGAACAACCTAGTCTCCTGTGGGCTTTGGTTTCATTGCAGGCGCTGGGTTTGGTATATGGGTGCTGGCCTGTGCTATACAGATCAGGTGGTTCCTCCTGGCCTTAAACCCTGTGACGCTCACACCCTTACATCCTCCCTTGTGCCCTTACACACCCATTCACACACATATGTATGCCACATGCACACACTTGGGTAGGTCCCCTCACACCCTGACCCGATCCTTCACACCATCATGCACTCACACATGTGTGCACGCTACACATGCCCACCCACTCATGTACACGAGAGCCTGTGCTTGCCCAGAGCAGTCTGGGGTGGGGCGTGATTAATGGCCCCGTCCACTGGCCTGGCCCGGGCGCCCAGATAACATGCCCTGCTTTGTCTCGGATCATGTCAGTTAATGACAGGCCCCTAATCGGCATGGAGCTGCTGCCCGGGAGATTAATAACAGTGCAGGGCCCCAAATAATGCAAATCACAATTCAGGTATTTGCATAACATGAGCTCATTGGTTCCAATCTCCCTCATTTGCATATCAATACTCCATTGGTTCCAATGGCCCCTTTTATTAGCATAACACAAGGCCATTGGACCTCAGGAGTTTGGATGCTGGGGGGGAATAAGGGCGGGGTACTAGGAGTCATGGACTAATGGGGTGGGGGCTGCAGCTGCCTGCCCCAGCCTTCAAATGGGGAGAGCCAGGAAAGGGAAATTCATTGTGTGGGAGGGGTGGGGGGTTGTGGGGCATGGATGGGAGGTGCAAGAAGTCAGAGGAGGCAGAGGTGTGTTTGCACACCCATGTGAGCATGTGCACATCTTTCACACCAGTGATGTGAGGGCCAAAGGATGCACAGGACTGCTTTCTCTGCACATGCAAGGGAAAGGTGGGGCCTATTGTACAGACTCTGCACACATGTGGTGTGGATTCAAAAAACAGGCAACATACATGCACTCACACAGACATGAACATACAAGCACACACACCGAGACATGCACACCCTCATGGGCAGCACCTACTCCATACACAATACATGCAGAGGAGATGGGCATCTCGTTTCCTCTGCAGACATATGCAGGCTCCGCAGGTGGCATGTGCTTTGTATGGGTCCATGTATGGCTAAGCAGAACACAACTGTATGCATGTTCTCACCCCACACATGGAAGGGGGGTGCTCCAACACTTTCAACCACAGCCATACTCTGCACACACAGAAACCACCAGAGGTTCATGTTCCACATGGTATGCTCACACATACACACACACAATACTCAGGAAGCACATCATGCATCCAACATTCTTACACACAGACATGTGCCACACAAGCCAAACACATGGGAGAGGCACGTTCCATGCAAAACATTCACCCACAAACATGGGGAAATGCACAGAAAACACGCAGGAGGGCTATATTCCACACCTATTCTATACCCACACAGCGCATGGGAGGCGAGTGTCTGTGTGCACTGACTATATGTGTGCAGCCCCCCATGTCCAGTGGCAGAGGTTCTACACCCCCGCGCACACAATACCCAGGCTGCTGTGCCCATACTCTTGTCTGTGGAAACCAAGTGCCTCCCCTATAACGTATCTCACCCCCTCCATGATGCCCCCTGCCTCTTCACCCAGTGGGACGGGGAGGCTGCAGCACCCAAGTCCCCACCCTCTCTTCGGTGATTCCTGTTCTAAGCAGACATGACATCAAGTCACCATGCTGCTAAATCTTATCTCCCCAGCACAGACGCCTGTCCGTCCCCCGCACTGCAGCACACAGCATCAGGGGGTGCCAGGACACTCACAAACACACACACACACACACACACACACACACAGAGTCTGTACCCCCACAAACACACAAAGTCAGTTCACGCACACCATCTGTAACCCCTCCAAAAGACACACACACACAGCTGCGCCCTACACAGCTCCAGGGAGACAGCCAGTCACACACACACACGGCCAGTCACCCTCTCCCCATTAGGCCACCAAGGGACAAAATGGTGGCAGGATACAAGGGCAGACTGACACACAAACACCCACACACACAAATTCCACACCGGCGCTGTGCGACGACACAGCAGCAGAATACAAGCGGGGGAAGGGGAGATACAAGCAGGGACACACACACACCATCCCCCCCAAAGAGTTAGTCCCATTCCCCTCCCACACACACATTGCATCCAGGCTCCACTAGAGATACACAACATCCCCCTGCTCGTGACACGGGCACAATCACACTCCAGGGAAGCAGCCCCCAGAGTGCCCAGCCCCCACCCTGAAACACAACCTGCTCCACCAACTAGCAACAGCCACGCCCCTCCCAGAGCTGAGACTAGAACCCAGGAGTTCTGGCTCCCAGCCCCCTCCCTGCTCTAAGCCTGCTCTTGCAATGGAGTGGGGGGGCATGGTCTCCGTGGGGGTGGATTGTGATGGGGTAGGCAGCATGATCTCCGTGAGTGGATGTGGGGTGCGCTGGAGCAGGGTCCCTGCAATGGGGGTGATAGAGAGCACGTTAGAGGGGAGCACGGTCTCTGAGCTGGTGTCTTGAGATGGCTGCTCGGGGACAAGCCTCACCCAGCGAGTTGGGGGGAGGGGGCAGGGAAAATGCAGGCAAGAGGCTTCCCCTCACAGGTCCCCTGAGTCCCCCAAAGCTCCCAGACACACACACACACACCCACGGCTCCCCTCAGGCCCTGGGAACCCCGCAACTGCCAACCCATCTCCGTTGCCCATCATTTACTGTGGCACTCAGCCGGCCAGCTGCCAGGGGGATTGTGGGAAAGGAGCAGGGAGCAACTGGCTGGATTCCCCCCTTGCTTGGGGACTCCTGGGTCTGCTTGCAAAACGGGTGCTATCTACACCCCAACTCATCCAACCCCAAACTCTCCTCCCTGGAGCACACCAGCCCGCTGGGGGCCAGCCTCCCAAGCCCAGAGCCCTCCCATTCCCAAACACAAATCTCCCCTGCCCTCCATACACACCCCAGCCCGGCACAGCACCCATTCTGCATGCCGCACTGCCCTGTGTTCTGGGAAGACCCTACAGTAACAGACCTGGGAGGATAGCCACCATGCTTCAGGAGACCCTACAGTGACACACCAGCCCACACAGCCCCAGCACACCCAGGAGACCCTACAACAACACACCTGCCAATGCAATATGAGATAGGATTTGGAGAGGGAAATGGCTGCTGCCCTGAGCTCCCAGCTGAGGTTCAGCATGAATGGAAAAAAATGAATTTACCCAGCAGGCAGAGCCAGGGACAGAACGGGGACTGTCCGGTTCGGGGGGGGGGAATGCTGGGCAGGGGGCACCTGCTACGACTCAGTCCCAGTGTGTGTAGGGACTGGTTGGGAAGCTCTGGGGGAAAAAAGAAGTGAGGGGCAGAGTGTGTGTGTGGGGCTGGAGAGCAGTGGGGGGGTGGGGTTGAGGTGCAGGGGATATTTATACAGGCATCCCTCACCCAGCGCTGAGATGCAGATGCCTGTGGGGTGGGCTGCAGAGCCCTTTATGCTGGGATCCCTTGCCCAGCACTGAGATGCAGCCCCCGGCACAGGAGTTGTCCATACAGGGATCCTGTGGGGGAGGGGGCAGGGTTTGGAGTTGCCCTCCCTGGATACTCTGGGATGCCTTCTTGGCCCTGGTAACTGGGCAACAGGATGGGGAGATGGGTTGGGGGGCCAAGTTCTCCCATGGGGATTGGGCCCCTTTCCCATATGGGACCACAACTGAGAAATCAAATACACAACACACACACCCCTCACAGACACAACTTGTATTTACAAGCACCACAACACACATCAACATTCAACACTCAACAGAGTACACAAACACACACTGCACTTACACACACACATGCCCCATATACACACACACCCCACTCACACACTCTGAGCACACACACCCCACTCACGCACACCCCACTCACACGCACACCGCTCACACGCACACACACATCACTCACGTACTCTGCACACACGCACAACCACTCACACACTCTGCACAGACACACACACCACTTGCACTCTGAGCACGCACACACCACTCACTCACTCAGCGCATGCACACACAAACACACACACACTCACTGTGAGCGCGTACACACACACACCACTCACACACTCTGAATGTGCACATGCGCCCACACACACAGTGCTCGTGCATGCTCACTGAACACACATTCACAATGCAGTCATATATGCCACATACCCACCCCACACGTTCCACATGCACTCACATCTGAACACAACCTCCATGGACTCACCTCCATGCACTGCCAGCACAACACAGCAGACACACACTACACTGACACACCAAAGCACCCACACCGAACAATCCCTCCATAGAAATCACATTCCCTGCCCCCTGTAACTCCCCGTGCAACCCATCCCCCCATTACTGCATGGGGGATAGATAAGGGCAATACCCCCTCTCCATACCACCCCCCTCCCTGGTCTCTTAGACAAGCTCCACAAAAATCACAATCAAATCGAGGCCACAACCCTGCCCACAAATGCCAAGGCTACATCCACAAGCGAGACAACCCCTCAAGGAGTAAGGAGAAAGGGGACGGTCCAGAGCCCAGGGAGGAGGGGCTTGGGGGCAGGAAGGAGAGCATGGGGGCTGGGAAAGCCACAGAAGTGGGGGTGCCTTCTAATTTGTGTGGTGCAGTCTATTCCACCCCCAGGGCAGGATCGCCCCCTACGGACTATTCCAGTCTAGCAGAGCAGTGCAGGGCTCTATGGGCTGTGTTTGTGGGGAAGCTCTCCACTCCAATATCTCGGTTCTGATCCAGTCCTTCCCTAACCCCCTCGTGTCGGATCACGCATAGGATCCGACACTAGCCCCCACCCCGCCCCAGCAACAAAGCAGTATATGACCCTTCCCATGTGGGGCAAACAGCCGCAGAGACAGACTGCTATTACTGTGCTCTTATACCCCACACCGAGACAAGGTAAACCCTGGGAGATTGGGGGGACCCCAAGACAACTGGCGATGCCTGGCTGTAGGGGCAACCCCGAGACAGATACCCTGGCAGTAAGTGACCCCTTGGGATCCAATTCACCATCATGTGGGGGAGCACAGAGCTGGGGTGCTGTTGGAACACAGGGAAACCCCAACCCAGTCACACAGGAGCCCCCCAAGTCCAGGCACTCCTCGATGGACCCTTACAGGGCAAGGGAGCAGGAAACAGCCCCCCCCACCCCGGCAAGACATGAATTTGCTTCTTGTAGCATGGCCCCAACCCACACCATCCACAGCCAGCACAGAGAATGCAAAGGGGTCACTCACCTTCCATCGTATGCTCTTCTGCCACCGACACCCCCACAGATGCAGCCAGACAGACACACAGAGAAAGAAAGAGAGGGAGTTAGTGAGGGGGGGCCAGGCCACCAGCACAGACACACATTTACAGATAACTAGGTAAAGAGACCATAAGGGACAATGCTGCTCCCCAGGGGAATAGACCATAGGGAGCCACACTGCCTCCAGAGGTGAGGATAGACCATAGGGAGCCATACTGCCCCCGGGGCAGAGGGGATAGATGTTAGGGGCCACGCTGCCCTTGGGGGGCTGGGATAGATGGTAGGGGGCCACGCTGCCCCTGGGGGGGACAGACTGTAGGGGCCATGCTGCCCCCGGGGGTAAGGATAGACGGTAGGGGGCACGCTGCCCCCAGGGAAAGGGGAAATAGGCTGGAGGAGCACAGTGTGCCGAGTTCGCTAATCCCCCAGTCCTGCCCCACAGTTTCCCCACTATGGGCTTCCTCAGGGCAGTGGGCAGGACGGGAGCCAAAGGACCATGGTGGGGCTCTCCATGCGGAGCCCTCACTCTGGCCCCCAGACTCCCCAGTCTGGGGTTGGCAGGGTCTGGGGTCCCAGTTTACAGACACTAAATCCCTCCCCCCCCACCACAGTGCCAGAGACATTGGCAGGAGGGGTTAGTGGTGGGAAGGGGTGACAGGCCAAACCAATCATAACAGGACAAGATCTGTGCAAGCCAATGCCCCAGGTGCCCCTCACCACACCCACAACCCTGGCCATCCCAGCCTGGCCTCCACACCCAGTCCCACCCCACTGGTGATCGCACTCCAGCCCCACATGGCAGCCTGGAAGCCCATGGAGCAGGGGAGGGGGGTTATTTTGAAGGACTTGGGTTGATTGGGCTAGTTTAAGAAGCTGTCTTTGATCTGTGGGAGGAGCCCCTCTCCTTGGCTGGGATGTGAGCCCTGTGCAGAAGGACCCTTTGATGATGTAAACACATGGCTCAGCTGCTTTGGTGGGGCTACATGGTAGGCAGGAGCCAGGAGCTCACTCATCTTCGTGGGTGCCCTCCATGGGAAAGGGCCAGGACTCCTGGGTTCTATTCCCAGCTCGGGGAGTGGGGTCTAGATGTTAGAGCAACAGACAAAGAGTCAGGGTTTAGTGGGTTAGAACAGGAGTGGGGCTGAGCCAGGATTCCTGGGTTCTCTCTCTAGCTTTGGGAAGGGAGTGGGATCCAGTGGGTGAGTGTGGAGGGCCAGGTCTGGAAGCAGGATCTGTGGGATGCCTGGGTTTGACCCTGGGGGTTTGCACAGAGCTCAATGCAGGACAGACGCTTTCTGTTGTAACTAAATGTTTTATGACCAACCTTTATTATTTCTTTAGTCCCTTACTACCATTCCCAGACTCACTGAGTGAGGAAGCATGAAGCCTTCTGGCACCAGGGCTGGGACGGTGGAGGGCTGCAGATGTGCATAGAGGACCACTGGCAGGGATGGGGGGAAGCCCAGGGCTGGATTAGTAGGGGGCTGTGGGTCAGTACTGGGGGGCACTGGCAGAGCTACGGGGGGAGCCCAGGGCTGAGTTAGCAGGGGTCTGCGGGTCAGGACGGGGGGGCACCAGCAGGGCTGGGGGTGGAGCCCAGGGCTGGGACAGCAGGGGGCTGCAGACTCAGGCAGGCCTCACCTTGTGACCACGAGGGCTAGAGCTCAGGGGGCTGCTGAATGAGGGCCGTGTCTGAGCAGAGTGTGACCAGCCACGTCCCCCCAGACACAACACATGGTGCAGGGCCCAAGGCTCCCACCCCTCAGCACAGCCCTTCCCCTCCCACAGAATGGAGCCAAACCAACAAGTGAAGCAATTCATAACAACGGACCAAGGCAAGGAGCTCACAGCTAATAACTGGGGCCAACAGACTAACCACAGAGCCCTCCCCCTTCCTCACTGGCACCAATGGAAACCCCTCCCTCCCCCCTCCAGCTGCCAGGACCAGGGACAGCAGCCAAAACAGCTAAGGGAGAGCAACACAGCTCCACTGGTGCCCTCAATCCCGACCCACAGCCCCTGCCATCCCAGCCCAGCACTCATCCGCCAGAGCCCTCAATCCCAGGCCTGGGCTCCCCCCTCCCCACAGCCCTGCCAGCCCCCTCATCCTGATCTGCAGCCCCCTGTGATCCCAGCTCTGGGCTTCCCCCCATACCTTTGCTGGTGCCCCTCAGTCCTGACCCACACACACTGATCCCCCAACACACACACACACACACAGCTCTCCATAGAATGGGGTGCAGTCAGGAATGCTCTGCCCAGGTCTCCCCCCACCTGCCTTTGCCCCCTCCAATGGCTGCACTCCCACCAGCTGTCCCCAGGGACTGATCACCCCTTGCCCCAGGCAACATCATTAATACTGTATGCAAATGATCAGGGGGAGGTAGGGGGAGGCTCATGCACGGGTCTGTGCTCTTTTCCCCCACAGCCAGGTGCTGGGGTTGTGACAAGAAGTCTACTGGGTCAGTGTGTTGGAGGAGGGATCATTCTCCTTCCAGACCCCACTGTGAAGGGGGTGCTGGGGTGGAGTAAGTGGTTAGAGTCTCCCAATGCACCCCCAGCATCCCCCAGATACCTCCCACAACAGACACCCCAATGCACCCCACATACCCCACCAGACACCCTATACACCCCCTACCAGACACCCCAATGCACCCCAGATACCCCCACGCCCCCAATTCTGTGCACGGCAGGGTGGGGGAGGGGTGCCAAGACACCAGGCCCCTCTGGATCCTCCTTAGTGATAACTGAGCAAAATGAGCAGGGCAGGTGGCAAGGGCTGGTTTCCATGGCAACCCCAAACAAAAGGCTGGCCAGGGTGACGTGGGCTCTAACACATGGCAGGAGAAGGCTGGGAAAAAGGGGGCGCCCCCAACCAAACCTACTCCTCCCCTGTCATCCTGGGGGGAGTCCGGACTCCTGGGTTCTATCCCCAGCCCTGGGCAAAGAATGGGGTCTAGTGGGTGCCTGGGAGCTAGGACACTTGGGTCCCAGCATGACCTGGGATGAGACCCTTCCCCTCTCCATGTTGTGCAGGCTGCACTGGGGGAGGGAAGGGACCATTCCCCCCATGAGGGCCAAGCACTGCGGGGAGCAGGCCTTGCTGGGAGACCAGTGCTCCCTGCCCCAGAAGCCTCGCTATTCCAATGGGTCGGCCCCTGCACATCAAGCTCTGTGCCAGCCTCAGACTCTGTCCCCTGTCCCACCCCACGCCCTGCTGGGCAAGGGGAAATCTCTGGGGAGGGCAGCAGGCATGAGCCAGTGAGTCTGGGGGCTTGAAACAGCCACTGAATGTGGAAGGCCAGGGTGGGGAAATGGGGCACATTGGGGCAAGGGAGAAAGGAGGAGACAGCGACTCTAGGCATGCACATGTGGGTCTGCCTCTGCCTGTAGGTCTGCTACGGGGGACGACACGTCTCTGTCTGTGGGTCTGCAGGCTACGTGTATCTGCCTGTAGGTCTGCTGGGGCGGGGGGGGGGTGAAAACAACACATTCTGCGGGCCATGTGTATCTGTCTGAGGGTCTGCACAGGTGTGCATGCCACGTGTGAATGGGTAAGTTCAGGAGCAGATTTACCATGAAACAAACCATGCAGTGGCACGGGGCCCCCAATGACAGGGTGGCCCCCAAAATGCAGGACAAATATCTGACAGCCTGCTCCCGAGTCCTGGCCGGTGGCGCAGCAGGGCTCAGGCAGGCAGGCTGCCTGCATGCCATGGCCGGTGGCCCCACGTCGCTCCTGGAAGCGGCCGGCTGTTGGCACTTCTCTGCGTGCCCCTGGTGGGGGGGGGGGGGAGAGGCAGCTCCCTGCACTACCCCCACCCCGGGCAACGCACGGAGACCTTCTGCCCCCCTCCCCCCAAGGGGCGCACAGAGACGTGCCAGCAGCAGGGCTAAGGTGGCTCCCTGCCCGCTCTGCCTCCCTCCCTCCGTGCTGCTTTGCTCCTGGAAGCGGCCAGCATGTTCCTGTGGCCCCGGGGGCGGGGGAGGGGGTAGTGTCTCCACGCGATGCCCCTGCCCTGAGCACCAACTCCACAGTGCCCATTGGCAGGGAACTGCGGCCAATGGGAGCTGTGGGGGCAGCGCCTGCGGGCAGCGGTGCATGGAGACCCCGTGTCCACCCCGCCTAGGAGCCACTGCCGGAAGAGTATGTGTGTGCCAGTGGCTTTGGGAGCCGCGCTGCCCGAGGTGAGCGCTGCCCCCCCCCCCCGAGGCAACCCAACCCCCTGCCCCAGCCGAGAGCCTGCACCCAGCACCCAAACTTCCTCCCAGAACCTGCCCCCTGCACTCCAACCCCCTGCCCCAATCAAGGTACCTCACTTTATTTTCATTTACTTCCCATTACTTATAATATAGGAGGAGGATGAAGAAAAAAAGAATGAAAAACTGGGGGGGGGGGGGGGGGGGAGTAAGCGAGAATGTTCTTTTTTTTGGCTGGGTCCTGAGGGGGGGACCCTGAAAATGAGGCTGCACACAGGGCCCCACTACCTCTAAATCTGCCACTGGGTCAGTTTGTAGCATGTACGTGGGTCTGTCTGCCTGCCTGTGGGTCTGCGGGGTGTGCATGCTGTGTGTGCGTGAGTCGGTTTGTCGGGTGTGGGTGGCACTGTGGAATGTACGTGGGTCTGTCTGTGGGCCTGCAGGGGGTGTGTGTGTGTCTGCTGGTTGATCTGCAGAATGCGTGCATGTCTGTCTGGCTGCCGTGCAGCCCCCGGCTGGCTTGGGCAGGAGCCAGGCTCTGGGCTCCCAGACAACACGTCCCCAATATGGGGTTGGCACACGCCTCACATAGCAGCTGCCAGGCAGCCCATCGGCACGGCATGGCACTGCACGGGGGGCATCAGGACAACAGCACATAGCATGTTCACTAGTGGGTGAGACAGGCAAAATAGTGGCACACATTGGCCCATGCCCACTGCCCGCCCCATACAAAGGGAGGACATGCAGTCCCCACACTCGTGCCCTAGTGAGGCACACTGCTCCCCGGGCAGCCCTCTGGAGCCAACCGAGCAACAACGGACATTGGCCCAACGCTCTCTCAACATGTTCTAGGGCAGAGGTGGGCAAACTACGGCCCGCGGGACCGTCTTGCCCAGCCCTTGAGCTCCCCACCGGGGAGGCTCCCCCGCAGCCAAGCCGCCGCGCAGGGAGTGCTCTGGGTGGGGGGCTGCGCGCTCCTGCAGGGCAGTGCGGCAGCGTGTCTGGCTCCAGCCGTATGGCGCAGCTGCCAGACATGCTGCTCTGAGCAGCACGGTAAGGGGGCTGGGGGGTTGGAAAAGGGGCAAGGGAGCCTGGGGGGCAGTCAGGGGACAGGGAGCGGGGGCAGTTGGACTGGGTGGAGGTTCGGGGAGGGCGGTCAGGGGATGGGGAATGCGGGGAGTTGGATAAGCATGGGAGTCCCAGGGGGCCTAGGCGGGGGCAGGGGTGTGGACAGGGGTCAGGGCAGTGAGGGGACAGGGAGCGGGGGGGTGGAGGGGTTGGCTAGGTGTGAGAGTACCAGGGGGGCCTGTCAGGGGGCAGGGGTATGGATAGGGGTCGGGGCAGTCAGGGAGCAGGGGTGTTGGATGGGGGGTGGGGTCCCGGTTAGGGTTGGGGGCAGTCAGGGGACAAGGAGCAGGGGGGTTGGATGGGTCGGGGGTTCTGAGGGGGGCAGTCAGGGGTGGGAAGTGGGAGGGGGCAAGGGCCAGGCTGTTTGGGGGGCACAGCCTTCCCTACCCGGCCCTCCATACAGTTTTGCAACCCCGATGTGGCCCTCGGGCCAAAAAGTTTGACCACCCCTGTTCTAGAGCCCCCACACGAGGGCCAAATCCAGCCCTTCCAGTGCGCCTGAGATATGATCATGAGCCCCCACACCAGGGCCAAACACAAGATCCAGTGTGCTCGAGACCTATTCTAGAGCCCCCACACCAGAGCAGAGTCCAACCCACTCTAGAGTGCTCAAGCTCTGTTCTAAACTGCCACCCCAGGGCTGAATCTACCCCACGCCACTGGGTCCAAGACCTGTGCTAGAGCCCCCACTCTAGGGCTGAATCTAGACCATCCTAAGAGAACCCATTTTAGGGCTGACCCTGACTCATATTAGATTTCCAGGCTACACATGCTTCAAGTAAATGATGAACCACAGCTCCTCACCCGCACCCCCCACCCCGTGTTCCCACACCGTGGGAATTCTCCACTGTGCACAATGATCAGAGCGATGATGCAGCACAAACATGGGTTGGGAGCTTGTGGTTCAGACACTGGGCTGGGTTGTATCCCAGCTCGCCACTGACCTTGGGTGAGTCCCTTCCCCCCGGCCCCAGTGCCTCAGTTTCACCTCCCACCCTTTGTCTCTTCAGACTGTAGGCTCTTCAGGGCAGGGACCATCTCTCACTATATGTCTGTACAGCGCCCAACGGGGGCCCCAATTTCAGCCATGCGGGATCTGTGCAGTGCCCGGCCTGCTGGGGGCCCTGATCTCAGCCAGGGTTGTGGGGGTCTGTGCAGCACCCAGACCACCTGGGGCCATCATCTTGGCCATGGGGGGGGGGGTTCTGTGCGGCACCCAGCCCGATGGGGGCACTGATCTCAGCAGGGGGGGTGTCTGTACAGCACCTGGCCCTCCAGAGGCCATGATCTCAGTGGGGGGCGGGGTGGGGGGGGGTCTTCGCAGCACCTGGCCTGTTAGGGGCCCCAATCTCAGCCAGGTGGGGAGTCTGTGCAACACCTGGCCCTCTGTAGGCCCTGATCTTGGTGGGGGGTGTGGGGGGGTCAGTGCAGCACCTGGCCTGCTAGGGGCCCTGATCTCAGCCGGGGCAGACAGACACTATTGCAGTAAGAGGACTCAGGAATTCTGTATTGTTCAGGGAGGCAAATAAGGACATTTTGTGCTGAACCCAACCCAAAGAGGGAGGAGGGTTCGATTCCAAGTGAACCCCACCCCCACCTCCCCCCACTTACATGCAAAGGCAGATCCCAGCTTTCCCAGGAGCTCCCCTCCCTTGCACAGACACCCCTTGCTTTCCACAGTGGCTCCACTAGGAGAGTTTCACACTCTCTGCCGGCTGCAGGCAGTGGCACAGCTGGTGGGGGGGAGGACTCCATAGCACCACCTGGTGGTGCCCAGCTGTTCAGCACAGGGTTCAGGCGGCACAAGCCATGCGGAAAAGCCATCCTCCCGGGGGGCATGCAGGCAGGGATGGGCAATCTCTCTCCACATCCCGTCTCCTGGCAGCTCTTCCCCAGCTGACCTTGGGGTGTCCTTGCAGAGGCAGAGACTGAGCGCGGATGGCTGGGCCCGGAGAGCCTCCCCCAACCCTCCAGAGGCACACACACTGGGGGGATCCAGGCCAGGCAGCAGCTGCAGTCAGCACTCCCCACATGTGAAAAGGGCTAATAGGAGCAGGTGGGGGGCACCGGGGAGGGGACATCAGCGCCGGTGGGGGGAGAGTACAAGGGAGACAAAAGAAAAGAATGAAAAAATGGGAAAACACTAAAAAAGGGAAGAGGAGAAAGAAAGGATGAAAAATGTGAATGAATGAAAGACAGAACAAGAAAAAAGGCAAAAAGGAGGCGAATAAAAGGATGTAAAAATGAGTAAGAATGGAAAACAGAAACATGGGAAAAGAAAGGAAAGATGACAGAATGAATGAAAAAGGAAAAGAGCAAAAGAATGAAAGGATAAAAAGGAGAGAAACAAGGAATGAAAGAATGAGAAAGAATAAAAAAACAAATGAATGGAAAAAAGGGGGGGAAAGAACAAATAAAGATGGAAAGGGAAACAAAATAACAAAGAAAAGAGAGAATAAAGGAATTCAATCATGAGAAAGGAAGGGAAAGAAATGAAGAAAGAATGAACAGTAAAGTGAAAAAAAAGAAAAATCAACAGGGGTTTGGGCAGGGGGGTCAGGAGGAGGAAGTGGGGTAGAGCAGGGAGGTCAGGAACATGAACTGAGGACAGGGAAAGGAGGATACCTCAAGGACTTGGCACCCTGTCCTAGCCCTGCGGCCCCTCCACTGCCCCTTCCTGGCTGTGACATAATGTGGATCAGGGTAACACGGGCACCTGAGCAGGCTCAGTGATCAATGAGGGGGAGAGACGACAAACGCTCCACCCCCATCCGGAATCTGATCCACCCTCTACCACCACCCCCTCTCACACACACCCCCAGACCCTGTCCAGACCAGTCACCCTGGGGGCTCCTGACCCTGCACTGTGGGAGGGGCTGGGAGGGACAGGCAGGCTGGCACCTCCCCATGTGGTTGGGTCCAGGTGCTGAGCTGGGACAGCCCCTCTTATATAAAACATGCACACACACCCTCCAGCCAGCAACCCTGCCACAGCATGGCCCTTGACCCATACACCCACCAGGGCACTTGCTGTAGCCCTAACCCGTGCCTAACACACAGCATTCAGGAACCCCTGCCACCACACCAGTCCCATCTCGTGCCATTCATCCAACACCTCCACACACAGCACGACTGATATGCCTGCACCCTCACACTGCCCGGACATCCTACACTATCAGTACACACACACACACACAGCATAATTCTACAAGTCCGCAGCCTAACACCCCAACATCCTATCCCACTTGTACTGACACCCTATCCCACCCTACACCTGCACACCAACACCCTATATACTTGTATACATACAGCGTAAACTTTCACCCATACAACTTTGTACATAACACTCTACAGCCTATGTCCGTTGTATGCACATATGGCATAAATCTCCCAAACAACCTCAATACTCTTTATATACATACACACCCCAGCATATCCCTACACCCTATAATGCTTGTACTCACACAAACCACAATTCTCCCATACAACTTAACACCCCAAAACTCACTGTCTACCACTTGCGTACATACACATATACACAAGAGTATAATCCTTCAACTCTACAACCTAACACCCTAGTACACACCACTCCTATACACATAGTATTTACACACACAAAAAACAGCATACACAGGAAGAACCATTTAATCTAATACCCAAGTACACAACACCCTAAACTATTTGAAAACACACATCCGCACACCACAATCCTTTACCCGTACAATAAACATCCCACTACACAACACCCCGGCACCATACCCTTCATAGAATCACAGAATATCAGGGTTGGAAGGGACCTCAGGAGGTCATCTAGTCCAACCCCTTGCTCAAAGCAGGGCCGATCCCCGACTAAATCATCCCAGCCAGGGCTTTGTCAAGCCTGAGTATTGTATTCAAACACACACACACAGACAGTGTAATCCTTCACTCATACATAATACCTTCTGCACACAGCCACACAACAAGGTCCTAACACATCACAAGACAATATCCATACTTTTATTCCCTCACACAGCATAATCCTTCACCCATACAACACCTTCTGCACACTGCCAAACACCACAATCCTTCAACCAGACACCCTACACTACTGGTAGGTCTACCCTTCTCCCATACATCCTAGTTCACAACACCCTATGTCCCTTGTGCAGAGACACACACATCATAATCCTTCACCCAGACAACCTGACACCTTAGTACACAACACCCCATGACCTCGTCTTCCTACTTGCAACATAGCCAAGCAACCCCACACGCCCTAGCACGCAGTGACTTCCCCCAACATTATCCCATTGTACCCAGCAACACCCCCATTACATCCACCCAAACCTCCTCAGTCACTGAAGAGTAGTTAGCAAAACTGTCCCCTGGGCAACCAGCCTAGGCAACAGTCACCGAGGCGTCACCACATTGTTGTCAGTAGCAACTGGCCTCAGCCAAAGAATTCAGTCAGCACAATCTCCGCAACAATGATGGACAGTTGCCAAGAGTCAGCCAGCCCAACCAACTGTCTCCATAGCAACCAGCCCTAGACAACAGCCACCAAGAAGCTAGCTGGTGCAAGCGTATCCCTGGCAAGCAGCCATAGACAACAACCAATGAAGATTTGGTTGGCCCACTTGTCTCCGTAGCAAATGGGCAAGAAACACAATCACCAAGCAGTCAATAGTTGTCTCAGTTCTCTCCATGGCAACCATCCTAGACAACTGTCACCCAAGATTCAGAGTGTGTGGGTGGATTGTGCACTGAAGGTGAGGGAGATGTGTGTCTGTGTGTGGTTGAGTGCATTGTGCATAGGTGGGTGGGCGAGCAAGTGGCTGGCTGTCTTGTGTGCATCTGCCGTGTTTGTGTGTGTTGTGTGACAGATGGGATGGTGTCTGTACAGGTGTGTCTGTATGTCTGGGGGGGGGGGTGTGTGAGTATGTTGTGAGCGGGTGTTTCTTGGTACATTTGTTTTGCATCTATAAATACTGTCTGTGTGTGCGTATATAGTGTTCTGAGAGTGCCTGTTTCTATCTGTGTGTTTAAGAAAGTGTCTCTGTGTGTATATAAGAATCTATGAGTGTCGCATGTGAGCATGTGTCTGTGCTGCGTGACTGTTTGTGTGTTACTGGGTGCCTGCCTGTGTGAACTGTGTAGGACTGCGTCATTCTCCATGTGTCTGTACACATGTATGTTTTGTGTGACTGTTTTTATGTGTTGTGCAGTTCGCCCAGCCAGATAGCACTCACATGCATGTCTGCCTGTGTGTACTGAGAGTGTGTCATTGTGTGTGCACACATGCTGTGAGAGTTTGCCTGGGTATTGTCTATCTGTGTGTGTTTTTGAGAGTGTGTATGGGGGGGGGTGATGTGTCATGAGTAAATGTGTGTGTTTGCATACATACACATACACACTCTCTCCCCACCACAGACCGCTAGTGACTGGCCAGGGAGCGCTCCCCCTCTGCCAGCTGGGGCAACTCACAGACACAGCTTACCCAGCCCAGGATCACAGCCAAGCAGACATGGCCATGAACACACACATTTTGGCTAAACAAACACCGCATGGCTGGGATGGGATTGCTTCCCCAAAAAGAGCCTGATCTCACCCCACACAAGTCCCCAGTTAACCTAGCGGGAAACTTGGCCAAGGTCACACAGTCGGTCAGTCACAGAAGGAACCCAGAAGTCCTGACTCTCTAACCCAGAAGGCCCCACTCCCCTCTCCGAGCTGGGACAGACCCCAGGAGTCCTGAATCCCAGCCTCCCTGCCCTACTCTAACCACTGGGCCCCCGTGTCTCTCTGTGCAGTGTCACTCTGGCACTGTTGGAATCACTGTGCAGATGAAGAGGCACTTGTAGGATTTTAGGTGTTTAACATCCCCAGATGCCCCCTAGGGAGCTGTGATTCCTTGCACCTTTGCCCTGCCTCCCCCCTCCCCCCTCCCCACCCCCACTCATAGTCAGACACACAGCACGGCAACTCCCTCGCCTGGTGGGTGGCAACAGGGAAACCCTATGGAGCCAGAGAGCACTAGAGGGCGCAGGCTTCACAGTGACTGTAGGCCCAGCACATTGCCCACCCCAGCTCCTTGCCTCCCTCCAGCCTCACCACAGCTCCCTGGGCCACCCTCCCAGCCCCTCCATCACAGGGACTCCCTGCAACTCCCCCTCCTTCAAGCCAGGTACCCCGTGTCCCCCATGCCAGGTACCCCATTCTCCTCCCATGCCAGAGGCTCTGTAACCCTACTTCCCCCCAGTACAAGGCTCCCCATTCTCCCCCGCATGCCATGGGCTGTATGTACCTCTACCCCTCTCTCCCATGCCAGGGGCTCTGTGCCCCCCATGCCAGGTCTCCCCTTCCCCCCATGCCAGGTACCCAATTCTCCCTCCATGCCGGGCTCTGTGCCCCCCGCCAGGGGAGCACTGGTGACAACCATTGGCCAAGGTGCTGGGAGACACAAAGCCAGGCCCAAGGCAGGTCCTGCTGGACCGTGTCAGGGGCACTGGGGCCCCATTCCAACCCAGGATTCCTGGTGGAACTCTCATCCATACACACGCACATGCTGAGCTGGTCCTGATCAAACTATGAAGGTGAAGGGCATGATCTGGCACTGCCACAGTTATCCTGGGCAAACCCTAGCACTGCCTCAGGCTTTAAACTGATCTCGTGAGAGGCCGGGAGACCTTCCTGGGGGACAGGTTATCCCATCGGTGGGGGGTTCTGGCTCCTTCCTCTGAAGCAACTGCGACTGGTCACTGTTGCAGACAGAGACCAGGTTGGATGGGCCCCGGGTGGCAGTGGGGGAGAAAGGGAATATCACGCTGGACGGGCCCCTGGGTCTGATCTGGGATGGCAGGGAGGGTGGTGTGATAAATGAGGGTAGGGTAGCTCCCTTTTATGGACACCCAACCAGCCAGTTAGCTATAAAATCCCTGTTAGTAGCTGTTCTCTACTCGCTTTACCTGTAAAGGGTTAAAAAAGCCCATAGTTAAAAGGAAGGGAGTGGACACCTGACCAAAAGAGTCAATGGGAGGGCTAGAACTTTTTAAAATTGGGAAAAAACTTTCCCTTTGTCTGTCTGTCTGTCGTTCTCCGGGGAGAGGAGACGCAGAGCAGAAACAGGGCTGAACTATGCTGTAGGAAGCTTTAAGCCAGCTCTGAAAAACCATCAGATGATACCTACAGATTATTGATTTGAAACCCCCAGATATGTAAGTAGCTCAGGGAATGTCTAGGAAGACACGATTAGGTTTATCTTTTTTTTTTTTTCCTTATTGGCTTGTGGACTCCTCTGTGCTAACCCCAAATGCTTTTATTTTGCTTGTAACCATTAAGTTGGACCTCAAGAAAACCATTCTTGATGGTTAATTATCATATTGGCTCTTTTTAAATCTGGCAATAACCTAAGTTCCAGATGTATTTTCTTTCTTTTTGTTTTTAATAAAATTTACCTTTTTTAAGAACGGGATTGGGGTTGTGCGTGTCCTAAGGGGGTTGTGCATATGTTGTTTAATTAGCTGGTGGCAACAGCTGATTTCCTTTGTTTTTCTTTCTCAGCTCTTCCCCGAGGAGGGGTGAAAGGGCATGAGGGTAACCCCTGGGGAGGAATTCCCAAGTGTGCCTTCCTGGGTCCAAAGGGGTTTTTTGCACTTGGATGGTGGCAGCATCTACCCATCCCAGGTCAGAGAGAAGCTGTGACCTTGGGAGTTTAATACCAGCCTGGAGTGGCCAGTATTAATTTTTAGAATCCTTGCAGGCCCCCACCTTCTGCCCTCCGCGTGCCAGAGTGGCAAATCAGCCTTGACAGGTGGGGTGATACCAAGCTGGGCAGGCCCGAGGTCCGATTGAAGGTGGTTGTAGGGGGATACCAGGCTGGGCGGGCCCTAGATCTGATTTGGGGTGGCAGGGAGGGTGGGGGAAGACGATGTTGGGTGGGCCTATGGATCTTATCCAATCTGGTTGTTCCTAAGCTCCTGTCTGCCTTCTCTGACCCATCCTCACTCTGTATCCCTCCAGCACTCCACCCCAGCCAAATGCTCCCCAGCTCCATGATCTCTGCTCTCACCAGCATAAACCCTATTTTGCCATTTTTGGGGAGACAGCAAATTGCAGTGGCTGGGCACTGGACTGGGAGTCAGGACTCCTGGATTCTATCCCCAGCTCTGCCCCGACCTGGGACAAGTATTTTCCCTTTCGGTGCCTCAGTTTCCCCATCACCACCTTTTGTCTATTTCGTCTGTGAGCTCTTTGGGGTGTGGCCTGTCAGTGCATGCCTGCACAGCGTGACAGGGACCCCACTCTCGGTCAGAGAGAAGGGGGTCTCTACCAACTGGTACAAGGAGAGCACACATGCGTGGGGAGAAGGTGTGTACAAACATGCCCAGCTGTCACGGAGTCCCCGGGCGATGCTCTGAAATTGCTCCCTACGAAGCCAGTCAGGACTCTGGTGAAGTCTCCTTTCTGTGAGCAGACTGTCTTCAGGGCAAGAAGCTCACACAGCTTCCACCTTCCTGGGTCTGACCTCGGAGCATTCAGCATCCTCTGCCCTTCCGTGCGCTTCCCACAGCAAGTCCGCCCAGGCGGGGCTCTTGGGGAAGCCAGAGGGCCCTGCACCCCAACTTTGCAGTCAGATGTGACTCTCAGCCAGCCAGTAAAACAGAAGTTTATTAGACAACAGGAACATGGTCTAAAACAGAGGTTGTAGGTACAGAGAACAGGACCCCTCAGCAGGGTCCATTTTGGGGGGCAGTGAGCCAGACAACCATGTCTGCACTTCACTCCATGTCCCCAGCCAGCCCCAAACTGACTCACCCTCCAGCCCCTCCTCCTCTGGGCTTTGTCCCTTTCCCTGGGCCTGGAGGTCACCTGATTCCTTTGTTCTCCAACACTTTATCTATCACCTTGCAGGGGGGAAGGACCCAGGCCATCAGTTGCCAGGAGGCAGAGTGTTGGCCATTTATGTACGCTGGCCCTTTGCTCTGCAACAATTACACCCCCTGATCCCACCACCTAGAGACTTAAGAAATGCATAGGGGAAACTGAGGCACCCCTACAGTATTCAGAGGAAACATTAAGAATAGTCCCACTTCGTCACACCAGCACAGCGCAGAGCCCTGTTGGGTACTTTGTTCCCAAGCAGCCTATTAACACTGATGCCACAATTTGCTGTCCCCATCAAACACAGCCATTTGACCTTGGTCACCTGTTCGCTCCCCCACTAGAATGCACCCGCCCCAAAGGCGCTGCCGGCTGGGCCAGTTGAGCACCGGTTCACCCCGCTCTATACAGCGACTGGCCACTGCATTCCCAAAGCAGATACTGACTTTGGGAATGCTGGTCCATTTCACACATTCACAGCAACCTCCAGGGGCACGTGGGCTTAGGGAAGAAGGATGGACTTGGGACATCTGGGTTCAATTCCTACCGGTCATCACCCTGTGCCTCAGTTTCCCCACCCGTAAAACAGGGGATAATCATCCTTCCTTCATATACTGAGAAAACAAACTGTCCAGGGCAGAGCAGCACTGAGCATGAGCACCCTCCGTACACCTGTGCAAAACCGCTGAGCACATCACAGTCACTGAGCCCTGGTGACAATGGCTGGCCAAGGTGCTAGGAGACACAAAGCTAGGCCCAAGGCGGATCCTGCTGGACCACTTAAAAACACAGTAGCCACCCACTCAAACTCACTGGCCACGTAGCACGACCGTGACTTGAGTTCAGGGCTCAGGCAGGAAGTGTTCACTGACACTTTCTTTTTGAAATAACACATTTTACTGAAGGAATGGGAAATCCTCTCGGAAGAATGTTCTTCTCTTTAAAATTTTCTGATTTCTGGTTGAAAACCTGAAAATACGGCAGGAAAAAATCAGTTGGGGACCAAAACGTTTATTTGAAAACTGATTTTGGAGGGGAAGACGGGTGGGTTTTCATTAACAAGAAGTCACAGGAAATTGCATGGCCAATAAAAGGATTTTTTCAAAATTTCGCCCCCAAAAATATGAATTTTTTTGTCCTGATCTGTCTGACTCACTCGGCTTTCGAGGAAGATGGACAACACACAGGCCAGCCTGGTACCCGTGAAACTGCCAGAGCTCACAATAGCACCAAAAGTCTCCTAACCGAGCTCAGGGGCCCCGTCGGGTCAGGCGCTGCACTGACCCACCCCCCGAACCGAGCTCAGGGGCCCCGTTGGGTCAGGTGCTGCACTGACCCACCCCCCCGATCCGAGCTCAGGGGCCCCATCGGGTCAGGCGCTGCACTGACCTCCCGCCCTTCCCCCAAATTGAGCTCAGGGGCCACGTCGGGTCAGGCGCTGCACTGACCCCCACCCCCTCCCCCAACTGAGCTCAGGGGCCACGTCGGGTCAGGCGCTGCACTGACCCCCACCCCCTCCCCCAACTGAGCTCAGGGGCCACATCGGGTCAGGCACTGCACTGACCCTCTTCCCCCAACTGAGCTCAGGGCCCCCGTCAGGCCGGGCACTGCCCAGACACACAGGGTCAGATTATTTCCTGCATTTTATAGATAAGGGAACTGCGGCACAGAGGGAGAAGTGACTTGCTCCAGGACACCCAGTAGGCCAGGGTCCAAACTTCATTGGGCTAAGCTGGTAAAGCGTCCTCCTCAAGCCAGTATAACCCAGTTCCCGACCACCAGCCTAAGCTAGAGACTCCCCCACTCCAGCAACCCAGCCTCTATAACCACTGGACCCCACTACCCTCCCAGAGCTGACATAGAACCCAGGAGTCCTGGCTCCCAGCCCTGTGCTCTAACCTTGTGTGTTGGCTGTCGAGCCTTACAACAGCAACACCCACAAACACACCCCAATAATAAAAGAAATAAGATCCCCACAAAGCGACAGCCCCAAAGGCTCCAGCCTGCAGCCTGTCCATCCCTGTCCCCTCCTACAAATCCCAGGCTAGAAGCTGCCAAAGAAGAGATGGGGCCAGGCCCAAATCTGGGTCCAGATCCCACAGCATGGGCAAGGGGCCAACACCTCAAACCTGGATAGCTGACACCGCAAACACTCTCCCGGATTGCAGAGAGCCCACCCCGGCCAGTCAGGCACCACGGCTGTGACAGCTCAGCCAGGCTCCCGGTGGCACAAAGCAGAGGCCAAGGGCTGACAGAACTGACAAGTCCAAGCCCCTCTCTCCCGGCACCACTCTGGGGAAAGGGGAGAGCACGCTGTGAGGGTATGGGGGGGTTGAGCTCTCTCTGCTGCTGCCCAGCCTGTCCCTAGGGCAATGCCCTCACTCTGGGGAGAGACAGTGAGCTGTCTGGGCCACACCCCTGCTCCAGCCCCTCGCCCTCCCCTCCTGCCCCCTAGGGTCTCACCTTCGCTGCAGAACTTGCCCTGGAAGCCGGTCATACTGCAGTCGCACTGCACCTCCCCGTTCAGCACGCTGCAGAGCCCACCATGGGCGCAGGGGTTTTGCTTGGTGCACAGGTACTCCGTGTCGCTGCGGATGCCCTGGCTGCCCAGCAGGGCCGGCGGTGTGTCACCCACCTTGAGGTTGGCCACCAGCCCCTTGAAGGGCACCTCATACTTGACGGTGCTCAGGGTGAGGGCCGAGAGGCGCACGTCAGGCGGGATCCCCCCCACAAAGAGGTCGCTCTCCACCGCCATGTCCCTCCGCTTGGACTTGACCTCTGCCACCTTGGCCTCGCCATCCACCACCAGCATGGTCTCCCGGTAGTTGCGGGTCAGGAGCACCATGTGCCAGCGGTCGTCATCCACGGGCGTCTCCAGGTGCAGCTTGGCAGGCTCGGCACAGGAGATGGTGAAACGCAGGCGCAGGCGCCCCTCGGCAATCATGAGCTCCAAGAAGTCACAGTTCCCCCCGTCGTCCAGGTAAAGCACCAGCGCCCGTGAGACGTTTGTCTTCAAGCTAAAGCTCAGCTCCCCCAAAGAGCTGGCATCCCAGCGGGCATAGCGGGCCCACTGCCCTGTGGCGCCACCGAACTCCAGTGCCGCCCCGCCCGCCCCAGGGCCCAGCAGGGCACCCATCAGCAGCACCAAGGGCAGCAGTCTGGCCATGGCACCCAGTCTCATCTGTCCCTGCCCCCCCCCCAAGGCAAATGCTGGGCACTGCCCCCGCACTGCCACAGCCTCAGATCCTCATGGGGGGGGCGGGCGGGCGGCTGGATGGGGGGAGGGAGGGGCAGGCAGGGTTGGGGTGCGGTGGCTTCCTCGGAGGCCGGGGAGCAGGTGGAGATGACAGGGGGACTCCACTCAGTTGGAGGGTGGGGGGCTTTCACTGCCACTCAGTGACAAGGGGAGATGGGACGCCAGGATCCAAATATCCAGAAGTCAGAGAGAACAAATCCAGGCCCCGGCCAAGTCAACCCCCTCCCCCCACCCAGCCTCCACCAATCACAGGCTCCAGGTCCGGCTCCAGCAAGTTACAGCATCCTCCTCCAGTGGGGTGCAGAGCCAGCCGCGCCCACACGGGGTGCTCGGCCCGGCTCCGGCGTCGCAGGAGGTCGGAGCTGCGAGGAGAGAGAGGAGACGTGTGAGGCCGGGCCATGTACACCGAAGGGTTAAAACAACGCAGCCCGCTCTGACACACTAGACCCTGCCCTCTCAGAGCCAAGGGCTGAACCCAGGCGTTCGGGGAACACCCCTCCCCAAACCTAGGCTGGCTACTCTCCCAGGAAATTCCCCTTCTCATAGTAGTTCCAGCCCAGGACCTCCTCTGATTGGTTGCTCTTCCCCACTTTCCCCACCTCCTGTGGGAGGGTGGCCAATCAGAGCTGTTACAGGAGGCCAAGTAGCATCCCAGCCCCCAGGCAACAGGATTTTGGGTAGGGGAGAAGGAAGAGGAAGCAGGCCAAACCATTCTCACAGTGAGGGGAGTGGGAGCAGGCTGTACCATTCTCACAGGGAGGGGGAGCAGGTCATACTATTCTCACAGGGAAGACAGGTGGAAAGGAGGGACCAAGCCTTACCATTCTCACAGAGAGAGAGAGGCGGGAGCAGACCACACCATTCTCACAGCAAGGACGGGGAGGGGGGAGAGAGAGAGAGGTGGAAGTAGTCCATACCATTCTCACAGTGAGGAGGGGGGTGAAGAGGCGGAGCAGGCCGTACCATTTTCACAACAAGGATGGGGGGGAGAGGCAGAAGCAGGCCATACCAGTCTCACAGCGAGGATGGGGGAAAGGAGGGAGCAGGTCATATTCTCACAGCAAGAATGGGTGGGAAGGAGGGAGCAGGTCATACTGTTCTCACAGCAAGGACGGGCAGGGAGAGAGGCAGGAGTAGGCTGTACCATTCTCACAGTGAGGAGGAAGGTGAAGAGGCGGGAGCAGGCTATACCATTCTCACAGTGAAGGGAGGGGAGAGGTGGGAGCAGGCCATACCATTCTCACAGAGAGAAGGGTGGAGAGGTGGGAGCAAGCCATACCATTCTTACAGTGAGAAGTGGGGGAGAAAAGGGGGCAGGCCATACCAGTCTCACAATGAGGATGGAGAGAGAGAGAGGCAGGAGCAGACCATACCATTCTCACAGCAAGGATGAGGAGAAGAGGGAGCAAGCCATACCATTCTCACAGCAAGGATGAGGAGGAGAAGAGGGAGCAAGCCATACCATTCTCACAGTGAAGGGAGGGGAGAGGTGGGAGCAGCCCGTACCATTCTCACAGCAAGGATGGGGGAGAGGAGGGAGCAGGTCACACTATTCTCACAGCAAGGCTGGGTGGGAAGCAGGGAGCAGTTAAGGTGGGAGCAGGCCATACCATTCCCACAGGGAGGGGGGGAGAGAGAGGTGGGAGCAGGCTGTACCATTCTCACAATGAGGATGGGGGGAGGAGGAGGGAGCAGGTCATATTATTCTCACAGGGAGGATGGCGGGAGGGGCAGAGCAGGCCATACCATTGTCATAGGGACAGATGCTGCTCCCTCCTCCGCTCAGTCTACTCCTTGCTCCTCCACCCTCCCTCCAACACCAGACCAGGGAGGGGTAAAGAGCCTTTGGACTTGTCCTGACATCTGCCCCCCAAGCAACCCTGCTGAAGGCCCACTGCTGACTGCTCTCTCAGCCACACACCCTGTGTTCTTTGCACAGGACCCGAGCCCCCGGTCATTCCAGGGGTAGGTGACCAGAGCAGCTGCCCTCAATGCCAACCTCCAGGGGACTAGGGTGGCTCTTGCCAGCCCTCCCACATACATTGGCTTATTTGCACAGGGACAATCCCAGCCCGCCCCATTATTTGCACAGACCATTCCCCACCCCTCCCCTTGGGCCATATGCCATTTATGGCCTTCCCCTGCGACAATCTGCATCTCATCACTGCACTGCCACTCAGGCATTATTTACAACCCACCCACCACTGGCATACTATAGGCAGAGGGGGGCATGCGGAAAGGGAGCAGAAAGAGGAGGGGGTGGGGCAGAGGGGAACAGAGAGTAGGTATGATTGGGGGCAGCAGGGACTGGATGGGCCCATGGGTCTGATCTGAGAGTGGGGCAGGGAATACCAGGCTGGATGGGCCCATGGGTCTGATGCAAGGCGGCACGGGGAGGGGAGATACTGGGGTGGGTGAGCCCATTGGTCGAACCTGTTGCCCCTACCAGCGACCATGGCAATCAACGCTCATTAACACCCCATCACCCCAAAAATCTATTAAAAGAACAAATGTAAATGGGGTGGGGGAAGGGGCGGTTTCCACAGTAACACGGCACCGGGGATATGGCATCATGCAAATGAGGTATGGCAGGTTATTTATAACTGTGCCTCGTCTGTGCCCCTCATTGGGTAATGGGGGCCATTAGCATGCACTGCATAATTAGCCAATCACATTAAATGCTGCACCTGTGCGAGGGGAGGCACTGATTGACGCCTGAGCAGTGTGCTGGGGGGCTGGGCTCTGAGCCCCACGATTCTCCCTCCTCAGCACCATCATCCCCTGTGGGTTGCTCGGGTGTGGGGGTAGCTTTTCCTGCCCCCGCCAAATCCCAGCAGACTGCACCAAGGGATGAGACTGTACCGGAGAGTTGGATTGACTTGAACCTCCTCCCCAGGCTTCTCACTCCCCCAACTCATCCCCTCAACTCCCATCTTTCCCTACCCTTGCACCCCCTCCCCCTTATCATCTTACCTCCCTCCCTCCCCCTCCTCCCCTACAATCCCCCACCCCTCTGTTCCCCCTTACTATCCCCACCCACCTCTACTCCCAACCCCCTCCAACCCTCCCTTACCATCCCCACCCCCCTTGTCTTTTTTAGAGAAGGAAATTAATTAACTATTGATTCCTGCTGCCTGATGGGGTCACATTCCCACCAGCCAGGTGGTGTTCTGTGGGGCGGGGGGAGATACAGGGAGCTGGAAGGGGATGAAGCCAAAGGGGGTGGCGGGCTCACCATGCAGCAATGCAGTCACAAACAGGAGATGGGGAAGAATGAACATGGGGGCTGGTTTTACACTGTGAATTGCGGGGAGGGACAGGAGGTCTCAGTTCTATCTTCACCTCTGGGAGGGGAGTGGAGTTTACTGGGTTAGAGCGAGGGGGGCTGGGAATCAGGATGCCTGGGTTCTATTCCCAGCTCTGGGAGTGGAGTGGGGTCCAGTGGGTTAGAACTGGGGAGGGGGAGTCAGGACTCTTGGGTTCAGGGAGGAATCTGTGGCACATCTGGGAACTGAACCCAGGAGTCCTGAGTCCCAGTGCCCTAACCACAAAGGCCTCCTTTCACGCAACTCTTCTGCGGAACTGTGAGAAACATAACTAGGATTCATGCCATGAAGCTTGGATTGGAATATATTCCTGACCCCAGATCAGGGTCAAGAACAGTCTGGTCTTGATTAAGTTTAAAGCACATCAAATCAAGGGTGCTCTCCCCTAAACACCCCACCCTGCACACAGATGCAAAACAAGATTGGTGCCAGCAGCAATATCCAATGAACTTTGGGTGAAACCCCCACCAGCCCTGGTCTAACAAGCTCTCAGTGCTGCATTGTTCACCTGAGGAACTCCCTGCTACAAGAAAATGATCAAACAATTCTCATTCTTCCTCTCTGGAACATTGCAACCTGGGTGTCTAAGCTCAGCACAAAAAGTAGAATTACACCACTGAGCCAGGAACAGCCACCACTTAAATCTGGGGCAGGTAAATGCTAAGAAGAGTTGACATATTATTATTTGCTCTGGAGTCAGCTGAGATCAGAGCCCAGACATGCCATGTGGTGCACGGATTGAGACTGGGGCCCCGCCGCACCAGGGTAGACATACATTGAGAAACAGTCCCCACCCCAAAGAGCTCACAGTCTAAATAGACAAAAGAGGGGAGGAGAAACAGTGGCTCCAAGAGGTAAAGGGACTTGCCCAAGCTCAGCGGCAGATCCAGGGGTAGAACCTAGGAGTCCTAGCTCCTAGTCCAGCACACTACCCCCTGCAATCCATCCTTCAGGTACTGTGCTTTGACCTTGAGGTGCCAAGATCCCGAGAATGGTTGTGACAAAATCACGTAGCAGGAAGTTCCACAGGTGAGCAGCACTGTAGTGAGTGTAGAGGGGTGTGTGCTGTCCCTTGCAGGGATCCTAGGAGTCCAAGATTGGGCCCCTGAGCCACTCTGCCACACCAGTTCCCATCCTCATGGATCTGCTCGGAGAGGCATGAGTCCCTGCCCGCCTCCCATCCTCAGTATCACAGTTCCAGCATGGTACGGCAGCCCCGGGGTGTCGCTTCAGATTAAGCGTGTTGCCAAGCGTGTGCAGACAAGTACGATGGGCCCCATGCTCATGCGCTCTACTCTGCCAGCCCCGCAGGCTCTGCCAGCCGGGCTTTGTGCTGGGCAGCCAGGCCAGCACGGGGAGTTCAGGGGACGCAACGTCCTTTGGATCCCACAGGCAGGGATCTCTCACCCTCCCCCCATCCTTGTTTCTCAGCCAGGTTGCAGGGCAGCATCCTGCAACAGGGGCTGCCAGCCACTCAGCATGGCGTGCAAGGAGGCATGCACCTTCAGAGCACAAGCAACTGTGAGCAGGGCCAGTCTTGTGCAAGCACACATGCATGGGCTCAAGAAGTGTCATGGGAGTGTGCAAAGGTACGTGCACATGCAGCCACATCGCCTCCTGCAAGGACACTGGCTATGTGCACTCACACATGAGCCTGCTGAGACTCCACACACAGATATGCTCCCACAGCCACATCACCTATGCAAGGACACGCACTCACACGCATGTGCACATGGCCAGAGCCTCATGTGAGCCCACCCCTCCCTCCCCCTGCAGCCCCATCATCCTGTGCAAGGACGGACACATGCAACACAGCCAGGACCTTGTGCAAGCACATGACTGCACAAAAACAGCAGCCCCCCCCATCACATCCAGTTGCACACACACACACACCCCCCCAAGGACACGCGTGCCTCACCGGGACAAATCCCTCGCAGCAGGGTACACACGGGCAGAATCCATCATGTACCATGCTATCCATGGCACACGCACACAGGTAACACCAGTGCGAAGGGGGAAGAAACAGCATCAGGACTCCTGGGATCCATTCTCTGCTCTGGGAGGGCGGTGCAGGCTAGTGGTTAGAGCAGGGGGCTGGGAGTCAGGACTCCTAGGTTCTATCCCTGGCTCATCCACTTCCTTTCCCTTCCCTGTGCCTCAGTTACCCCTTCTCCCCCAACCCCCCAACAACATGGTATAGGTGCTTCGGGGTAGCTAACACAGGGACTATCCAGCCTACTAGTACCTGGGCCAATTTATTTACCCTGCCCTCCTAGCTTTTCTGGAAGGGGGTTAACAGAGAACAGGCAACGCAGCAAGTGGCCTTCACACTACACATTTACCAGGCAGCTCTTAATAAAAGCTGCCGTCATGCCAGCCCAATACCATAAACTCCACTGGCTTCCACAATAGGGGCAAGAACCTACACTGAGGGGCACAGAGCACAGGGCCATCCCTAGCCTAGAGCATCTCATTCCCTGCTCGAACCCCCTGGCCCCCACTCTCCTCCCAGAACTCGGAATGGAACCCAGGAGTCCTGTGCAGGGCAAAGAAATAATTTTAAAATAGCTACACCTGAGGCCTGCGGGGCTGCAATCAGGGGAGGAGGGGTGAGGGAGCAGTGTCCAGAGAACCTGCTTCGGGAGGAGCTCTTGGCCCTGGGGGAGCCACCTCCAATGGGGGAGAAAGACAGGAACCCAGGAGTCCAGCATCCCCTGTCTTCAGAGTCGCTTCAGTCTACTGCCTCTGGCCCAAGGGTGTCTCCTTGCATTAGGGCAGGCGGGCAGGCTGCTCAGACAGTGTGAAGAGGCGTCCCTCCCCCCAGATCGCCGAGTGCTGCCAGCCACACACTGCCCCGACCCAGGCGAGCACCGTGCCTGGACATGCTGCCCCCCCAAATCCCTCTGCTTCCATCGCACCCCCAGCCAGAACCCAGGGCTCCTCCCACCGCATCCCCTCCAAACCCCCCGACCCTGCCCAGCACCCCATCCCTCCCTCTCTCTCTCTCTCTCACACACACGCACACACACCCCGACCCCCACTGGGCCTCTCCCCACCTCCTCCTCCTCCCCCATACACACTCCACCCCCTGCCGGACCTCCCCCCATCACTTGCCCACACACTCTTACCCCCACTGGACCTCCCCCCATCCCTCCTTTCACACACCCCGATCCTCTGCCAGACCTCCCCCCCAGTCCCATCCCCCACTCATGCACCCTGCCAGGCCTCCCTGTAATCCCATCACTCTACATATACCCCAACCCCATGCCAGGCCTCCCCCCTCAGACACCCCGATCCCCTGCTGGGCCTATCCCCCCCCCCAACTCCAATCCCCTGCTAGGCCTCCCCTCCAGCCCCCCCGCCCCGCATCCCCCTCATCACACACCCCAGTCCTCTGTCCGGCCTCCCCCCTCCACATCCCATCCTCCCCACACATACAGTTCCCCCTTCGGGCCTTTCCCCCACCCACACACAAGCCCCCAGCCCTAACCTCAAACCCAAACTGCCAGTCCCCAACACCAGCTTCCAGGGCCTCCCCCTCCTAGTTCAACAACTGGGCAAACAACATGGTCTGCTGGGTCTTGCTTTGGCCAGATGCTCTCAAGTAATCCAGTTAGGAGGGCAGTGGGGTACAGTAGTTAGAGCAGGGGGCTGGGAGTCAGGACTCCTGGGTTCTCTCCTGGCTCTTGGAGGAGAGAGGGTTGGGGGGACTGGGAATCAGGACTTGTGAAGAGATGGCTCAGTGCGCAAGACCCGCACTCTACTTACAGCACTGCAGGCTGGGAATAATGGCGTTGCTTTATTCAGCTAAACACCAGGATGGGGTGGAAACACTCACAAGCTAAACAGGAAGCATAGGAGGAGTGGAGCCTGGCTCCCAACCAGGGCAGTCGGGAATGACCCAGTTAACCCCATGATGACCACTTTACTAGAGGATTCCTGGGTTCTTTCCCCAGTTCTAAAAAGGGAGCGAGTAGCCCAGTTAGAGAAGGGGGATAGGGAGCCAGGACTCCCGGCTCAAGGTGAAATTTCTGGGCCCTCCAGAAGTGCTGACATTCTTAATTTATTTTCTACAGCTAACAAGGCCAGAGCCCAGGGTGGGAAGGGAGCAAAGAGGGGAGGGGATGGCTGGGTGGGAGCAAGGGGGCAGTAAAGAGGGAGGGATCGTAACCTAGGGGCGCTAAAGCCCCACGGTCCCAGCAAGCAGTGTCTCACTAATCCCAAGCACAGCCAGGGCAGGCATCGATCGGTGCTCAGCGCTGCCACTGCAGGGCACCTTGAAGGTCAAGCAGAGGAGGAGACCCGGGTGGGGGGAGTGTTGGACAGATCGACTCCAGGGAGAGCTCAGAACCCCTGAGGCCTCTGCCAAGGGCCCATCTAGCCCCGGTATCCCCTGCTCCATGTCAGACCATGCAGCGCCCAGGGCAATCTCAGTCAGGGTCCATGCAGCACCCAGCCACACGGGGGCCCCGCTCTGGGTCAGGGCCTGTGCAGCGCCCGGGCCGATCTCAGTCAAAGTCCGTGCAGCGCCCAGCCTGACAGGGCCACGATCTCACTTGGGGTCCAGGCAATGGAGATTAGGGGCTCTAATCTCCATTGCAGGCAGAGGGGGGAATCAGTGCAGTGCCCTGGACCGCTTGGCACAACCATACAACAACATGCATTTCTGAATCCGCCTGCTCTGTGCGTAACAGGCCCCATGGTGAGAGACGGGCGAGGGTGCTGGAGTTCCCAGCTGCCTGTTTCATATTTAAGCACCAAGCTGTTGCTTTCACACCCGCGTGCCCTGACTCAACAGAGGAGCACGGGCTCCACTGTCTGTGAATACGAGGCAAGCGGGACACCTAACGGCAACACGGGGATCCCTGCGGCCTGGGAAAGAAATGCGGGAGTGGGACACGGGGCCTTTCCCTCCAAGGGGGAGCCAGCTCTGATCTGGCCCCAGGGAGATAGGCTGGCTCAGGGGGTGGGAGATAGGGGGTCTTTCCCCTCTAGGGCATCATCAATTCCATGTCCTCGCAGTTCCAGCTGAGGGGTTTAACCACCTTCTCTCTCAAAAAAGACACTGACCACTGTGAAAGGGGGGCAGGAGTGGGGGGGGGATTAGACAGCTTTGGAGGATGCAGCATCAGGGGGGCTGGAAGAGGCAGTGGAGGGGGCAGCGTCAGATACTGAGTTTGTGCTGTTAAACATAATTTGAGGTTAGTTAAAATTATGTCAATAACAGAATTGCCTCCCTCAGCCGCACCCCCAACTAGACTCTGAGCCTGGGTGACTCCGAAATCCAAATCCTTAACTTGGCAGCACAAGCACCCCACAATGGCGATGCATGAAAATATAATCACCTGGAGTCCTGGCTCCCAGCCCCCTGGCTCCAACCCGCTAGACCCCACTTCCCACCCAGAGCTGGGGACAGAACCCAGGAGTCCTGGCTCCCACTTCTGTTCTTTACTTAGGGCCTAGGAAACTGGGTTCTATCCCTGGCTCTGGGATGCAGGTGGGGTCAAGTGGGATGGGATGGGTTGGGGTGGGGTTGGAGCCAGGACTCCTGGGTTCTATCCCTGGCTGGCTCTGGGTGGGGAGTGGGATCTAGTGGGATAGAGCAGGGGCAGAGCGGAGAGTCAGGACTCCTGTGTCCTAGGGGATGTTGGTGGGGTGCATGGGCCTTGGGCTGCCCCAATACTGGGGGTGAATTTCACCCCATCTATGCAGAGAAGGCATTAAACAGTCTGGCACCCCTGTGGGTTGCATCTGGCCATGAGCCCAGCCACCCAGGTTCAAAGCCACTGCCCCTCGGGGGAGTCAAAACTGAGAACTGGTATGTGCCCACAGAGGGGGGCTGTATGGTTATCCAAGTGTGAGTAGGCACTGAGGTACCCCACCCCACTCCTCAGAGTTCTGGGCAAAGCCTAGGCCCATGGCGCAGCCAGGGTGGGGAACGGAAGCCAGGGAGCTTGAGGTCGGCAGCTTGAATTGATCCTGCCATGCAGCACCAGAATTAGCAGCACAGCCAGGGCATGTGGTGCCAGACTGGCACCTGGGGGAGGGGGGATCCAGCGGCTCTTCAACCTTGGGGTGACTTCTAGCAGGCAGAGCCCTGCACCAGGAGTAGAATCCAGGAGTCCTGACCCCTCCATGCTCTAACCAGTAGACCCCACTCCCTTCCCAGAGCTGGTTTCCAAGCAGGGAGGTGACTGCTTTTGACTCTCACAGACAGAGCTTGCAGCAAAGGCAGAAAATATAAATACTAATCAGTGCAGTCCCTTGGGGGAGCGGGCACAGCGGGGGGGGGAGCAGCCCTGGCCGATCAATCAGCAGCTGTCATCGCTCCCATCACAGCCCAAGACACCAGCCTACGCAGCATGCACGGGCCACCGCACCAAGGGCAAGGGGGAAGAGCTAGTGTTCTCCCCAGCAGTCAGTGCTGGCCCCAATGTGCCAGCCCGGCACTAGGGGGCACTGTGCTGCAGAGTAGGGGGCATCAGTAGGGAGCGCTCTCCCCTCGCAATCAGTGCTGACCCAGCGTGGCATTAGGGGGCGCTGTGCTGCAGGGAGTGGTGTCAGGGGCTCAGGACGGGGCACTCTCCCCTGACAGGCCCTTAAAATTCCTCCACACAACGTGGCTGTTAGAAACCTGCTGAGTCACACCCCAGAGATGGCTGCATTTTATGGAGGCTCTTGCGAGTACATGGCAGACCTCGGAATAGAACCCAGGAGTCCTGCCTCCCAGTCCCTCCCCCAACCCCACTCTTACTCACTAGAGCCCTCTCCCCTTCCACCCCAGGAAATCTGATAAGTGTCACAATAATTCAGGAGATTAAAGGATTGGCTGTGAAAAGTCCATCCTTGCCCGGGGTCCCTAGGATACAGCATTTCCCTGCCAGATCAAATACCCCATCTCAGCTATTTCCCACCCCCACCGCTCCCTAGTGCTCCCCCACCTTCCAATCTGCTCCCCCCAGTTAAGAGCCCCCTACTTTGGACCCCTCCAGACTGGGACTCACAACCTCCTGCACCCGTGTATAACCAGGCAATGGGCCCTCCCGCCCCCAGCTCCCTCCCTCCCTGGCACCTGCCCTCCGCTCACACCCCAGTTGATCCATGGTTCTAGCCCCTCCCAGGCACAGCCCCCACGCGGGGAGAGTGAGGTGGGGGGGAGACAGAAGGAAAAGGGGAAGTAAGGGGGGTTGGCTCACCCTCCCATCTCATTCCTGTGCCTGAGCATGGGGGTATGGGGAGAGTCACACCCCCTTTCCGCCGGGGTACAGCCTATTTGGTGGGCAAACACGGAGCAGTCAGGTCTGGATGCAACTGAGAGGCACCAGACCCCATTTCAGGGAACGAGGAACTGTGCCACCCCGCAAAATCACTTTACCACGAGCCTGGCCATGCTGGGCCCAGAACCAACATGGGGTGTTGCTGGGCTACCTTCCCGTGCAAGCACACGCACACGCACACATGCACACACACACTCTCTGCCCTCTGCTCCCAACTGCCCTGCGTTCACCAAGAGAGACTTGCCCAGCCAATCTCCCATGGCCTCAGAACTGACCCTGACCCATTCCCTGCCCTCGCCCCATCCATAAGACAAGTTTGCTTGGTCTCAGCCTGGTCGGTCCCTAGCAGGACAGGGCCCGCCAGTCCCCCATCACAGCAGCTCCCTGCACTCCCATCCCCTGTTACACCGCCCCCACCCCACTCCACCTCCCGCCCTCCCACCTTCCTATTTGTGGATCTCAGCAGCAGGACTGAGTCAGCCACAGAGACGGCGCTTCCCAGTCCTCCCTGGGGGGACCCAGGGTTTAGGACTGACTCAGCCGCGTGGGGGGAGCTATGTGTGCGTGCGCATGTGTGTGTCCCCGTCCGGGGGGGCCTCCCCCTGCCATTGTCCCCCGCCCCTCCCCCCCCCGGGGACACACACAGAAGTCAAGCTGCGTGACAAGAGCACCTAGAGAATCTGAGAGATCGTCCCCCGCATCCCAGCACAGACCCCTTTTCCCCCCCCGACCAAGACCGCCCCCCCCGCACAGACCCCTTCCCCCCACCGACTGAGACTGGCCCACCCCATGGCCTCAGAACTGACCCTGACCCATTCCCTGCCCTCGCCCCACCCATGAGACACATCCCCAACCAAGATCGGAGCCCTCCTGGTCCCAGCACAGACCCCTTCCCTCCCAACCGAGATCAGACCCCCACACACACATCCCTGACCAAGATCGGAGCCCTCCTGGTCCCAGCACTGACCCCTTCCCCCGACCGACCGAGATCGCGCCCCCCCCTCCGGTCCCAGCACTGACCCCTTCCCCCGACTGACCAAGATCAGCCCTCCCCCAGCACAGACCCCTTCCCACCCCTGACTGAGATAAGGGGGCCCCCCCTCCGCCATCCCAGCACAGACCCCTTCCCCCCACTGACAGGGATCAGGGCCCCATCAACCAAGATCAGCCCTCCCCCAGCGTAGACCCCTTCCCCCCACCGACCGAGATCGGCCTCCCCACCCCGATCCCAGCACAGACCCCTTCCCCCCAGACCCAGCACAGACCCCTTCCCCCTACCGACCGAGATCACCCCCCGATCCCAGCACACACCCCTTCCCCCTCTCAGCACAGACCCTGACCCCCCCAACCAAGATCACCCCCCATACGGACCCCTCTACCTCAGACTGGGGGCCCCCTTGTACTATAGAGACTGACCCCTCCCGACTGAGATTGTAACACAAGCAGGTGCCCACAGACCCTCCAACTGAAACTGGGACTCTCTCTCACACTGTACAGGCCCCCACACCAGTCAGGATCAGGGCCCCCATTGGGCACTACACAGACCCCGAATGACTGAGATGGGACCTTCACCATGCGAGGCGCAGCACAGACACACAGTGAGAGAGAGTCCCTGCCCCAAGAGCTCCCAGTCTGAATGGACAAAGCTGGGGAGGGGGAAAAAGGACTTGAGCCAGGAATAGAACCCAGGAGTCCTGCACCCTACTCCCCTGCCGCCCTGCTGTGCCATGCTGCCTTTAAACCAATTCTTCTTCTCTTAAGCCCTTATAAAAGGCCCAAAGCAAGGCGTCCCCCAACACACACCCCGCGCTGTCCGGCCAGCTCCTGGGCATGGAAGGGGAAAGACGCCTGTTTTTATATTTACACACACGATGCTCTCTCAATAATTCAGCAGCAGTCAGCTCAGATTAGGGTTTAGCTTGTCCTGCTGGGATCAGGAATAAATAAAATATCACTGGTTAGCGCAGACGTACGGGAGCAGAGCGGAGGGTATCAGGGTGGAGTACATACATTCTTAACAAAAGGCCTTTAAATCCAGCCCTGAGTTCCCGCAGCAATTGCAGATCAGACAGGCGGGCCTTCAGGGTAATGAGATCAGCCCAGATCAGCCCCCAGGGCGAGGAAAGGAAGGCATGGCTTAACTGCTTCCCGCTTGATGGTAGCGCCTACAAGCCACAGCAGGAATTGGGGGCCCATCCCACCAAGTTCTGCATGGACCCCAACCAAGATCGGGCCTCCGTTGTGCCAGGTGCTGCACAGACGCTGATCAAGATTCAGGCACTGCACAGTCCTGACCAAGATCACGGTCCCTGTCAGACCAGGCACCACACAAGCTCCTGTGACTGCTATCGGGGCCCCCATCATGCCAGGGACTGCACAGACCCCCTCAACTGAGATTGTGGCCCCCGTCATTCTGGGCACTGCACAGCTATACACACACCTGACCGAGGTCAGGGTCCCCATTGGGCATGGAGGGCGGCTGGACCCACTTCCTGGGTTATGGGAGGGTTAGGAGTTATGCCACCCACGCTGCACAACAGCCTTAACTCTGCCCCTGCAGAACTGGGACACACCTTGCCCTCATCCAGCACAATTCCGTGCGTCCTGATGGCGGTATCGCCCAGGATCCTATTGCACCGGGGCTGTACAGACACAGCCCCAAACAGCTTCGCGCCCTCCTCCCCCTCCCTGCGCTAGGCCTTCCAGCCACACCGCCCCACCCACCGGGGCCGAGCTCCCCGTGGCATCCACAAAGCCGCCTCTTGAGCGGCGGTGGCTACACAAGACTTGACCACAGTGAGGCTGCCAGCGTGCAGAGATCACAGCCTGTCGGTGCTGGCCAGGCCTGTTGCATCACACTGCCCTGTCCAACTGTCTCCACCTGTTGGCTCTGAGCTTACACTTAGGCCAGGTCCACCCCAGAAGCCCCATGCCGGGAGCGCCGCCCCGGTATGGTACCAGCAAAGCCCTCCCAGCGTGGACCCAGCTTAGCCCAACACACAGTGGCGTACCCCAGCCCCTGCATGGAACAAGCTGGAGCAGTAAAAGCCTGGCTCTACCAGCCTAGCTGCCTCTGCACTAGGGGCCTTTGCTGGCACAGGCTTGACGGTCGGAGATCCCGCTTGTGCCACAGACGTTTGTAGCATAGGCCAGGCCTCAGACTGCAGGCTCTTTGGGCCAGGGACCGCCTGTGAGTTCTGTACAGCACCAGAGCTCGGGCCGTGTCACTGTACCAACCCGGAGCAGTGGTCAGCAGGAGATGCAGCCAGGCTGGTCCCCAGTGCCCATCGTTGCCCAGTGCTGTGTTATCACCCGCAGTGCGCTGGCCCCACGACGGTGTCATCAGCCCGAGCTCTGGACCTTTCATCCCTGGATCTTGAAGTGTTTTACAAAGGAGGTCAGCCTCATTATCCCCATTGTACCGGGGGGAAACTGAGGCACATAGCGGGGCCGTGACTCGTCCCAGGTCACCCAGCAGGCCGTGGCTGAGCCAGGAAGAGAGTCCTTCGGGCCACAAAAGGCAGGCACTAGGGCAGAGGGAAGTCCCAGTGCAAGGAGGAGCAAATGGAGCTTAAGACCAAGTGCCTGGTCTGGAGCCGCAAAGAGGCAGCATAGGCTGCGGGCTCAGCCCCCGACCAGTATGCGAGTCAGGGCGAGGGCACTCTGTGAGGGTGCCCTCTTTGCACAGCCCTTAGGTCCCAGCGGGGACAGGGAGATGGCAGAGAAAGCACCACTGGTACTCTGCATTCGCTGCTGTCACCAAGTTTTTGAGTGGTGAATTTCCCTGGTTGAGGGGGGAGGCGGAGAGGGCATAGCAAGGGCACCCGCGGGTGACACGAAGGGGCATGCTTTACCACTGCTCGCTTACCAGCTGGGCCTCCTCTGTGACCCTGACAGGACCCAGGAGAGGAGCGGAGCCACAGAGCCTGGGCACTGAGCATGCCTGGTCCCCCCAGGGTGGGCCCATGCTAGGCACTGAGTGTGCCCAGTCTCCGCTCCCCACCCCATTGCCAAGCTGCCCCGTGCAATCATTACTGGAGAAACGCCAGCGCGTCAGCTGTGTCTGAGCAGCAAGCAGGAGCTCTTCCATCCACGCAGCGTGTGTAATTAACCGCCTTGAAATCACTCGGAGCCCAGCAACTGCTCCCTTGCAGGCAGCAGATGGAATTAGTGGGGATTCCCCGCACACGCACACGGCCCCCCTGTACTCCTCCCTACAACTGCCCCCAATACAGCACCCGACTCGGCCTCCCCCTCTGTTCCACACAGACACAATCCAGTCTCACCACCGCTGCAGTTGCCTTCCATGCTCCCAACAACACTGGGATTTGGGTGCTGAAATGCAGCTGCCTCTGGGGTTCAGCAGGGCGCCTGTCCACACAGGGGTCCTCCACCCAGCGCTGAGATGCAGCCACGTCTGGGGTGGTGGGGCATGGGGGCTGTTTATACAGGGACCTCTTGCTCAGGGCTGAAATGCAGCCACCTCTACAGAGAGCTGTTTAACACACTGGCTTTACACAGCACCGTAAATTGACACAGATGTTATAGGAAGTAAAGAGACATGCACTGCTCCCAAGAGGTCACAGTCTAAGGCCCTGACCCCTAACACTTACCAGGAAGGATAACATTACTTTGCCACAGCAGCCCCCGGTGCGCGACTGAGCACTAGGATAGTAAGTTAAAGTGTGTGGGGGGGTGGGGAATACCTTTTCACCAAACCTTCCAGGGAGGGAAATGGGGTCTAGTGGGTTATTGCAGAAAGACCTAAGAGTCAGAATGCCTGGGTTCTATCCCCAGCTCGGGAAGGGAAGTGGGGTCTAGTGGGCTGAGAGGAGTCCTGGGTTCTACAGAGGTCAGACTAGGACTTAAAAAGTTGCTTTTGGGGGAATTCCTTAAAATAAATCCTGACTTCTGACCCCCTTGGGTCACAGCTCCAAGGACCCACCCCACGAGGATCAAAGGTGGGATTTAAACCCATGTTAACCAGCCGCTTTTAACCCCAGGTCTGGGCAGGAGCCGCTGCATTTGCACCCCCATTAACTGGGCAAGGCGAATCTGAGGGGGCCATGTTGGCTTCTCCACGCTCAGCCCTGACAGACAGAGGAGGGAGATACTCTGTGATCCTTTGTATTCACCCATTCTTGGGGTCTCTGCTAGTCCCCTTCCGCTTTGTTCTGCCCCACTGCACGCACACACACCCCCAGCATACACCCATGGGACAGGCCTATCTCTTCAAGTGACACAAAATTCCTATGCTCCAGGGGATTATAATCCCACACACACTGCAGCTCCGTTCCACTACAATGATGGGGGATTATACCCCCCCACACACACACACTGCAATGCCTTTCCAGCACTCCATGTACCTCCCCTTCAGATGTAGCATCTTCACTGCAGCGATATTCCAGTAAGAGTAGAGATCCCAGGGAGATTATACTCCTCCAGATGAGACAGTTCCAAAGCCTCACGAACGTTCCCACTAGTGAAATAGGCGGCTTCTTGCAGTGTCATTCCAGTACCATGATGCCCCTTGCAGTGCCCTTCCAGTGTCAGCTGCCATTCCAGTGTCATAGCCCCATCCCCTACAGTGCCCTTCCTCCTCACTGCATTGCTCCACCAGTGTCAGACAAACCCAGGAACAAAATCTCCCTCATACCTTTCCAGTTGCCTATTCTCCCTTCCCACACTGGGTGGTGGGCCAGGTTCTACCTACATGTTGTCCTCCGCACCCCTGCCACGAGGTGCCAGAGCTGAGGGTGCAGCCCATGCACCTCCAGTGCAGCTCCCTGCAATCACCCATCAATCCAGCCAGCCTGCCCTGCAAGAGCCCCCCATGCCGTCTGGAACACCCAGGGCATGAGATACCCAAGCCCCACTCTCCCATCGGTGCAGCCACAGGATGGACCCTCGGATGATTTGCCCAGCCCTGCCCACAATGCCTACTGCCCCCTCAGCCACCAGGATGGGAGCAGACAGGTCCCACACTCTGCCAGTGCCATGCCCATGGGCAAAAATGGTCGCACAGCTCTAAATTGGTCCTTAAGTGACTCTGCCAAAGTCTTGGGGAATCAAAGGAGCTGAGTCCCTCTCCTTTGCAGGGAATGAGGGCAGAGCCAGGCACTCGCTGGGGCATCAGCTGGAATTCATTAAATTAACTCCAGTCCCAGCTCTGCAGAACCCCCTGAAGTCAGTGGTCTGAGGGGACTCCAAAGATGGGGTTCAAGCCCTGGCTCTGGGAGGGGATTGGAGTCTGATGGGTTAGAGCAGGGGAGGTTGGGAGTCAGGACTCCTGGGTTCTATTCGCGGCTCTGCCACCGACATTGGGTAAGTCCATCTCCATGCCTCTGTTTCCCTTCCTGCTCTTTGTCTAAATAGACTGTGATGTCCTGGGGACAGGGACAGTCTCTCACCATGGGTCTGTGCAGCACCTGGCATGACAGGGCCCCAATCTTGTCAAAGCATCTGCATGCCACTCATGTAAATAACAGGGGTTTTTTTTGGCAGTAAGCCTTACACACAGAAAAGCAATCACTCTGGATTACAAGGCTGCGTACAACTGGGAGGGTTTGGGGGGTTTTTTACAAATAAAGGATCACTTTTTAAGCCAGTTTGCAAAATCAGGTGCAAATCCATGTTTGCACAAACTACTCTAAATCAAATCTGGATGCTTTGGGGAGGGGGGGCGGGGGGGAGCTATTGAATTAAGGCCAGAAAGTGTCTGTGGGATTTATTTTTTTGCTCCTTTTTCTTTTGGCTGCAGGGAAAGAAATTATCCGTCACATTTATCTGGTCCACCACTTTAAAGAAAGGAAAATTATTATAAAGAAATGACAAACCCCCTAACTACAAGGAGAGAGATTGCACAAGATGTGGGGGAAGGAGGGGTTTTCTTCCCTTCTGTTGCAACATTCAAATGTATCAATTAGTCACAGCCCCAGCTTTTGTTTTATAATTGGAGGAAAGGGGCAGCAGAAGGAAATTTAAAAGGGGAAAAAGCAATAGCCAAGCGCGCAGGTTTATAAACATGCAGGCACACACGCCAGAATTTGGAGTGAATTAAAGAAAGTTGAACTCCTGGGTGGAACGTTGTAGCGAGCCGATAAGGAAAAGCAACAGAAGGAGAATGCTCTCCAGGGCTTTTGTGGGGCTGTTTTATCTGAAGTGATAAAACTCCTCGAGTGAAATATTCCGAGGAGAACCCTTCTCAACTATTCACCGTGAGACGGGGAGGAGGGGAAATCAACCCTTCAGTAGGCTCTTTTCTCTGTCTCACAGGCGCGGTGTCTGCACCCAATCGCACACCAGTTCGCACCTGGAAGTCCAGGCGGAGTTCGGTTTCGTTTAGGCTAGTCAGGAATGGGCTTAGGCTACGCTGAAGTAAAGGCGGTAACGCCGAGGAAGGCAGCATAAGAATGGCTGGAAGCAGAAAGCCAGACACGTTCTAATTAAAAACAAGGCTCCAGTTTTTAACAGGGAGGGGGGATTAACCGCTGGAACAAACCCCCAAGGGCAGGGTTAGGTTCTCATCTCCAGGCTAGATGGCTGCCCTTCTGGAAGATGCTTTAGACCAGTTGTTCTCAACCAGGGGTCCGTGTATCCTTGGGGGTACGCTGAGGTCTTCCAAGGGGTACATCAACTCATCTAGATAGCTGCCTAGTTTTACAACAGGCTACACAAAAAGCACTAGCGAAGTCAGTGCAAACTAAAATTTCATACAGACAAAATGCGAAAGGAAGCAGTTTCTCAGTAACAGTGAGCTGTGACATTTCGTATTTTTATGTCTGATTTGGTGAGCAAGTTATTTTTAAGTGAGGTGAAACTTGGGGGTACGTGAGACAAATCAGACTCCTGCGAGGGGAACAGTCGTCTGGAAAGGCTGATACCCCTGCTTTAGGTAAACACAAGGGCTTGAGCTCAGTGCAGGGGTCAGGTTCTCTGGCCTGTTGCGCAGCAGGGCAGACGAGAAGATCTAACGGTCCCTCCTGGCCTTTCAGTCTATGAATCCAGGTTGGAAATCTCCCGTAGGCCCTGAGAAATCAGTGTTGGGGGGCAGGATTGCGTTGGTTCGAGACCAGCAGCAGCCGGCTTCATCCAGTTTTAAGCCAGTGCCGATATGCCCCATGTGACATTGAAACCACCCCACTTGGCCCACCCAATCTTTGGCTCCATAGGCACCAGACTGAGAGCACCCCCAGCTCTTTGCATCCAGAGATCTCCAAGCGCACTCCAAAGCAGGCCTGTGTCATCATCTCCCTTCTACAGGTGGAGAAACTGAGGCACGGGGAGAACAGTGACTTGCCCCAGGTAACCCAGCAGGCCCGGGGCAGGACTTAGCATCCCGAGTGCCACAGCAGGGCTCCAGCCACTAGGCCAGGCTGCATTTGGGGTGTAAAACGCCGACAGTGGGACGGGGTCTGTGGGGAAGCTCCATCTGGCTCAGGTTCCATCCCTCCTGTTCTTTGCATGACTGTTGAGCCTCAGTCCAACCCCAGTGTGGCAAGAAGGGGTGAGGCTGTGGGTCTGGATCCACCCAACTTGATTTCAGATTAATATTTCCAGCGCCCTGTCTCCAAAAATCATTAGGCAGGACAGAACCAGCCCCCAAGCGAGTAGACACGCTGGAGAAAGGGCCTGGGTGCTGCAGGGGGTCGCACAAACCTACTGACCTACAACCCCGCTGCAAAACCTGGCTTGTGAATCCAGACAGAGAGAAATGCTCACGTGGGCAAAGGGCCACGCTAAAACTCCGCTTGGATTCCCTTCCACCCCCACAAAGTGAGTGCTGGGCATGTGGCTGAGGCCAGAATCAAAAGGCAGCTATAAAATAGACTCGCTGCATATTTGTATCCGATCCTGGAGTCTGTTCCCTGGGGCGAAAGACAGTGGCAGGTGTCTGTAAATCAAAGCCAAACACCTGAGACATAATAAGTGTGGGATGTAAATACATGGCTACATGAGACGGATAGACTGAGACGCATTTCCCTCAGAACCGTATTCATCATTCCCTCTCGCCCTGACGGACCAGTTCTGGGCTGAGCAGACACAACAGAATTGGGCCATTCACACTGGGAGATTTGCCATTGGTTTCCTAATAAAATTCATTAGAGTAGAGTAGATACCCCCCTCCATAGGGTGCTCTTGTTGGGTAGGGGCTTATTTTCAGGGTAGAAATCAGACATTCATTTAATTTGGTGGGAGAAAGGCCCTTGGGCACCAGCCACATACAAAATCGTGGAAACGAAGAAGCTATTGTTTGATTTATCTAGGAAAAATTCCTCCCTCTTCCAAAGGCAGCGGTACGTTGCCCCTGATGCTGCGATAGTGTCTGACAGAGGGTTGGAAAAGCGATAAGGTGCTGGGCTGGAGTAATCTAACCCACAAAATTAATAATATAAATGTTTGCAACATGCCAGTGGAGATATCTAACAGCCAGCTTGCGCTAACTAACAGACCCTACTGCAAAACGCAAGCCAGGAGCTCAGCAACTGACTCCTATTTCCATGGTTGGGGGGGTTAATTTTCTTTAAAATCCTATTTTATACAAGGCTTCACACACCACCACTTGTTTCCAAGGATGCCTTTCATTTCTGCTGGGAACCCTCCGCTCCCTTCCAATATAATTAATCTTCTCTCTTTCTCCAGACAAACTCCCCTTAAAGGGCACAACACAGCCTCCCACCCCCACTTTGCTAAGAGAAATGCTCCCAGTCCCACATCAAAATATTTCAAGATACAGACGCTACAGTTAACTCTGGTCAGAGGGGTTCAGAGCTTTGAGCCAATGCCGGCAACATTTTGTCAGATTGTGCTGTCATCTCCCCTGCCAACCCCCCCACCCCACACTGTGTAATTTCATAAGCTTTGGGGTGTTGTGTATGTGTGTGAGAAACAACGCTACAAAACACACACAAGATGCACACTTCATGGAAGCCCCAATCTGCTCCAATCTGAATGAAACCATCCCATTAATATTAAATAATAACGTGAAGCCTTAATAACAACCACCAATCTTCAGCCAGACCCATCTGGAAGCAGAATATTGCTATTTACGAATATGTTAATCCTAGTCTAATCACAGCAGTAGTGCTGTTCTTCAAACCATGATGGAATTAAAGAATAATACCAACATACGGCTAATATTCACACTGCTTCCTTCCCTGCCTCCGTCTGGGCAATATGTATTTTTTTAACTCAGCATTTCAGATGATCTATCCGCCAGCGTTCCTCCTAATGCAAAGATATCAACTCCAAATGCCAGTTGCTTGCTTCAGAGAGATAACCTCAACCTTATAGATAAGGTTCACACGCGCGCATACACACACACACACACACACCCCGTGTAAAATAAATATATAAAAGACAGCTCCAGGGAAAAAATATTTCGCCAGGTCCCCACCCCCACTGGAGAGCGCAGCAAGAGCTAAAATGTCCTCAGCTTGCCTTGTTACACCCCCCGATATCCCCTCACCCCCACCCCAATGCAGCAATGACTCCCCTGCTGCCCCCACCATCCACACACCCCAATGCCACCTCTGCCAGCTCCGTGTCAGCAGCGATGCAACCCCCAGCCCCCACAAATAGATGCTTAAAATAGATGTCGAGGTGAGAAGGGGGTGCCCCCCACCCCCGTGCAGTGTGCATGGATCGGCTGTAGCTCCACCACACCCCATCCCCTTGCAGCGATGCCCCCCACAACCCATCCCCACCACCTTGCTGCTTTGCAACGCTATGGAAACCCCCACGGTTGCTACGGCTGCAAAGGGTGGCGGGGGGGAGGCTAGTGCAAATGGATGCAGCGGTACCCCACCCCCACCCCCTCCCATCGCCCCCCACCCCCAAGGGCAGTGATGGGTGCAGCATCCCGGTACCTGCTCCGGGGGGGGGCCTTCTACGTCCAGCTGCTGCAGAGGAAGGCAGGAGACAATAGAAAGGTGGTGGACCCTCCTCCTCCTCCTCTTCTTTCTGCCCCCCCTCCCTGCCTGGCTCCCTTGCAACAAGAGATGCTGCTGGATGCTGCTCCCGCAATCCGCCTGCCAATTCGAGTGGCAGCATCAGCACCACAGCTACAGCGCCGCCCCGCTGCCCCTCCCTCCCCAGCGGGGGTGGGGTGGGGGTTGTGCAGCCAATTTGGCACGGTGGGGGGCATGCACAGAGCTAATACAGCCCGAGGCTGGGGAACCCATCCCAGCACACCCCGGGAGCCAGATTTCTCCCACGGCCGCCATGCACCAGGATAGGGACAGAGACATGAAGAGCTAGGCAGCCTGGCCTAGTGGGTGGAGCGTGGGGTTGGGAGCCAGGACTCCATTATTGCAATGCTGGGGCAGCCTGGCCTAGTGGGTGGAGCGTGGGGTTGGGAGCCAGGACTCCATTATTGCAATGCTGGGGCAGCCTGGCCTAGTGGGTGGGAGCCAGGACCCCAGTTTTGCAATGCTGCATCTGTCCACCACTTGAACAATTCCCCCCCAAAACACACACACGATAAAATGGGGGTGATACATTTGCAAACTCTAGGGAACAGGGATCTAGATTTCCTGCATCCCCCTCAAGTGGGAAGGGGAGTGAGGTCAAGGGGTTACAGAAGGGGGCGGCTGGGAGTCAGGACTCCTGGGTTCTCTGGGAGGTCAGATTGGTGACCGCCCTGCCCCAACAAGCTTACAGTTGAATGGACAGAGGGTGGGAAAGGAAACTGAGGCACCAGTGGAGGAAGGAACTCGTGCTAGATGGGCTCATTGGTCTGAGGTAGGACAGGGAGGGACGGAGGGAGGTGGTGTGGGAGATATTGGGCTGGATGGCCCATCCAGAGGGGAGGGCCTTGCCCAAGGTCAGTGGCAGAACCAGGCATAGAACCCAGGTGTCCTGAGAGGCAGTAAACTACCAGACTTTCCTTCCATTCTGTTCATCAACCAGCCAGGGGCCCCGGGAGGGAACGGGATTTAAGGGCACAAACAGATACAGTAAACGACAGGTGAGATGCTGCTGCAATCCTTTGAAAATGTACCGAGTAACATAAAGTGCTGTTACGATAGGGCCGGCATGGACGCGAGGGGAGAGTGCCCCTACTGAGCCCTCAGCCCCGCTCCCTGCCCCACAGCGCTCCCTGCTTAGCCCCCACCCCACTCCCTGCAGCACAGCGCCCTCTACTGAGCCCATGCCCCCCCACAGCACAGCGCCCCCTACCGACCCTGTCCCCACTCTCTGCATACAGTGCCCCCTACTGATCCCTCCCTGCAGCACAGCACCCCCTGCTGAGCCCCCCACATCACCCCCCCCCCGCAGCACAGCACCCCTAGTTCCACTCTCCCACCCCTCAGCTACTTCACCAGCAGCCCTCAGCATGAGCTTGCTTTGACCACACGGCTCTGCTCAATCCCCTTCTGCACCCCCGCTGTCAGCCCAGACAGATGGACCCCCCTGCTTGTCGCTTGCATTACAGCAGCAGGCAGCACTAATGTGCTACTGATGGCCGGGAACCTGGCCAGGAGCTGACACCATCGCTCACCCACTGCAGGCAGTGGGGGGAAGATGGGGGGCCAGGGTCGCAGCCCATTCAGGGACCACAAGCCCCCAAAGGATCTGTACAGTCAGATAAATCTCTGCCCTGCTCCACGCACAAAGAGAGCTGCATGTCCCCCCTTAGGGACCCCTGGACACCCTACAAGATCTGGGATAGAACCCAGGAGTCCTGACTCCCCCCTTCTCTAACCCACTAGACCCCACACCCCTCCCAGAGCCAAGGAGAGTACCCAGGAATCCTGGCTCCTAGCTCTCGCTGGCTTCTTGCATGTCTCTAACATGAAAGGGGAGTGGATCTTGCAACTAGAGCAGGGCTGGGAGTCAAGACTCCTGGGCTCCCAGCTCTGTGAGGGGTGGGGAGGGGATCGAGTTTTGGGGAGGTCTAGAAGTCAGGACTCCTGGGTTCTATCCCAAGGGTGGGAGGGATGAGGATCTAGTGATTACAGCAGTTGGCTTTATGCCTCATGTGAGCCCCCAGCTGCACAGCCCCCTAGGCACCACACTGGGGCCGGCACTGACTGTGAGGGGAGAGCGCCCCCTACTGACCCCCCCAACTCCCCACAGCACAGCACCCCCTAGCACTGCAGCACTGGGGTCAGCACTGACTGTGAGGGGAGAGCGCCCCCTACTGACCCCCCAACTCCCCACCGCACTGGGGTCAGCACTGACTGTCAGCGGAGAGCGCCCTCTACTGACCCCCCAACTCCCCACGGCACAGCGCCCCCTAGCACCGCAGCACTGGGGTCAGCACTGACTGTCAGCGGAGAGCACCCCTCATTAAGTCCCACACATGCCTTCCTGTAGGTCTCCCATCCCCGCTGCACATGCCTTGGCTGGCCTCTTGGCCCAGGCACTGGGACTGAACCAGGGAACCGCCCAGCTCTAAAAGTGGGAGCTCATGCTGGCTGTAGACCCATGCCGCACACTACCCAGTGAGGACAACTGCAGCCAGCTGCAAGCTCAGGGTCATCCGCCCGGTGCTCTGGTTTGAAGCAGAGGTGGGTGGGGGGGAGAGAAGGGGATTCCCCTGCCTCCAAGAGACCCACCACCACTTGCACCTCTATTTGCAATTCCTTTCAAGCCACACTAAATTAAAGGAGCAGCCACTGCGGAGATGGATTCCAAGTAGGGACTCCATCGCTACCCCTACAGGCATCGAATCCACAGCCGGGCCCCCAGGACTGGCCACTGCCTTGGGAGACTTCAGATGCTCCCTGCCATCATCTCCCCTGCTGCACTCGCTGCTTCACCACCTGCCCCGCTCCCCACAGCGCCCCCTGCTGGGCGAGGCCAGGGCTGGAATAGCCGAGAGCTCCCCCCACAGCCAGCCCCTGTCCTGCTCCCCACAGCTCTCTGGGGCCAGGACTGAGGGGCAGCGCAGGGCCGGCGGGGTGAGGAAAGCACTGACTGTAGGGCTCTAAGAGGAGCTCCGCAGACCTAAGAAGGTCAGAGTGAGCCCAGCCCACCCCCCACTTGCCGATAAGAACCCAAGACCACAAGCACCTGGGCCCAGCCAAGCCACCCCCCAACCAAAGAAAGGCCTGTGAGCCAGGGAGAGAACAGAAGAGCAGGGGGGCAGGGGCAGGGAATGGGACACAGATGGGGCCTTTCCACTCTAAGGAGCGCCGGCTCTGATCTGGCACCAGGGTGGGTATCCGGCTGGGGCAGGGAAGGAGACATGAGCCAGAGCCAGCTCCAATCCAGCCCTATCTGCTTGGTTAGCTTCTAGGCTTTATTCCTCTAGTACAGTGCAATGAGTTCAATGTGGGGGGGGAGGGGTGACGGTGCCAGCTCAGCAGGCCCCACGGGTCCCTCCAACCTCCCTGCCCCACACACAGCCCCCTCATTCCCCCAGACTCCCACAGAGCCTCCCCACTCCTCCACCCCACCACACAAACACAGCTTCCACCTCCCCCACCCCCTCCCCCCAACACTGACCCATCCCCCCCACCGCATCACTCCTCCCCCCGCCCACAAGGACCTTTCCCTGGGGTCCTTTCACCCCTCGCCTAGCCCGAATGATGGGGGGTTGTGCCAGCTGCCAGGCTGAGACCTAAAATACTCATTACACACACAGGACCCCAAAGGGCTGGAAATGGAGTCACCCCACCCCCACAGAAGCAGCATTGGCCTAAGGGGTCAGAAGCTCCCCACAGCTAATGGCTGGGGGCAGATGGGGGTCATTTGTCCTGGTACACCTTCTAGCTCTCAGATCTGCTAGGAAAAGGGGCTCCATGGGGAGCCCTGGAGTAACCAGCCTGGAATCCAATGAATCAGAGAGCAGGAGTGGAGCATGGGCAGCCCCGAGCCAATGCCCTCCCTTTGCCTCCAGCCAGCTTCTTTGCAAAACCATCACACACCACACACAACAACAGACTGTCTGCTGAGTAGGAGACCAGAGCTGGGTAGCAGGGGACTGCAGGTCAGGAGTGAGGGGCACCAGCAATGCTGGGTGGGAGCCCAGAGCTGGGTAGCAGGGGACTGCAGGTCAGGAGTGAGGGCATCAGCAATGCTGGGTGGGAGCCCAGGGCTGGGTAGCAGGGGACTGCAGGTCAGGAGTGAGGGCCACCAGCTATGCTGGGTGGGAGCCCAGGGCTGGGATAGCAAGGGGCTGCAGCTCAGGAGTAAGGAGTCCCGGGAAGGGCGCACACAGACCAATCCTTGCATGCAGATACTGTGCAGCTGATGGGCAGCCCACAAGCTGCTGGGGGCTTGTCTGCCCCCCAAGCCACTCCCCATCTGCAGGATTTGAGATGAGCACCCAGAGAACCAGTTACTCACCAGACTGACTCATGCCCAGTAGTGCCTAGGGCTGCGTGGCCAGGACCAGCTAACTGTGCAATTAGCTCCAATGGCTCAGAGCAGGAAGGCTGCTCCCCCTCAGACCCCGTTGCAGCCCCCCAGCAATGGAATGGGGGTGCCAGGCTGCTCCCCCACAGGCCCTGTTGCAGCCCCCAGGGTGTGCTGTGCCACCGCCTCACCCCCTCCAGGCCCCACTGCATCCTCCCCAGCAAGGAGGTAGGCCAGGGCACTGTACTACTGCCTCCTCTGCCCCACTACAGCCCCCCCAGCATGGATTGTGGTGCCAGCCCCCGCCCCCCCATCTCCCTAGGCTGGGCATGGCGCAGCCACTGGTTGCTTAGCAGGCCTGGAGCACACACGGCTGGGGGTGGGGGGGGCGCTGAGCGACCTTTCCTGCCCTTGCATGGCAGAAGCAATTAAATCAGTGAATGCAGAACCAGGGCGGGTGTCTCGACAACAGAGCATGGGCTGCAGCTTGGAGCCTCCCCCAGGGCAGAGGGAGGGAATGAGACAGGCACAGAGAAGACGGAGGGAGAGTGGAGGGTGATCCCTGGGCAGAATCCCTCTTCGGACTGGTATGAACTGCCCCAGGGCAGCACCTCCCCGGCTGCTGCCAGCCTGAGACACAGACACCCCTAGGGTGGGGCACGGCAGGTCCTACATGACACTCCTGCCCCGCTCCCCACAGTGCCCCCTGCTGGGAGAGGCCAGAGCTGGAGTAGCCGGGAGCTCCCCCCACAGCCAGATCTCCTGCCTCGCTCCCCACAGTGCCCCCTGCTGGGAGAGGCTGGGGCTGGAGTAGCTGGGATTCTCCCCACAACAGCCAGCGCTCCCTGGAGCATCTCACTTAAGGGTGAAAAGTGATTATTATCCCCACCCAGGCCCCCCCACATCCTGTGGCTCCCGCGGAGGGGGCTCCCACTGACTCCAATGGCTTTGCTGCTAAATGGATCTGTCCCTCCTGGAAACACGTCCTATGTGCCAATCCTGAGCTGCCACCTCCCCGGCTCTCCACTGAGAAGTGTGGGGATGCTGCAGAGCCCCCCTACCTGGCAATCAGGTTGGGGACCCAGGCGTCCTGCAAAAGAAAGACATGCCCTGCCATGCAAGCAAGGACTGTGTGGCTGGGAGCAGGGTGGGGGCCCTGTTGGGGGTGCTCTCCCCTCGCAGCCCGTGCTGACCCCAGGGCCTCAGCGCGGTGCTGGAGGGTGCAGTGCTGCAATGGGTGCTGGCTTTTGGATGAGAAGTAAAACTGATGGTCTAACCCGCCCTAGGCATTACGATTCCTGGGGCAACCCCCCCTCCCTGCAAAGCTGCGGTTTGAACCCTCGAGTCCTGGGCAGGTGCCAGGGATGCGAGTCTGACTGTCTGCATATTCTCTGCTCTTCAAGATACTTCCTGTCTTAAACTGCTGAGCGGCATTGTTACACGTCCTAAGAGACGCTATGCCCCACCCCAGGGGCAGCAGCATCTCAGCACGGGTAAGGGACCCCTGCATTGACTGCCCCTGAGTCCCACCCCAGAGGTGGCGGCATCTAGTGCCAGGCAGGGAACCTTGTGTAAACAGCCCCTGTGCCCCACCCCAGAGCCGGCCTCATTTCAGTACAGGACAAGGGGTTCCTGTATAAATAACGACTAATTTACTCGGGAAGTCCAGAAAATTGAGCTGATTCCTGTAAATTAATACAATTGCAGAAAACATTAAAAAAAAAAAAAGACCAAAAAAAAAAAAAGAAAGCAGAAAAGTCTGTGTTTGTCAGAGCTGAGATCTCAGATCCAGTATGACAAGCGGGTCAGAGGGTTACAGACAAGACCTTGTTAGGAATCCAAGCCACAGCACGTCTAGGGGGTCCTGCCCTGACCTTACCCCCCACCAGGTCATACCATGTGCGTGTGTGGAGGGGGGTGGTTTGCTCCTTGGACTGGTACATTCGGAGAAATGCATGCATGATAAGAGCCACCTAGTGCCTTCTGCAGGGCCCAGGATGGCCAGCTACTGGTCGAGGATGGTGGGAGCACAGGTCTACAGGGTGAGAGGAAAAGCAGCTGTGTGGTTATCGTGGGCCTTGGGGGAAGGAGGGAGCGAGACAGAGGAGTGGAGCTGGAATGAGGGGGATGGAGTGAAAGCACATGGAGGACCATGGAAGACAGATAGCTAGAAACACGGCCAGAGACAGCTGGAAAGCTAGAGAGTGGAAAAAGAAAAGCAGTGTGAAGAATGAGCAAACGACAGACAGAACGTGAAGGCTGAAGAACGAATGAATAAGCGAATAGATGGAAATGCAGGAGAGCAACGAGGAGAATGAATGAACAAGAACAGGAGAAACTGCCCCAGAGGACACAAGAGCCAGGCAGAGCTGGGCCAGGCCAGGCCGTGGGAGGCAGCCCGAGCAGTCGGCAGAGGGGATCTCTTCACACAGCTTCATTCCACGCAGCGTCTCTCCCACCCGATGCCCGGCGCCAGGAATGTGGCACATCCTGTAAGCCTGAACGCTGCCTCCTGCATTTATCAAGCGCTTCCTCCCCCAGTGCTGAGATGCAACTGCCTCTGGGGTGGGATGTGACAGGTGTTTATACAGGGATCACTTACTAATGCTATCTACGCCTGCTAATGCTCCTCACTAATACTACAATTACTACTACCCACTAACTACTAATACCACTTACTAACACTGCCCACGGCTTACTCCATTTACTAGTATTCATTGCTAATCCGCCTACTAGGATACGCCTTACAACGCTACCTATTACTAACACCCCTTCCTACAAACATCACCAATGCATTGTCTCCAAGGAAAAATAATCTGGAAAAACTGAAGGGGTGACTATAAATTGGATGAGCTCACCCAGATTAAGGCCCTGTGTGGACGCTCTCATTTGGAATAAAAGTGGCTTGAATTCGGAGTTGTGCTTTTTCAAGGGTAGATAATTAACCTGGCACCAGGGAGGTGGCAAATTTAAAGCAGATTGGCCATCCCCGATTCACTCCTGATGTGGATGCTTTAGGTCTGGAGACAGAGATCCACCTATGGAGTTTCATCAGCAATAAATGCATTCGTAAACAAGCCTTAAAGCTAAACCGGAGTCAGGCCATTTTATTCCAAATGAGAGCGTCCACACAGGAGTTAATCCGGTATAAATAGACCAGTACAATAATACTGGTAAATTGCCCCACCTAGACAGAAACAGCCTTGTTAACACTACTTGCTCTCCCATAATACCCCTCCCTACTGCTGCAAGCAGTAGTGTTTACTTGTCCTGTGCCACAACCACCTACTAACACAGCATCCCAATAGCGCTCCCACCTGCTCACGCGAGAGCACTTGCCCACGCAGCTCTGGCCGCCGGCTGGCACACGGACCCCACAGCCCAGGTTCTCTGGTCTTTCCTGTCTCTTTTCTGGGGGTGTTGGTGGGCTGCCGACTTGGCTGGCAGGCTTTGGTTTGTTCACCTTGCAATGCCTCATTTCCCTGTCTGCCACCCCACTCCCCACCCCCACTCTGCTGGTTAAATATTAACAGAGCTCTCAACCCTCACCCTTGGGCCCCAGGGCTGTGTCTGCCAATGCCCTGGATGTGCTGCCCCAGGGCATTGCTTGACTCTGCACCACCTCCTAAACAGGAGCATAGCACCCCCTGCAGGGAGCCCCAGCCCTGCACTGTTACCACACACGGAGCCGGGGGGGGAATCTGAATTTCCCCCCTCAAATACTGCATGCACAAAAGGAGTTGGAATAGTCCCCCCTTAGCACTGACCCCCATATGAGCCTCCCCTAGGCTCCAGCCCACACCCCATCACCCTCCCGGGACACTCTGGTAACAGCCTTGTCTGGCACACAGAGGGGGCTTGGCTATTGCCCCCATCAGCGCCCCCTGCAGGGGGCTCTGCAGCACTGCGCTGTTATCGCAGGCACACGCTGCCAGGCTGCCAATCCCCCACCACGGCCCCCTGCTCAGGCCTGCGAGGACAGCAGGCTGCTGGAACATGGCAGCGGTCAAGGGAAAAACAGGAAAATCCAGCGTCCTCAGTCACCATCGGGCAACAGAATGAAAAGAAAAAACCTGGGGGCCTTTATCTGTCCCCTGAACACGTCGGTATCAGCCTAGTGCCAGCAGATGGTTCTGGGTGTGGGGTCCTCATCGCACCACGCACACACACCCAGCCCTGCATCACACTGGGTGCCACATTAACCCCCCCCCCACACACACACACACACACAGCTCCTACATCACACTGGGTACGGCACAGACCCCCAGAGCCCCCTCATTGCACCGAGTGCTGATGAGACCCCTCCCCTCCTAGCCCTCTCATCACACAGATGCCCTGTGATGAAGTGGGAATGTTCTTAATGTTTCTCTGAATACTGTGTGGGTGCCTCAGTTTCCCCTATGCAGTTCTTAAGTATCTAGGTGGTAGGATAAGGGTGTGTGATTGTGGCAGAGCCCTGTGGGGCCAGTGTGATGGTGTCTGCACAAAGAATGGCCGACACCCTGTCTCCTGGCAACTGATGGCCTGGGCCCCTCCTCTGCAAAGGTGCCAACTGAAGGTGTTGGAGAACAAAGAGATCAGGTGGCCTCCTGGCCCAGGAAAGAGACAAAGGAGAGGAGGGGTGGAGAGTTTCAGTTTGGAGCTGGCTGGGGAAATGGAGGGAGGCCAGATGGGGCTCTGGCCTCCCTGCCCCCCAAGACGGACCTGACTGAGGGGTCCTGTTTCCTGTACCTACAAGCTCTGTTTTAGACCGTGTTTCTGTCATCTAATAAACCTTCTGTTTTACTGGCTGGCTGAGAGTCACGTCTGACTGCGGAATTGGGGTGCAGGGCCCTCTGGCTTCCCCAGGAGCCCCGCCTGTGTGGACTTGCTGTGGGAAGCGCACGGTGTGGATGGGGATGCTGAATGCTCCAAGGTCAGACCCAGGAAGATGGAAGCTGCTTGCCCTGGAGACAGTCTGCTCAGAGAGAGGAGGCTCCCCCAGAGTCCTGACTGGCTTCATAGGGAGTAGTTCCAGAGCATTGCCCGGTGACACTATGACACCCCCCTACAGTCCCCTCATTCTGCCATGCTGTGACCCTTCATCACTCCGGGTGCCCAGTGGACCTTCCCAACCATGTTTGGGTGCCCTGTTGTGCCAAGAACTGCACACACCCCTGGCTAAGACCGGGCACCTCACCACCATGCCAGGTGGCGCACAGTCCCCCAGCCAGCCAACATCTGGGGCCTTTTGCTGCACCAGATGCTGCACAGCCCCCATGACCAAGGTCAGGGCTGCCCCCGGTGCTGGCACTGCACCAACAGACAGCGAGAGCCAGGGCCTGCCTGAACGGCTGGCAGGCCAGACGCAGGAAGGATTCTTCTTCCTGTCTGACTGACAGGGAAACTGAGGCACAGAACAATGACACGACTTCCCCCAGGTCACACAGGGCATCTGCAGCAGAGCCAGAAACCAAACCCCATTGTCCCGAGTCCCCCACCAATCCCTTACCCACATGGCCCCCTTCTGCCTCCCCAGCCACTAGCCAATAGTGCACCGCACCACCTCACCTTGCTGGCCCCCACTCCACCCGGCTGGGCCAGTCCTGGCGGTAGCTGGCGCTGGCCTGGTTCAGCCTCACGGTGCCGCTCCAGAGGTTGTGTCAGCAGGTCCAAAGCTGTCAGTTGGGGGTTACGAGCACATCCACGCGCCCCCACAACCAACATGGCAAAGCAGGCCCCTGGTGCCCGGGCATCTGCAGCCACCAATGCCCTGGGCAGAGCTTGTGCCCAGCAAGTTCCAGCTGCCCCATCCCAGGCAGACAGAGAGACAGTCCCAGAAGGGTTCCCTACAGACACCTGGCCTAAGACGCACTACCTCGCCGCCCAGGGGTAATGGAACCCAGGAGTCCGGCCTTTCCCCAGTCTACCTCACTCCCTAGGAACAGGGCCTAGGAGTCCTTCCTGGCTCTCTCCCCTCCCCCCACTCTAAGCCCCTAAACTCCCCTCCCCCAGCTGAGAGTGGGACCCAGGAGTTCTGATTCCCCTATTATAACCCACTAAACAATGCTTAATGGGGGAGGAAGGGTCACAGACCTGTCCTCCCCTCCAAAATAAAAGATTTAAAAATCAAGCTGGGTTCCCCTTTAAGTGCTGTTTTACTAAAGCTTCAGCTCCCAAATTTTGATAATTCCCCCATGCTTCTTCCACCCACTAAGCACTGCCCTGGGGATGAAGCTCAGGAACCCAGGTGCCCCCTCCCCTGCTCCAACCCACTAGAGCTGGGGCCCAGAACTAGGAACTGGTTCCCACAGGTGCCAAGTCTACCAGCTGCTGGAGTCAGCTGGTGAAGCTCCCAGCTGCTGGAGTCATGTGATAAGGAGAGTCTCAGGTGCAGCTTAAAACAAAGAAGCCAGGTCCTAGCTTGCAGGGATGAAGAGAAAACTGGAAAGTGTGATCCCAAAAGAGTCCAAACCAGGAATGTGAAGTAACCGAGCCCAGTCTCCTCCCAGGGCTGGGCTAGAACCCAGGAGTCCTGATTTCCAGCCCCACCCTACTCTAACCACTATACCCTACTCTCCTCCTAGAGCTGGGGGCAGAACCTAGGCATCCTGACTCCCACTCCCCACCTCAGTCTTTTCCACTAGACCCACTCTCCACCCAGACATGGAATAGGACCCAGGAGTCCGGACTTCCATTCTCCCCACCCCCAAACCACTGAACCCCATATCCAGCCTTGCAATCATACTTCCTTGTTGGGCTTTAGTTCTGTGTCTATGAACCACTCCCCCACCCCCATCTTTGGACTCTGGGCTCTGCAAATATACCAAATTTACCAGCCATTACCAAGGTTACAATAATATTTGAGTTTGTTGCTAAACCGAGATTGAGCGACTCAAGGACAGGGCACAAGAGCTGTGAGAGTGGCTGGCTCAGGGGGGTGGGGAATGGGACATAGACCCTTTCTTTCTAGAGGGCGCCAGCTCCGATCTGGCCCCAGGGTGCGGGGCGGGGGGCTGGCCGGTTGGCTGAGGGGGCGGAGGATGGGACATGGGCCAGTACTTAAGGATGAATTATTGTTCGCTATTAATGCTCATTGGTTTCTAATTTGTATTCACACTGAACTATGAGCCCAGCTAGTAGCTGTCGTCTCTCTCAGGCCCATCCTGGTAACATGGCAGGACCCTGCACCTCTTGGGGCTATTCCACAAGCCAGCCGGCCACCAGGCACTGCAGGAAGCAATCGGGGAGGGGGAATGGGGATCCCATTGTGCACGTCTCTAGGGACAAGGATAACAATATCCCTGCCACCCCATAATAGCCCTTCCCCAGCCTGGGCGTGGCAGGCTCAGCCAAGCCGATGCCATGGGAGCCACCGCTAGTTAATTGCCTGGTGGATTCACTACAGGGCTGAGCGGGCTCATTCTTTCCATTTCATTGTCTCGTTCCATTGCTACTGGTCCGTCTCCCGGGGAGAGAGCATGAGGGGGGCAGCAGGTGGGTTAGAGAGAGAGAGCTCAGAGGGTTTTATTTATCTACCCACAACTGAGACTCCCAGTACAAACTCAGCCTTACTTCTGTAGGGGGCGCCAGCTGCAATCCCCAAGGCAGGAGGACTGGGGAGGCCTGGGGGCAGGGAATGGGTCTTGGGGCCTATCCCCTCTAGGGGACACTGGCTCTTATCTAGCCCCAGGGTGGGGGGCTGGCTGTCTGGGTTGGGGGAGGAGCGGGAATGGGATATGGGGCTTTTTCTCACAAGGAAGGCACCACTCCTATCTGGCTCCACTGTGATGCTACTAAGTGTCCTATCCCCTGTAAAACAAGTCTAGGTCTGAGATCAGGGAGCAAAGAGGCAGGAGTCTCAACTGGCACTGTTTGGCTTTCCGGGGGCAGCGTCACCGCCCAGGGCCACGGAGAGAACCCAGGAGTCCTGACGCACAGCCACCAGCTCCCACTCCCTACCCAGAGCTGAGTGACAGCATTGACAGGGTGCAGTTTAAAGGTCACATCTGTGTCTAATCCGCTTACAGGGGAGGCAGTGGCTCGTGTTTACCTGCCTGGTTAATACCAGACAGCACTTATCTGCCTCTGAGATCCATATTCCCAATCAATGCCTTTCATAATTCAACTTCTCAGCTGCCCCAGATTTGGGGAAACACTCCCCTCCCTTCCTAACCTCCCCACACCCTTAAATGGAGCAGCCAGGTCCTGCCCCCCAGCCAGTGCTCCCGCCCTGCTCCCCACAGCACCCCCTGCTGGGAGAGGCCATTATGGTAGTGCCAAAAGACTGCATTGTACCGAGCCCTGCACAGACCCCGATGGAGAGTGAGGCCCCTGTTGCTACACAGACGCACAGTGAGAGACAGTCGCTGTCCCCAAGAGCTCAACAGCTCCACAGATAAAGACCAGGAGAATGGCAGAATTACTTTCATTTTACAGCTGGGGAAGTGTGGGCTCCCTCAGTGTTTTTAGTTGATACTGCAGGCCCTCCCCCCATTTTTAGGCTGGTACACTGGCATTCCCTGGTATCTCAAGTTATACTGTAGCAGCCCCTAGAATTGTTAGTTCCTGCTATTGCATTACTGAGTCTTGGCCGCTACGTTGCTACGTTAGCGTAGCCTCATATTTCTCAGCCGACACTGGTGCAGCTTGAGCGTCGTATTCCCTCAGCTGGTAGTATTTTGGTTGCTACACTAGTACTGCCTGGTATTTTTGAATGACTAATATCCCCTAATAATGGAGGCTGGTACGCGAGTATTTTTGTGGGTTACTTACTAGCACGAGCCCGTGTTTTTCAGCGCTGCGCTCGCATCCCTGACTATGTCTGGTGGCCTTGCAACAGCACCTGCTAACGTAGCAGCACCACAATGCCTAGGCGGGCCCTCAAGCGCTCATTAGTATTCCTGGGTGGTACTGCTGGCTCACCTAGCATTTTGCTTGGACCTCTCACACGATAGTATAGTTACATGATACCGTACCATCAGCCACTAGTATTTTTAGGCTGGCTCTGCTTTGGGATTGAGTACCTTTGACTGCTACTGTAGCAGGTCCTGGTTTTTTGTGGCTGATACTCTGGTGACCTGCAGTATTTTTGTAGCTGGTATTACAGTGTCCCCTCGCATTTGGGGGCTGGTACTCTACCATCCCTGGGTATATACTGGAAGGTACCGCAGCATCTCCTGGTGGCCTAGGATGGGTCTGCAGCATCCGGTGTACCTTTTTGGCAGGTACTGCAGCATCGCCTAGTGGTGCAGTCTGGTACTGCAACACCCTGCATCTGTTTGCCTGTTTCAATGCAGAGGCTGCGAGTGCATCTGGGGAGCAGCCTCTCTCCCGCGAGCAGAGGATGAGCTCTACAGGCAGATGCCACAGGGTCAGCTTAGCAGGCAGATGATCTGCTGCAGGAGGCCACCTCGGCCCCCCCCGACACATGTGGCAAAGGAGAAGTGCCCCCTGTGTACCAAGTGAGGAGGCTGTACTGGGAGCCAGGCTTGAAGAGGCATTGGGGGGGGGGGAGGGGAGCAGCAAACTGGCAGCTCACATGGCAGTTCAAAAACTGACACCATGTCAGACGCTGGGGAGTGCGGTGGACACCATCCCTGCCATTGCAAGTGCGGGGAAAGACACACACACCCCTGCATGGACCCACGCCACTGGGGCCAGAAAAGAACAGCACAAGGAGACAGAGCTAACACACACAGTGTTGCCCAAAGCAACCCCTGCTGGGAGAGGCCGGGGCTGGAGTAGCCGGGAGCTCCCCCCACAGCCAGGGCTCCCTGGAGCATCTCACTTATGGATGTAAAGTGATTTTTATCCCCACCCAGGCCTCCCCCGCATCCTGTGGCTCTTGCAGAGGGGGCTCCCACTGACTCCAATGGCTTTGCTGCTAAATGGATCTGGCCTACCTGAGAATGGATCCTATTGGCCAACCGGGAGCTGCCACCCTCCTGGCTTGGCCATAGCAGGGATATTAAACGCTTTCCATAACGCCCCTCCCCAGTGAGGTTGGGGACCCAGGAGTCCTGCAGCAGAAAGACATGCCCTGCCGTGCCAGCAAGGACTGTGCGGCAGGGAGCAGGGTGGGGGCCCTGATGGGGGTGCTCTCCCCTCACAGCCCATGCTGACCCCAGGGCCTCAGCACGGTGCTGGAGGGCGCAGTGCTGCAATGAGTGCTGGCTTTTGGAGAGAACTAAAACTGATGGTCTAACCTGCCCTAGGCATTACAATTCCTGGGGCAACTCCCCCTCCCTGCAAAGCTGCGGTTTGAACCCTCAAGTCCTGGGCAGGTGCCAGGGCCAGGGATGCCAGTCTGATTTGCGGCACCGTCAGTGCTCCCAAGCCAGGCACACGCCCCTGGAAATAAATATATAGATAAAGGGGAAAAAAAATCTATTTGCAGAGACCAGATTGTTCCATTAACCTTGTCTGTGTCAGACAGGAGGGAGGGGGGCAATGTGTCTAACATGTCTGGGTTGTGGGGGGCGGGGCGGGGGGTTGTGGCAGCATATTAAAGCCCAGCTCCTAATTTGAGGCCAGTATGACAGCAGCTGTGACATGTGCAATACAGAATGATAAATATAATCTGTCACCCGGGCAAAATCAATAGTGGTTTATTTATTCTGTCTCGCGTATGATTTGACAAGCAACATTAAGGAAAAAAAAAATATAATCATGCAACAGATTTGCTTCCCCCCACCTGTATTCTGGTGTCTGGGCTCTGTATAAAGAGATGCCCCACCCCAGAGGCAGCTGCATCTCAGCACCAGGAGAGGGATCCCTGCATAAACAGCCCCTGGGCTCCACCCCAGAGGCAGCTGCATCTCAGCACCAAGAGGGGAATCCCTATATAAACAGCCCCCCGCCCCTGAGGCAGCTGCATCTCCTTTGTTCAGCACCCCGCTAGCCATTTCTCTGAGGCTGGGCTGGGGCATGACAGAAATGTCTGTCTCTTGGGTGAAGCACTAGCTGGCTGGCGCGGAATGGGCTGACTCCGGGGCGGATTCAGCCAGGATGATCAGGCTGTTATTGACGTATTTATCAGAGCGATTTCCTCTTCCCGTGTCACTGCGACACAAATAACCAGGCATGGTAGAGGGGCAGGCGTCTGGGAACAGGAGCTGGAGGGGAGAACGCTCCCGCTCTCGCACTTACACACAGCAGGGCTCACCCCGCTGGCAGGGGGCAGCGGGGACACACAGCTCCACTGACCAGGCCTCCTTCCCTCCAGCAGGGAGTGACAGGGACACAGTCTCGTTCCTCCTTCCCACATCTGGAAATAGAACCCAGGAGTCCTGACCCCCAGCCCTCCCCCCCCCCCCCCCCCCCAGTCATTAGACCCCACTCCCCTCCCGCTACTGGGAATAGAACCCAGGAGTCCTGACCCCCAGCCTCGCCATCTAACCACTAGACCCCATTCCCCTCCTAGCCATCCCTCAGCTCCAGAAGGCCAGGATATGCAGGGGGCGGGAAAGACGCAAAGATGGGGCTGAGGTCGGCAGGGGGCTCCCAGCATGAGCTGGGGCAGGGGCTGTGAGATGGACAGATGGACCCAAGTGGGGGACAGATGGGAACTGGGACCATTGGTTTTATTATATTTATTACATCTCTGATCCTGTTGTTAGGTACAAATATACACAGCAAGGAATCTGTACAGCCGGGATCACAGGGGAAGGGGGGTGTCCTGACTGGGACCCACGCCCCACCCTCCTGCTCCCACACCAACCCCCTGCACTCCCGCTCCATCATCGGCCACATGCATCAGCCCCCAGGCAACCTCCTCTTCCTGCAGGGCAGGCGGGATACCCCAGGCAGCTCCTACCAGAGTAGGGGAAGTCCCCCCGCCCGCTCCCCATGGCCCCACACTGGAACCGGATGCTGGAGCACATAAGGATGTGTTTGGGGGATGTCAGGCGAGATCTTACTAATTTCACAACCCCCTCCCCACGTTAACTCATGTCTTCATCCCCCATTAATAGAACCCAGGAGCCCTGACATGCAGCCACCTCCCCGTCCCCTCAACCAGTAAAGGATCTATCCAACTGCCCCCAAAGCAGCTTCTGCACCCACTGGAAGGGCTGTCTCTCCCCCTTGGCCCATGCTTTCTCCCTTTGCCTCTTCTCTGTGTCACCCCACAGTGGGGGAGCCGGGAAGTCAGCTGGCAGATTTGTGGGGACACGAGATCCCAGCTTGGGAGGAGTGGGAGGAAGAGCCACAGCTGGTGAGGAAGAGCACACCCTAAAACACACAGAGTAGAGGGGTCAGACTAGCTCTAACTACTACAGCCCACTCCCCTCTCGGAGCACAGAGCAAAACCCTCAAGCCCTGCCCCCACCCCTGCTCTACCCACTCGGCCTCCTTCCCTTCCCCACAGCTCTTACGTGTTTGTCTTTATAAATGGATGTCGAAAACCCCATCCTCCACATCCTGGACCTCCTCCTCCCGGATCTCTGCAGAGACACACATAGCTCCTTGTAGCTGCAAACCCCAAAGGAGCAGCCCACACTGCCACCACACGGGGGAGCCACTCGGCTAGGATTCATCATGGCCAGTACTCGCAATGCACTTTGACAAGCACAGACCCCTCCCCTGCACTGAGATGCAGCCTCCTCTGGGGGGTGGGGGGCTGTTTGTACAGGGATCCCTCCCCTGGCGCTGAGATGTGGCCAGCCCTGGGGGGGGGGGGGCGCACGGGAACTGTTTATACTGCTGTCACTCATCCAGCACTAAGATGCAGCTGCCTCTGAGGTGAGGCACAGAGGCTGTTTATACAGGGATCCCTGACCTGGCACTGAGATGCGGCTGGCCCTGGGGTGAGGGCTGTTTATACTGCTGTCCCTCACCCAGCGCTGAGATGCAGCTGCCTCTGGGGTGGGATGCGGGGGCTGTGTAGACAGGAAGCCTGTGCGGAAGCAGGCTGGGATAACACAATGTGTTGGTTACCGGGGGCCCAGGATGGGGGTGTCTCAGAATAGCTGCCAGGGCTCAGAGCACCATCCCGCACCATCTGCAGCGACACAAACAGGAAACAGCATGGTGCAGTATTATGGGCCAGCACCGAGGCCTCCTCGGCGGGGTCAGGAAATCGCATGGAGGTGTTGTTATCGGGCTTGCAAGCTGGCTTCCGGCACAACACTGGGGCCATGGGGAGAGTGGGGGAGGGGCTAGCGTCAGGTCTCCTGGGTTCTCTCCCAGCTCTGGTCGGGGAGTGCTGGAGGGGCTGGGGTGGGCCCTCGGCTCTGGGCTAGGTGGGGTGGGGCTGCCCCCGGTGGCCATACCTGTGTGGCGCGGGGATCTGCAGGCCGAGCGGGGCAGTGAGAAGCTGAAGGAGCGGGTGGGGATGTGGGCAGGGCTGGCCAGGCTGAAACTCTTGGTCCGTTTGCGGCACTCCAGGGAGAGATGTTCCCGGCACTGCCTGTGGCAGTTCACGCCGCAGCCTGGGGGGCAACAAGGGAGGTTGGGGGGGGGTGGGCCCTGCAGCTCCCCTTCGTGCAACCCCCCATGGCCCCACACCTCCCCTAATGCAGCCCAGGTCCCTCACACACCTCTATGGCTCCAGCTCCCCAATTTTCTCTGCACTCCCAGCTCCCCAGGTGCACCCCCAGCTCTCAATTCATCCCCCAGCTCCCCTGGTGCACCCCCACAGCCCAGCTCCCCAGTTCATGACCCAGTGACCCCAATGCACCCCTCCATCTTCTGCAAAGCATGCCCAACTCCCCCACAGCTCAACCCCCATGGCCCCACGCTTCCCTATATACCCCCAATGCACCCCTATCTCCAGAATACAGCTACCCACAGCCTCTCTCCCCCAGTGCAGCACCAGCTTCCCCCCAACCACTCATCATTTCCCCAGGCAACCCCCCCCCTCCCCACATACTCACAGCGGCACTTGAACCCCTGTTTGTAGATTCCCAGTATCTGGGGAGAAAGATGCAAGGGGATGGGGTCAGCGAGGGGATGAGGGGAGGATGGGGGCGCATGCTCAGTTCCACTTTATGCATCCGATGAAGTGAGCTGTAGCTCACGAAAGCTTATGCTCAAATAAATTGGTTAGTCTCTAAGGTGCCACAAGTACTCCTTTTCTTTCTACTACAGCAGTCGAATCGCAACAGTTGAAATAAGCTAATTTCACAGCATTTCATTTTAACTTTCTGTCCCAGTTCCAAGTGGATCTCAGGGAACGGACAATCTGAGAATCGACCAGTGCTGGTGAGGGGCACGAGCTGACACTGGGACACTTATCCCTGCTATGATGCAGCAGACTCTGGGGTAGGAGGTGGGGGCTGTTTATACCGCTATCCCACAACCAGCACTAAGTCACAGCTGCCTCTGGGGTGGGACACAGGGGCTGTGTCTACAGGGATTCCCTCACCGTGTGCTGAGATGCAGCTAGTCCCGGGGTGGGGTGCGTGGGCTGTTTATACAGGGATCCCTCAATGAGCACTGAGATGCAGCCAGCCTGGGGTGGGGGCTGTTTATACTGCTACTCCTCACCCAGCACTAAGTTGCAGCTGTCTCTGTGGGGGAACGGGGGCTGCTTACACAGGGATCCCTTGCACAGTTATCCCAGGATAAAGGTGCCTTCCCTCCCATAGAACTCATCCGCGGAGAAGAGTGAAGCCCTTTTACCCCAGTCTAACTGGGCCCTCTCTGGGTGAAGGGGTTGTCCTGGGATAACTAGGCCTAGGCTAGCTGTTGTGTGCTTCTGCGTCTCTTCAGTCGTCTCCCCTGCCCCTGCCCCAGGGATCTAACCCCCCCTTGGCCCTCTCTGTGGCCGCACTAGTGAGGCATGACTTTCCCTCGTGGAATCGACCCCCGTCATTATGGGGGAAAGGGAAAAGGGGGCACCCCTGTGGAACAAGCCCCCTAGTCTATGGAGGGTGGCCGTTTGTGGGTCCTGTGTTCTCATAGGGGGGCCCACAGAGGGCAGCCCCCAGAGCAACCAGCCTCCTGCACCCTCCCGGGGGCCAGCAATGGCTCACCAGGCTCTTGCAGTGACGGCAGGACACGGGGTGCAGGAAGGTGGTCTCCTGGAAGCTGTGGATGAAGCCCATCTTCCCGTCCACCACAGCGCTGGACTTCATGAAGTACGAGATCATCTCCTCTCTGCTGATGCAGCCATCCCTGGAGGCACAAAGTATCAGGCTAGGAGACAGGACGCCCAGGTCTGCGCCCGGCTCTGGGCGGGGAGTGAGGACCAGGGCGTTAGAGCAGGGGGACTGGGTGTCAGGGCACCCAGGTCTGTGCTAGGCTCTGGGCGGGGAGTGGGGGCCAGCAGGGTAGAGCCGGGGACTGGGAGTCAGGGCACCTGGGGTCTGTGCCAGGCTCTGGGCGGGGAGTGGGAGCCAGGGGAGTAGAGCTGGGGGGTTAGGAGTCAGGACGCCCGGGTCTGTGCTAGGCTCTGGGCAGGGAGTGGGGGCCAGGGGGGTAGAGTAGGGGGTTGGGAGTCAGGGCACCCGGGTCTGTGCTAGGCTGTGGGTGGGGAGTGGGGGCCAGAGGGGTAGAGGTGGGGGTTGGGAGTCAGGGCACCTGGGTCTGTGCTAGGCTGTGGGTGGGGAGTGGGGACCAGGGGGCTAGAGCTGGGGGGCTGGGAGTCAGGACTCCCAAGTTCCAACAAAGAAGAAAGCATTACAGGGGATGAGGCTTCTAGAAGGAGGCCTGGCCCCAGTACCTCACCCCTCCTTCTGGTGTGAGGGGCCCGCGGGGTCCCCCCTTCCTGGGCACTCACTGGTTCTCATCCAGGTCCCCAAATTTGCACAGGTAGGGGAAGTTGTTGCGGATGATTTTGAACTCCTCCTGGGAGATGTGGCCGTCTCCGTCCACGTCGAAATTCCGGAACACGGACTGCAGGGGGCAGCAGAGAGCGGCGGGAGAGTCAGCCCGGCGATACGCCGCCCCCGGCACAGGAACTGGGGAGGGGGGGGCTGCTGCAGCACCCCCCGGCTCCCGGCTGCCAGCCCCGCGCCCGGGGCTTTGCTCCCGGCCTCAGCTCGGGGGCGGGTGGACAGGGGTAAGGGGGCTGGCTTCCAGCCCCCCCACTGTTAACAATGTTCCAGTGCCACTGGCCCCAGAACCTCCCACTTCCCCACGTGGCCTGCAGGGGGCAGCAGAGAGCAGAGGGAGGATCATCCCTGGGGGTACGCCACCCCCTATGCAGCCCCAGAGGCCCCTCCACACGCATGGACTGCAGGAGGGCGTCAGCTCAAGGTACCCTGGCCTAACACACAGTCTCGGAGCGCCCACAGAAACGCAGACCATGGTGTCCAAGGCCCACGCTCTCACCTCCACCATCTTCTCAATGTGTGTCCGCACCAGCGTCTGGTCCGGTTTGGGTTTCACAGCCAAGGCCCACTCGTCTATGTCAGCCGGTCGGCTTGGGGGGGAACAGGAGGTGGGGCTGGACGGCTGGATGGACATAGAGACATATCCTCTGAGTGATCCCTTGGCCAGCGCTGAGATGCAACCACCTCTGGGGTGGAGTGCAGGGGCTGTTCAAACCGGAATCCCTCACCCAATGCTGCGGCCTCAGGGGCTGGAGCTGGATAGGTGTTAGTCAACATGTGGGACCCAGCAGCCCCCTCTCTCTGGACAGGAAGCTCAGCCCCCAGGGAGCAGAACGGAAGGCAGCTGTGAATGCGCCTGAGAACCAGCTACTGGGGCCAGATGGGACAGAGACGCCATGGCCTGCTGCTCCCCCCCATTCCCCACAGGGAGGAACAGAGGGGTCATGGCCCAGGGGCGGGGGACGGGGCACAGGTCACACAGCATCGTGCACTCACACACGCACTCACGGCCGACTTGCCACGGGGCTCTCTCTGCAGCGACAGCTGGTAGATCTCCTCCTCCGTCTGGTACTGATCCAGCGACACCTGGGGGGGCACAGCCCATCAGACAGCGGGGGTGGGGGGTTCACCAGGAGCTGGCTGACAAGGTTGGCGTTGGCCTCAGAGAGCAGTTTAATGGTCTAGGGTACAGGGAGATACAGGGGGGGATGGGAGTGCAGTGGGGGTTGGGATGTAATGAGGGGTGCAGGGGGGGCTCCAGGAGTTGGGATGCCATGGGGGTGCAGTGAGGTTCAGGGGTGGGGTGCTGGGGGAGTACAAGGGGGTGCAGTGAGAGGTCCAGGGGTGGGGTGCAATGGGGGGGCCGGGGGGCGGGGTCTCACCGTGAGCAGGTTGATGAGGTCCATGTTGGCCTCGAAGGGTGGTTTGATGCTCTGCACCAGCACCAGCTCGTTGAGGATCCCGAAGAGCTGCTGCATCTTGGTGCCGTTGACGCGGGTGCGGGCCCGGTCCAGCCAGTCGGGCAGCGCCACGTGCACGGCCACCAGATCCTTGAGGTGCACGCCCAGGATGGGGAAGCGGAAGCCGACGCACTCGGCCAGGCGGCGCCGGTAGCGGCTGTAGTTCCCCAACGAGGTCACCAGCTCTGTCATGGACTCCCACAGCTGGGAGGGATGGGGGGGAGGGGTCAGGGGCTGGGCCCAGAGCAAGCCCCCAGCCTCGCCCCAGAGCTCCCCCAACCTCCCAACACCGCCCCAGTCCCCAACCTCGCCCCAGAGCTCCCCAACCCCTCAACACTTCCCCAGACCCCAACCCCTCAAGCCCACCCCAACCCCCCCGAGACCCCAACCCCCCACCACTGCCCCTCGAGACCCCAACCCCACCCCAACCACCGGATTGTCATCCCACCCTCCAGCATTGCCCCAGCCCCTTGAGTATCCCACTTCCCCCCGGCCCTGCGCCCTGTACCTTGGTGGTCTCGGAGCTGACGTGGCTGTGGGTCTCTTTGAGGCGGGAGATGGAGCTGTGACTCAGCCCCCCCACCACAGCCATCAGCGTGTTGAAATTCTGCAGCTGCAGGAGCCTCTGCAGGGATGTCCGGCCGGAGGGGGGATCCAGCCGAGAGACAGTGGAAATCCATGGGGGAGAGAGAGGTCGGATTAGTTCCAAGGATGGAGGAGTGGGGCCCGGGGGGGGGCATTCACACCTGGAGCCCAGCTGGGGCTCAGACTGCAATGGGCCAGCAGGGGGCTGCGGGGCGGGATTGAGGGGCCCCTCACCTGTGCCACCAGGATGAAGCGGGTGATGACCTGCGCCCGCTGCTGGGCGGTCGGCTTGCTCAGCACCATGAGCTGCACCCACTGTGAGACGCTGTTGAAAAGGGTGATGAACCGCTCCAGGATGGGGTTGTCCACAGTGCAGCCGTGCATGACGAAGCTGTGATAGTCCTGGAACTGGGATGGAACAGAGCGTCAGTGCCTGCCCCATGGGAGGGGGGAACATAGGGGGTGGGACAGTGCCTGCCCCATAGGGGGAATGGGAGGTTCAGTGCCTGCCCCATGGACATAGAGGGTGGGGAAGTGCCTGCCCCATGGGGGGAGGGAAGGTCATTCCCAAAGCAGCCCTCCACCCCCAAGCAGCCTCCCCAGCCCCATAGCAGCCGCAGGGTCTCCGCCCCGCACCAGGATCTTGCAGAAGGAGCGGTACTCCAGGTAGGTGAGATGCTCCGCCAGCTCGGAGTACTCCAGGTGGTCAAAGAGCAGCGACATCTTGCGTTTCTTCGGGGCCACCGGGTTGCGCTGGGTCACTTGGCGCTTCCACTTGTACGTAGGGCTGGGGGGGGGCACAGTCAAGGGGGGTATGTCAGAGCCAAGCCAGTCTTTGCACCCAAACCGCTGGCACACGCTCTTCCTGCACACGCATGCACAGCCCAGAGACTCCTGCGTGCTCCCACGCCCCGTGCACACGCACACATGTCCCATGTGCACACACACACGCCATGTGCAAACACATGCCTCGTACACTCCCACACACACACACACCATGCACTCCCACATGTCCTGGGCACTCTCATGTGCACATCCCACTCATGCCCACACAAACATACCCCGTGCACTCCCACACACACCTGCACCATGCACACTCACAAGCATGCACTGGAACACCCCTGTGCTCACGCTTGTGCCCTCGCTCAGACCCGCTCCTCAGTCCTCCTCAGCCCATGCAGGCCCCCTGGTCTCACACAGCTGCTCTGGGACACCTCACCCGCATCCCTGACCCTCCCATTCCCCCAGCTCCCCACCACCTCCCATGCTTCCGCCCCCACCACATACACATTCTCAATGTCGATGAGGTTGCTGTGGCGCCGGTTCCCCTCACGGCCCAGAACCTCCTTTAGCTCCTTGATCTGCTCTGCTAGCTCCGGGTTCAAATCAAACTCTGCCGGGAATGCCGAGATCCAGTACCTGGGGAGGGGGAAGGGGTAACGACAGCCAACACCCGGAATACAGCCGCCTCTGGGGTGGGGCACAGGGACTGTCTGTACAGGGATCCCTCACCCAGCACTGAGATGCAGCCGCCTCTGGGGTGGGGCACAGGGACTGTTTGTTCAGAGATCCCTCACCCAGCACTGAGATGCAGCCACCTCTGGGGTGGGGAACAGAGGCAGTTTACTCAGGGATCCCTCACCCGCTGGAAAGATGCCCTATGTTGAGCCCCCTGCAGCACTGTGCCCCTGAATGCTGCACTGGGGCCAGCTCTGCCCCTGAGGTTTGAGGATGCTGCCCTGAAATGTGGGGCTCCTCCGGACTCACCTCACCAGGTGGCAGGTTTTCACCTGCAGGGAGCTGCTTTCTGAGCTACGAGACTCTTGGTAGGTGCAAGGGCAGAGTTAAGGCGAATTCCACATTGCAGGCACTGGAGACTGGGGAGAAAGGGGGAGGAGCTGGGGGTGGAGCTGGGCCATGGATTTAGGGCCCTTGGACCAGGCTGGGAGGAGTCAGCGTTCTAGAATCACAGCAATGTGGGGCTGGAAGGGACCTCTGGAGGTCACCGAGTCCAGCCCCCCGCGCTGAGGCAGGACCAAGCAAACCCAGAGCATCCCTGACAGGTGTTTGTCCCACCTGTTCTTACCACCTCCAGTGATGGGGAGTCCGCAACCAGAGCTTAACTAGCCTGAGAAAGTGTTTCCTAAAATCTAACCTACTTCTCCCTTGCTGCAGATTAAGCCCATGACATCTGGTCCTACCTCCAGTGGACGTGGAGAACAGCTGACCACCATCCTCTTCAGAACAGCCCTGAAGATATTGGAAGACTCTTAGCAGGCATCCCCCTCTTTTCTCAAGCCTAAAGATGCCCAGCTTTTTAGCCTTTGCTCCCACGGCAGGTTTTTAGACCATTTATCATTTTTGTTGCTCTCCTCTTGATGCTCTCCAGTTTCTCCACAGCTCTCCTAAAGCCTGGCACCCAAACCTGGACGCTGTACTCCAGCTGAGGCCTCCCTAGTGCCGAGTGACATCTCCCGTGTCTTACATACACCTCTCCCGTTAACACAGCCCAGACAATAACAGGCTTTTCCACAACATCATCACACTGTTGGCTCAGATTCCCTTGATGAGCCAACCCCTAGATCCTTTTCAAGAGGACTGTCACCTAGCCAGTCTTTCCCAGTTTTGTGATTTCTCCTTCCTCAGTGCAGTCCTTTGCACTTGTCTTTACTGAATTTTATCTTGTTGCGTTCAGACCAATTCTCCAATTTCTCAAGGTCATTCTGAATTCTAATCCTGTCCTCCAAAGTGCTCACAACCCCCACAGCTTAGTGTCATCCGCCATTTTTATAAGCCTACTCTGCGCACTGCATCATCCAAGTAATTAATGAAAATATTGACTAGCCCCAGACCCAGGACTAACCCCTCTGGGACCCCACTCGATACATCCTCCCATTTTGATGGAGAACCATTGATAGACTGTCCTCAAACAGCAGCTTTCAACCAGTTCTGCACCCACCTTATAGCAATTTCATCTTGACAATATTTCCCTAGTCTGCTTATGAGAATGGGGGACTGGGTCTGTAGCTCACGAAAGCTTATGCTCAAATAAATTTGTTAGTCTCTAAGGTGCCACAAGTCCTCCGGTTCTTTTTACTAAAATCAAGATCTATCTGTCTCCTGCTTCCCCCCCAGACATTAGGCCAGTGACCCTGTCAAAGAAGGATATTAGGCTGGTTTGGCAGGATTAGCTATTGACAAACCCATGCTGGTTATTCCTTATAACCCTATTATCCTCCAGGGACTTACAAACTGATTGTTCAATCATTTGTTCCAGTATCTTGCAGGTATGGAAGTTAGGCTGCCTGGTCTATAATCCCTGGGGTCCTCTTAGTTTCCCCTGTTTAGAGACAGGTGCTATGTCTGCCCTTTTCCAGTCCCCGGGGACCTCACCCGTCTTCCATTTCTCAAAGACAATCGCTAACAGCTCCCAGATTGCTTCAGCTCCTTCCTTAAGTATCCGAGGGTGAATTGCACCAGTCCCTGCCAACCTGAATAGGTCGAACTCCTCTAAATACTCTTTAACCTGCTCTTTCCCTCTCTGGTCTGCGTTCCTCCCCCTTCTTGTTAATATTCATTGTGCTGAGTAGCTGTCACCATTAACCGTTTTAGTGAAGACCGAAGCAAAATAGGCATTAATCCCCCCAGCTTTCTTGATGCCATCAATTAGCTTGCCTTCCTCAGGAAGCAGCGGACCTGCACTTTCCTTCATCTTTCTCTTGCTCCCAAGGTATTTAAAGAACCTCTTCCGACTGCCTTTCTGTAACTCATTTTGCGCCTTAGCCTCTCGGATTTTGCCCCTACCTGCTGGTGCAATTCTTCTGTGCTCCTCCTTGACAACCTGTCCACATTTCCACTTATTGAGGGATTCTTCCTTACTTTTAAGGTTGTTAAAAAGCTCCAGAGGGAGCCACCTCGGCCTTTTCCTGTCTTCCCTTAGCACCAGGCTAGTTTGCTGTTGTGCCTTTAACACTGTCTAGCTGAGAAACTTCCAGGTCTTTTTTCCTTCGATTTGCTTCCCCTGGGACCTTAGCTCCCAGTTCTCTGATCTGTTGAAGTCTGTTTTTTTCTGAAGCCCATTGTCCTGATTCTGCTGCCCCCACTCCTTCCTTTTCTTAGAGTCATGAAATGGTGTCATTTCAGGGTCACTTTCACCCAGATTGCCTTCCTCTTTCCCATGCACAACCAATTCCGCCCTGTTGGTCTGATATGTATGTGGACTGCCCTGGTGCTGCAGGGGTCCCCTGGTGAGCCCCAGCCCAGGGAGACAGCCAGCTAGGAGAATAAGCCAGCTCTGTCCAGGGATATGTGCATTGTGAAGGGAGGGGGTGCCCAGGAGGCAAAGGGGGGCAGTAGGGTGCCCCAAGGCAGGTTGGTGGGGTGAATGAGGGCAGGAGGGAAGGAGCTGCAGGAAGGGGGGTGGAGGGCTCACAAGGATATATGCGCAGCAGCTTGGCGGCCAGGTGGGAGGAGGGGATGTACCAAGGATGCATCATCAGGAACATTCGCACCAGTTGGGGGTCCCGCACCTTCCCCTCATCATCTGCAAGAGAGAGTAGGCCCTGCTCAGAGATCCCACAACGCCCCACTCCCCCCAGAGACCCCCCCCCCATAACCTCCCACCCCGCTCAGTGATTCTGCAACCCCCCACCCTGCTCAGACCCCCCACTACTCAGAGACACCCCCCCGCAACACCACTCAGACCCACCCCATTACTCAGACACCCCGCAAACCCCCACCCTGCTCAGAGATCCCACAACCCCCCATCCCCTCAGAGATCCCCTCACAACTTTCCACCCCACTCAGAGACCTCCCGCAACCCCCCACCCTGATCAGACCCCCCCACTACTCAGAGACCCCACACAACCCCCCACCCCACTCAGACCCACCCCATTACTCAGAGACACCTCCCCCCGCAACTCCCCACCCTACTCAGAGATCCCGCAACCCCCCACCCCGCTCAGAGACCCCCACACTACTCAGAGACCCCCCTACAGCTCCCCACCCTGTTCAGAGACCCCTACAGACTCTCAGCCTGCTCAGACACCCCCTACCTCACTCAGAAGCCCCCCCACAAACCCCACCCTGCTCAGAGACTCCCTACAGACTCTGTCTGCTCAGAGACTCCCCACCCCACTCAGAGACCCCGCCCTGCTCAGAAACCAGCGCAACCCCTCACTCTGCTCAGAGATCTTCCACCCCAGTCAGAGATCCCCCACAACCCTTCACCCCACCCACACAGAGACCCCCTACAACCCAACTCGCTCAGAGACCCCTACTGACTCCCCAACCCAGAGACCCCAGTGATCCCCTCCCCCGCTCGGCACCCCCTGTTAACCCCCGCAAAGCACTCAGGGTACATCTGCACAACCTTTGGCAGTGAGGCTCAGAGCCCGGGTTGCAGACTTGCAGACATTGCTGGGCAGACATCACTGTGTGGACATCGCGGCTGGGGCTGTGAAGCCTGGGGGCGGGGATCTCCAGCCCAGGTCACAGTGTCTACACAGCTATTCTTAGCCCCGGGGCAGGAGCCCCAGGACCCTGCATCTGTTGCCCAGGCTCCGAGACTCGCTGCGTGGCTGGCGCTCACCATGGGGACGTAGCCACAGAGACCCCCCCACTCAGCAACCCCTACGGACCCTGCTCCCTGCAGCACAGCGTCCCCTAGCCCCTCACTGGGGTCAGCACTGATTACAAGGGGAGAGCACCCCCTGCTGAGCCCCTGCCCCACTCCCTGTAGCAGAGCGCCCTCTAGGGGTCAGGACAAGTGACCATATAGGTTGAAGAAAACCCCAAAGCCACAGCCTGACCCCAGCCCCTTGGGCAGCCCCAGCCCTCTATAGGCCACCTCCTCAGGTTCACACCCCACCTCACCTCTTACCAGTCACCTGCACCAACAATCCCTTCTCCCCACACATGCTCCAAAATAACAGCTCCCCGCACTGCATTACCAAAGGCCTCAATGCAGCCCTGTAGCAGCTCCTCAACCGTACAGCCCTTGTCCAGGTCCAGCGTCTCGCTCATCTCTGCTCCCCCCGTGCCGGCTGGCTCCCCCTCTGCCAGCCTGGGGTCCCACCGCAGACAGGTGCTGCCCGGCTCAGGGGCAACGTATCAGCGGCCCCCTAAGATCAGGGATCCCTTCTGAGAACCTGCCACTGAAAGAGGAGATGGGGATAGAGTTATAAACTCTTACCAAGATGCAGCTGCCTCTGGGGCAGGGCAGCCGTTTCTACAGAGATCACTTGCCTGAGGCTCACTGGGGTCAGCACTCCCCCAGAGGGGTAGTTGCAGAGATCAGCCAAGGGAGGCCGTCCAGGGTAGGGTGTCTCTGTCCCCTTCGCCCTAACGCTGTGAACGCTGGGGGAGGGAGAGTTTATTGCAAAACAAAACAGCTAGAGAATTTTGGGTAAAGTTGCAAAATGTTTTCTCCATCCTGGCTTCCTCCTTTGGCTCGGGTCAGAGACGGGCCCTGCTTTGCCTCTGGGAGTGTAGAAGTATGGGACACGGGGCCTTTCCCCTCCAGGGAGCACAGACTACGATTTGGCTCTGGGGTGGGGAGACTGGCTGGCTCGGGGATGGGGGGGGGAATGAGACATGGGGCTTCCCCCTCTAAGTTACAGCCTCCCACTTTGATGCTACAAACACACAGCATGTGCAACCTCACAACATCCCAGCAGGAAAACCTGCAGCAGAGAGATTAGCCCATGATCACAGAGTGGGGAAATAGAACGCAGGAGTCCTGGCTCTCCAGCCCCCCCTGCTCTACCCCACTGGACCCTTCTCTCCACCCAGAGCTGGGGACAAAACCCAGGTGTCCTGGAACCCAGCCCCAAGTCCTTCTGACCTTGCACAAAGCCCGAAGGAGTAGCCCCTGCAGCTGCGGCCCGCTGAGCTATTCTGAGCCCTTTGGCTGTTAAAGGACCGGGATGGAATTTATAAGTGGCCTTTTGCATAGTAACATTGCCTGGAGGGTAAGGAGAGGCGGGGGGCTGTCTGCTCTTTGGTTGGGGGGCTGTAAAGAGGGGGTGATCCTAGGTGGAAAGCAAGTTCCCAGGCTCTATCCCCCTCGTTAAAGGTATCTGAGGGTTAAACATGACAACAGGGGATTGGGTTAGATCCAGAGCAAAGGAATGTTTGGAGAGAGATGAAGGACCCAGGAATCCGGCCACAATGACTCAGGCTGAGAGATTAATTTAGACAAGGGATCACATCTCGGGAATTCGAGCCACACTGTGTGCGGAGCTGGAATCTAGGGAACGGCTCCTGATGGATTAGCAATCGGGGGTGGGGGGGGATCAGGGGCCTGGTGTGCAAGGTGCTGTGGTGGCATCCGTATCTGAGATCCAGTGGGAATGGGTTTAGATCTGTGTTGTAAATCCCTGCATAAACAGCACCTCCCCAGACGTGGCTGCATTTCAGCACCAGGCAAGGGATCCCTTTGTGTAATTGCTCTGTAGTAAGACAAGATTATTATTAATCTTTTAAGACAAGCTTTTGTATGTGCAACTTACCACGCTGTAAATTGAGGGTTGGGATTTCTTGCGGTGTTATTTTTAGGCGGCTTTTTGTTCATGGTTAGTTAGAAGACGAATAGAAGCAACCAGTGAGCGAGCTGAGTGGGGAGGACTGAACGGAAGGCGTTTGGGGGGACGGTCCCTCTTTTCCATCTGGCTGTTTGTCTGCCCAGCACCTCCTACTAACTGCAGGTCTCTCACATACACACCAGCCACGTTGCAAAACATCAATCAAAATACAGTGTTGCCAAATGTCAGTTGCCTCACAGTCACCTCTGGGATAAACACGCACCACCACACACACTGTATGCAGCATAAACACACAGTCGCACTGCACGCACAGACACTAGCATACTGTGTGTGGCAGAAAGCTTTGCCAAGACACAGCTCTGCTGCACACATGATACCACACTGCACACGCCTGCTGCATAGTGTACTGTGCACACACAGACACACACGTACAGCCATGCTGCATGCACTATCCTGCACTGCACACACCTCGACCATAGTGCAGTGTGTGCACAGACACACACACGGCCATGTTGCATGCACTATACCACAGTGCACACACCTAGCCTATAGTGTACTGTGCGCACACAGACACAACCATGCTGAACCCAGAATGAAACCCTATCATTGCACAGCCTGTTGGCACCCACACACACCCCTGGGCTATGGGTCCCAGCTGCCTGGGGGACAAGGACCCTTTTTATCATCTTCCCGTATCTCAGCCAGGCCTCTGAGCTTTTATTAGCCACAATACAGCGGGGGGTCACCCCACCCCAGTGATGTGGGCCCCACTCTTAGGTGAGGACCACTAAGCTATGGCTCTGAGGCACCTGCTCCCTGCCCCATCACTGCCTTTAGAGCCCCCCCATTAGCCATCCATTATGCCCCCAAGTGCACCCGCCACCCTTCCAACCCCATTCAGCCCTCCAATTAAGTGGGGGTTATAACCCAGGGCACTGCCAGCTCAGCCATCCCCAAATTGGGTGTGGCAGCAGGGAGAGCCCCACACACACATACACAGAGAACCCCCATGTGCCTCCCTTGCGTGTGTGAGGGGGGAGGGAAGTGCAGTCCCTTCCCCCACCAGCCAGGGCACCAGGGGCAGGAGAGGGGGTGGTGTGATGGGGGGAGTGGGCGGGGGTGCTACGGGGCAGGGGGAGCAGGGTGACAAGGCTGGTGTGAGGGGGGGCAGTGTGATGGGTGAAGCGGGCAGGAAGGGTGGCGTGAAGGGGGCAGGAGGGTTGGTGTGATGGGGCAGGGGGATGGGGGGGGGGGGAAATCGATGTGACCAGAGCCGCCCGGCTAGAGACACAGGGGCTTGAGCCCCGGTACACTCGTCTCACAGGTGGGAGTGACTTTCGCTCTCTGGGGCCCTGGGTCCGATCGGGGCCGGCGCCCCCTAGAGGGGCAAGCCCTGTCCCGCTCCCCGGCCCCGGAGCAGCCAGCCCCCCGCCCCGGGGCCGGCGCCCCCTAGAGGGGCAGGCCCGGCTCCCCCCCGCGCGGCTCACCCGGCTCCGCTCTGCTCCTGCGCTGGGCGATATTCAAACGCGGCCGGGCTGCACAATGCGGCTTGTGTCTCCTTATCACCCCCCCGCCCCGACTTCCTCCTGCTGCCGGCTCCGGGAGGGTCGTGCGGGTCCAAACGCCGCCTGCTCCGCCCGGCGCATGGAGCGCCCCGGCCTGGCCGCCTGCCCCGCAGCTGGGGGGCGCCCCGGGCCGGGGGGGGGGCGCAGCAGGCGATGGGGGGGGGCTGGGCTGGGCAGGGGGCGCGGGCGGGGGGGGGAGCGCACGCACCCTTCGTTCACACCGACAGTTGCTCGCCCGGCCCTCTTCCCCACTCGCCCTTCCCCCCCCCGTCCTACCCCGCGCCCCCCCCCCGGGAGCCCCAGGCCGCAGGTGCCACTGCGGAATTCTTAACCCCTCCTGTGCCGGGGGCGCTGCCCTCACCCAGCGCCACTGGGGAGCAGCCCCCGCCTGTTCCGTGTGCACCAGTTACTCTGGGAAGGGGCATCTCTGGGGACCCCCAGCTTCTCCCCCTAGTCTCGTGTGCATGAGCTAATCTGGGGGGCAATAGAGCAAAGGAGGTGGGGTGACTGGAACTCTCTCTTCCCCCGCACTGCGGGCAAACACCGCGGGGGGGGGGGGGTTGCTAGGCCCTATGTTACTCAGCCATAGGCTGGGCAGTTCCGGGAGGGGGCAGGGGCCACTGGGTTAGTCCAGACCCTGACGCCCGCTCATGGGGTGGGGGGAGCCCGACGCTGCAACCAGCTCCAACAATAGCCTGTTATCATAGCAACCAGCCCCACAGGACGGGGAATGGGGACCCTGGCAGTGGCTGTGGGTGCTGGGCTGAGCAGGTGGGGGATGGGGCGAGCTGGTCTCAGCCTCACACCCCACCCCCAGCCCAAGGAGTGTCAGTGTCACCCTCTCCCCCTCCGGCCCAGCCAGCTGCAGCATCGTCCACCCCTCCCCCCTTCAGGCCCAGATTGTCAGCCCCTGAACCCCATTTTAGCACCCAGCTGCCTATCAGTAATCATGGAGAACAGTCTCCGCCCCTTCGCTGGGGCACCATGCCGGACAGGGTGGAGCAGCCTGAGTGGGGGGGGGAAGTGGTCTGTGGTTGAACAGAAACGCCATGCGCGTTTCTGTGCCTGGCAAACAGTCCTAAACTCTAGGGCAGGGTGGGGAACACCCTTCCCCACCCCTTTCCCATCCCCCCTCTGGATTGAGTGCATGTCTCCCCAAGAGTCAAAACTTGCTCGCTCACTGACCTAGAAGAGCAGGTGCAACTGCAGTGCATTGCTGGGTGTGCAGGGCTGTCCCAGATCCTGAGCCCCACCCCCCCGGAAGGGGTGGGGGCAGTGCCACAGTGCTTGCTAAGGGGTTGTAGCCCCATCTGTGCAGTGGGGCATTTGTTGGGACCCAGGCTTTGCTCCGGTACAGGAGAGGAGACTGGGGGGTGATAAGATGGACTACGTACAATGAGTTCCATCCCTAGCTCTGGCAAGAGAGTGGGGTCTAGTGGTTAGAGTGGGGCAGGGGCTGGGAGCCAGGACTCCTGGGTTCTACTTTCAGATGTCAGTGAGACATTGGGCAAGCTGACCACTGAGTTTCCCCATTGCAAATGGGGCCAAACCCCTTTGGGTCCCAGCCTCGCAGCGAGAGGGCATGTGGGGGTGCTGCCACAGTTATTCTCTTGCTCTTTGGCATCCCCTTATGTGCGCATCAGGAATTGCTGGAGTATGCGGCTTGAGCTGGCAGAGCATGTGTACAAGTGTGTTTTTCTGTGTGCGCTGGCTCAGTGGGTGTGAGTGTGCACATGCACAAGAACCAGCTGAGTGTGAGAGCTGGCAAAGCATGAGTACAAGAGTGTGCAGGAGCTCTGTGTGTGTGCACACACAGGCTGGCTGGCTGGCTGGGTGTATCTCTATGGGCTCACTGCCCTGCTGAGATGCCAATTAATCACTGCAGCTCCCAGCAGCCTTGGAACCAATTATGGTAAGTGCAGCGCCTGCTGCCTGAAAGGGGTGGGGGGGGTGTCAGTGCCTGCCAGCTTGCTCACCCCTGAGTGGGGTGGGGGGGGAGAGGAAAGAGGGGATAGTGCTGGGGGGATGCTACTGGAGTTGTGATTAAAAAAAAAAAAGAACAATCCTTTACATTCATGGTTCATAAAAATGTCACAAACCAAGGAACCCAGGAGTCCTGGCACCAAGCCCCCTCCCGAGAACTGGCACCCAGTCCTCTAACCCACTAGGACCCCATTCCCCTCCTGCCACTAGGAATCTCCTCCCCCACTGCGGGAGTGTTTGTATTGGGGGAGCTATTTTTAGCACCAATTCCCCCTCCCTGGGTGGTAATGAGCAGCTGCTGTGGCCTGGGGGGGGAGGGGTTCACACACTCTTCCATCTCCTCTCTAGACCCCCCCCCCCCCCCCGTCACTCTCACTCACTCTTGTGAATGGCAGCTCTGGCAGGTGGGGCAGGGACTGGCCCAAGGTCAACAGAAGGCTAGAGACAGTGCTGGAGATACAACCCACCAGCCTCCAGTGCCCTCCCAGAGCTGGATAGAACCCAGGAATCCTGGGTACCAGCCCCCCTGCTCTGACCCACTAGCCCCCACTGCCCTCCCAGAGCTGGGTAGAACCCAGGAATCCTGGGTGCCAGCCCCCCTGCCCTAACCCACTAGCCCCCACTGCCCTCCCAGAGCTGGATAGAACCCAGGAGTCCTGCCTCTCAGGAGGCATCAGGGTTGGGGGCAAGACTCCAGTTTCTGGGTGAGGTGGGGGGAGGGGGAGGACCACGAGGGGGGAAAAAAGCAACACAGCCAGAGAGTGTTGAGTGTCATCTTTATTGCTGGCTCACAGCCCCAGACCTCCACAGCTGGGGAAAGCGGGGGGTAGAGCGGTATACCCCACAGCTCCTAGGACTCCCCACCCAGTGCAGGCAGTGGCTGGGACACACACATATAGGGCCATCATTAAAATTACCAACAAATCCCCAGCCTGTTCCATTCCACCTGCCCCACATTAAGAGTTGAAAGTCACAGGGTATTTGTACAGGCTCCCTGCCGTAAGTTATAAAGGACCCCTAAAAACAACAAACAAAAATGCCCCCTAAACGGCCAGCAAGTACATGGCAGGACACCTGGGTTCTATTGGCTGTGGGATGGGAGTCTTATGGCCTAGGAAAAACAGTATGCACTGAGGTACAGCAATAGGGCTAGGGGTATAACGCAGGAGTCCTGATTCTCTTTCCCTCTTTGGTCTAACTACTAGACCCTACTCCCCTCCTAGAGCTGGGAATAGAACCCAGGAGTCCTGACACCCATACCTGCCGGCTTCCCCCAAACCAGGAAGAAAAAAAACCACACACAACACTTCAAGTGGTAGCAATGAGCTATGTGGGGGTTAGCACTAGGCACTGATACTGCCCTGGGGTGAATGCGGAGCAGGGGGACGGATGTATGGACAGAGATGTAAGCTGGGGGCCGTGACTCTGTTTATTTTAAAAGTCTCTAGTAGGTGGGGACTGATCCCCCAAATTTAAAACCACATCAGGGTAGCAGAGGCAGGGCACCCCACCCCAGATCATCACACACAAAGCTGGGGGGTGGAGCGGGGTGCAAAAGTGGTGTGCTAGGAAGAGGGTCACAGTGCTGGGGGCCTGCGAAGGACAACTCCCATGCCTCCCCTCCCTCCCCTAGGGAACTGGCACACCTTCTGGCTCGTTAATAGATGGGGGACCATAGGATTTCAACCTACAGAATGGGTGTGCTCCAAAACATAGCTGGGTGTTCACCCACTAAATGGGTTGGGTGGGGGTTTTTAAAGGGGGGGGGGGGGGATTTCTCATCCTTAAATAAATAGCATGTTATGAGGGGGAGAGAGAGGGGGAAGTTAACCCCCAGCATCTCATTTCTCTGGGCTTCTTCATCCCCAAATTCCATGGAATGTGGGGGGAGGGACAGGAATCCAAATGTCCCTCTGCTTATCCTCAGCTAGGCAGAGGCAGGAGGAAGCGGCCAGTTCTCCCTGGGCAGGGTACAGGGGGGATCCCACACACAGAGAGGGGGGAAAAGGTCCCCGCACACAATGGGGGACAGGCTGAGCGTCTGGGGGAAGCCAGTGCAGTGTCTGTTTGCTGGCACCCAGTGGCGCTTGGTTGGTGATGGGGGCAAGGTCAGGCAGGCCTCGGGGGGGCTATTCACGGGGATCGTCAGGTGCAGGGATTTTGTGGCGGGTGGGCTCGACACCCCAGATCTCACGGGCGTACTGCGCGATGGTGCGGTCGCTGGAGAACTTGCCAGAGGTGGCGATGTTTTTAATGACCTTCTTGGTCCATTCCTTGGTGTTCTGGGGAGAGAGAGGCAGGTCAGTAGCAATCACACATGGACTGCTGGAGGATTGGGCAAGGGAGGCCAGATGGGATGGCTGGATGAGCGTCAATGGGCGGGCCGGCTGTGCGTGGGGATGGATGGAGGGACGGCATGTATGGGGGAATGGATGGCTAGATAGAGGAGCGCGGATGGCTAGATGGGTGTCTGCAGATGATGGGTGGGCGCGAGGATGGAGGGATGGAGGAGGGGTGAGCTCAGGGATGGATGGAGGGACAGACAGACAGAGGAGGGGAGGGCGCGGGGATGGATGGATAGGTAAAAACATGTACAGGATGCCCAGGAATAGAACCCTGGAGTCCTACCTGCCAGCCTTCCCAGGCCACTAACCCACTAGACCCCACTCCCCTCCCAGTGCTGGGTGCAGTACCCCAGGGAGGCCACTAGGGGTGCACACTCACCCTGTAGAGGGCGCTGACATTCTCCTGGCATTTGATGTAGGCTTCGTAATCCGCAAACACTTTGAACCTGGAGAGGGAGGGGAAGCAGAAGGGTGTCAGGCTGGGGGGTCTTTGTGCATGCTGCCACCTGCTGCCCACAGCTGGGATCGACACCAGGAGCCTCTCCCAAGAACATAGCCAGCAGCAGACACTCAAAGCTCTGGGGAAACCCTTCCCCCACTGCCTCAGCTCCCCCTCACTATGGGTGCACTCGTGGGAACAGAACCCAGGAGTCCTGGCTCCCAGCCCCCCTTCCCATAACCCACTAAACCCCCCTCCCCTCCCAGAGCTGGGGATAGAGCCACTGTTTAATTTGTGCCAGGGCTGAGCCCCAGCATCTCTGGGCAGGTCACTTATGAAAGTAAAAAAATTGCTTGAGCCCCAGCCCCACTTTCATTACAAATTACGCCCTGGATAGAGCCCCCTTCCTCCACCCCACACTAGGCATAGTTGCCTCTGTCCCTTATTCCCTCCCCCCAGTGCCCCCCCACCTGTCATTGTTCATCAGCATGTTGACAATGTCCTTGAAGAGCTCGGGCTGTTTGGGGGAGAAGAAGCCGCTGCTCAGCTGGTCCATCACCTGTCTGAGCTCGGGGATGCGGTCGTAATAGTCCTTGGCACAGTAGCTGGAGGGGAGGTGAAGGGGGGCAGGTTACCTCAGGATTATGGCTCCACCCCAGCCCAGCGTGGCCTCAGGGGCTCCCCCCAAACCAGAAGCACCCAGCCTGGCCTCCCGCAAGAGACTCCCCAAGCTCCCTGCCCAACCTGGCTCCCCCACCAGTCCCCAAGAAGGACCCCAGCAGCATGGGGAAGGCAGGCTAAGGGAATGGGGGCAGGATCCCCACAGGAGGGCAGGCAAATGGCATGAGGAGCCCAGGTGGGGGGGAAACTGGGAAGGGATCATAGCAGTAGGGGAGGCAGGCAGCATCGGGAGGGTCCTGGCAGCTGGTGATGGGTGCAAATCTGGCACTGGGTTAGGGGGCACCATGGGTAGGAGATCCAGGCAGCGGAGAAGATTTCAGCAGCTAGGCACGGAGCGTGTAGAGAAGGTGGAGCAGGAATACAGCGGCAGGGAAGGGGTCATAGGAGGGGGGCCTGGCAGGGAGGATCCCTGCATGAGGAAGGGCAGTGGTCTGGCCCCCACCCTTTCCTGTCCATCTCTTCCACGTCTTCCACCCGCATGCCGAAGATGAAGAAGTTCTCCTCGCCCGCCTCCTCTGCCATCTCCACGTTGGCGCCGTCCATGGTGCCGATGGTCAGCGCCCCATTCAGCATGAACTTCATGTTGCCGGTGCCCGAGGCCTCTGTGCCGGCTGTGGAGATCTGCTCGGACAGGTCGGCCGCCGGGACCACTGTGGGAGAGACGGGATCACCGGGCTGGGGTGGGAGGTCAGAGATCGCCATGTGGGGCGAATGGGCCCATTTGCCTGATCCAGAGCGATTGCAGGGGGGTGAATGTAAGTAATGTGGGTCAGAAGCCTCCATGTGGGCTAGACCCAGCCCTGAACCAGGGTGGAAGGGATGGAGGTCAGAGGAGGCTGCAAGGGGCAGACAGCCCCATTGGCCTGATCTGGGGTGGAAGACAGGAGTACCAGAATGGGGGGAGGGGGCTGGGGAGCCATGCCCCCCCTTTTTTACCAGCCGTTAGGGCGAGCAACGGGGGGTGAGGGGCACAAACAAGTGAGTGGGGGGGCATGGTCGGAAGAGGCAGCGCAGGTGCAGGGCCTTGGGGGACGCGGCGGTATGGGGGCGGGGCCTCAAGGAGAAGAGGCGGCATGTAGGGCGGAGCCACACTTCGGGTGCTGATGGCCCCCCACAACTTTTAGGGACCTTCTGCTGCTCCTGGTGGGAGAATAGTGGGGTCAGAAGTTGCTGCATGGGGTAGACGGGCACTTAGCCTGATCTGGGGCAGTGGTGGCAGGTGTAGGGGAAGGATAGCAGGGTCAGAGGTCACGGCCTCCCTACCCTTCTCAGCCAGGGAGACGCGGTAGTTCTCCAAGAAGATCATCTTGAGGCGGTCGCCGATGACGGGGTCGTTGTTGACGACGTCCCCGATGGCCGTGACCAGCTTAATGATCATCTTGGCCATGTGGTAGCCAGGGGCAGCCTGTGGGGGGACGGAGACTGAGACTGCCGCTTAACACCCACCCTTGCCTCCCACCAGGGGACAGCAGCACCAAGAGGGGTGGGCCTTGGCCCCCAGATCTCACCTTGCCGCCGATCATGACGGTGCGTGGCACAAAATACTGGTTGGGCTCCTTCTTGATCCCTGCAGGGGGATGGGGAGAGACGCAGGGTCAGGGCCAGTGTGCCAGGGCCAGCAGCCGGCCAGTTCCTGGACACCCAGCGAGTGCAGCTGGCCTGGAGGTTGGCCTCATAGCTGGGAAGAGTCAGCAGACCGGCTCTGAAGGTCAGCAGCAGTGCAGCAGCTGCTCAAAGCCTTTGCCACTGACAGCGATAGCCCCTGCCTTGCCCTGGCTCTGCCCCATTCCAGATGACCCAGTCCTGACCCTAGGCTCCAATTCCTGGCTACCGACTCCTGCTGCAGCCTCTGGGTCTGACTCCTGTTCCAACTCTAGGTATGGCTGCCCATGTCCCGGTCACTGACAGCACCACCGAAGAGGTGCGTGGATACTAGTGGTTAGAGCAGGGGGGCTGGCAGTCAGGACACCTGGGTTCTCCCCCTAGCTTTGGCATGTGGCTGGGGGGTCAGCACTCACGGTTGTAGAGGGTGATGACGTGGAGGCAGTTGAGCAGCTGCCTCTTGTACTCATGGATCCTTTTCACCTGCACGTCGAAGAGGGAGTTCGGGTTGATCTTCACCTTGTACTCCTCCTCCAGATAGGCAGCGAACTTCAGCTTGTTCTCCTGGCATGGGAGAGCAGAGATGGGAACCTAGGCCTTGCATCCCATCCCCTGCCCTGGGGCCAGATCACAGCCGGCGCCCCCAAGAGGGAAGATGCACCAGGTGCCATTTCCACACCCCGGTACCTGTTTAATTTTGGCGACATCCCGGATAAATCCCTCATCATCCACGAAGGCCAGAAGCTTTTTCAGATGGTCGAGGTCAGAAATGTATTCCTCCCCGATACGCTAGGGAGAGAGGAGGGTCAGAGCCAGGCCTGGCACAGGAGAGTAGGCAGGCACCCCTTGCTCTGCCCTTCCAGGGGCAAGGCAGAGGAGAGGGGTCTAACCTATGAATGTCCCCCCATCCCAGCCTGCCCCGCAACACCTGTCTGTATCTAGCATCCCCCACCCCACAGAGCCCCCATCCCTGCATGGCAGCCTGTCCCCCAATGCTTGTCTGTATCTAGCATCCCCCCACCCCATAGAGCCCCCCCATCTCGGAATGGTCATCCCCCCCATGACTATGTATAGCATCCCCCCCAACTCTCCCCTCCCTGTCTGAATCACAATCACTGAATGGTGCCCCCCAAAGATCCTGCACTTGTCTGTCTGCCTTGTGTATCCTCCAAACTCCCCCTCCCGCTGCTTCCCCTCCCTGCATATCACCACCCAGGATCCTTCCCCCCAGGAACCTCACAGGCCCCCCACTCCCTGCACTCACCTCGGCAATGACCTCAGCCAGCCCTGGATTGCACAGAACCAGCCAGCGCCGAGGTGTGATCCCATTGGTTTTGTTCTGGAATTTGTGCGGCTCAAGCTCATAGAAATCCTTGAAACTGGAGTGGGGAGAGAAGGGGAATGAAACAGGAAAGAAATGAATGAGAGGACCAAGAAGGGAAAGAATCAAAGAAGGACCAAAAACAAACTAGAGGGCAAAAGGGCAAAGGAGTGGGAAGAGAAAGGAAGAATGTGTGAGAGAACAAATGCAAGAATCGATGAGAGAGAAAAGAAGGGAACGAAAGGATCAAGAGAAGAGTGAATGAATCAGGGGAAATGAAGGGAAGAGAACCAAAGAGGAAAGAAGAGACTAAAAGAACAAAAACGAAAGTGAATTAGGAAAAAATGAGGTCTGAGAAACAAACAGAAAAAGAGGGAAAAGAATTAACTAAACAGGAAAAATATAAAGGGGCAAAAGTGGAGAAAAAGAAATAAGGGAACGAACAGAAAAAGAAGGACAAAAAGAATGAAATATATAGGAAAACAGGAACAGAACAGAAAGAAGCGAATGAATGAAAACGAAAAAGAGGGTAAGATACAATGAAATAGGAAGGAACAAGAGAAGAGAAAGGAATAAAGAGAATGAATGAAAAAGGGAAAGAGGAAAAATAAAAGGAAAGAGAGAAGAGGGGGAAAAAGGGGGGAAAATGAAATGGGAAAAAATGCAGGATGGAAAAGAGAACCGAGTGGATGAAAGAGGAAAGGAATGAAAGTAGCAGGGGAGTGAGGGGGAAGAGCATGGCAAGGGGTGGGGCACATACATAGTCTTCTTGAGGATGTCGGAGTGGATGCGGGCGACCCCGTTGATGACATGGGAGCCCACGATGCACAGGTGCGCCATGTTGATCCTCTTGATGCTGCCCTCCTCCACTAAGGACATGCGTCGCAGTCGGTCGAAGTCCCCGGGGTACATGGCATTGACTCTCTGCGGGGGGAGGGAACAGCAGAATCCAGATGGAGCAGGCACCCCCAGGGAGAGGCTCCGCAACCGAGCCCCCCAGGAGGAAAATGGGGCGTCCCCCACTGTCCTAGCCCCAGGACAGTCATCCCTGCAGCACCCACCCTGCCCCCCAGTAGGAGCCAATCCCAAATGCCCATGGTTCCCTCTTAAGACATACACCCCAAATTTGGTTCCCCATCCCCTCCACAACTTCACCCCGGCAAGAGCACATGCGAATCAGCTGCAGAGCCAGGGAAAAGACCCCAGAGTCCTGACAGCACCCCGCAGCTCTAAACCACTATACCCCACTCCCCTCCCAGAGCTGGGGACAGAACCCAGGAGTCCTAGACTAACACATTTCAGTTCCTGCCACCTATGGAGGGAAAGGGACTTCTCCACTGGATTAACCCCCGCCCATCCTGGGGGAGGAGCTTACATCAAGGAATCTCTGGTTAATTTCATAGATGATCTCCAGGTGCCGGGGCAGGAGGGTTTCCAAGAGATGGACGGGCCAGCGCTCCAGGGCCTCAGGCAGCACTGTGTGGTTGGTGTAGGCGCAGGTCCGCACCGTGATGTCCCAGGCCTGGGAGAGAGACAGCACATGAGGATCCCCAGCCCAGCACCGAGATGCAGCAACTTCTGGGGTGGGACATGGGGGCTGTTCAACAGAAGAACAATGACACCCATTCCCTACAGCACAGAGCCCCCAACGTCACACCCCTTACCTTGTCCCAGTCCAGTTTCTCAATATCAACCAGCACCCTCATGAGCTCAGGGATGGCCAGGGAGGGGTGAGTGTCGTTCAGCTGGATAGCAACCTACAGGAGAGGGGCAGAACTCAGACCACCAATGACAGAGGATGCATGAGCTTATCCGTGAGAGGCCAGGGCTGGAGTAGCTGGCAGCTCCTGCACCACAGCCAGCGCTCCTGCCCCACTCCCCACAGCACCCCCTGCTGGGCAAGGCCAAAGCTGTAGTAGCTGAGAGCTCCCTGCACAGCCAGCTCTCCTGCCTTGCTCCCTACAACACCCCCTGCTGGGAGAGGCCAGTACCTTGTCAGGGAAGGCATCAAAGGAGGTGCGGACGGGGTCCCGGCTGCCGAATTTCGAGGATTTGAAGCGGCGGATGATGTCCTGCAGGGTGGCCGCCACCACAAAGTACTCCTGCTTCAGACGCAGCTCCTTGCCCTCGAAGAACTGCAGGGAGGAAGGGCAGGTGAGGATGGAGGCATCCACCAACCCACTCCAGGCCTGTACAGTCCCAACCACAGAATGGACCAATGGCTTCAGATGCAGCATGGGCTCTCTGCAGACCCTGCTCACAGCATAGGGAAAGCAGTGGCAGACCTGGGAATGTAACCCAGGAGTCCCAGCTACCCAGCTCCTAACCAGTAACCGCTACATCCCCCTCCCCTCCCAGAGCAGGTGCTGAAACCCAGGAGTCCTGACTCCCAGCCTCCCCAAGCAGTAGACGGGGTGTCTCACTCTCCCACCTAGGCTCCCAGGTGGCTGTAGAGACCTTGAAGGGGGTAACATTTGGGACACATCACAGAGGCAGGGATCTGGGGGCAGAGGGAAATCCCAGTTTTGCCCAAAGGTGAACCTTTCTGGCTAGTGAGATTTAGATCCACCTGACCCCCTGGGCCCTATCCCTGCTGCCGGACCAGGGGGCTGGGTGTAGAAGCAGAACACCCTCCCTCCCCTGCAGTGTGTAATCCACACCCCAGGTGTGACAGGTTCCCCCCAGGAAACCCTGCAATGGATGCAGGGGGCACTGGAGTGGGAGTCGGGCTACTCACGTTGTCATTGGGGTACAGCACCCGAGAAATGTTCTCGGCCAAGTTCCTGTCCAGCACAGCTTGGATGTAACCACCAACGTTAACTGAGGCAGAGAGAGAGAGAATGGGGCCTTAGTTCACACAGGGATCCCTTGCCTGGTGCTGAGGTGCAGCCACCTCTGGGGTGGGGGCTGTTTATACAGGGATCTCTCACCCAGTGATGAGGTGCAGCCACCTCTGGGGTGGGGCCCGGGGGCTTTTTGCATAGGGATCCTTTACCCAGCAGCTCTGGAGCCAGCTCCAGGGAGGGGCATAGGAGGGGCTGTTTATACAGGGATCCTTAATGGTGGGGCATTTGGGTCAGCAGCACTGACGGGGCGAGGAGGTTGCCTCCTACTGAGCCACCGCCCCCGGTTTTCAGTAGCTGTCTCCCAGCCCTGCTCAGCAGAGGGGGTCTGATGCCTGGCCCTTGGCTGCTGCGATGAATCCAGCAGAGACACAGACCCTTGCCCAGCCTGAGGGCCCCCCCTTCACTCACAGTCCTTGAGGTTGAACTCGTTGGGGGCCCGGGCGGACCAGAGGCGCATGGTGTTGACAGTGTTGTTGCGGTAACCAGGTATGGGTGTATCGTAGGGAAGAGCCAGGATCACCTGCCAAAGGACACCAGGGTTAGTGCCAGCCACGGCACTCCGGTGAGCACAGAGAGCAGAGAGCCCAACCCCAGCCTCTCCCAACAGGCCATTTGACCTCACATCCCATAATACCCTCCACTCCCCCTTTTTACGGGTGGGGAAACTAAAGAACAAACGGGGGAACTGAATTCCCCAGTGAATCAGGGAGAGGACCCAGGTGTCCTGGCTCCCTGCATACGTACTCCCAGAATGCTGAGCATGATGATGCACTCGTGCAATGGACCTGTGCTTCTGGGCAACTGCACATGCATGGAGGCACTTGTGCAAAGGTACATGTGAGCACGCTCAGGCCCCTGGTGCACAGGGAGCTCACACTTGCATGGAAATGCCCACTTGTGTGCTTGCAAACGCACACACTCAGGCATACCTGCACACTCGCACTACCCTGTGCAAAGGCCTGTGAATGCACCTCTCCCCCCATGTATACGGCTTGTGCACCAACAGCCCTGCATGTGAACAGACACTCACGCACAATCACCATTCACTTGTGCAGGGATACATGCATGGCTGCCAGGCCCTCACGTACAGATACACTCACACTCTCTTGTGTAAATGCACACTCACGCCTCACCCAGGCCTCCCAGACTCACCTGCGTGTCGACCCACTTGGTGCCATCAGGCCCGTGGTCCACGCGCCCATAGAAGTGCACTGGGATCATGTACTCAGGCCGGGCCTTCTCCCAGGGGTTGCCATAGCGCAGCCAATCATCAGCCTCCTCCACCTGCAGAGGGAGGGCAGGAGGAGGAGGGGTTAGTGTCATCCTGCTTCCCCCCACCCCCCGGGGTCCCTTCACACACACACACACACACCCCCGGGGCATCCCACCTACCCAACACCCCATCTCCTGCTGCGATCACCTGTGCCCCGCAGGACCTGCTGCCTCCCCACCCAGGGCACCCCACACTGGCCCCTGGGCAACTTCCCTGCTGGGCCTCTCCTACCCCAAACTGGTGGCAACTTGTGGGCCACTCCTACCCTACACTGCCCCCCCCCGGACACGCATCCAGCCCCCCAACGCACATCCCATCCCCCCAGTGCCCTCCCTGCTCCCCTGGGGGAAAGGAGCCCCCTCCCCAGCCCCCCCCACCATGGGGGGTGCGACCCACCTGCCAGCCCCCAGAGATCTTCTGGTTGAAGATGCCAAACTCATAGCGGATGCCATAGCCGTAGGCGGCCAGTCCCAGGGTGGCCATGGAGTCCAGGAAACAGGCTGAGGGGGAAAAGGGGGGCAGGGGTTGGGCATTACAGCCAGATCAAGGGGAAAGGGGGGGTAGCACAGTAACAGCCAGACCAGGAGGGCAGGAAAATGGATAGGGATGGGGGGCAGGTAGAGGAGATGTGGAAGAGGGAAGGGGGACAGGAGGCAGTGGGGTCACAGTGATGGGGTGGGAAATGGAGGACGGGGCAGGAGTGGAATGACTGTGATGCAGGTGGGCAAGGGGTCAGGCAGTGGGGTTACAGTGCAGAAGGTGGGGGAGGGAGACAGGCAGTAGGGTGACAATGATGGGGGTGGGTGTGGGTGTGGGTGCAGATGCTGAATAGGGCCCCTGGATTCCTTTCTTCCTTGACTGTTGGGCAGAGCCGTGGTTCTGGGTGGGCAGTGTCAGGGGACATTGTCTGGAAGGCTGGGTGTGTGTCTGGGTGGGCTGTGTCAGGGGTTGTTAGGTCTTGGAGGAGCTGGGGGGGCAGTGTCAGGGGGCTGGGTGTGTGTCTGTAAGGGGCAGTGTCGGGGATTATCATCTCTGGGGGGGCAGTATTGGGGGGCTGGATGTGTATCTGTGAGGGGGCAGTGTTGGAGGTTGTTATGTCTGGAGGCAGTGTTGGAGGGCCATGTGTGTGTCTGGGAGGGAGGGTTGGGGGGCTGGGTGTGTGTTGGAGGTTATGTCTGGGGGGAGCGTTGGGGTGCCGGATGTGTGTCTGGGGGCGGGGGGGGGGGGGTGGAGTGTCGGACGTTGTTTTGTCTGGGGGGGGAGTGTCAGGGGGCTGGGTGTGTGTTGGGGGGGCACTCCTGGCTTTGGGCACACAGGGCCGTTGAGCTCCATGGCTGCCAAGCTGGCTCCCCTCACCTGCCAGGCGCCCCAAGCCTCCGTTCCCCAGCCCAGCGTCCTCCTCGATCTCCTGCAGTTCCTCCATGTCCAGGCCCAGCTGTGGGGGGAGGAAAAAGGGGGGGTTAGGGGACAGCAGCTGGCTCCCTTTTGTCCATCCCCTCCCCCCACTTCCCTGGCACTGCCTCTCCCAGCTCCACCCCCTCTCCTCCCCCACCTGCCCCCGGCCAGCCGGCGCTGGGTACCTGGTAGATGGCCTCGTCGCAGGCGTTCTGCAGCCCCAGGTTCACCATGGTGTTCTGCAGGGTGCGGCCCATGTAGAACTCCAGCGACAGGTAATAGATGCGCTGCAGAAAGAGGGGGCAGAGATGGAGCGGGGGAGGGTTGGGGAGCCAGTCAGCCCCACCCCCAGGAAACAGGCCCCATGCCCCATTCTCTGGCCCACTAAGTACACTAGTCCCCCACCCTGGGGCTGGACTGGAGTCAGCATCCCCTAGAGGAGAAACACTCCATATCCCATTTGCCACCCTACTTGGGCAGGATGCTTTATGGGGGACAGGTGCGGGGGGGGGGGGAGGGTGTGCATGTGGCTGGCTGCTGGGGCCCATAGATCAAGCCCCTGCTGCTGAATACAGCAGGCCATTCAAAGGCGCTCATTGCCCAGCTAACCTTTGGGGGAGGGCAGGTGGGCATCAGCCGTGCTGTCAGCCCGTCTCAGGTATGCAGCCGCTGCCCCTATCCAGTGTCCCAGCGCCGCCCCCGAGCCCCAGTCCCCCACCCCATGGGCTGACACAGGCTCTTTCCCAGATTAAATGGCAAAAGTCAACAGCAAATGTCACGCTCGGCTAAATTTAACCAGACTGTGCCCCCACCCAGGATGCTGAGATAGGATCAAAACCAGGGGTCTTGAGAGCTGGGATTCCTCCCGCATCCCCAATTACCTGTCACTTCTGGTGAGAGGCCCCGTGTACCACCGCCTGCTCCCCGAGCCAGCCAGTCCCCCCGCCCAGGTGCTGGATCACAGCCAGCGCCCCCTAGAGGGGAAAGGCCCTGTTTCCTATTGCCTGCTTCCTTCATCCTTCAAACGTGGCCCCCACCAAACCTACTACCCTCTAACCGTAAACCTCTCCCCCAACCCTAGCTCCCCCCTTGCAGGTCCCCCCCATCTCCCAGCATGCCGGGTGGCACCACCAACTCTTCATATCTGTACCTACTGGCTCAAATGTCCAGTTACTGCTACCTTTGCCACCCCCACCCCCCTGAACAGGAAGGGGATTAATGGCCTGCAATCCCCTCATACTGCCCCATCCTCCACTGTGATTCCCCTGCCCAGCTGCTCAGCCCCCAGTGCGGGTCTCTGAGAGGCAGTTTGTGCTGATTCCTTGGCTCACACACACCCAGGACTTGGGGGCTAGCCAGGGATTGGGGGAGGGCGGCCGGGAGGGGTGAACCACGGCCAAGGCGCTCTCAGAGAGGCGTGGGGGCCCAGGGAGGGAAAGAACAAGGGGTGATGGGACAGGAGGACGCTGTGGGAGAGCGGCGGAGATAAATGGGGGACAGAAAACCTTGGGGGAGCAAAGGGCTTGAGGGTGATGTGGGGGGAGAGGGGAAGGGCAGGGGCAGCAGAGGGAGTGGGGGAAGGGTAGCAGCAGAGGCGGCTGGGGGAGGGCAAGTGGGTCTGCGGGTCCCGCCTGGGTCTCTGGTCCCGCCTGGGTCTCTGGAGGAACCGCCCCACGAGTTACACAAACACACCCCCGCCAACTTGGGGGGGGGACGGGACACCAGGCTCAGATGGTGACAACGGTGCACCCTCCCCCAGCCCTCCTCACCCGCTAGCCAGAGCAGGCCCCAAGCACACTGTCCCTGTGGCAGGCTGGCCCAGTGGATAGGATACTAGCCTGGGACTGGGGATGCTCAGGTGAGAGGGGCAGGACCCATTCCTGCCCCCGGGGAGGAAGCCTACTGGCTCTGCTTAGTTTCCACTGACCCCCACAACCAGCCAGGGGCGCTGTCCTGTGAATCACCAGGCATGGGGCTGCATGGGCCTGACGGGGGTCAGGGAAGGAAAGTACTGGTCTGGATGGGCCCATGGGTCTGATCCCAAGCCCTTCAGTGCCAATAGCCCAGGCTTTTACTCCCTGAGCTGAAGGGTCTGAGGCAGCTGGTGGCAGTGGTCCAGCTGGTATTTATACCCTCTGTGGAGCAGATGCCAAGCCAACCTGGCTGGGGGGCCGGGGGGGGGGGGGGGGAGGAGAATCCCAGCACTGGAGTCTGGCTCCCAGATGTCAGGAGAAGGCTAGAGCTTGGCTCACATATGGGAGGGAGGTTTTGGTTTGTGAGCCATCCACTGCCCACTTCCCCATCCTCCTAGAACAAGGGGCCTGTCCAACAACCACACACCCCCAGCCCCACTATTCCCAGCAGCAGCTCTGACCTACCCTGGTAGCCCCTCTGCTGTCTGCTCCCCCTGCCCCAGACATGCCCTGCCCCAATGTCCTGCAACTTTGTCCCTTCCCCTGCCTCGCTGCCCTTTTCCTGGTGGTCCCGCTGGCTGCAGCCCCTGCCTGGGTGCCCCCCTGCTCCCGACCCTTCGCCCCTCGCATTCCCTGCCCCATGGAATCTCTCACGTAGCGCTGCTGCTGTGCCCAGATCCTTCTCCCGCTCCCTGGCAGCCCCCCCCCCACCCCCCAGTACCCCATTGCCCTTCCCCGGCTCAGCTGTTGGGTGTTATCCCTCCCTGCCCCTGTACGCCCCGGAGCACTCCCACCTCCCCAACACACAGCCAGCCGGTACCCCCTTCTCCAGAGTACCCCAGCGCACTCTCCCCTAGCCCTGCACACACACCCCCAGCACCCCCTCTCCACTGCGCCCAGGGGCATCCCCCCGCCCCGCCGTACCCGTTCTCAGGGCGCCCCTCTCCAACGCGCCCCCGTGCGCTCACCTTGGGGTCCTTCTCGTAGTAGTACTGCTGGGTGCGGATCCACCTGCCCACCAGGTGGTCGCGCACCGTGTGCGCCAGGGCGAAGTAGTAGTCCCGGGGGGTGGCCACGTTCCGGTCCTTCACCAGCGTGAAGTGCAGGTGCCGGTTGAAGTTCTTCTTGAGGTCGGAGACATTCTCCACCCCGGCCAGGCCCCGCACGCTAATCTGCTTCCTTTTCTCATAATCCGACAGCGGCCGAGACATCCTGCAGCCTCCGGCGGGGGCCCGGCTGGCCTGTGTGGGCAGGGGGGGGCTTGCACGCGGCGGGACACAGGCCCTGGCACTGCGGCACCGGGCGAGCGGGAGGGACACCAAGGAGCCTGGACCTCTGCTCTGCCCAGCCCGCTCGCTGCAGCAATGCGCCCTAAGCCCCGCCCCTCATGTATTATTAACCCTACCAGATTGGTGCATTATTCATGAGCCCCTCCTCCAGGCCGAGAGGGCGAGGGAGGCCCTCGCCCCGCCTCATGAGGCTCCGCCCCTTGGTTTATCAATTATTCATCTGATCCCGCCCACACCTCTCTGGGAATCCCCCTTCGCTAGGGGCCCTCTTGGCTGAGGAGTTGTAGGGGTGAAAACAACAGCGGGCAGAGCCTGTGCTAGGCGTAAGCAGACTAAGCAATTGTTTAGGGCCCTGAGGAGCAGCTTGAGCGGCCCCTATTAATTATTAGTATGAGGGGGAGAGAGAAATATTCCTGCTTTTGGCCCCTGATTGAGCTAGCACCGGCACTGACAGAGGGGGTTAATCACAACGGTAGGAAGTGCTGATAAAGGGCTTCTGCTATTGTCATTACATGGACTAATAAAACATTAAAGCACTGCTTTATCCAATCTCTCCAGCCCCAGCCTCATCTGTCTATCTGTGAAACCCTCCCTCTCTATATCCATCTCCATACTCATCCTCTAGCCATCTAACCTTCCCTCCCAGAACAGGCCTCTCTAGCTACATATACAACCATCTATGTATTCATCCCCATACACAACCCCAATCTATCTTGCCGTCCCCCACCCCCTTGGCATCTGAGCATATGCTACACTGCATTATAAAACTGGCTTTGTGGATCCAGTGTTTCCAACCCTGCAAAATTACCGGGCTTAGACCGGAGTCACAGAAGAATTTGGGTTCTGACCCACCTCCGAGCAGGCCCACAACCCAGGTCCTGCTTGGTTGCTGACCAAAATCTGACTGATTTTTGTGTAGATGGAAGCCGGCCTTCGGTTCAAACCTCAGCTCAGGGTTAGAGTGTAGTGGCAATATACATACTCTAAGTCACTTCTTTGCTCGTGGTGGCTGGGATATTAATTTTTACTGTTGTGTAATGATTTTCAAATTAATTAGCAGTCAAGACAATGAAAATTAGTGGGTAAGAACGACAGAGTAATTCAGTTAGCAGAAGGCAATGGAATAGGAAGAAGGCAGGCTGAGAATGTTATGGAGAAATTAGAATAATAATAGAAGGGAATGAATGGAAAGAATCATAAAGCAATAAGATGTAATTAGACTAGGATGCAATTAGATTAAGGATGGAGTCAAATAAAAGATAGAGAAGAATCCCACGTAGCCAAATCACTGGCAGTCTCAAAACATTGCGTGTCCTAGACACTCAGACACTATGGGGTGACTTGAGGTTTTTATCACTGTATAACTATTATTAATCTATTTGTTGTTGGCTCTAGTTTTTTTTTTATATATATATATAAATGGCTTGATTAGGGGACTTTGTTCCAGTGGTTGCACAAGGAGGGAACTAAGAGCCAGGACTGCTGAGTTCTATTTCCAGCTCTGGAAGGAGAGTGTGTGTGTGTGTGCGCGCGGGGGGGTGGGTGGGAGAGAGGGGGGCGGCGCGGGGGGGGGGTCTAGTGGGTTAAAGCAGACAATGCTGGGAAGCAGGGTGCCTGTGTTCTCTCCCTGGCCTTCCAAGTACACCCTGCATGACCCTGCACTTCCCTTCTCTGTGCCCTAGTTTTCCTATTGCCAAAATGTTCAAACCCCAGGAAAGGGCCCCCACGCCCTGTGTGCTGAGTATGAATTGTCTCCATGTCACAGCACCATGCACGCAAACTACTGACGCTGGGGGCAGGAGGAGATTACAGGATGGGTGCCTGCCTGGTCACTTGGGTATGTCTACACTGCTGCAGGTAGCAACCGGCCCAGCCTGGACCAACAGGCTTGTGCTAGTGCGCACAGAAAATAGTCATGTGAACATTGCAGCTTGGGCAGCAGCTCAGGCCCTGCTGGATCAGAGCTCAGGTGGCTAGCACAAGTCTCCGCTGCAGTTGCAATAGCCACCCCGCTATTTTTAGTGTGTGAGCTTGACCTCCACTATTGCGAGTCTGGCTGGCTGGGTTGGGCTGCTCAGTCCCCACTACACAGGAGCCAGGCTCTTAGACAGGACTAACCTAATTGCCTTCTATGACAAGATAACTGGCTCTGTGGATGAGGGGAAAGCAGTGAATGTGTTATTCCTGGACTTTAGCAAAGCTTTTGATACGGTTTCTCACAGTATTCTTGCCAGCAAGTTAAAGTAGTATGGGCTGGATGAATGGACTATAAGGTGGACAGAAAGCTGGCTAGATCATTGGGCTCAACGGGTAGTGATCAATGGCTCCATGTCTAGTTGGCAGCCAATATCAAGCAGAGTGCCCCAAGGGTCAGACCTGGGGCCAGTTTTGTTCAATATCTTCATTATCGATCTGGAGGATGGCATGGATTGCACCCTCAGCAAGTTTGCAGATGACACTAAGCTGGGAGGAGTGGTAGATACGCTGGAAGGTAGGGATAGGATACAGAGGGACCTAGACAAATTAGAGGATTGGGCCAAAAGAAATCTGATGAGGTTCAACAAGGACAAGTGCAGAGTCCTGCACTTAGGATGGAAGAATCCTATGCACCGCTACAGACTAGGGACCAAATGGCTCGGCAGCAGTTCTGCAGAAAAGGACCTAGGGGTTACAGTGGACAAGAAGCTGGATATGAGTCAACAGTGTGCCCTTGTTGCCAAGAAGACCAATGGCATTTTGGGCTGTATAATAAGGGGCATTGCCAGCAGATCGAGGGACGTGATCATTCTCCTCTATTCAGCACTGGTGAGGCCTCATCTGGAGTACCGTGTCCAGTTTTGGGCCCTACACTACAAGAAGGATGTGGAAAAATTGGAAAGAGTCCAGCGGAGGGCAACAAAAATGATTAGGGGGCTGGAGTACAGGCCTTATGAGGAGAGGCTGAGGGAACTGGGATTGTTTAGTCTGTGGAAGAGAAGAATGAGGGGGGATTTGATAGCTGCTTTCAACTACCTGAAGGGGGGTTCCAAAGAGGATGGATCTAGACTGTTCTCAGTGGTACCAGATGACAGAACAAGGAGTAATGGTCTCAAGTTGCAGTGGGGAAGGTTTAGGTTGGATATTAGGAAAAACTTTTTCACTAGGAGGGTGGTGAAGCACTGGAATGGGTTACCTAGGGAGGTGGTGGAATCTCCTTCCTTAGAGGTTTTTAAGGCCTGGCTTGACAAAGCCCTGGCTGGGATGATTTAGTTGGGGATTGGTCCTGCTTTGAGCAGAGAGTTGGACTAGATGACCTCCTGAGGTCTCTTCCAACCCTGATATTCTATGATTCTATGACACTGGCAGCCCAGCATGCACTTGGCACACACGATTGCACACTTAAATGACTGAAAACTCAAGAGTCCACCTGTACTCCCATTCCCAATCCAACCAGGGCCCTGCCCTCAGGCCAGATCAGAGCCTCTGGCCCCTAGAGGGGAAAGGCAGCATAACACATTCCTCACTCAGCCAATCCTGCCAGTCCCCTGCCTTGGGTCTGGAACAGAGCCAGTGACCCATAGAAGGGAAAAAACCCCATATCCCATTCCCTGCCTGCCACTGAGCCAATCAGTATCCACCTTAGGGCCATATGCGAATCAGCATCCCTTAGTGGGGAAAGGCCTCTTGTCCCCCAGCCCTGGGGCTGGATTAGAACCATTGCCCAAGAGTTGAAAGGCCCCAGATCCCCTTCTCTGTGCGCCCCTCCCCTTCATGAATAATCAATTGACAAAACCCCTCCCCTGAAGAGATGAGTTATGAAAAGAGCCATGTGCTAACCTTGTGCTATTTTTTCCCCTCACCCCTAAGAAGGGATCAGGCGAGGGAAGATTGCCCTGTCATATTCATTTCTATTTCTGGCCTGCAGTTCAGGGGCCTCAACTCTCAGATCTTTATTCTGTATACACACGAAGGTGCGCACAAGTGAGAGTTTTGTGTGTTTGTGCATCCATGAGTATGTATGTCCATGCATGAGTGTGAGGATGTGTGTGTCAGTGTGTACGCATACATTTTTAAGGAGTGTGGGTGAGCTTCCCACACCATATTACTGGGGAGTTGGTTTTTTTGAACAGATGGTACTGCAATCCTGTCCCCCCTGCACTGAGAAGGTGAGGACGGGAGATCAAGATCTTTCTTTACTACTGGTCCTCCTTTTTATATTCCCCTTTTCCAAGGTTACCAGGATTTTTCTCAGCCAGAACCAAGTTCCTCCTTCATAATAGCGCAGTACGGCTGGGACATCACTTCAAAGCATTATGGCGAAAGCTAAGGGGGAGGGGGGGGAAGCGGTGTATATTATATACATGTGAACCAATATAGCTATGGCAGCAAACCTTCCTAGTGGAGACGTAGCTTCTACCAGCAAAAGGGTGCTTTGGCGGGTCGCGCTGATGCCAGCTCCTTGAGCGAAATAAGGCTCTACCAGCACAGGCACGCTTGTGCCAGTGTCACTGCTGGTACACTAGGGCTTTTGCCAATATAGCAATGTCACTCCGAAAAAAAAAAAAAAATCACCTGTGTCTGAAACATTGCTACCGTAGCCCGGGCCTCAGTATCAGCCCCACAGGTTCATTGCAGGCACAAGAAGGCAGCAGCTAGGTCCACCATGTCGCTCCACTGAAGCCAGGCATGTCACTTGATCACCACCCATTCACCATGCCTCCCACCCAGCCCCATTCTAGCTACTGCATACCATTACCAGCCAGGGTCCCAACAGAACCCAGGAGTTCTGAATCTCAGCCCCTCCCTACTCTAACCAACTACACCCCCCTCCCTGAGCCAGGGATAGAACCCAGGAGTCCTGGCTCCCACCCCACCCCCCCAAGCCAGGGATAGAAGCCAGGGCCAGGGCACGTTTGTAAGCCACCTTGGCACTAGAGTTGCTGAATGACAGTATTTCCTCAACCTCCTTCCCAGCTGGCACCTCCCCCCGTGCCTCCCGCAGGTCTTCTCCCAGCACCTGGCCTAGCGGAGCACGCAAAGGGGGGTGCATGATTATGAATGGCGCCTGCCAGTCACAGCTTGGCACAGAGAGGGGGTGGGGCAGGCAGGCAGGGTGTGTGTATGGGGGGGGGAGAGAGAGGGAGCCGTGCAAATCAGTGCCCCGGCAGGCTAGGCAGGGACTACAACTCCCAGCATGCCCTGCATTGGGCAGGCCCCCGCCGGCGCGAGCGAGCGGCTGCGCGGAAGATGCCGCAGTGCGTGTGACGCTGCGGCCGCTGGGTCGGTAATTTGACCCCTGTGTCAAGGTCATGACAGTAAAGGCCTTGATGGTCAGTCACAGGGGGACAGCGGAGAGTGTCACGTGCTTATCTGAGCTACCCACCCCCATCAGCTAATGTCCTCCCTCACCCCCCACCCCATCAGCTAATGTACCCCATCAACCTCCACCCATGCACCCCCCACCCCATCAGATAACGTACCCACACCCCCACCCTCACCCATGAACCCATCAGCTAATGTACCCCGTCATACTCCCCACACCCCCCCATCAGCTACTGTATCCCCCCACCCATGCACTCACCGCACATACCCCATCAACTAATCTACCTACCCACATGTACCCCCCCTACCCATATCCATACATCACATCATCTAATCCGCCCAACCCCATACAGCTGTCAACTAATCTACCCATCCCCACACACCCCATTATTTTATCTGGCTGTTTCTCAGAAACACTGAGGAACCACCTCCTGCACCTTACCTACTGCAGAGGAGACCAGCTCAAACAAGAAATCATCACAAGCTTCCATGCACTGTAAGAAAACAATCAGAAAACCTACCTGAAGATCATGCAGGAAACCAAAAGCATCTTAAAAAAACAAAACAAAAAACACACCCACACTTGATGAAAGCCATCTGACACCACAAAAAGTGAAACCTACTGCAACAACCAACAGACACCATGACACCAGCACCCAGCACATGGACACAACACCCCAACATAATCAACCTGAACTGAAATACAGGATCTGTACTCTCCAAGGGACTGAACTTCTGCCCCACCACAGAACCTGATACTGCACAAACTATAAGAATTCTGATGACCCCACTTCAAGGAATTCTTTTACAAAGATGAGATCACCCATAACTACCACATCCCCACGGATAATAGAATTATCTGACTGACCATGACCCATCAGATGAAACCACAACCTGTATCATATCAATTGCTTCAGGAAAACAAACAGTGAAATCTTTAACAAACATCACAGCCACAATAATCTCTCTACCACCGAGAGGACAGCTATATAGCTATACAATTCCTGAAATCCAACCGCCCGATAGTGATCAAACATGCTAATAAATGGGGCGTCATCATGGTCCTCAACTGCGATGACTACGTCAACAAGACAGGCTGACAACATGCCAACACCACCTACTATAAAGAATTCAAAGACGACCCCAAACCACACTTCACCCAGGTATTTAAGGAAATCATCAAATCCTTTCCCGAAACCCTCATCCCCCATTAGCCCCCCCGCCCAGGACCTTCTACATGCTTCCCAAGAAACACAAACAAGGGAACCCAGCTGGACCCATCATATCTGGCCATGGCACTCTTTCTTAAAGAATATCAGGACTCATAGAAACCATCCTCAAACCACTCACCACACAAAAGGCCTCTTTCAAGACACTACCGATTTCCTCCAGGAACTCCTCAGCATTAACAAGCTCCTTCAGAACACCACCCTCACCACCATAGATATCACCTCTCCATACACCAACATCCCTCACCATGACAACATTACTGCCTGCCTCGGATACCTACAGGATAATGTACAATGCTCAGAAATCCACCCCAAACTCATCCATTTCATCCTCACCCATAACAACTTACATTTAACAAACACTTAGTACAAACCATGAGACCAGACATGGGTACTAGGATGGCTCCCCAGTATGCCAACCTCTTCATGGGCCACCTGAAGGAAGAATTTCTGAAAAAAATGCACCATGAACCCAATGAGAGACTTGAGGGACATTATATTTTTGTCCTATGGACTCCTTCATAGATTCCACCAACTTCAACCATAGGCACCGACTCCATGGGTGCTCCAAGGCTGGAGCACCCATGGAAAAAAAATTAGCGGGTGCTCAGCAACCGCCAGCAACCAAACTTCCCCCTCCCCCTAGCGCCTCCCGGCACCCCGCTAATCAACTCCTCCCCCTCCCTCCCAGCACCTCCTGCACATGGCAGAACAGCTGTTCTGTGGCATGCAGGAGGTGCTGGGAGGGAGGTGGAGGAGTGGGGATGGGGCATGCTCGGGGGGAGGGCAGGAAGAGGCTGAGCAGGAGCAGAGCGGAGGTGGGAAGAGACAAGGCAGGGGAGAAGGGGTGGATTTGAGCACCCCCCAGGTAGAGAGAAAGTTGGCACCTATGACTTAAACAAGCAGCCTCTATCTACAAACCTCTCTCTAGAACACTCCCATACCCACATCAGCTTCCTGGACTCTAATTAGCTTCATCAACAGACCGCTACAAATGACTATGTACAAGAAACCCACAGATCACCACACTCGCCTCTACTCATCCAGCAACCACCCCACACCCCAAAAAATCTGTTCTCTACAGACAGGCACTCAGATGCCAGAGAACATGCTGAGGAGAAAGTCTGGGAAACACACCTTAAAACTTAAAACCACCTTCACCAAACAAGGACACTCCACCAGAGAAGTAGATCGCATCATGGAATGGGCCATCCAATATCCCAAGAGAACCTGCTTCAGTACAGAAAAAAATAAAAATAAAAAAATCCATCGGCCGCACATTCCTAGCTGTAATGTACCATCCCATGCTGGAACCCACATGGGTGATCATCAAACAATTTCAACCCATACTCGATAGGGACCACATCCTGGAAAAAAGTCTTTCCTGAACCCCCTTTCTGGCTTTCAAACAACCCCCAATCTTGCCAAGCTCATCACCAGAAGCAAACTCCCCACAGACAAGGACCCACCAAATCAAAGCAGCACCAGCCTCTGCTCTTGAATGAACTCACACAGAAAAATAATAAAAACACCCTGTCACCGGGGAGCAAACACTTCTCACCAAACGCGCATTCCATATCAGACCTCTCTGGCCTCATCCTCAAATGAAACCTGCACAATGCCTGGGAGCATAAATCCATAGTGCTGACAGACACTAAAACCCATGGACTTAGTGGGAGACTAGTTTCATGGCTCATTACAACAATCTAACACACACCTGCCTGCTAACCCTTAATGGTGCTTTCAGATGCCTTTAACATCATGATCTCACCCTGATGGGCCACTCCATCTCAAATGGCTTCCTGCAATGTGACCCCTTATGCTTAACTATCTGTCCTGACTTGTATTTAGCTCAGACACTTGGATTTCTTTCCCTAGACCTGAAGGTTACCTCTGTGTAGTTCAAAAACTTGCACCTTCCACCATCAAAAGTTGGTCCAATGGAAGATATCTTGTCTCTCTCTATCCCCATACCTATCCATTCATCCCCATACACCTCCTCATTTACTGATCCATCCTTGTATGTAACCATCCATCCATCCCCATATACACCCCTCCATCTCCAGACAAAGCCAGCCAGCTACTCATCCCCCAACAGTTCAGCCCCCACCTCCCCATCCAATCTCTTTACCTACTGGTCTAATCTTCCTCTTTCCCGCTAAACTGTCTGTTGATCTTCCTAATTTCACACTCTAGCTCCCCAGTCTCATTATCGGTCTAATCCCTCTATCCCCTAATCCCTGCCGCTGGGTGACAGTCACTCTCGTGCATGCTGTAAATCCCTATTGGCAGGACTGAAATGGGATTTAAGTGATTCATAGACCCCGCCCCGGGATCCATTCCCCACTCGCACCTCCTCATTGGCTTGGTTTCCCAGTGGGCTTTGAGAAATGGCTTTGTTTTAATGCTGCCAGGGCTCTACTGAATCCCAAGGGCCCTGTGTGTCTGATGGGAGAATCCTGCAGCACCCTGGATCTCTGGCAGCAGTTCCCATGCTCTGGTCCCAGGATGCTGCCTTGCTTGTAATGGGTGGAATTCCCATTGCAATAGCTGTGGCAATGTGACACAGACTCCCTAGGAGGGGCAGGGCCCCCCACATACACCCTTACACCGGGGTGGCGACAATAAGGGCTCAGACCTCCACAGGCGGCCAGGGGCCCCAGATGCTGGCTCACACATTGGGGTAGAGGGTCAGATTCCTCCCAGAGGGGCAGAACAGCCCCAGACCTCAGCTCCTGCGGGGCCAGGGAGAGAGGCTCATACCCTTCCAGTGAGGCAGGGTCCCGGTTCACAGATGGGGAGCCAGGAGAGGGGCTTAAACTCCCCCTGAGGGGCAGCCCCCCCCCACCAGCACATAGCCAGGCTGCTATATAGGTAAGCTCACCTTGAGGGGCACCCCCTCATGCCTGGGCACAGCCTTGGAGGGGTCCTCATCGCCAGCACCCCTGACTGCTTCCCAAGCGCTGTGGGGGCTTTGTCTGGGGTTTCCGCAGCCTGGCCTCCAGCCCTGCGGGGTAACAGAAGGGCCAACTCCCGCTACCCAACTAACCATTCTCCCCCATCCCCAGGGACTACCCTGAGGGTCTCGGCTCCTACTCCTGGGCCCTGCAGAGCTTCTCCCAGGCTGTTTCCTCCTAGCAGGATCCCCTGCTGCCTCCCCTCCCCGGGGACCTGCCCCTTGCCCCTGCTCCCTTCAGGCCCTAGCGCAACCTGCCTCCCTTCTCCCGGGAGGTCTCGTCCAGCCTGGCTTCCCCAGCCCTTCTCCCAGAAGGCACTTGCTGCTGCCTGTTGGCTGTCCTCCCTAGATTGAGTGCCCAGCTTTGGTGGGGTAGTTCTCTCTCTGGTCCTCCACAGCTGGGGTCTGTCATTAGAAGTCTCCATCACACCCAGCTGGGGTCACTAAGGATCACTAAGCTGCTGGGACACCAGCAAGGCTGATCCCATCTGACCTTAAAGGGCCAGCTCGTCTGTGATGCCAAGATAATCACAGCCCAGGAGGGGAAGCACTGAGCCACAGAGCATGGAGGTGCTGAGAAATTATTATAAACAAAGGAGGAAATTAAATGCCCCAAGCTTCTTTAGCATACAGCTACGCTTGCCCGGGGCAACTCGTGCCTTTCCACGTGGAGAACAGTGAGACACAGGCAATGAGGAGGTACGGTCGTATCATGGTGGGGGGGTCCTCTTTGGGTGACACCCCACTCCCAGGCCACCACTACAGGCCTGGGCTGCGCTTAAAAATTTGCTTGCCCAAGCTCTGGCACATGAGGCTGTGAAGTCTCAGGCCCTGGGGGCCGTGGCTAGGTGGAGCTAAGCCCTGGTATAGACACAGGTAGGGAGCGCAGACGTACATTAACTGCATTCACCCTTGCGGCACCGTAGGGAGTGTCTATGCTACAGCGGCACACGGCTGCAGCCCAGAGCTGTGCCCTCAGACCAGTGCCGCACCCTCGCAGCCGCTGCAGGGAACAGAGCGTGTGAGCCCTGGGACCAAACAGCATCTCTGTGCTAAGGCAAAACTCGGATTTGGGTCAGGCTGATGCTCCGAGCCGACACAATGACACAACCCACCCTGGACTTGCTATGTGGTCCCTCCCCTTAGCATCTCTTCAGAGCCACAGCCTTCGCTCAGCCCCTGGCACGTCTGCTGCCAGGCTGCTGATGGCCCCCGCAGCAAGCAGACCCTGGAGCAGCCCTGTGGACACAATCCACAGCTCTCAGGGCTGAAATGATCCCTTAAGGCGCACACGTCCCTCTCACCGCAGCACAGTGCCAGGCTGCCCCAGCTAGTCCCTCCCAGTTCAGCACAGCTACACCCACCACAGAGCCCGCTGCTGGAGGGCAGGCGGGGAACTGCTGGAATTTGAGTCCACACATCACAAACAATGGCACCTCCTCTGATGCTTTCCTCTGCGCTCCTGAGTGGAGAGCTGGAAGGCCAGGAGGACAGATAGGTCATCTACTCTGCCCCCAGCCCAGAGCACGTCACCTTGCTCCACCTGCACTGAACCCCCTCACTCGCATATGACCAAAGGATCTTCCAGGAAGGCAGCCAGGGCTGATCCCAAGGGTGACAGCTGGAAAACCCACCCGCTATGGCAGTAGCGGGTTAATCCTTGCAATACCCTTCCTGAACCATCAAACTACCGACTAGTGCCAGCACAGGGGGCAGAATTAAACCTCTGACAACCAGAAAGAACCTTAAGTTCAGCCATTCTCCATAGTGTGGACGGGTCCAGGGCACACTGGGCAACCTTAACTCTGCATTCATAAAGTTTAGGGGCATTTGATAGGCTGAGGCTGCTCACCCTCTTTGTACCTCTCACCTGCACTGTGGCACCTTCCAGCTGCACAGCGCCCCCTACTGCCGCACTGGGGCCAGCACTGACTGAGGGGAGAGTGCCCCCAACTGATCCCCTAGCCTGCTCCCTGCAGCACAGCGCCCCCTAGCACAGGACCAGCATTAGCACCAACTGATGGGGCTGCACCCTTTACCATGCTCCACACTCTGGTCCCTGCAGCAGAGCGCCCCCTTGCACCAGACTAGGGCACTGGGCCCACCCCACCCCCACTAGAGGCTCTAGCCTCCCAGCCCAGAGAAGCTCCCAATGCAGGTGTGAAGGCCACATCTCTCCACACTCATACCTTTCCCTAGACTCCTGAGGTGTGAGACTGCTCCCGGTGAGCCAGGAGATTAACCCAGCCCGCCACGGAGATTAAGGCAGCAGGATTAGTACACCTGGCAGCGCGTGGGGGATGGGGCTTGGCCTGTTCTGGACCCACCTTTAAGAAGATAATGGCTTAAGTCTGATTGATGTAGAAACACAGTTGAGCACCCTGCCCAGGCCTCACACGGGGTGTGGCAGAGAACGTCCCCCAAAGCCCAACCAGGATAGTAGCTCTGGCTCCTAGTGCTTCTGACCATGGGATTTAACTGAAAAAAGCAAGCCAGGCCCTAGTGCTTACAGTGGTAAGGATACGCCTCAAAATGCCAAGGGAGGGTCAGCTAGAGGCTGAGGTCTGCCTGAGTCTGCAGCTCTGCGGACAGCATGAACTGCTCCACCTCATGTAAAGGGAGTGTTCACACTGGTATCTCCTGGCAACAATTTGAGATGCAATTGGCTGGGGTTACTCTGGCAGCAGTGCAAATGCCAGTCACGTGTTCACTCTGGAATCTAATGTGAAACTAACAGGAGGGGATTGGTCATGCTGACACCCACAGATTTAAAGGGCAGCTAGGCCTTGAACTGAAACCTAGTGGTGGTATTTTTAAGTGACACCATTAGCCAGTTCACCCCTGACCAGAAAGGAGGGAAAAAAGATCACAGTGGGGAGATGTCAGGTGTGGGGCCTAGTGCATACCACCCTACTCCTGGAGCCATGCCCATTTTCATGCCTGCTAGTGAGTAGGCACAGAGGGTAACAATCAGGCGGCTATGGAACCAGCTAAAGGCCCACAACCATAATTCCTGGTCAGCATGCAGGGTCCTATAGACAATCACTGTGTTGTAGAGCCCTCAGAGGCAGAGACCACAGCAGACCTGCTGGGAGAGCCAGAACACTTAGAATTTCCTATGGGGCTATTGGGCTGCAGTTTCGCAGCTGTAGCTTTCAGAGCAAGCATTACCATCCTGTGTCACAAAGGGGGAAACTTCAGCACAGACAAGGGAAAAGATTTGCCCAAGGCCCCACAGCAGAGCCAGGGACAGAACCCAGGAGTCCTGTGTCCCAGTCCCCTGCTCTAACCTATTAGATCTCACCCCTTTCCCAGCACCAGACATATAGCCCAGGAATCTTGCTTCTCAGCTGCTCTAGCTGCTACACCATACCCCTTTCATACCAGGAAGAGAAGCCAGAAGTCCTGGCTCCCAGCCCCGCTCCACAGGTTCTATACCCCACTCCCCATTCCCAGGGCTGGGAGTAGAACCTAGGAGTCCCGACTGGCAGGGTCACCTCTCCTCTGCTCTTTGCATAGTGGGCATAAAATTAGAAGCACTGACCCTATGTGACCTTATTAGCCCATTGTTTCTATTAATACCCAGGCTCATTAGAGCTTGATTAGGGACACAGGCTCTACCAAATACAGTTTACTGGCATAGGGAGGGTCTTAGTCTCTTCCACGTCTCCCACATCCTCAGGTCAGTTAAAGTTTCCCCATAAGGATCTGCCCGGTGATTTCAGAGCAGGGCATGACGCTGGGCAGAGCGTGGAGGATGGAGAAAGATAAACCGAGGCGCCAGGAATCCAGAACCTCTGGTTATGGGTCTGGAAACCCGATCCACCAGGAATCCAGAGCAAGCCTTAAAGGTCACAGAGCCTGTGTATGAGACTTGCACCCCCACTCCTGAGCAGGGAGAGCCATAGGGAAGAACCAACTCCAGCAGTTATCTGAGCCTGTTGGCAAGTAGAAAACCTTGCTCCTTGCTGGCTTGATATTGACAGGAGTCCAAAGAAAGACTAGAGGACCGGAAGCTGGTGCAATCTCTGTGGGAAATCAGGATGAGCTCTGGGATGTGAGGAGCGGTAGATGATTTGTAGCGGGGTAGCAGCTAGGAGCTCTAGTCATGCACCAGGACCTCTTTGCACTAGGCGCTGTACAGAGAGACCAAAAGACTTACAGCCTAACACTAAGACAAGAGAATACAGAAAGCCAGGGGAATACAAGGAAACAATAGTGGTCAGCACGCTAGGCCATGATCTCTGCACACCAGCAGCCCAGCCATAGTCAAGCTTTTTGTAGGACTATCGGCCAAGAAGAGTTTTGAGAAGAATGAGGTGGTTTTGCAGGTGTTTACAGGGCTCTCCTCCCAAGCACAAGGGGCAGCACGGGAGAAAGCACCAAGGGGCTTGTTTGAAAACAGAACAAGTGGTGGTTGACATCATAGGCTGATCGGAGGCAACTGACAGCTCACTAGCGAATGGGAGATGAGGCAGGGATAGGCAGGCAGTGAAGAGTTTTGATGACAAAGAGAAGCAGCTTGTGTTTGACAGGATGGAGAGGGGGGAGCCAGCGGACGGATGTAAAGAGGAGCAGGGAAGATCAATTCACAATGGGAACAACTTACCTTGAGATGTGGTGGACTCTCCAGCACGCAGTTGTTCTGGCAGCCCCACTCTAGCTCAACCACCTGATACTGGCTGGAAGCAGGAACCACTGGGTGGGATTTTGCATAGGAAAATGGACTTGATGATCTGAACAGTCCCTTCTAGTCTTCAACCCTATGAAATACCTGCCAAGGCCTTGAGGGGAAGGTATCCCCACGCTAAAGCAAAGCAGCCTGTGTCTAGCTCTCCCTGCAGTTATTTGGATGGCAAAAAGCCCCAGGCACAGGCCAGGATCCCACTGCACAAGGTGCTGTTCACACACAGAAGACAGGCCCTGTTCCAGAGAGCTTCCAGTCAATGTGACCATTGCTTTTATTGTTAGCAATAGCACCTAAAGGGTGGTTTGGTGGCTCCTCCCAGACATTAGGGGAGGAAGCACCAAGGCGCTTGTGGGGAAAACACAAGGAGCAGGCCCTGGGACCCGCCATTGTCAGGAGCAGGAGGGTGCTGGGGGGTGGTGGTGGTGGTGTCGGTCAATAGCTCAATAGTTAAATGTGCTGCTCCCCCTCTCTCCGTGGCAAAGGTGCCTTTCTTTGGGCCCCAGGAGTCTCCAGTGCCAGCATTCTCAGCTCTGCCATAAGCTTCCTGCGTGAATGAGGGCAAGAGTCGCATTCCTGGCTGGGTGCAAATTCCCCATCTGCACCCTTCCTTTGCCTGTCTTGTCCACTTAGATTAACAGCCCCATCCAAGCTCAGGGGTCCCCAGTAGGGTGGGTGCCACCAGACCCCCCATGATAGCGGTCATGCCAGGTGCTGGACAGACAGGGCAAGAGAGTCCCAGCCCCCATGGAGCTGCAGTCTAGAGAGACCAGAAGAGAGCGGGAGAAAGGAATGAGCATTATCACCATTTTACAGATAGGAGCTGAAGCCCAGAATAATGAAGAAACTTGCCCAAGGCCCACAGGGAGGCTGTGGCAGAGCCAGATATGGCAAAAGCCTCACACCCAAGGCAACTCTCAGGCACACTAACCTCTACAAGGTTCAGGTGAGACAGTGGTGCCAGGGGATCTGCACACTTCATTGCCATTAAAATCAACCCACCCTGGGAAGCTAAAGCCCTTTTGGGAGCTTGGATGATACCCGAATGACATCCAGGTGAATGGGTCGCACCTCAGACTGCACTAGCTTGAATCCTGTCCTGCAGTACCAGGGAGAAAGACTCTCCAGCACTCTCCTTCAGGTCACATCAGGTAATGGGAGACAGCTGGCTCCCAGGGATTGCATGCCTCAAACCTGGGGGTCTACAGCATGCCAGGATCACCCTGCTTTAACAAAGAGCTGGGGAGGGCTGCTTCAGGTTCTGAATCCCAATAGGAAGGGGAGTTGTTTTGCTGATCAAATAAACAGCCTGTTTTCTCTGCAGCACTTTGGCGACCCTCTGGAGCAGAACTCATCTCCTAGACTGCCACCAGAACCACCTCTGCTGGCCTCATTTATATTCTAAGCACGGCTGTACTCAGGAAAGGGCTTCACCAAAGCTTTTCACTCATCAATAGGTCACAGAGCAGGGACAACGGGAAGGGGACATTTCCGCCAAACTCGGAGCTACAGGAACTTCCAGTGCATGGGTGGATTGCACGGTCTTTTTTGTTTCCTGGTCTGCACAGCTCTACTTCGCCAGCCTCCCACATTTTGGCAGAAACAAGGGGCTGTGGAAAATGGGAGTCCGTGCTGGCACAGCGCAGTGGCTTCAGAGTAGGACATGGGCTGCTTGCAGCACCCCATCATTCAGCCCCCATGTCATGACAATCCCAGCCTTCCCCCATGCCCATGGGGAATGGAGCTATTGCCTCAGCCTCTGTCCCAAACTCCACCACTGTTCACTGCCTCTGAAGCAGCTGAACTGCAGAAACACACAAGCTTTCACTCTCCTGCACTTAATCCAAGCTACCTGGAATTGAAAAAGGTCTAACAGATAGAGCAATAGACTTCAGATTCAGGTAGGCCTACAGGCCCTGAACGAGAGGGCGCACCCCTACCCCCACATCATGCAAAGTGCAGCCCAGGCCTGTCATGCCGGGGACAGTGCACATGTGGGGAGAGTCCCTGCTTCAAGTTTACAGCCTAGACCCAGGCAGGATCACACTATTTCCAGTCACAAGAGGAGTCTGTAGCTTCCTGAGCCCCAGACAAAAAGGTGGGAAAGACGACAGGCACAAAGAGAAGTGTCTTACCCAAGGTCACATAGTGGGTTATTGGCAGAGCCAGGAATCAAACCCAGGTGTTCGAGCCCCAGTCGTCTCTCTGTCCCATGGGCCACACCACCTCACACCACAGATCCTTCTTCCTGCTGTACAAGAGGAAGATGGATGTGTTTGGGCACCTGTCAAGCAGCTTGGTTTTGCTTCAAAATTTTTCCTGTTTCAAGGGTCTTGGAAGCTCAGGGAAGATGATCAGCAACTGGTAGAGGATACCCCTTCTGTAGATTTGGGAGCCAGGACCCCGGGCTCTGTGGGCTCTGGGAAGAGTGGGGGCTGATGCTTGGAGCAGGGGACACTAGGAGTCAGGACTCCTGTGTTCTATTCCCATCTCTGGGAGGGGAGTAGGGACTAGGAGTCATTGAGAACTGGGTTTTATTTTACAAAAATCGCAGTAAGGCCAATAGCTGAATAAGGATTAAAAACAAGTTTCAGAGTAACAGCCGTGTTAGTCTGTATTCGTAAAAAGAAAAGGAGTACTTGTGGCACCTTAGAGACTAACCAGTTTATTTGAGCATGAGCTTTCGTGAGCTACAGCTCACTTCATGCTATGCATCCGATGAAGTGAGCTGTAGCTCACGAAAGCTCATGCTCAAATAAACTGGTTAGTCTCTAAGGTGCCACAAGTACTCCTTTTCTTTTTATAAAAACAAGTTGAGACCCTGATAGCAAGGGCATACAGTTACAGCCGGCTGTGAAGAAACACCAACAGGTTATTTCATAGTGGCCCTGAGACAGCATGCCAGAGTAGATGGACCCAGTGACAAGAGTCTGACATTAATTACCAAGCTCCTGTCTCTTGGTCAATTTCACTAAAGACAGAGCAAGAGACTGAGCACCACAGGATCTGGTCCCAACCCCAACTCTGCCACTCATGCATGTGATCTTGTGGATAGACACTCCAAACACATCATCCTTATTCTACTGCTGGAGAAACCCCGATCTCCCTCCCTACATGGGGGGCTGGGAGACCTAACTCCTGAGTGTTAAAGTTTCGAGATTAAATTGCCATCCATGTGATCAGAGCAGAAGATCTAGCTGCTGTCTGGTAACTCTGCAAGCAACCACCAACACCCAGTTTATTTTAAAGGGGTCAAAGATGGAAGAAGCTGACATTCAGCACCACACAGTGGAAACTCAGCCAGACAGACAGACCAGGGCTGATGTCATTCTGTCCATTCACACTTGTTAGTTTTTACACAAGTGAGAGGGACTCTAAATCTCCATTTTACTACACCTCTAAGTCAACTGTGCCCACAGTACCACTGAAATGCTGTATCAGAGCTAGACGATCAACTGAAGTATTTATATGCAGCCACTGCATGCTTTTCCTGACCCAAATCCACTAGGGAAACTGTCACAATGCAAGAATATTCTGCTGGCCCTACCCAAACAGAAATGATGTGCAATGCTTGGAGGAGGAACAGCACACTGCAGTGAAGTGGAAGGAATGTTCCTCAGGGGACTAGTTTGAGAGGTTCAGTCATCTCTGCTCACATTTGCTATGGACACGGAGACTGTGGTATCAGTGACTGGACGAACCACGCTGCCCAGTGTTGTCATGCAAGACTTGGTGTTTTAGCTAGCTCTTGGCTTAAGGAGTGAATAGCACTACAGAACATGAAGTGTTAACTGAGCCAGTGACTCCTTTAATGGGTCACACAATATGACAGCAGATCAGGCAGCCCTCCCAACCCTGTCCCACCAACAGGGGCGTCAGAAATATCCTGCAGTTGGATTACTGCTGTGGCACCGATCTCCCATTGCAGCAAGGACCCTGTTTGTAAGGCTGAAGGCCTCCAGAAGAGCCGAGCTTCCAGGAGCACACACTTTCCATACAAGTGTGCTTGGGATCATACCCCCAAACCCTGCCTTTAAGAAATATAGCCCAACTCCTACAGTAGAGCACAGCACCACATATTGGTAGCAAATGGTTATGGGCTCCCTCATCCAAGTCCACAGAATTAATTAGGCCTTTATTAAAAAACTGCTTTTATTCATTGGAACCTCCCCTCTTAATGCAGTTTTATTCATACACAAAAAAAGCAGTAAGAAATGGCTGCGGGTGACTGAACGGAAGAGCGTTTTACACATTATCGTCAACAGAAATTGCTCCAATTTGGGGGGCAAAGGGACCCCAGACCACAAAACATTCAGATGTTAAAAGATTCTAGGCACATGGCAAGAGAAAAGCAAATGGACCTTGAGTGTATGCAGTAGCAGGGCCTTCTCAGTGCCTACTGAAACCTCTTAACTACCCAATTAACCACTAACAACTCGCTACTGCCTCCTATGGGGCATTCCAATACCCAGTTAAGAGAACAATGGACCCGCCCCTCCAGCATGCTTACCACTATTGTCTGGTATAGTTATCCCTTGACAGAAACAACCCTCACCAAGCCAAAGCCCTGACTTGGGGTGTATTACAGCTGGGGTTCACAAGGCCCAAAGATCAGCTATGGTACTTTCCTGCCTCTTTCCTCTGGTATGAAGTGAAGTCATGTCCAAGGAGATCTCTAAAATCCATTTGCTTGCCCCTTGCCCGCATTCCAACCTACAGGCACTAGCAGTGCTGGAAAGAGTCTAGATTCAGAGCATCATTCTCCTCAGATGGATTTAAAATCTAAGTCGCAGAGACAGAGAGAGAGAGAGAGAGAGAGAGAGGAGAAAATAAAGTAACAAACAGGTTCACAATATGGAGCCAGCATTCCGACTGCGTTCTTCAAGGGAAGAGTTGCGTCGCTTCACAGAACTGTCCTTTCTCCCAACATGGCCACCAGCCAACTACAGGCAGGTTCCTGCCGAGGGAGTGTCCTCACTGCATTCCCAGAGTCCTCCAATCTCACTGTGGGAGCCCCGGCAGCCCCTGCTTCAGAAGAGAGACTCCGTGCTACAGTGCCCTGAGAGCTAGTGTGGATTCTGCTACCCAAACACACCAGTCGGACAGGAATTGGACATGACAAAGTCCCGAGCCTTCATTCTGAATAGAGTAAGGAGGAGGGTGTGAGATGTCATCTCTGGCACGTTCCCAGCAGCCTGGCTTCACGTGCCTCTCCCCTCCGATTCCTGGCTCCATAAGGTGAGATTCAGCATTTTATGAGACAATTGAATAGAAAAAAAATCCATCCTTCAGTTCTGTGGTGGGGGTGGCGGAGGCGCGGGGGGCATGCCGAATGGTGGCAAGGCCGGCACCCCCATCCCCATCATGGTGACGAAATTAGAAGGGTCCATGGGGGGCGGGGGAGGGGGCGGGGCGTACATCATGCCCGCGGAGCCAGGCGGCGGCGGCGGCGGCGGCGGCGGGGCCCCGGGCGGCAGCGGAGGCTGGACCCCTGGAGGCAAAGGGACCATGGAGGGGTTGCCTTGCATCTGCGGGGCCCCCGTAGAAGCCGCCACCGCAGCCCCCTGCTGCTGCCATGGCGGGATGGACCCGGTGCCAGCGCTCGTGGTGGTGGTGGTCGTCGTATCTGGAATTTAAAGAAGAACAAGGTCACTTGACAGGATCAGGGGTGAAGCTCAGAGTAATTGCAGGTAAGGGAAGTGTCAGCCTCGCTAAAGGGACTGGACTGTCATGGGATGCAGGCTCACCACATGCACAGAGGGCACTACTGGTCCTGGGAGTGTAGGGAGCATTCTCTGGCATCAGTCAGGGCAAGGGAGTCATATGGAGAACTCTACGTGCAGAGAGCTATTTCCATCTCTGCTTTGACACAGCTGAGCAAGTGGGGTGCAGGAGTGCAGCTCCCAAAAGCAGCCAGGGGAACTAACTGCTATGACAGTGTTTCCCTGCCAATGGGCAGCGGAGAGCAGCAATGGGGATGGGGAAGTTATACCACCACAGCCTCTGCAAACATGCTGCCGTGCTCCCACCTCCCCTACCCCTCCTTCTACACCCATGTAACCATATGGGTGAGTGGGGTAGCGTCCCTTTCTCGCACGCATGCGGGATGGGGATAAAGGTAAGAGAATTGCTCTTACTCACTTTGCTGCCATGGCAAGGGAGTACTGGACGCCATACTGCTGCTGGGAGGTGGCGGCGGAGGCTGCTGCTGCTGCTGCCATGGGGGGAGAGGACCAGAGGGAGGCGGGGGAGGCTGACCACTGGGCGGAGGGGGCGGCGGGGCCATCATACCCATCGGCGGCGGCATCATACCTGCAAGGGAGAGGGGCGGCCGATTAGGGGCTGGGCATCGAGGCGACACTGAATCGTGACTTGGTTAAGGGCTTGTGACACAAGACACTCACCTTTTCCTTGATGTAGGCGATAGACCCCAGAGCCCACAGGCGTATTTCCCAGGTACTGATCTTGAGGGAATGAAAGACCGTAGCCTTAGTGCCAGTTAATGAGACTAGGAGATTCTCCCCCCAACAAGCCTACCCGTTAGCCAATAGCCCAATAGTTCACAGACAAAAGCCCATGCAGACACCATAGCCCAGTGATACTCAAACTGTGGCTCTCCAGTCTCAAGTGGCTCTTTAATGGGTCTTCTGCAGCTCTTTGCAGCACGATATTAAAACACTGATTTAATTAACAACCATTAACCACCAATCAGGATGCTTTTACTAGGTTAATAAGCAATAAAGTTACTGACTTGCACTAAGTTATTAACGTATTTGCTGTGAGAGAGAGAGTGTGAGAGTATGTGTAAGCACTAAACATTTCTCCCGTCATTCACATTGCTGTGGCTCTTTTGGGTAATGCTGATCACTAACCTGGCTCCTGAACCACTGAGGTCTGAGTATCATTGCTGTAGCCTAAACTGGAGGACGTAAGGATAAACCCTTCTGCTTTGAGAGGGAGCATGCTGATTAGTGGAGTGCATCACAACTACGGAGCCAACCCCCAACAGCAGTCCCCGCCCAAGCCAACCCCCATGTATCCCCAGTGCCTTGGAATGTACTTACCCATGTGGTGGGGGCCCGGGTGACCTGGAGGATGTGGCCCCTGGTTCATGGGTGGATGATGTGGCTGCATCCAGGGTGGTGGGCCATTGGGATTGTGCTGCATTGGATGGCCACCATGCCCACCCATGTTGGGCATGGGGTGGTGGAAGTTGTGAGGCCCACCTGGACCTCCAGGTCCTCCATGCATGCCATGGTAGGGCCGGTTATCAGAGGGGCCAGAGTTCATCCATGGAGGACGGTTCTAGAGTGGGGGTGAGAAAGGAGCTATTCAGACCTGGCTTTAAATACAATCAAAGCCATCTTATCACGTACTTCAGAGGGGAAAGGTGGAACCAGACTGCTAACTATTAACTGTCGTATTATGGAAACTACAGGACAGGACCAGACTTGGAGGGTCCATCTAGTGTGATATCCTGTCTGATAGTGGCCAGAGCCAGATGCTTCAGAGAAAGGTGCAAGAAACCATACCCTGCATCAGGCAGATGTGGGATAACCTGCCTGAAATTAACCCTCACCCTGTTCCTTACCAGTAACAGACTGGTGCAAGCTCCGAAACAGGTGGTGTAACACCCCTACCAAAGCTTGTTAACGTTGACTACTGTAGCTCTGGATATTCTTGATGTCTGTAGAAGCATCTAATCCTTTTCGAATCTAGCTAACTTTTTGGCCTCAATATTAGGGCAATTATGTGTAGTGTGGAAAAGTATTTCTGTCACTCGTTTTGAAATTGCCACCTTTCAATTTCACTCAACGTTCCCTTGTGCTTGTACTGCGAGATAGGGAGAACTGAAGTTCCTGATCTCCCTTCTCTAGGTCATTCATTTACAGATCTATGTTCTCTGAACAATCCCAACGTTTTCATTCTCTCTACATGAGAATTTCCAAACCCCTCAACATGGTTTGGGGCACCCCAAAGTAGGACAAAACCCAGAGCTGACTGCACAGTTGTTTCTCTCCCTGTGAGCCATTCCAAAAAAAAAAGGGGGGGGGGGGACGACGACGACAGGACGGACTGATTCCTGTCACCACCACTGAAAAGCTGTGGGATTGACACCGCAGTCCATGGGGACGGAGAAAAGGGGCCTATTGTAAGGTGTTTCCTTTGAAGCAAACACTACCAGGTGAAAAGGCCCAATCACTCACAGGAGGCGGCGGGTTGTTTCCTGGTCCCGAGGGTCTGGGCCCACTTGACAGAGGTGTATTGGTGGGGCCAGAGGAAGATCCCACAGATGCCGGGACTGGCGCTTCTCCCAACTCTGCCATCAGGGACAGGTATTCTTTGTCCATGCGGGCTTTGTCCTGAGCAGACTGAGGATCACCAGGTCTGGAAGCCAAAAGTCATATGCCACTAAGCCTGTGGTTTTCAACCTTTTTTCGTTTGCGGACCCCTAAAAATTTCAAATGGAGGTGCAGACCCCTTTGGAAATTCAACCTGTGGTCCGCAGACCACTACCATAGAAGTTAGTTTTCAGTCTAACTGAATAGAACTAAACTATAAAAGTTGCACGTGCTTGGCACGACATTTGATGCAGCATAAGAAAGGGCGCTAAACTGTGGGCTTCTATGGTAATGACAACAATTTGGGGGGTTGACCTGTAGATGGGGGCATTCACATACTTTTGATTTATCAGAAAAACAGAATGCCTTTCCTAGGATCTGGATTTTTTTTTTTTTTAATTATTAGAGTCACCTTTCGCAGACCTCTTAGATAGTCTGTGGACCAGAGATTGAAAACCACTGCTCTAAGCCACACACACCAGATACCAGTGCTATGGGAGGGGAGCAGAGTCCACTGTGCAGGACAGATGGATCCAAAGCTACATCATTCATCTCCTCAGCTTCATATGGAGCAAACTATCAAGCTAAATGAATACAGAAAACTGCTACCATGGATTAGGCCACTGCCTCCATCTAGCCCCATCTCCAACATCAGCCACTAGCTGTTGCTTCAAAGGGAACGTACCAGAAACCCTACAGTTAAGGAATAACCTATCCCAGGGAAAAGTTCCTTCATCCCAATCAGAGGCTGGTTTGGACCCCCATTTCTAATCACCATTAGGTATTGTATGGGATTCATTTCCAAGCCAAGTATTTGCTAAATCCTACCCCTTCCCTGAGTATTGTGCTCAGAAGAAGACTGATTTGTCAAGTGCTTCTGTGCTGGATAGCACATGGATTTCCTAGGACTAGCAGGATGGTCTGCTGCACTTGGCTGCCAAGACGCCCTTCTGGAAGGCTGCAGCATTCCAACCACAGAGCCCATCTACTGACACAAATGATGAGCAGGCACAGCTGACAGAAGATTGCTTAAACAAGCTGGCCTGTGAGATTTACCTAGAGAACTTGCAGTCAGAGGCAATGTGTCCAGCTCCTCCGCATTTGGTACACACAGTGGTGTTGGTGATGCTGCGGGTCTCCGCGCTTTGCCAAGGCCGCAGGATTCTAAGGGATAACAAAGCAGAATTAGATATGCTTGACACGCAAGCAGCAGCAAACATATGCAGCTGCACTAACTTTGCTACTTCCAACAGGCAGGTACTTACCTGTTGTCATCTTCCCGCAGAGTCCCATTAAGCCGGGCCAGCTCACGCAGCTGCATCTTCCGCAAGTCGTTCTGGTCCTCTGGTGTTTCAATGCCTTGCTTCAGAATATTCCGGATCTGGAAGAGACACGTTGCTTAGTCGTATCAAGCTCAAACCCTTATCTGCCCTGGAGAAATTCAGCTCCTAAACTCAGGTCTACACCACAGTTAGAATTCCCGCTTCCCTACAGGCCAATGATAAAGCCAGCCCCCTCATTCCAATTCCTTTCCTATGTCCCTCCATATCACTCCTATGAGTGGAGTGCTGAGATTGAATCTTCCTCCAAAGTGCCCAGACAGGTCTTATTTATTTCATCACCTTGACTCTTTAAAAGAATAAAAGTAGTATGCAGAGCAAGAGGCTGGCAATGGATTACAGTGCAGGAGGCAAGCTGGAGTTGAGTTTCCATGATGTGATCTTTTACCATAGCTGAGACTGACTCCCCCAGATGTTTTCAGTTTGATCACCCCGAGCTTTGCATTTATACCTGTTCCACAGCCTTCTTCACATTCTCCATGGTGTTGGCAGTGACCAGAGCGTGAAGAGGCTCATCTTCTCCAGGCAGCATCTGGCCATCTTTTCGGCCCACCTTCCCTTCCTTCACCGACCCCTTGCCCCGGATCATGATCTTGGCATTGCATTCCTTCTCAATATTCTTCAGCGTATTACCTCTGTAGAACAAATGGTTTTGTTTTTCCCATGCAAACTGGGGGATTTCTCCACTCCCCCACAATGTGACTGTATCACTGCCCCAAGTACTCCTCTTCATGTGACATCAGTTTTACCCCAATCAACACCCTCGTTAGAACACTTCTAGGGGTAGGTCTATACTTAAACTGTTAGTGCAGCACGACTGCAGCTGTAGCACTTTGGTACAGACACTACTTATACCAACAGGAGGCAGTCTCCTGTTGGCATAGGTAATCCACCTTCCAGAAAGGTGTTAGCTAGGTCACTGGAAGAATTCTTCCGTTAACCCAGCGCTGTCTACAACAGGGGTAAGGTCAGCATAACCACATCTCTCAGGGGTATGGAGTTTTCATACTCCTGAGAGATGCAGCTATGCTGGTGTAAATTCCCAGCATAGATCAGCACTAGGTCAATGCCAAGCACACACTCCTCAAACACAGGAATATTTCTGCATTGCCAGTGAAGGCAGAAACACACTGTGTCAGACATGCTATCAAGGATGTCCTGTGAGAAGATAACATGACAGGTAGTTGTTTCAGTGCCACGAAGTTCTACATAAATATACTGGGGCTTGCAGGGTAGAGACAAGAACGGGAATAGCTTCCAAGCGCCCAACGGGCTGCAAGGCAGTAAAGCTACTTTGAGTGTTTTGCCTTTAAAATCCCACAGTACATTCAGCCTGGCTCTCAAAAAGACATGCTTTGAATCATTTTGAAGGCTGACAATTCCTCTCTGGTCTTGATGTCACACCAGCTACCTGCTAGAGTCCTGATGTGCTTTTTCCAGCACCATCTCTCAAGCATAAGCAAGTAAGCCAGCACTGTCCACTACTGCCAAACTCTTGGACTCCAAATTTGATCACCTCTGAACTGCCCTCATTTCACAGAGAGTAGCAGCATCTCACCTGGGTCCAATCAGAAGCCCCACAAAGTTAATCTCAGGATATTCATCCTGTGGGATCATCACCTTATCACTCACGCGGGTCGCTGGAGGTCTGAAAACATCAAAACATGCATTTAGCTAGCCAACACACACATCCACAAGGAACCTGAGCCAGCTGAGATCAGAACTCTTTCCCCAGTTTAGAATGCATTGGTAGTCCAGGGAAACATGGTGGCTATATGCTTTATAGCAGTGGTCTCCAACTCTTTTAAGCCCCAAATCACTTTTTGAATTTAAGGACAACCCAGGATCTACCCCGCCCCTCCCCTTCCCCCAAAGCCCCACCCCACTCACTCCATCTCCCCATCACTCGCTCTCCCCCACCCATACTCACTTTCACCTGGCTGAGGCAGGGTTTTGGGAAGGGGTGTGGGTTCTGGGCTGGGACCGAGGGGTTTGCAGGGTGGGATGGGGCTCCGGGCTGAGCCTGGGGCAGGGGTTTGGGGTGCTGGCTCTGGGAGGGGGTCAGGGCTGGGGCAGGGGTTTGGGATGAAGGAGGGGGTTTGGGGTGCTGGCTCTGGGAGGGAGCTGGGGTGCGGCCTCCCACCGGGCAGCACTTATCACAGGTGGCTCCCTGTTGTCAGCGAAGCGAGGTGAAGGCAGGCTTCCTGCCTGTCCCAGCCACACGCCGCTCCTGGAAAGGGCGGATGTGCCCCTGTGTGTGTGTCTGGTGGGGGGGGAGCATGTGGCACCACACGCTGCCCCTCTCTGCCAGCACCACCCCCTCAGCTTCCATTAGCCACAGCTCCCCAAACCTGGCTAATGGGAGCTGCGGGGGCAGTGCTGACAGGCAGGAGCAGTGCACCAAGACCCCTTCCCCCCAGTGATGTGCTGGCTGCTTCTGGGAGCTGCGTGGGGCCGGGACAGGCAGGGAGCAAGCCTAATGGCAGCCCCACTACACCACCGGAGATCACAATCAACTGGGGGAGTCCCCAGGATCGACCAGTTGATCGTAATCGACCAGTTGGTGACCACTGCTTTGTAGGCAGATCCCAAAGAGCTATTTACGCAGCAGCACTTGTGCAGAGGAAGCCTAGACCATCTGTAATAGGGCAATATTCAAACATGGATTTTGGAACAGGATGAAACCACCCAGGAATGACAGTGCAAAGGCCTAACCATAACATTTGGCAGGATCTTCTCCCTCCACTTACTTGTAATCAGCTGGTGGCTTGAAGTCCGGGTTGAGGGCCACCATTTCTGTGATGAGGTTATGCCTCTCCTCCTCCAGCTTCTTGCGGGTGCGGAACTCACGGGTATTCAGGCGCTTCCCCTCGCTATTGTAAATGGGCTCAGGGGAAGGGGACCTGCAGAAAACACCCATGGTTATTCTTCCTGTGGTCAAACCCAAGTGGCCACTTACAAGTACAGCTTCCCCTGAACCCTAGCATAATTTAGGCAAATCAGAGCTAAATGTGCTATTAAGACCACAGGAAAGGAAGGTGTAAGTTCATTCATGCCTGTCTTATTGCTACATGGATAAGGAGGTTGCAGCAAAACACTGTATGCCACGAGGAGGGGGGAAAATGAGGTGCTTTATAGGGGTAGCAAGGCTAGAAACAGCGACAATGACAGCAACTCTGCCACGAGTGTGCTCATGTATTTTAAAGGGGAAGGTGGAGAGAGTTAATTCGCACGGAGAACAAACTTTCCAGCTTCACTAGGCAATGCAGCCATGAGTTTAGAGAGACTCTTAACGCAGGAGGTAATGCAGGTTAAATGTGGACTTTTAACACCATAACAGAGTAACAAAAGAGATTAGTCTTTTATCAAAGGTGACTAATCCTGCTGGCAACACCCATTAACTCTAGTTCACTGCCCCAATGTAGAGAGACGGTCATGGCTTCTGTCCTGGCTTTTCCATCATTGTGCTGGCAGCTTCAAGGCCGACTCTCAACCTGTTTTCTGTGTTAAGGCTTAAAGGCTGGGTCAAACCGCCTTCTCTTGGTCCACAGTCTGGAGCTGTAAACCTCTATGGAGAACCCTGTTTTCTCCACAGGGTTTAGATGCCCAGAAAGCAGAATTTTTTTTGTTTTTGTTTTAACAGCAAATGTTGTAAAGCTAAAATAAAAGAGTCAGTTTGATTTACCACAGCTGTGTTTGCGGTAAGAAAAAAGCCACACTCCTAGAAATTTGATTAAGTTATGGACCTTTTTTAAAAACATGAAGGAAAATTTAGGATTAGCTGCAAGAAGGGAAGAGATTATGTGGATCAGGTTATTAAAAAAAATACATCCCGGAAGTAATCAGAAACCTACACCTTTGTTTTAGGTTAAGAGAAACTTTTTCTAGCGGGTTAGAGCAAGGATTAAAATCAGTTGATCCCACTGTCTTCTGAGCCTAAAGTGAACCATCAACACATGGAATAAAAGGTCAGGTTTGATCAGGACTAATCATGTCTAAATTACACCTCCATTTCTAGGATTTGAATAAATGTAACACAGTCCAATAGCAGAGAGAGCAAAACAAAAATACAAGGTATCACCCTCCCAGCTTGTTTTTACTAAGCATCTTAAACTCATGTTAGCTAGTAGGTGGTTTAGAAACACATTTTAAAGAATTCAAGGTACAAAGAATTATTAAATGGCTTAACTTGATATTACACCTTCAGAAATTAATGCTAAGACAGTCATTTCATGCATTTGATTCTGTTGAACTGCTGAGGAGCAATTAAGAGTTAGACTCTTCTGTAACTGAATCAGAAACTCCAATAAATTGTTTTTTTTAAACCACTAACAAGTTTGATATTTGACAGATCAGACGACTCTGGCTTTGGATTCTTTTGCTAAACTGATCATTAAAAATGTTAAAGGCTGTTACAGCAATGCCTCACCTTCACAGGAAAAAATTAAGACACCAATAACTCTCCCCTCATCAGTCTGGGTTATTGTTCACATAAGAAATGTCAATCTGTCAGTCAAATTACGACCAACTGCCCCAACTCAATCTTAAAAACCAAGAGCAAGGGAAAAAGGATAGGCTTTACATCTATTCCCTCCTGACAATAAAAGGATAAAAAAAATCACCTTTCAAAGTTTACTAGTAACTTGTAATAACAGTTAAAGGTAACAGTCAAAAAGACACTATGCAGTGGTGCCCTGTAATGTAAAAAGTGCAATGGGAGTGCAAAATTTGTGTGCTAAAGAAAACTAGAGTTATTGCAAGGAAATAAGGCATAATAATTTGACTCCTAGCAAGGCTAAATAAAGATGCAGAAGTGAATGGCTTTAACATCCATGACACCATCTTACTGATCTAATACACCTTCAGCTGGGTAGAATTCAAGCCAAAGAAGGTTTCACTCCCATTTTAAAAGGAAAATGACTTCAGTTGTGCTAAATGCTATAACACAACAAATTCCAGCTGCAAGATGGGGGGGGGGCGGGGGGGGGTGTTACTCCCCTCCTGTAAACAAACCAGACTCTGCTGTTCCATGCTAACAACCCAATTACAAAAATAAAGCGGTTAAATGCTGTTACTTTTCAGAATGTCACTGAAGCCCAACATAGCCACAGCTGTCCAAAAACCTACTGCAACATTTTCACTTCAAAAAGAGTAAATGAGGCTGGAATTATCCCACCACCTTGAGTCCCCAGAATTTCCCGATGTTGGCCAATGCTGTACAATAGCTGGCAGCAAAGAAATTGGTTAGAAAACTCATCTGGCTTTTAAAAAATCATCCTCAACAACCAAGCAGAAAGCTCTGCCATACAAGCTGATCAGAGTATGTTTCCAGGCTGCTCAAACTCAATGATGCAAAAATAAAATAAAATAAAATAAGTGCTTAAAAGTTTGCAAGGTGAACCTGTGAGAAAGACCTCTAGATACTGGGCACGTGCACAAGTCAGACCCTGAAAAAGTACATTAATTGGCTACCTTTATTTCCCTTAAAATAAGTCAGGTTAATTAAACCTACAAGCTTATAAAAATCAAAAACAATGATATACCCTTATTACCCCTTTCCCTGTGGTTTTTGTAGGGCTAGAATTGGTTCCATTCCATCTTCCCTAACAGAAAAACCCCAGCTCTCCTCCATAACACTGTCACATCAGAGCATTGCAGTCATCTGACTAGAGCAGGATTGTATTGAACTGACACATTACGATGCCACCAAAAAAATGTATTAAAAAGGTAAAAGTGTTACTGTCAGCTGGTTAAAACTGTTTCCCAACCTGTCCTCTGGGTTAGGGGGGATGCCCAGGTCTCCTGTGCGCAGTTTACGAGTCAGGTCTTCAATCTGCAGTTGCACTGGAAGAAACCAGGTTAGGAAAGAAAAAAGGATGGAAAAAAGACATTGTTACCAAAAAACATTTCAAATCTTAACATCAAAGCATGAAGAACGGGAGACTTTGCAATGGACGACTGATATTGTGAACAAATCGAAGGAGACCCGCACAATGTTATGTCAGCCAGCTAAGTTCAGCAGGAATCCAGAAAGGCTCACATTGATCTTATTTACATCTAGCTAGCCTTCTTCAAAGAGGATTATTAATTAGAAAGCAAAGTGCTCAACTGAAATGTGGTTAGCAGAAAGAACTGTCCGATCCCTGAGACTACAACCAGCAAGTCACTGGAAGCCAAAACTCTTTCTGACCTGCTAAAACTGGTATTAGATCCAGGCCTAAAGGAAAATGCCTTTGCAAGCAATTCCATTGTCCTACTGGACTACTTCTTTTCATAGCAGAGTAACAATTTTTGTAAATACCAACATAATTTTACTGCTGATTTCAGAGCCAATTAAAAATGTGACTTGGATTAATGTTGCTGAAGTCAGACATACCAGTTTAGAAAAGGTCTCATTTCTTTTCCTAAGGCAAAAGCACATGGGCCATGCACCGGTGCATGTCTTTATTCTTAACAGAACTCCTTAAGGTAAATGAAAACAAACATACAGAAATTGCATGCACTGTACCATGCTACCTAACCCATACTATGTACAGACTCCAAAAGGCCTACTGCCGTTATAGGTCACAGACAAGGTAAGTCAGAAAGATTCAGGGTCAATTGTCAGATGATAAATTACTAAAATGTACAAGCAGCTAAGCTTGATTCTGTTCTGGGTGCCTGATGCTGTACAAAAGAAGAAAGATCAGGATCTCTGAACCCTGAGCAATGAGATTTGGTTAATTTCTGGAGAAGCTGAATAGTACGTGGTGGAGAGGGGTGCTAATCTGGTCCACACTATTTCTTCTCAACATCCCTCCCCCATTTACTATTATTTTTAAATAAAAGTGCTGGTGTTACATTTGCTTCTTACCTTAGCATAGACTGAGAATTCTGAGCTGCAGTTATTTCATCCAATTGGCAGTAGTTATATGCTGGTTCCAGTTTAAGATTGTCTCATTCGCACAGGAACCTTGCTTTTGTTTTGAGTGCACTATGTCTTGCACTTCTAACTCCTTGCAAATGATATTTAGAGCCTCTGAGAAACTAGGATGCTCACTGTCCTTGCCTACCAATCATTTCCCTTCTTTAAACTGTTCTTCAAGCAGTCCTAACTCTGCCTACCCCCCAAACCCTACATCTCTCCTCCTCAATCCCTCATGTCTCCCTCTTCTGAACTTGTATCCTGTGTTTTAAGTTATGCACACATTATAAGCTCTTTGGGGCATGATACATGTCTTAGCTTTGTTGCTGAAATAGCATGTACACATAGGCCTCTACACAAGTAACAAAACAGCAACTTCAAAAAATCTGGAAGTCAGACTATTCATGTCTACATTTCCCTCTGTAGAGCAGCAGATGTCAAAGCAGCTAACAACTGGCTCTTCCCTTAAATATCAGATGTTTGTTTTATGATACTGTATCAAAATCAGCTTTAAATTTCTGCCTAAAGAAGATCTTCTGGTACAGAAACTGACAGAATCAAGGGCAAAACCCACACTGTCTAGAAATTGACCTAGCAACCTTGACAGCAAACCATTAACAAACTTAGCTCTCAAGTAGCTCTCAGCACTGCTGTGGATGAATAAAAAGACTAGTTACAACGCAAGTCAAAATTCTCAGTGGTTATGCAGAAGAAAGAAACCAAGGATTATTTTCAATCCCAGGGAGATGAACTGGATCACACTGTCTTGTGAAGAAGAGCTCGCTTTATGTAAAATGCAAAGACTAGAATTACATGTGACAATGCAAAGTCTCAGACACATTGAAAGGACTTTTTTGCCCTTTTTCACCCTCCTGGTTTATATCTGGTAGTTCATGAAAAGTGAATTTAGCATCACTGTTTGCAACTGAAGGCAAAGTTAATGTTAAACCTTGTATTTATAAACCAAGTTACTTAAACATTCTTATTCCCATACTGGAATGGTGTAGTTCCAAAGACAAATCTTAACCTTTGAAATTCCCTGTTTTCACAATTAACATTTCAAAACCCTTCATTCCCATAGGACTGAGCAGTATCCCTTTCCCAGCAATTTGTGTGCATGTGAATACAGAGCTCATTTAGCAGAGCTCTAAACTAGAAGAGATACTGAAGGTTTAGATTTCTTGCCAAAGAACAGAAGCAAAGTTTCTCTATTTCCCTCAGAGCAAAACCAACATGACCGATACCACCTTGAACACAAAAATTGAACTTCTACAGGTGTCTTTTTTTAAAAAATTAAGCAGCCTAAAAGCAAGTCAGAGACTAGGTTTGAGGGGATTTCTGGTGCAAGGCTGTGCTGTGAAAGAGGTACCTGCTTCCCACATAATACATTCAGTTTGAAGAGGGACCGGAGGCAGTGTTCTCCACTGGAGAGGTAATCCTAGAGGCCCCCACTGACTGTAATGAGATTACTAAATAGATGTTGAAAATAGGGCCTAATATACCCAGAGAAAGGACCACCCCACCCCTACAAAAACTGTTCTAGCCATTCCATTTTCACCATGCCTGTGGAGAACACTACTCCTGTCACAAGCAAGACAGGGGAGCTGCAACAGTGCACGACTGAGCAAAAATGTGCGAATTATTGATTTGAAGTTATGGAATAAGGCCACAATAACCTGAAGTCTAGAAAAAACACAGTTAACTTTCCAAACACTCAGCAACCAGAAATAGTCTCAGGATCACACCACTGACAGCAGATCAGATGGAAAAAGGGGAGAACGTGTATTTACCTATATAAGCTCTCTCTTGCTCACGAGTGAGTCCAGGAGGGATAACAGTGGGCATTCCTGGGATGACAGTCTTCTGTTCCATGGTGTCTTGGTTCCATCTGCTTCTCTTCCGCTTCTTATTAGGGAAATCTAAGGGCAAGCATCCTTCTTTAGACACACTTTGTATTTATAAAGGTGTTTCTACTATTTGACTTAATGCATACATCTTACATAAACAATAATAGCTGCAACACTGAGCACACAGAATTCCCTTAAATCAGAAATACTGTCAAGACAACCTACTCCTTTCAATATCAAATCTCTCATTGGGATGAGGAGAGCTGCTCACAGGGGCAGTAAGGTCAAGTGGGTAGCACACTGAACCAAAATTATATTCTAGTCTATTCACTGACCTGCCATGTGACTTTGGGCAAATCACTTCACCTCTCTGTGCCTGTTTCTCCTCACACCCCTTGTCTATTTAGCCTTTAAGCTCTTATTATCACCATGTTTGCACAGCACCTAGCACAGTGGGAGCGCCATCTCTGTTGAGGCCATTGGGTGCTACCGTAATATAGATAATAGCAGCAACGGCAGAATTTAATCAGCAAACGTTGCCACATTAAGACTTATTTATTATCTGCAAATCAGCAAGGGGCAGAACCAGAAGTGAAATTGAAATTCAACAGAACAGTGGTATCAACTAAACAAAGTTATGCCCCTCCATAAGTCAAGACAAACGGAAAAACAGGAAGATGCTTCAAGATCACCTCTCCAAAGCAAAAGAACTGCTCTCAAATCCAACTAACATTTTTCTAGTCACTTCAGCCACCATTTTTAAAGGGAACGCTGCAGTTCTGATCTCCGTCAGCAAAGCAACATGGCTGCCTCCCACAGCACCATTTCACATTCAGCCGCTCTGCACACATTTCAAGATCCCTTAAGGTAACAACAGTATTCTAGGGATATTTACATTGGATGATGTGATGGGAAACTATTAAAACACCACAGCAGTTTTCCTTTAACAGTAGTGTAGAAAATTGTTACTCCCCCCTCCCTTTTTTTTTATGAAGCTGATCTATGACTTGTTTCACCCAGGTACAACCAGAAAAGCATGTTGTATGATTTGAACACATTTTCAAAATGTGCTCTTCTAGAAAACATTAGAAGCTTAAAAAGATTAACTATCCCTAATCATCTAAGTAAAGAGAGAGACTAATAAAAATAGGAAGTTAAAGAGACCAGGGCACCCCATTTCTTCCCAATCCTACAGAGACCTCCATTTTGGTTGGATGAGTATTTGCTAACTCCTACAGACAACACCAGGCCTTGTCTCTTCCAATACCACCCATCTCAGGCTGTTCAATGCCTTAGGGACTGCAGTTATTTTGTGTCCAAAGTTCCCCTGACTAGCACATGCCCACGTGTTACCTAGAACCCCCATTTAAGTTACCAACCTCCAGATCGGTTTCCATTCCCTTCTTACCCACAACCAGGTCTCGCCACCCAATTAAGAAGAATGTTCTCTTTTTCACTCCCTCCCTCAGAAAAGAGAGCAGCCACCACCTCAACCCCATCCTGGCCCCTACCTCCACATTTGGCACAATTCCAATCCCTTTCTCCGACCTTGCCTCATTTCCCCCCTTTCCCAGTCTACTCTCTACCTACACCTATTATACCCCCATCCCACCCAACTCTTTATTTGCCACAAACTCTTTCCTCTCCCAGAGCACCCAACATCATTGCTTCCTCCCATTCGCAAATCTACCTCATCTCCCACAAATACCCCTACAACGTAGTCTCATAGCCTCCCATCCCCTAAGCCCTTAACCCCCAAATTTACCTCATTGCCGTTACCAAAACTATAACCATCCCTAAGTTTCAGCCCCTTCAACCCCCATAGACCATCTCAAGCCCCCCCCCCGCCATTCCTTTGCTTTTAGCGCAACATTCTCCAAACTTGCCCTCTCAGCCTATACAACCAACTAACCTCAAAAAGCCCCAAGCCTGCCCCTTCACCGCTTACCACTGTCCCATTAGTGTATCCCCCCCCACTCCAGCCCTTTAGCTTCTACATCTCTTCCCTACTGTGCATAACTCTACTTCTATGTACCCCCATTGCCCTATAGTTCCTGAACATCCCTGCCTCAACCCTATCCATATAACTGACCCCCACCCAACCCAACTCTCCCTAGCCCCCCCCCTTTTACCCTGCCCCTCACCGTGATTACTGCCCCCTCCCGGGCCGCTCTCATCCTGCTGCTGTTGCTGCGGCGGCGGCGGCTGCTGCTGCTCGTGGCCCTGCGGGGGCGGCGGCGGCGACGGGTACCGGTATTGTCCGTACTGAGGGGGGGGCTGAGGCCCCCCAGCCTGAGGTGGCGGCTGTTGCTGCTGCGGGGGAGGAGGAGGGGGTGGGGGCGGCGGGGGCTGCGGCTGCTGCGGCGGGGGCTGAGGCTGGGGTGGCGGAGGGGGCGGCGGAGGAGGAGGGGGCGGCGGCGGCAGCGCGGCGAAGGGGTAGGCAGCAGCCGCCATGGGGCCTAACAGAGCGGCTTGGGCCTGGCCCGGGCCTGGGGGTGGTGGAGGGGGAGGGCCTGGAAGGACCAGCCCTGGGGGACCCGGTGGAGGCATCGGGTAGCCCGGTTTCCCCGGCGGTGGGGGTGGATGGAGCTTCCCTAGCGGCGTGGCGTTGGCTCCAGTCGCCGCCATTAGAGTCTCCTCAGCTCGCGGCGTTCGCGTTTCGCGAACCTTCCAGCCTTTCTACCGCATAAAGCTGCTCGAAAGTCATTGGTCGCGGAGATGTCAGTCGTACTCGCGCTTCCTTCCATTGGCAGATTCTTACGTCCGTTGTCCTTCCGCGGGGGCCTATTGGGCGAGATGCTCCAATGAAGGAAAGCGATTGGAGAAAAGCAGTCGAGTGGTGGAGGCAGCGCGCATAGGTCAGTTGAGATGTCACTCTGCAGCGAACTGCGGTGGGAATGGTTGAGAGGCAGGATGAGTGAGCAGCATTGGGGAAAGACAAGTTTTGATTGGTCGACTGGGAACGTAAGGCGTGGTACTAGCTGTATGGCACGGTGGGCGGGAGCGTTGTTGAGTATCCGTGTTGGTACTGGACGAAGAGACGGAGGGCGGGTGCTCGGGGTGGCGAGCCGCGTAGGGATTGGTTGGTTGCGGGGGGGGTGTCTTGCCACACGCGCAGTGCGCCTGAGAGATTTTGGAAACGTCGTTGGCAGACCCCGTACTGTGCGGGGGCGGTTGGTAGTGACGTTAATGCGGAGGGTCGCTCTCATTGGGCAGTACGCAGGGCGGGCGGTCATGATTGGGGAATGGGGCCTTTCAACTAACGGAGTGTTCCTTCTCTGATTGGTGAGTGACAGGGCAGCAGCGATCCAGGCTGCTGAGTGGTGAGCTGAGCTCCAGTCCGTGTTGGGACTGTAGTAGGACCCCCCCCCAGACACGCTAGGAGCCCCAGGGGCTGCTGGGAGTCACCCAGTTAGGGGGCCATGAGGCTCATGGGAGCTAGGCCAAGGGAAGGCTGCCAGCTGACGGGGGGGTGTTAACTCCTCGCACACACCAAGGGCTGTGTGCCCAGCAGCAGGGGGGCAGGGGCCACACCTTGCAGTCACTGCTGAGCGTGCTCAGGCTCAATCTCACCCCCTGCACCTGGCAGGGCCATCAGGGGAGCAGGTTAGGAGCCCGGATAGGTACCATGGTGATAGGACCTGGGGCCACTCACAGGAGTCCTTAGCCCCCCTGGCTGCAGTTAGGGGCATGGGAGTAACTGAGCAGTAGCCTGGGGCTGATCTAGTGCTCTCTTCTCTTTTCTGGCTCCCCGCTCAGCAGCTATTTCTCCTTTTCCACAAAACCCCTCTGTCTCCAGCCACTCCCTGCTCTGGGGCTGCTTTTCACTTGCAAGGAGAGCATAGCCCCAGCACCAAAACAAACATCAGTTATCTGTTTTCCTTCTCCCTGTCCAGCTCCCAACGATATTGGGTGGCACTCTGTGAGAATTGCAGAGGGGGTGGGGGGGCATAGAGGGCAGAAGGAGGTTTCAGGCAGGACTGAAGACCAGTCCTTAACAATTGGGGTAACAGTATTAAAGATTAGGGAGGACAGCTAGAACAGCAGTGGAGCTGAACAGCCAGAGGCCCCAGTGGTTCTCCCCTCTTCCGTTCTTCACCCAATTAACACCAAGCAAACAAAAGACAGGTTTAATATCTCTTTATCTTTTAAATAGCATATTTTTTCAAGTTTGGTTTCTTTTACCCATAAATTCCAGCTTTCAGTTAAAAACCACAGAGAAATTAGCAAAACGGAAAGGAAAGCTTCCACTGCCTGAGTTACTAGAGCCGTCAGCCCCAGGATCCTGGTCTCTGTCACACTGGCATTTGGGGTTGGCACTGGTTTCCAAGGTAGCAAAAGAACAAGGCATCCCAGCAGCCAGCCAATGCAACATACTGCCTGCCAGTATGAAGCACTCTGCTTCATTTCAAAGCAGTCATCTGACCACCCATCTTTTCACACTCAAAATACCAGTCATGCCAGCCATGCACCCAGCCCCTCCATAGCAGACACACTCAAACCTCTCTTACACCAATCAGCCACCCACTCTACCAAGCGAGTGGCCTGTTCAGTAATCAAGTCCCTTACCTAGCTACTGTACCTGCCTCATCAACCAAACACATTTCCCCCCATTCAACCCAAGCACTGCCCCAGCCACTTCTAAACCAACCCTGCCGTCCAAATGAACTCATCTCATCCTAATAACCACCACACCCAACCAACCAAGCCACCAGCCAGCTGCTCAAACCAGCCAATCTGGACGCCCAGCTAGCCATCCCACTCATCCCCCATCAAAACACATCCAGCCAAGCAATCGGCACAACCATTACCAAAATAGTCAAACAGCTATCCCAGCCACTGATTAAATTCAATAGGTTTGTCCCACCTCAGGCATTGCTCGTTGCTCACACCTTGAATGACAAGACGCAGAATTGCTTTCCCACTCCTTTTGCAGCTGAAGGCGTGTGCCAGATTTCTGGACCTTAAGTGCTACATAGGGAACACAATGCATCCACTAGAAAACCGATTGTCTTCATGTTGAAGCTGGAGGAGGAGGACACACTCACCCTGTGTCTCCAGAACACATCTTCTTAGGGTTAAGAACGGGGAGGGAGGGGGAAGCATTCAACAGGCACAGGTATCAGTCAAGACAGACTGCAGAGGTGTCTTTGGACTGGGTAGTCAATTATTGCAGACGTAAGGGTCTCAGGAGATGCTGGCCCTAAAAGGGGAGAGGGAATCTCTCCATACACTCCTGAAAAGCAGGGGTATATCTCAGGAAGACTTTGGACAATAGGACAAGTGGACTGTAGAGTTTATAGAGTAGAACTCATCTGACATGGATTCCTGCAGCAGAAGACAGGCCCCACTCATGGGAATATTTCCCCAAGGCTCCCGCTACCTGTGCGCCTCCACTGAGCTTCTCAGCTGTCAGCGGTTTAAACATCACAGCAGGATTTCCCCTCCACCCACTCTGCATCAGTCTACACGGGATGTTGGAAAGGCAGTTCTGCACGCTCAGTAGCTGCTCTCGTGTCCCGTTAGGATGTAGAGGTTGCTGTGAGCCAAGGGATTCTCTGTGGGCGTGCTCTCCAGGATGATATCTCTGGGAGGAGAGGTAGAGGCAAGAGCAATGAGTGAACGTGGAGAGACAGATGGTCAGAGCATGTTTTGAGCAGAACAGGAGGATTGGTAACCCCGATCTGACTTGAGAGGTGCCGCACCCAAGCAAGGAATGCAACTCAGCAAAGCCAGCCCCAGCCATGATTGTACCCCATCCCAGTCCCACAGCCACCGCACAAAACCAAACCCACCATGCAATTCCAGCCCCCAAACCCAGCCATGTAACCCTGGCCACCATGCAAAACCAGCCTCTCCAACCCAACCATGCAAAATCAACTCTTGGTTCAAGTGCTGGTCACATTTCTCTGACCTCACCATTTATAATACAAACACAGCAGTATTTTATTATATAAACCCCAACCAAACCAAGCATGTGCCATTCCCTGCACATGCTTCTCCCCTGGCAAGATGATGGGAGAACCACCACCACTGCCTAATGTGCTACTGGCTCTGATACTGCAGTGAGAAGCACAGTATAAGACTATATATAGAATAGAATAACTTCATCCCAGCCATGCAAACCCAACCCCCAATGTGGCACATCCACCACCAACCTCCAGCTACCCCAGAATGCAGCCCAAACCCTGACACAGCGCCGTGCATCCTCAAAACAGGCCTGCAAATCCACCCAGTCATGTAACGTCCAGCAGGAACAGGGGCACAGGATGGACACAATAGAGAGTCAGGGTGGTGACTGGCTACTGAAGTGACCCAGTCCATGCAAGAGGAAGGAAAAGAAGTTCACAACTCCTGGTCTCCCAGTCCCCCGATAATTTTCCCACTGTCCCAGCCTTGCAGCCCCGCAACACTTGATCAGAGTGTGGAGAGAGCAGGTTCCTACCAATGGCACAGCCAGACTGGGGGTAGCCAGCCGGAGCAGGGCAGCCACACCGCTTGATCAGAGGGTGGAGAGAGCAGAACAAGAATTCTCTGTTGGTGGTGCACTCCCTGCTGCCACCTGCCCTGATCGCATCCTCACTTTGGGGCCTCACCTGTTGGCTCCCAGCACCCGGAACACCCTGGATTTATCTGTGATTTCTTGGGTCACCTGTCAAGGAGAAGGGTCAGATCAGCACACAGTTCTCCTGGCTCAGATCCTTGCTGGGTCAGTGCATCTCCATCCCCCTCCCAAACCAGGGTGGTGGGAGAGAAGGGGACAGATCCTATACCACGTAGTCTCCAGCAGGAGCAATGCCAACTCCATGCATCATCTCCAAGTTAATCCCCACTGCAGAGTCTGATCCCCCTCTTTGGGGAAGATAGGGAAATCATCCGCCCAAGCCCTGACCTGCACTCACCTCGTTGCCCTCCAAGCTGCGGCCCTGCATGCCATGTTTCCAGAAGGCCAGTACGCTGTCTTGAAGGCACACTGCGGTAGGAGGGACAGAAAGAAGGGGGTGAGCAGCAGGTGGTATGGACGACCCCCACCTTGGGGAAGCTGGCAGGTGGAGGACACTGCTACCAGGACAGGGAGGAGGATGCTGGAGGAACAGAAGGCTGGACAGCTCCTGAGGTCACCAGGCCAGGCAGGAGTGTGGGCTGGGAGATGGGCAGACCAGTGGCAGCTCTCTCCCCAAGAGACCTCCCTCCACTCACCAATTGTCTCAATGGGGAAGTTGAAGGTCAGCTCTGGGGCCAGGGCTCTCTTGGGGGCCCCACACAGGTTCACCGTCCTTACATACCCTGCAGCGGAGAAAGAGCGAGGCAGTCGGCACCAGCTGTGGCCAAGGCTGAGTCAATGAGAGGGCCACGCCGGAGGAGGGACTTACGCTCAAAGCAAACGAGGACTGTGTCTCTGTCCATCTGAGTCACGTGGCAGGCCACACTGGAAGCCCCATCTGCAATGACAGCAGGAGAGACACATTGAGACTCTAGGGGAGCTGGCGCCCTCTAGTGGGAAAAGGCTCCATACCCCATTCCCTCCCCTAGGAGCCCACCAATTCCTCCAGAGAGGAAAGGCCCTGAATCACATTCCCCACCCTGGGGCCATATTCAAGTTGTCATCTCCTGGAGGGGAAAGGCTCTGAGTCCCATTCCCTGCCTCCCCTAAGCCAGCCATTCCTCCCCCCGCACCACCCTGGGGCCCATGTGTGCTGGTACCCCCTAGAGGGGAAAGGCCCCATGTCCCATTCCCCACTTGGGTGTCTCTTACCTGCAGAGGGCTCAGTGCTGAGGCTGGAGTTGGTGCTGAGCGAGAGGACATTAAACTCCAACTCCTGGCTCGGCTGATCTCGGTCCACAACACGCACACACACCTGGGGGTACTCTTCCGTCTCCACCACAAGCAGCTCAAACAGGCTCAGGGGCATAGACAGGGCCGCAGGAAAGTGCTGGGGTGAGGGAGGGGAGGCTGAGATCTCAGCAGCAACAGGTTTTCCCATGCGGCGAGCTTCCCTAGGGCAGTGCCATCAGTGAAAAGGACCTGGCAAGTTTCCCCCACCAGAGCAGCATCCAATCTATGGCAAGTGTTGCAAGCGTCCTTCCAGAGCAGTGCCCTAGATTTTAGCTCCATGCAGGCCTACATCAGAGTCAATGAGACTCTTGGGTTCACCAGTGGCTCCAGCACCCCGTTTCCCCCCACACACCCTGGACCTACCTTCAGCAGCATGAACTTCTGCAAGGGCTCGTACCACTGCAACAGCACCAGGCTCGAGGGAAGAGCAGCGCACAAGAAGGTGTTGCCAGAATAGGGGTTCCGAACTGAAAGGCAACCAAGGCAGGTGAATAGGTTTCCCCGGAGGGAAAGCAATCAGCTGAGGGGCTCCCCTGTCCCCAGGGAGACAGCAATCCAGCCTACAGGAAGCACCCTGGCTGCGTGTGAGGATCACACTCACCCACTCGGCACTTGAGGCAGCCCTTGGTATCCGCTATCTTGGACGAGAGCGCAAACTTCCTGCAGGGAGGAGGAACAGAATAAAAGGAAGGAATGAGCTGCCACCGGAGGACAAAAGGGGGCAGGATGAGGGGCTGAGTGGAGAGGGGATTCTACAGCCAGGCATGATGCAAACCCACCCACAATTACCCTGAGGGGAGAGCTGTCAGCCAGTTAACCCATGGAACTCTCCAGTACAAGATAGTGGAACTGGAGGAGGGTTGAAGGAAGGTTGGGAGAGTTTTCAGAGAGAAGAGCACGGCTGCTGCTAGGATTGTGAGACGTATCCATGCACCCATCATGGTAAGACTGGCGGTTATTCTGCACTCTTAGGAACACAAGAGCCACCAGACTGGATCAGACAGTGGCCCTCTAGCCTACTATCCTGTCCCTGACGATGGCTTCAGAGGAAGCCCCACATCAGGCCAATTGGGGTAATCTGTCCAAACGAAGGTCTCATCCTAATCCCTAACAGGGATCTTCTTAAACCTTCAAGCAGAAGGATTTAGCTCCCTTCCAAATTTGTTACCATGAGCTAGTCTAAATCTGGTTGTTCTCATTCTCCACTGAGCACCCAGTCCCTCTGGGAAACTCACTACACTCTTTGCCTCAGCGCCAGCCATGGCAGAGCGTACCACAGGCTAATCGTACACTGCACGAAGGTTAGGTTTCAGGGATTGACTACAGCCGGGGGGTCAGGAAGGAGCTTCCCCACCCAAAGTAGCATTGGAAAATGAAGCATCTGGCAGATGCTGCAAATGAAGACAGGAGACCAGGGTAGACAGGCCCATTGGTCTGGTTCAGGATGGCGAGCATGAGATGGGGGATACTGGCCTGGATGGACCCAGGGTGGCAGTGGGGAAGAGGGGCCCATTGATCTAATCCAAGGGGATACTGGGCCCTAAGGAACGTGAGGGGATCTCAGCCTGAAGTGGCCAATTACAAGGCCATGAGGACACCTGGCCCCATCCGGGGATTGACCATCGCTCCCTCCTGGCTCGGTGGAGTTTCAGATGCGGAGCCAAGCACAGCACCTGGGGATGATGCGCTCAGTCAGCCGGTTGGTGGCAATGGAGAGGGGGACCTGCCGCTTCTGCAGCTGCCTCCGCTGCTCAAAGAGGCCCACAAGGTTGTGAGAGGAGATCTGGGAGGATTTCCCTGCAGAGAGAGAGCTGCATTAGATACTGGGATGGTGGATCCTAATGTGCTATCCTCAGGGAACTGCACCTAGCTCTGCCGGTGTCCCTCACCCCCACCCACAGCCCCGGCCATCCCAGCCCGGGTTCCACACCCAGCCCTGCCGGTGCCCCCGCAGCCACAGCCCCGGCCATCCCAGCCTGGGTTCCACACCCAGCCCCACTGGTGCCCCTCACCCCCACCCACAGCCCCAGCCATCCACGCCTGGGCTCCATACCCAGCTCTGCCAGTGCCCCTCAGCCCCACCCACAGCCCCAGGACATCCCAGGCTTCAGATCCAGTCCTGCTGGTGCCCCTCAATCCTGACCTGCAGTCCCCTGCCCATCCCACCCTGGGTTGCCTCAGCTCCTCCACCCCTGGGTGATGCCCCTTGATAACTTGTATGACATTCTGTGTACCTCACAGTAGCTGTAGCCAAAGGAATGTACAGTTTCCAGATTGGGAGGAAGCCCAGATTTGGTGCCTTCCCTACCCACTCACCTGCTAAGGAGAGCAGCACGTTGTTCATACAGTACAGCCAGGAACACCTGTGGGGCAGGAGCTGGGGGACACAGACAGACACCTCACCGGTTAGCTCTTCAGTCAACTCCACACAGTGCTGCCATTATCTCTGCCCATATTACCCATTGTTTAGTTAGTTCATTACTCACTGCTCCCCACATCACCCCCTTCTGGGAGAGGCCAGGGCTGGAATAGCCAGGCACTCCCCCCGACAGCCAGAGCTCCTGCCCTGCTCCCTACAGTGCCCCCTGCTGGGAGAGGCCAGGAGCTCCCACAGCATTAAGCTATACCCCTATCTCCAGGCATCTCACCTTCTCCATGGTGTCCTCATGGAGTTCATGCAGGTTGAGTGTGTAAATCCCCTCCTCAGCCCCTACCACCAGGTATTGATCTGAAACAAGGCCAGCCAGAGTTAGGTTTGGGGCGGGGGGGCAGATTCCCAGCACCCACTTTGAAGCCAGCAGTGTGCCTGCTCCCCTCCTACCCACATGCCCCTCTTCAGCCCAATGGCTGGGAGCTCAGAGCTGGTACCCAGGGACTGTAGGGGGTGGAAATCAAGTCCCCAGATCAGATCAGCTATGACAAAGGCTGGAGGGTGCAGCAAGGGTGGTGGGGAAACAGGAGGGCATAGGGTGAAACTGAACCAGTGCATCGGTGAATTGAATGTGGGAGGAGAATCAGCGTCCTGCCCCCAGCCCAGGATGGAGCAGCGAGTGGGAGATGGGGTTAATACAGACATTGTGGGAGGCAGAGAGCTGCGTCGGAGGCATTTGGGGCGGGAGGGGGCCCTACCTCGGGTCTCCGGGTGAATCCACGTCACAGCTGAGTTGATCTTTAGAGGGCAGCCATTAAAGACTTTGGAAAAGCAAGCACCCATCTGCGAAGGAGAGACCAGGTAAGACGCTGGGCCTGAGTAGCAGGGAGCTCCCCCTATAGCCAGCACTCCCGCCCCGCTCCCTACAGCACACCCTGCTGGGAGAGACCAGGCCTGATTAGCCAAGAGCAACCCCAACAGGCAGCGCTCCCACCCTGCTGTCTATAGCACTCCCTGCAGGGAGATGCTGCGGAATGGCACTTACATGGACCTTGGGGGTGGGGGGCAACCCATGGCAGCTGGATCTCTGAAAGAGAGAGAAAGCCAGTCAACACCAGACACCACCAAAAGAAGGATGCCAAGCTGGCCACCCCAGATGAGAGGCAACAAGAGCACTGGGATACCAGCCAACACCCAGACATCAAGTTGGAACCCAGGAGTACTAATTCCCAGCCCCCTGATCTAACCACTGGGTCCCACTCCCCTCCCAGAGCAAGTGATAGAACCCAGGAGTCCTGCTGCATTGTTGCCTACACACCATGACCGCCAGGCCACCCCATAATCTCTTACCCCACGTTTCTACCCAGGCCTGCTCCCCGAGTGGTTCGCACCTACCTCTGTCTCCTCCCTCCTCTTCATGGTGGCCCATTCGGTGGAGAGCAGGGAGGCTCCAGGCTCTGGGGAGCCAGTGTGCTGGGGGGGTGGGACGTCACCTGACTCTCGGCTGCCTGGAAGTGGGGGACACGCACAGCACTTGCCTATCAGAGACAGCTCTGCCCTGGCAGCCTCCTTCCTAGGTGGCAACACCCCCTCCCTGCCCCCCGCAGGGCTCCCAGCCCCACTGGAGATCCCTGCTCCTCGCCTGGGTTACACTGTGGTGCTTAAACGGCCCTGTTATCCCCTGCAAATGTCATGGCAGGGGCTCCTCTGGGCACCTGCACAGAGTGTCACACACACACTGGCCCCATCTTCCAGTCCCCTATCACACTGCCCCCCCGATCTAGGGTCATCGTGTGAGGGAAGCAGAGTCCCCAGTAGCCTGTTCAGCCCCCTGGCCTCTCTGCCAGTAAGGAGGTCAGTGTGATGGGAGGCCCCATCCTGTTAGGGACCAATGGGCTAAGTTCCAGCCAACTTGTCTCACAGGTGGGAACAACTTTCATTCACTAAGGACCTGGGGCCTGAATGCAGCCGGCGCCCCCTAGAGAGGAAAGTTCCTGTGTCTCACTCCCAACCCAAGAGCCAGACAGTCCCCCACCCTGGAGCTGGATTGGAGCTGGCACGCCCTGGAGGGAAAGGCTCCGTATCCCATTCCCTGCCCCTCTAAGCCAGCCAGTCCCCCCATCCTCTGTCAAACCCCAGTACCTGCTGGGGTCTGTCTCCTCATGGTCTCTGAGCCACCCCCAGTCTCCATGCCCTCCAGCTCCCAATTCATCAGGTCCCATAGCGATGCTCTCTTGATTGTTCCCGTCTCATTCTCAGGGACGCAGTTAGGGCCCACAGGCTGATCCTCTGGGGTGGGGACCTGGGCAGAGAGAGAGTCACAGAATGGGAGGGGACTTGTGCCAGGGCAGGCAGCTGCCTGGGGAGATGTGTGTAGAAGAACTTACCTGTCCAGATGCTGGGCGGATGGTCAAACTCCTGTAAGGGAAAGACAGAGAGAAGTGGGGGCCCTGGGGTGGGGGAACTCCCTGCTGTGGGGAGTCTCCAAGGGGACATCAGGGGTCTCTGACATTCATCCCTGCCATGGTCCAGACCCGGGATTGAGGAGGGGAAGATACAAAGCAGCTGCAAAGTGCAGGGCCAACAGAGTTCACACCCTGCCCCTACCCCCCAAAACAGCCCACGTGTCAACCCCCGCCACACACACACCAGGCGTATCTCTGTGAGGGGGAGTGGCAAGGATGCTTGTGAAACTCACTGTGTGGGGGCAGGGACTCTGCATTACTGCCCCCTCCACTGAAATGACCTGATCTCTACAGGTTGGTGGGAGGTGAAGGGACCCCCCCCACACACACACCTTGCCTGCCCCCCCCCCCGGAGTCTCAGCTTTACCTTTCTTCCAACGCCTCCTCCACAGACTGCAGGAGACTCCTAAAGACAAGGAGAGGGGGTAGGGATGCGGGCCACACATTACCTGCTCCCCAACCCACTAGACCCCACTCCTCGCCCAGTGCTGGGATGGAACCCAGGAGTCCGGACTCCCAGCCTCCCCTGCTGCAACCCACTAGAGCCCAGTGCTCAACACTGGAAGCCCAGGATTACAGCCACCCCCATCCTTAGAGCTGACTAAATTGCCTATCTACCCGCACTTGGAGCCATCAACCCCCCTGCTCCCAGTTTATCCAATAGGCAGCGCTGCTCAGTTCCCCGTACCCCCTCCCCATGATGCGACACTTCCAAGCAGGATGGGGGAGGCTGAACTTTGAACCCAAGACTCCCTCGGGCCGGCCTCCCCCCCCACCCCGTACTGATACTTACTCTTCAGCGCCTAGCAACGTCCAATCATCCTCCTCTTCCCTCTGTGGAAGGAGAAGACTTGTAACCCATATGGAGTTACCTGCTCCCCACAGTGCCCACGGCTAGCCAAGGCTGGGGATGGAGTAGCTGGGAGCTCCCTAGGCAGCCAGCTCCTGCCCCACTCCCTACAGCGCCCCCTGCTTGGAGAGGCCAGGGCTGGAGTAGCCGGGAGCTCCCCCCACAGCCATCTCCTGACCTGCTCCCTACAGCACCCCCTGCTGGGAGAGGCCAGGGCTGGAGTAGCCAGGAGCTCCCCCCACAGCTAGTGCTTCCTCCCCGCTCCCCACAGCACCCCCTGCTGGGAGAGGAAAAGAATTAATGGGTTTCCACTCACCAGACCACAATATGGTTCTGTTTCTTTTCTCAGTGGGGGCCCGAATTTAACGTGATTAACTGAAAATCAAATTATACAAATTGGCTCATCTGCTGATTGAGACACACTCCATTCTCCCCCTGGGCTCCAGAGCAGCTAGGACTAACGGGAGGCATCCGCTGTAATTTAGGGGTGAGGCAAACAGCCCTGCTGCTAACCACTCCTGCTTTTTGAAGATCCTGTGAACCCAGGCATCCGGGCCAAATCCCAGCTCTGGGAGATTCCATTATTTTTGCCCAGCCTTCCCCCTGCCATTCCAGTTGGATTCAGGATTCATCTTCTCTTCCCTAAGCCGTTCTGTAGCCTTGCTGTGTGACTGTTCAACTGCCCCCACACCTCACCCCAGAGGCAGCTGCATCTCAGCGCCATGCAATGGATCCCTGAATAAACAGCATGAGGGGGTGAGTGGTGACTATGCTAGGGTGCCTGGCTCTGGGTACACCAGTCCTGGGGCAGCAATGGTGGTCCCCAGTCGGGGATGACTTACACTGGATTTCGGAGAGAGTCCGTTCTGCCTGGCCATGTGCCCCACGGGAATGGATTTTGTCTGGGAAGATGTCGTAAGCCTTATAGGAAACAGTGCGGGGGAAGAAAGGGGGCAAGGAGATTTGGGGGGCACACAGACAGGATGGGGGAGGGGGCAGGGAGATGGGGAACAGTTACTGATAATCCATGTCAAGTCCCCAACTCTCCCACTTCACTCCTGGCCCCTCTTCCCAGCCAGTTCACAGAACTGGGCCCAGCTGGTTTCGTGGTGTGGGGCTGGATTGTAACGGTGGAGGGAGCTGATCGGGGTAAGTGCCAGCTCGGCAGCCCCCAGAGACTGAACAAACCCAGTCCTATGCATCCCCAGAGCGGGGCAGCATCACTGGGAGCTGCATGATGCATAGGGCTGCCCGGTTGCTGGTCAAATTCCACCTCAGGACAGGGCCATTTCTAGCAACTTCCTCCCCCCCCCGCCATTATCTTGGGCAACAGGCTTCAGCTTCATGGCTGGGGAGTTGGGCACTGGGACAGGGGAGTCAACGGAGCCAGGCTGCCCCCACCACTGGCTGGTTGTCATGGTAACCGGCCCTAGTGACCGAGCTGAGCTGGCTGTGGGGTGGTGGGTCAGTGCCCAGGGAGGCTGCAGGGGGCAGGGGCATAATGGGCAGGCCTGGAGTCTCCCTCAGGGCAGGTACCTCAAAGTCTCCGTCGTCCAGGGAGGGGGCAGGCAGGTCAGGGCTGTTAACCTTGTCGAGTAGCTCAGTGGCCAGGATGCGGGCAAGGGGCTGGCTGGTGAATGGGTGCTGGGGGGACAGGGGTCATGGTGCTGAAACTGGGAGACAAATGGTCCCCCCAGAGAGCCCCCTGCTGTCCAATGCAGCATGCCCCATTTCCCCACCCCCAAACCCTCCCCAGAGACACACCACATCCCAACCCCCGGCCACACACACTGCCCCCAGCTCTCCCACGCCCCATGCCCCGATCTCTCTCCCCCGACACTTCACAGCCTGCCCCCCACTCCAGTACAGTCCCCCCTACAGCCCCCAGCTTCTCCCACACCACCCCCAATGCCTCCCACACTCCTCATTCCAATTACCCCCCTGCTCAGCCACCACCCCTTTCCGCCGGTTCACCTGTAACAGTTTTTCCGCTGTGGGTCTCTTTTTGGGGTTCTTGGTCAGGGCCAGTTTGAGGAAATGGTGGAATTCTGGGGACCTGGGGGGGGCGCAAAGGGGGAATCAGCAAATCCCCCTAGGTCCCTCTGGAGACCCCCCAGCCCTGCCAAGCCCCCCAAATTCTCTGTCACTTTTAAAACAGAATCCTCACCCTCCAACCCCAGCATTCCTGCACCACTCCCTATAGCACCCCCCTGCGGAGAGAGGCCGTGGCTGGAGTAGCTCCCCCACCCAGCCAGCTCCTGCCCTGCTCCCTGCAGCAACACTCACCAATGAGCTTTATCTTTCAGTTTCGGGGGTTGGAAGCTGCTCTTGGACATGAGCATCAGGGCCCTGCAGAGAGAGAGAGAGAGAGAGAGAGAGAGAGAGAGAGAGATCAGGGGGCAGGAGAACCAGACAGACAGAACCAGAACATGAAGGGTTGCGAGGGAGACAGACAGAGCTGGGAGGGGGGAGATCTTCTCTTGCATCCAACTCTGCCTCCAGCAGCCTGACCCGATTCTCCTCGCTCCCACTACACTCGCGTCACCTCCTCCCTGTGGGGAGAGGAGAGACCTGCTGGGCCCATGCCAAGGGGGTGCTCCACTCTTTGCCCTCTTACCTCATGGGGTGAAGGTCGAAGAGCGGGGGCTGCAGCTCGGCCAGCTCAATGGCCGTGATGCCAATGGCCCAGATGTCACACAGCTGGTTGTAGCCACCCTTCTTCTCCACTGCAGCCACCTCAGGGGCCATCCTAGATGAGGGAGGGGCCGCAGACCAATCAGACAACACCAGGCCATACAAATGGGACTCTGGCATCCAGCTATACTCATGAACTTCCCACCCCTCAAGGGGACCCAGGCATCTGGCTATACCCATGACATCCCCCCCATACACACAGCTGCCAAGCCATCCCTGAGACCCAGGTATCAGACTCAGCTCACCAGCTGCCCCATCAGAAGCCATTCCCTGCCTCCCAGCCTAATTCCCCAGCTGCTGGGCACTCCAAAGCACCCCCATGTCCCCCAGGCTCCACACCCTCCTCCATCCCCCCCTCCAAACACCAAGATGCTGCTTCCCCCCACCCCACCAAACCCCTCCTCCAGAGACACCCCAGACTCCAAGACAGCCCCAGATGGGGTGTCCCGACGGTGAGATAGGCTGAGGTGGCCAGTTCACTCCACTGCCCCCACGAGGTTCCCCTGGCGGGTAGTGGGGCGAGGCTGGGGGTGTGAGGTACCAGTAGGGGGTCCCAATGAAGGACTTCCGCTTCGCCACTGATGCTGTCAGCTCAGCTGAGACTCCGAAATCCGCTGCAAGACAGGAGGTGGGGGAGGGGAACAGGAACCCTCGTTAGGAGGCACTCTGGGGAAGGGACCTCATATGCATATTATGAGTCTGTACAGCACCTAGCACAAGGGTCATTAGTCACCACCAAGGATGGCAGACAGGTGGGCACACACAGCTTCACTGGTGCCCCTCAGTTCTGACTCTCAGTTTCCTACTATCCCAGTCCTGGGCTCTCCCCACCCCCCATTGGAGCCCCTCAGTCCTAACCCACAGCCACTTGCTATCCTAGCCCTGGACTTCCTCCCCGACTCCCAACTCTGCCAGTGCCCCTCTGTCCTGACACACACCCCCTCCGGTGTCCCAGCCCTGGGCTCCCCCCACCCACACAGGGATCCAAGGTTTTTATGGAGAAGGAGGAAGAGCAGGTAACTCACCCAGTTTCACATCTCCAAAGAGGGTGAGTAGGATATTGGCTCCCTGCACCAGAAAAGGGAAAGAGTCAGTGGGGGAAGAACCACTGTTCCACTGGAGCGACCTCCCCTGCTAAAGCAGCCTGCTCTGGAGATGAACCCAAGGGGCTGGTGAAGGAGGGAGGGGAACGTCACTCTGATCCTTCCCCTCCTCAAGGCCAGTGGGATTCTTCCACTACCCTTGTTAACCCTGGGAATAACATGCTGCAGCATGTTACCACAGTGAAGGGCCAAGTCAGCTGCCTGGGTCCTATTGGTGTTAACTTGGGAAAAGGGGATTAATAATCAAAGGTGATCCCAAGCATAGGCTCATGGGTTTCATCTAGGGGGGTAGGATAGGATCTGGGGCTGGATGGGCCCCTGGGTCTGATCCGGGGGGGGGGGGGGGGGAGAGGGGCGAGATCTGGGGCTGGATGGGGCCCTGGGTCTGATCCGGGGGAGCAGCAGGGGATTTGGGCCTGGATGGGCCCAGGGGTCTCACCTTTATGTCCCGGTGCATCTTGCCTTTGGCGTGTAGGTGGCTCAGGCCCTGGAGGGGGAGGAATGACCTTCTGAATGTCCCCCCATCCATGCACGTTGCCACACGCCCCCCGAGACTGACCTCCCAGACCCTGGGGAGGATACTGGTCCACACAGGGAGGAGGCGTCAGCCACCTGTGCCCCCCTCTCCATGGTGATGAGGCTAGTGGCTGTGCTGCAACTCACACATCTCTTCCTGCCGCCAGGGACAGAGGAAGCTGCAGGGCAATTGACGGGAAACAAGGACTTCCTGCCTGGCCCAGGCCCCGTCAGACACAGCCCCAGGCAGAGAACCCAGGTGTCTGGGCTCCCAGCTCACCTCCCCACCACCCTCAAACCCAACTCCCCTCACAGAGCTGGGGACAGAGCCCAGGTGTCCATCTGGCACTCATCCCCAATCTCACGTGCCCCCAAATGGGGGATGCCCAGCAGAGGCTTTGAAGCCTCCAATCTAACCCCTGGCTCCCTGTTTACTCACCTGCAGCGTTTCTCTGCACACGTAGGCAATCTGCTTCTCAGAGAGGGGGCCTGTGGCTGGAAAAGACGTACAGACGTGGACAGATACACACCTGGGGGGGGTCACTATTCTCCTGCCACAATCCAACCAGTCCCCAAATACACCCCTCACAACCCCTTCCAATACCCAGCTACAAACATCCCAATTACTCCACCCCCACAGCCCCCCAAATATCCCCCCCACACAATCCAATACATCAGGCTTCTGCCTCATCATCTTCCCCATGTTCTAACACTGCCCCCACTTCTTCCCATCCACCCCCCTGCCTGCCCCCCATTTCCTATCTACCCCCCTGCCCCTCACTTCCTCCTATCCACCCCAACCCCCACAGGACCAGGAACCAGAGGCATTTTGAAAACAGGAAGGGAAACCGACCAGAAAGTGAAACAGATGCCTCTTTTACAACATCCTGATGAGAGGACATTCTGTCCCCCCGTGTCAGATAACATGAGAACCAGGACTCCGGCTCTGGGAGCAGAGTGGGACCTTGTGGGTGAGAGCAGTGGGGCTAGGAGTCAGAAGTCCTGGTTTCTGTCCCTGGAAGAGGAGTGGAGAAAAGAACCCAGGAATCCTGACTCCCAGCCACAGCCCTCCCTGCTTCTAGTTACACCAGGGCAGGGACTCACTGTGGTAGATTTCTTGCAGGGATCCTCCTCCACAAAACTCCATGCAGATCCAGAGACGGTCGTTCCTGAGGGAGCAAGGGAGGAGATGTCAGCACAGCGCTGAGATGCAGCCGTCTCTGGGGTGGAGCTGTTGATACCAAGTTTTGCACAGGAAGTGAAGCAAAATCATGTAAAAGCTGAGGGTGGTGGTGGGGATGTTGAATGGAGTTAGCTGAGGTGATCTGTTCCTAGAGCTGCACTGACTGTGCGGGGAAAGCTCCCCACCCAGCTCCCTGCAGCACAGCGCCCCCGGCGTGTCTCACCTGAGATAGCTGCCGAAATACGCCACCACATTGTGGTGCCCACAGTCCCTGAGCGTTGTGATCTCCTGCTGGATGGAGCTGATGTCATCCCCTGGGAATGAGAGGAGTTGTGGGTGTCAGGGAGGGAATTGGGGGCTGGGGGCATCATCCCAACGGAGCTGTGTCAGGGACATAGCCGGCTCCACAAGAGCTAATCCCTGCAAGCCGGCTGCAGGGCTCCCCATTCACCATGGAACCCCCTGCCACAGGAGGCCCTGGCAGCACCAGGAGCTAAACAGGCTAAGGGATGGGCAGGTCTGGGGGTCACAGGTTGTTCCTTATGGACCAAAGGTAAGCACTTGGGGGGGAGCACTGGGGGGGTGATACTGGGAGCAATTTGGGGGTGCACCATGGTGAGTCTCAGGGCCTATTTGTGCGTAGACCTGGGCAATTTAGGGGTCATTTAGAGACACACTAGGCCAGTGATTCTGGGTGAGCCCTGGGGATGATATGGAGACCACTGGAGCAGTGATTCTTGGGGGGACATTTGGATTTTTACCTGGGTCCAGTTTGATGATCTTTATGGCAGCCAGCTCTGCTGTCTGGGTGTCCCGGGCCTAGGAACAGGGAAGGGGCCATCACTTGCAGAGGCCTCAGCATTAGCTGTCTACACACCTATGGGGTGAGGGGGGGCGGGGGCGGCTCGGGATCCAGCTCTTCCCAGATCAGTGCCCCACACCCTCCTCTGCGCTGCAGGGGGAGGGTTGTCTCCCAGATGCAGCCATCACCCTGCTCCCCAGGCTGGTATCCCCCCATTACCAGCCCAGACCCCCCTCAACACACCTTGCTGTCTGGCAGGCTCAGTTCTCAGAGCCCAGAGCTGCCCCCAGCCTCCTAGTGCAGAAGGATCCCCACTCCCCAAATAGTCTGGGTCTAGATACGGTCTGCAAGGAGCTCCCCCAAACCCCATTTCTGAGGCTCAGGAGCCTGGACTCCACTTTGTACCCCTCCCTGAACCCCAGAGTTTGGGATCCCCCGAGCCCAGTTCCCACCTCTCCTCCAACCAACCTGAGGGCCCATCTCTCCCAGCCCAATACCCCACCTCCCCCCTGAAGAGAGGGTACCTCTCCCCGCTCACCTCATCCCCAGATCTGGAGCCTCTGTTGTGTCATCCGTCCCCCACCCACATTCTCCCCCTCCTCCCAATCTCAGGGTCTCTCCCCTGCTCACACTCGTGGTTTCTGACACCAAAACAGCCTTGTTCCGGGTTTCCGGTGCTGATCCCCCCAGCCGCCCCACCCAGTGCTTCCTGCCCCCAACTCCACCCCATCCTGGGGCCTAGTTGCAGATGGTCAGGGGGAGGGAAGAGACAGATACCTCCTCCTCCCAGCTGAGCTCTCCGACACCCAGCCCTGCGGCAGGTAGGGCATGTTGCAAAGTGCCCTTGTGCTGATGCCCAGACAGACAGGATGTGAACTCCCTGTGCCAGCAGCCCAGGGCTGGGGTGGGGGCAGGGGGCTCTGAAGCCCCCTCCCCAGGGCACAGGCATGACAAGGCCAGGTGCCCACCCCAGCCCACAGACACAAGTTAAGCCACGCCACAGCACAGACGCCATCTCCACCCTGACGTTAAGCAACTTCCTTTTCACCCTCCCCACGTCTCTTGCTTGTTCTATCGCTCTGAGCCCTGCACCTGCACAAGGTGTGTGGGGGAGGGAGAGAGGAATTCATGATTTCAGCTTTCTAAAGAGCATTGGAGAGGGAAATGCTCTAACCACTAGACCCCACTCCCCTTCCAGAGCTGGGATAGAACCCAGGCGTTCTGACACGCAGCCCTCGCCCCTAGGGTGACCAGATGAAACGGACAAAATATCAGGACACATGGGGGAAGCAAAAAAAAACAAAAAACGGCCGGAGCGGAGTTGCCGATGAAAAAAGAAGAAAAAGAAAAAACCGCCGGAGCCAAGTTGCGAAAGCAAACAAAAAAAAAAACAAAAACTGCCAGAGCGGCCAAAGCCGCAGTATCGGGACAAATGGCGGCCCAACTGCATCGGTCGGGACGCAGGACAAAGAACTAAAAATCGGGACAGTCCCGATTTTATCGGGACATCTGGTCACCCTACCCGCGCTAAACCACTAGACCCCACAGGCTCCCAGGGCCAGAGAGAGAACCCAGGTGTTCTCACTCCCAGCAACCCCCCAACCCCCAATCTCAGGGACCGATAGGGCATAACACACCCCTAAGAACTACCTGTCTATGCCCTGCACAGTCCCCATGACTGAGATCAGGCCAGGCACTGCACAGACAGTGAGCACCAGTTCCTGCCACAAGGAGCTCAAGATTTAATTAGACACAGGATGGAAAGGGAAACAGAGGTACCAAGAGAGGAATTGACATGCCCAAGTTAAGTGGCAAAGTCAGGAATAGAACCCAGGAGTCCTGGCTCCCACCCCATCTAACCCAGTGGCTCTCAACCTTTCCAGCCTGCTATACCCCTTTCAGGAGTCTGATGTGTCTTGTGTACCCCAAGTTTCACTTCACCTAAAAACTACTTGCTTATAAAATAAGACCTAAAAATACAAGAGTGTCACAGGACAGTTACTGAGAAACTGCTGATTTTTGCATTTTTACCATATAATTATAAAATAAATCCATTGGAATATAAATATTGTGCTTACATTTCAGTGGCTAGCATATAGAGCAGAACAAACAAGTCATTGTCTGTATGAATTTTGTAGTTTGTACTGACTTTGCTAGTGCTTTTTATGTAGCCTGTTGTAAAACTAGGCAAATATCTAGGTGAGTTGATGTACCCCCTGGAAGAACTTGGCGTACCCCCAGGGGTACACGTACCCTTGATTGAGAACCATTGATCTAACCTGCCAGACCCTACCCCCTTCTCAGAGCTGGGGACAGAACCCAGGAGTCCTGGCTCCCAGCCGCATGCACCACAGTACAGTGAACTCACCAGCGCTTGGCCTCTATGGACCCAGCCTGGACGTCTCTCTCTCAAAGCTCTGCTCCCACCTGGCTCGCAGACCTGGGCGGGGCAGGCATTGTAGGGGGGAGTCTGTGCCCAGGCTGTGTAGGAGGCTGGGCCCTTGTGGTTCTCAAACCAGAGAGCACTAGGGGGCGCAGGCTTCACAGCGACTGTAGGCCCAGTGCATTGCCCACCCCAGCTTCTTGCCTCCCTCCGGCCCCACCACAACTCCCTGAGGCCACCCTCCCAGCGCCTCCATCGCAGGGACTCCCTGCAACTCCCCCTCCCTCACGCCAGGGGCTCTGTGCCCACATGTCAGGTACCCCATGCCCCCCCCATGTCAGGGGCTCCGTGCCTCTCCTTCTGCCCAGTACCAGGTTCCCCATTCTCGGGACTCTGTGTCCCCATTTCCTCCATCAAAGAAAACCAATTTCTGAGTCTGAGCATGCAGTGGCTGCCTCTTGGCCCCACTCATTCACTCCTGACCCTGGCAGATCTCAGCCTCGGAGCTACCCTCACGGGCCCAGCTCTGGGGGAACGTGCGGTGTTATGAGTGGCCTAGCAGGCAAGGGACACAGAGCCTGTCTACCCCACACAACCCCAGCTGCATGACACCTTTGAGTCAGCATAATGGTGGCACAGAAACAGCTGGCAGCACAGGGTTCTGGTTGCCCTAGTGCCTGGAAAGGATGAGCATTAGATCCCCCCAATGGCCTGACATTGGTTCAGATCTGGCCAGCCACAGCCATGGTACCTCGGGTATAGGGGGCAAAGGAAGCCTTGGGAATTAACCCTCATTAGCTGATGCAAATGCCAGCTCATGCTTGGCAATGCTCAGTGGTGGAGCTGGCTTCACAGGCTGCTGAATCGGGGCTATTCCCCAAGTGTAGGCAGAGCTAAGTCTGCACCACCGGCAGAGCCGGGGCTAGAACCCTGGAGTCCAGGCTCCCAGCCCCCCACTCCAGCAACTATTACACCCCACTCCCCTCCCAGAGCCTGGGGTAGAACTCAGAAGTCCTGGCTCCCAGCTCCTCTGCTCAAATCCAGGACAGGTCACTCCATGCACTGGAGCCCTCTTGAGGGGGGCCCTCCCTGTCTTAGGAGTTTCCCTTCCATCCCCTCACACCTTCCTGGTCTGGCAATGAAGTGCCAGTTGCAGAGGTCTGAGTTTCTGACAGTGCCCCAAGGACCCCTCACGGGGCTCCCCCACATGTTTCTGCCTGTGCACAACTCCTCGCCAGCCCCCCATGCCTGTAACCTCCCCGCACATACACCATGCCCCCCTCAGACCTGAACATCAGCCCCTTCCTCAGAATGCCCTGTGCAGTTCCCCCATCCACCCGCAGGACACTCCCCCACCCCTCGCCCAAAAGACAATCCCCACCCAGGGCACCCCACAGGAACCCCACCGCAGGTATCTGGGTCATGCCCCCCATGCATCAATCTGGTCTTGCCAGCCACTGCTGTCCTGCTCTACCAGGACAAAAACCCTGCCAGGCGCCCCCAGCCCCTAGATTTCCCTGTGCACCCACCCCTGCCCTTAGCACAACCCCACACAACCCTGCCCTCAATACACCCCAACTCCCATATATCCCCTAGCTCCCCCTGAATTTCCCAGGGATCCTCTGACCCCAATTCCCTAGGAGCCCCCGAAATACTCTAAGATCCTTCATCCACCCTAGTCTCCCCTTGAATCCTGGGCTGGCCAGGCCCTCCCCTGAGCACCCCCGCCTGGGCCCTCATTTCCCCCATTCACATACCCCACTGTATCCCAGCTCCTAAACCCCCAGGTTACTCCCCATCCCCAGGCCCTATGAGCCTACCTCCAGTGTTCCCAGACCCATGGACTCACATACCTCCCAAAGGCCAGGAAATCCCCTAGCTTCCTGCAACCCCCACCCAGCTTCACTGGCCCCAGTGTCCCCTCTTATTTTCCTGGGCTGCCATACACCCCACCTCATCTCTCCAGCCTCACATACCTGCTCTTTTGCTCCACGGGACCACTGCTCCAGCTTCCCATGCCCCAGGACCCTCTCTGTGTTCTGCCATGCCCCCCACACACACCCCAGCTCTCCATGCTCCGGACCCGCTCTGTGCTCTGCCATGCCCCAGTTCCCCCTCAGCCCTTGGCTCCCCGCCATGCCCCCCAGCCCACCATGCCCCAGTTCCCCCTCAGCCCTTGGCTCCCCACCATGCCCCCCACACGTACCCCAGTTCCCCCTCAGCTCCCCACCATGCCCCCCCACACCCCAGCTCCCGAAGACCTCCTGTGCTCTCTGCCATGCCCATGCCCCTGCCCCCACCCCAGCTCCCCATGCCCTAGGGTCCCCTCCACACTCCGCCATGCACCTCCACCCCAAGTTCCCCCCGGTCCGTGCGGCCGGCGCCCCCTCACCTTGTAGACATCGCCGTAGGTGCCCGCCCCGATGCGCTGGATCAGCTCGTAGCGGAGCCGGGGGTCCAGCAGGGAGACGTCCCGCAAGAGGCTCATGGTCCCCGGGGAACCGCAGGGCAGCAGGGTACGGCGCGGCCCGGCCGGCCGGGGAACCAGCGGGGAGGGAAGCGGAGCCAGCCCTGCCCCCCTGGGGGCGGGGAGAAGGAAGGGGGTCACACCCCCAAACAGGGGAGGGGACAGGCACTGCTGATGGGACGGGGGAGGGGTGGGGTGGGGAGGGAAAATCAGCCTTGCTGGTGGGGAGAGCAGCCAGGGCAAGGGGTCACACGCTGCTCCTGCTGGAGACCCTTCCCCTCCCCGCAGAAACAGGAGCCTGCAAAGAGCACAGCCACCCCCTCCCTGCTTTAGAGCAGCTTGGGGAGGGGGTCCTAGCGGGTCAAACGGGGGCTGGGAGTCAGGGCTCCTGGGTTCTATCCCAGCTCTGGGAGAGGAGTGGGGGCCTCGTGGGGGGAGAGGCTGGAAGTCTGGACTCCTGGGTTCTGTACCCAACTCCGAGAAGCCCATTTGCACAGGGGTGATCCAGCACAAGGCCACGCACCCGCAATAGTCTTGTGGCTCCACAACCCACCTACACACGGGCAGGAAAATCCATCCACGCTCTAAGCTGAGCAGTAGGCAGCTCCCAACCCCCTTCCTCGCCCGGAGCCGGCACCAAATTATCCTTCTCTGCCGTGAACATCACTGATCACTTGTGACAGCCTGAGCCGAGCGCCCTGCCGTGGAGTCTGCGCAGGGCTGACTCAAGAGCCCCCTCTCTCCAGGCGCAGCCTCGGCACTGCAGGGAGCTCCACCGCAGGCTAGAACCAGACACAGGCATAGGCAGCAAGTTCTCTGGGCCTGGGGTGCCCATGTCCGTCCACCCACCCACTATTCAGGAATGGGAGTCCAGCTCCACCAATGCTTGGACTTATATTTTCAGAGCCATCCCATCCATAGGACGGACTGGGGCTACTGCCCCACACTTGGGGGGCCCCTGTGCTTCAGGGGGACACAGGGTCCAGGGCAGCCGGGGGGGATAACACAGGGCCTGGCACCCAGCAGCCAGCATCAGGGCCCCAGCCTGCCCCACCCCCACTCCTCCCCCCACCAGCATGGGATGCGGCTTCCTTCTCCTTTAGGGGGTGTGGGCTCCAACCCGGCCCCTGGGCAGGGCTCAGGTGGGTCTGTATTTTGGAGACACCCGGCCCAGAAGAACCCTAGTGTGTGTCATAGAGGAGGGGGCTATATCTCCTCAGCAGAAGGGGTGCAAAGTAGAAGGAACCCCTGTAACTGGGCTCCAAGGGCCCCTCCATCCAATTCCTGCAGCTCTCCCAGGTACATGGAGAACGCACAGAACTCATCACCCCTTCCCCCAAGCCTTCACCCCGCCTCTTTCCGGCTTCTGCCCCCTCCCCCAAGCAATGCCAGGAGCTGGCCAGGGGGAGCCAGTTAGGGCTGGGTCACTTGCTGCTGCTGCCAGTGCCAGGCTGCCCTGGACCCCAGGCCCCCTGAAGTGTAGGGCCCCACAAAGCACGGGGCCCAGGGCAGTAGCCCCGGTCTGCCCTACGGACTGGACGGCTCTGCTTGGAGCTGTTCTGGGCACCACCAAAAATTATACAAAATGGCGCCACGGACACAGGCCACGCGGCAGCCAAGCCCTGAGCAAAGGCAGCAGGGAAACTAGCTTTTCTGGGCCTGAGGGCCGTGAGATTGGCAGGGGGCTGAGGCCAGGGAGGAAGGAGGGGAGTGTATTGGAGGGGGCCTCTGTCCTACTCCTTACAGCGGCCCCTGCTGGGAGAGGCTGGAGTAGCTGGGAGCTGCCCCCACAGCCAGTGCTCCTGCCCCACGCCCTACAGCGGCCCCTGCTGGGAGAGGCCAGAGCTGGATTAGTCAGGCACTCCCCCTGCAGCCAGTGATCCTGCCCCACTCCCTACAGCGCCCCCTTCTGGGGAGAGGCCAGGGCTGGAGTAGCTGGGAGCTCCCCCCACAGCCAGCTCCTGCCCTGCTCCCAAGGAGGAACCAGCACCTGCAATAAACAAACCAGCCATTAGGGGCAGACTATTTTAAAACCAACTTTTTTATTAACCCTTCATGCTACTAAAAAATACACATTTAGTAGATGTGTCCCCCCCTACCCTTTGTGGGAACCCTCCAGCTGTTTATCTCAGTCCTGCCAAAGCTGTCCTACCCCAGGACCATCCACCCCCGAACTGTACAAAGCCCTGCCTGCCCTCACCCCAGCTCTGCCCCCCATGGCCTTTAATGCAACCCCCACATCACCCACTGGAGGGAGACAGTGGGGCCCAGCTGGACATGCTGCTTAGGAGTCTGTGGGCTGCCCCAGTTGGCACAGCCTCAGGAGCTCTCTGTCTAAGCTGCACCGGGAAGGCAACACCCACTCCGGATGCGTTTGCCATGGCCCTGCTGGGGCTTGTTTAGTGTGACCTATCAGAGCCCATTAGAAAGCCCTGGGCCTGGTGGCATGCTCAGATTCCCCCCAGCACCCCTTGCTATCTGCCCCGCCCCCGACAGCAGATCTCAACAGAAAGGCCTCGGTTGAGAACAGAAGACAGATGCAGGGGCATGACCACATGGGGGGGAGAGAGGCAGGGAGGGAGAATGACAGGGGAAGAAGTTTACATTACAAACTCCGGGGGGGGGGGGGGAGGTACAAAGCCCCCCATCCCCCAAGCCGAACAGCTGCGGCTCTACCCAGGGCTTTGTGCAGGGCCAGAAATCGCTTTGGAAGCTCAGGACACAGCAGCTGGACTCCGGAAAAATCAAAGTCAGCTGCTAACCCACCCCCCCAGCCTAAAGAAAGAGAGGCTCGGGGGCACAGTATGGGATGCGGCTTCCTTCTCCTTTAGGGGGTGTGGGCTCCAACCCGGCCCCTGGGCAGGGCTCAGGTGGGTCTGTATTTTGGAGACACCTCGCCCAGAAGAACCCTAGTGTGTGTCAGAGGGGAGGGGGCCATATCTCCTCAGCAGAAGGGGTGCAAAGTAGAGGGAACCCCCATAACTGGGCTCCAAGGGCCCCTCCATCCAATTCCTGCAGCTCTCCCAGACACATGGAGAACACAGAGAACTCATCATCCCTGAACCCCAGAACTCAAGGGGGCTGAGGCCATGACAGCTCCTGTCTCTGGGGGTGGTAATATTAGAGCTGCCCCACCCGCCCCAGCATTGAACCCACAGAGCCCCCTCCTCCACGCCATGGGGAGCCCAGGAAAGCTACAGCTGGGGTGAGGCAGCCCCTGCACCTAGGAGAAACGGGGGGCAGGGCGCTTCCCCATGCCCTATTTAAAGGCAACTATTCCTCGCCCCATGAAGCTGAGCCTGGCAGAGCCTGGCAGAGCCTGGCAGGGGGCAGCTCTGCGCCCCAGCGCAGGGCTCAGAGGGACTTGCGGGGGCGCTTGAGGAAGGCCAGGGTATAGTCTCTCGGGGCTGACACCTTCTGCTTCTTCATCTGCACCTGGGACTGGGCTGTGAGCTGCAGCTTGATGGCACTCGAGTTGATCTTGGCGGCCACCAGCAGCTCCTTCATGCCCTTCATCTTCTCGCTCTGGAAGGTGAGGACAGGCCCCTCGGGTGGGGGGGCGGAGGGGACCCCCGGGGCGGGGGTCCCCCCCTCCTCCTTCTCCACCGCAGAGGGCTTGTCTGGCCGCTGGCCTGAGCTGGGGCGCCGGCGCTCGGTGGCCTTCTTGGGCAGGGGTGGCTCCTCCGGCTTCGACTCGCGGCGGGGTCCACGCCGGCGCCCCTCACGGGGATCCTCACTGCCTTGCTCATCGTCCTCATTGGCCTCCGTCTCCCGTGCCACAATTGTCACCTTCTGGCGCACCTGGGGGAGGGAGGGAGGGAGGGAGTCGGGGGAGGGGCCTGCACCCCACAGCCACTGCCAAACCCCCAACCCTGCCCCCCCCAGGAGCCCAAGCTCCCAAATCCAGCAGGGATCCCCCAAAGCCCAACTCTAAACCCCCTGCCCTGCTGACAACTCCAGTACTGAACCCCTAAAACCAGCAGGGTCCCCCACACGCTCAAACCCCAGCACTGAGCCCCTCAGCACTGATCCCCATCCCCCAGCGCTCCAGCCCTGAGCCCCCAAATCCAGCAGGGACCTCCCAAGTCCCAGCACAAAGCTCTCCATTCCCCCCCAATACCACCCAAGCCCCCCAGATCAGACAATTCACCAACCAATGTGTGCTGCTTCCCAGACCCAGCCCTGCCTCCGTCACACCTGCCCCCCTCACCTGCCCATCAAAGCGCCCCAGCGACTGCACCAGGAAAGTGGCCCAGCCCACGTGCAACACAGGCGTGGGGCTGCCCTCCTCCCACTTGCAGATGCCATCATAGAAGCGCAGCAGGTGGGCGAAGCACTCGGGGTCCTGCAGGGCTGAGCCCCCAGCCTGCGCCGGGGACCCCTGAATGGGGAAGAGAGGGGTTAGTGCCTCCCAGGGGCCCAACGCACCAGGGGCTAAACAGGCCCTCCAGCCTGGTGTTCCCCCAACCCACCCCCGGATCAGCCCCATGGCCCCTCCCACCTGGTGTCCTCCCCTCCCCCACAGATCATCCCCAGAACCCTTCCAGCCTGGTGTCCCCTCCATCACCCCCCCGCCCCAACTCATCCAAGGGGCCCATCAAACTCAGTACCCCCCTCACCTCTCCTCTCTCCCCAGCACCTTTCTCCTCCAGTGGCTCTGCCAGGTTGGCCACCTCCTTGAGCAGGTTGGGAACCACGTCGTTGGCCACATCGAAGAATTCCTTATAGATCTCCTCGTCCTCCCGGCAGTAGTTATAGCTGGGGGAGGACAAGACCAAGGGAGGCAGTGAGCAGCTGGGGCCAGCCAGCCCCTAGGCCTGGGGCCAGCCCCTGTCCCATTCCCCTGCTGCCAGCCAGTCCTCAGGCCTGGGGCCAAATCAGAGCCAGCGCCCCCTAGAGGGGAAGGCCCCATGTCCTTCCAGACATGAATCACCCCAGTCTCCTTTTTAGGCAAGCAGTTCCATGGGCTGGTGGCCAGCCAGGCCCTAACAAAGGGAAGGGTTTGGGGCCATATGGCAGGCTCCTGGGGCACTCACTCCTGGATGACGGTGGCTGTATCAGCCCAGGCCTCCAGCGCCTCCTTGACATTCTTGTTGCGACAGTGGTAGCCAGCCAGGTACATGTAGGGGTAGATGTGCTCATTGTTGTAGTACTTCCTGGCTGAGCTGATGCCCTGGAGGGCGGGGAGACAGAATAAAAGGACATTCTCACCAAACTACTCAGGAACATTTATGTTTTACAAATTACATCCCAACCACAACGCCCTGCGATCCCTGCCCTGGGCTTCCCCCAGCTCTGCCAGTGCCCCTCGGTCTCGACCCAAGGCCCTCTGTGATCCAAGCCCTGGGCTCCCCCCAGCTCTGCCTGTTCCCGAGTCCTGACCCATAGTACCCTGCAATCCCAGCCCTGGCCTCCCCCCAACTCCGCCGGTGCCCCTGAGTCCTGACCCATAGTCCCCTATGATCCCAGCCCTGGGCTCCCCCCAGCCCTGATCCACGCCGCCCCCCCCCCCCCCCCCCCCGTGATCCCAGCTCTGGGTTCTTTCCAGCTCTGCCAGTGCCCCTCAGTTCCAACCCCCTGCCCTTGCGATCTCAGCCTTGTACCCCTTCACCTTATGGTAGATGGAGAGGGGATCTGGTCTGCCTGGTGTCGGCTCCAGCTCCTCCAGGTCGGCCAGGTTGCCCAGTGCCATCGGGTACCTGCCAGGGCAGCAGAGCAGACAGGGGTGTTACCTTGGGGAGACAGGCAGTTGGAATGGGGGGGAGGGACCCTCTATCCTGACTTCTGCCCCCCACAGGCGGCACTGGGGCAGCACTGCAACGCCTGGCACTTGGGGGCAGGGCACCCCAAGGCAGCAGAGGGCAAAAGACCCATTGATTTCAAGGGGCGCTGGGTAAGACCCACCCATTGGCTCCTGCCAGCACCATCCCCAGCTACGCCGCGACTGCTTGGCACACACACCCCTGCGGGCAGGAGGAGGAGAGCCGACCTGACCCAGAGCTGGGCTCTGCTAGAGAAGATCTCCATCACCACCAACCCTGCCTAGGTCCCAGCCCTGGAGCTCCACATGCTCTGTGAAGGGAGGCTGGGGTCTCCAGCCCCAGGCTGGGAGGGATTCCAAACATTGATTTCGCCGCACACAGACTGCTTAAAACATACTTCAGTCGCTAAAAACCAACGGTTACAGCCAGGCAAAGTCAGCAGAGCATGGCCAACGTGGCCGGCTGAAGGACATTTCCTTGGCGTACTTGGACATGGGACAGGGACAGTTTGTGCTACTGGTTACAAAGCTGCAAACTTTTGCCATCTCAGCTGCTCTCATCACTAAAAAATGGGCTGACCCCGAGAACGTCCTCCAGAGGTGAACATTTAAAATCGATACAAACAGGAAAAACGCTTAAAAATAAACATCAACGTTAGCTGTCAAAACTATACAAAATAAAAACCTGTGTCTGCCAAGCCTAATGATCCCCACCCTGCAGCTGGAGAAACTACTGATCAGAGGTGATCGCTCAAGTCCACTGGATGCCCCGCAATGCCCCCCAGAACTGGGATAGAACACAAGAGTCCTGGCTCCCAGCTCCCCATGCTCTAATCACTAGACCTCCCTCCCCGAGCTGTGGTTTCAAAAGTCCAGCTGTACTGACCTCTCCAGGTGCCCCATGTCGTAGAGAACCCACAGGAGCCGCTGCAAGGAAAGTGGAGGGTGGGTTACTGAGGACACAGAGCCATGGGGGGCAGGAGCGGGGAGGATGAGACCCGTGTCACCTGTGGATAAGATCCCTGTGGAAGGGAGGGACGTGCGTGGTGGAGGGACAAACGGTTGGATGAACATGGAGAGGTGTGGGGTGCGCACGGCGCTGGAGGGATGTGGGGTAGAGGAGATTGGAACAACTTGGAGGGGGCCATGTGGGGAATGAGGGAGAGGGTAGATGGGCCTGGGGATGGGGCAGGCATGGGGGTGTGCAAAGGGGGAAGGGGACTGGATGCACACATGGGAAGGGGGCATGTCCCACCTGCTGCAGCTGCAGCAGCTCCAGGCTGTCAGTGTGCAGGTCGATGGAGGGGTTGATGGCACACACCATGAAGGCCACTTCCATGTGCCGGTCACAGCGCAGGTACGAGCCCTTCAGGTACAGCCAGCTCTGTGGGAGACAGCAGCAAGTGAGTGAGGGAGCTGGGCCAGGCTACCCCTGAGCCCCACGGAGCTGCTCCTGGCCCAGAGCAGGGGGGTGAGGCTGGGAGCCAGGACTCCTTGGTTCTATTCCCAGCTCTGCCTCTGATGCTGGGCAAGTCCCTTTCCCTCTCGGTGCCTCTATTCCATCTGTGACCTCTTCAGGGCAAGGACCATCTCTCACTGGGTCTGGGCAGCCCTTGGCATCATACAGCCCCTGCCCCGATCTCAGCAGCACCTGGTCCAATGCGGGGGAGCTGGTCTCAGCGGCGTCTGGTCTGATGGGGGCCAGTGACTGAATGCACCCCTGTATTCACACCCTGCACACCATTGTAATAATCTTTGTACCAAATATGCCCTGTGAGCTATCATTTGAAATGTAACAACTCCCTGCTCAATAATATCCTGGTGGAATGTGTGGAGCAGCCCTATATGGAGGGTAACGAACATAACCAGACATTAAGACTGAAATGTGTTTACCAGACAAGGTGGGCGGGGGGGGGGGAAAAAGAGAGTGGACTGTTCCTCAAAGGACAAGCTGGCACCTCTAGCCAGGTGTCACCAGAGTTAACTGGCAATCACTGGCCAAGCAGCCACTCTTTGAGGAAGGAACAGAGCACTCTGCATTTTAGCAAACAGCATGGAACCTCTTTCACCACAAGACCCCATGGCTCCATCCTCACCACAGGAAGGAACTTGATCTCGGGGTAACCTCAGGACAGTGCATGTCAAAGGGGGATGGGACTAAGAAAACGAGGGGCAAACGCACTGGTGGAGGGGCTGTCTGCCTGTCTGTCTCTCTCACCTGAGAAGACAAAGGAACCAGTCTTTGCGAGGGGTTCTCACCAGAGAACTGGGGTTGTCCCATTGCTGGGAGCACGTGCTAAGGATTTTACCTTGAACCAAGTCCAGTTTGTTACGTTTAGTTGCTAGAATGCACTTTATCGGGATTTCCCTTGTAACTGTTTCTGACTTTACATCACATACTTGTTCTCACTCACATTCTCTCTGTAATTCAACTGGTTTAATCTTTATAAAAATCAAGTCTAATGCCGTGCTGTGTTTTAACTGAGCTGTCTGGGTAACTCCAGTTAAAATAGCAAACTACTGCATACCAACCTCTAATATCTGAGGGACAGGGACAGGACGGACAGTGCAGAAAATTCGGGACTGGGAGTGTGTTGGAATCGCCAACCAAGGCTGCTGGAAGCTAGAGCGTGGCTGGTGTTTGCTGACAGGCTGCTGGGGTCAGAGCTGCTGGACCAGGACTGCAGCTATCCACAGATCCTCAGGGTGGGACCTGCATGCTGCGAGGCTGTTTGTGGGAAACCCAAGGGGGAGCTACAGCAGCAAAGCATTGCGTGGCACCCAGGGAAGGTGGTGACACACCCCTCACTGGTCTGGATTATGCCCCAGAATGTGACAGAGCCCCCCCAGATCTTGCCCACGGTCTGAACAGCACCTGGCCCCATGGGTTGGTCCCTGATCTCAGTCTGGAAGATACCTTAGTGGCAGTAATTAATGCGGATCAGTTACTAGTTACCAGCTGCACCATCTACAAAGGTTAAAGCCCAGGGGATCTTGCACAGCAGCTTTCTGATCCAAGCAGACAGCCGCAGCCCCGCACAGACCCCAAGCCCCATTCCAACCCCCCTCACTGCCCCCCACACCCCCACCTCGCCACCTCCTGCAGCTACATCTCAATGCACCCCCCCAACCCCTCAAAGCTTATGGCCCCCCCCCACTTACCCGCTCAGCCACGCCGGCATTCACGGTCTGCCCACGCCGGTCCTCATTGCCTTTGCCATGCCAGGTCACCTCAGCCGTCTGCTCGCCGTCCCGGCCAAACACCACCCAGGCATGGTCCTCCGAAAGCGCCAGGTGCACGTCCGGCAGCCCTAGCACCTGGCAGGCCCCCACCACAGCAAAGGCCACCCCTGAGCTGTCCAGCTTAGTGCCTGCAAGGAACACATGGCACTAGGGGGTGCTGTGCTGTGCTGCAGGAAGCAGCATGGGGCTCAGGAGGGGGCGCTCTTCCCTTGCAGTCAGTGCTGACCCCTGTGCCAGTGTGGTGCTAGGGGGTGCTGTGCTGCAAAGGGCAGGGGCACTCATTAGGGGGCGCTTCCCCCTTGCAGTCAGTGCTGACCCCTGCGCCAGTGTGGTGCTAGGGGGCGCTGTGCTGCAAAGAGAAGGGTGGAGCCTGAGGGGGTGCTCTGCTCTCAGCCAGTCCCAACTCCAATGCGCCATCACTAGGGGGCGCTGTGCTGCAGGAAGCAGGCAATGGAAAAGCAGAGCTGAGCATTTTCAGGCTGCCCCAGAGCAGTGCCCCATACTGAGCCAGGGTGGTACAGTCCCCACCCCCATGCTAGTGGGCCCCCTACCTGTGATGAAGCTGAAGAGGGACTGGATGTGGGCCCGGTCTTTGAAGTAGGACCGGCTGAGGCTGTTCCAGATGACGTCCGACACCTTCTTGACCAGCTCGCGGGAGGAGAAGCCCTCAGGCCGGGGGTAGAGGGACAGGTCGACAGCGCCGCGGATCTGGGCAGTGAAGCGGGCGTACAGCGCAGCCACAATGGACAGCTCGGCCACAGGGAAGTAGGTGAGGCTGTCGGGCTCGGGGCCCGGGCGTGGCTCGAAGCTGATGCCCGGCACATTGGTGGGTATGACTCGGTTCACGGCCAGGAAATGCTCCACAAAACCCAGCACCAGCGACAGCAGCACCAGATCGGGCTGCTCCTGCTGCAGCTCAGCCTCAAATAGTCGCACCACATCCTCCACCGAGCGCAGCGGGAACAGGGCCTTCTGCCATGGCTTCAGCCCCATGGCGGGCACCCAGGGCAGCTGAGGAGAGGAGAGAGCGTCAGGGGTAGCTGAGGATAGGGCCAGGGCCTTCCCAGAGCCGGGTCAGTCAGCTGCAGCTGGGAGTCTGGAGCTGTGTGTCTGCCTCTCTCCCAACCTGTCCCCTGAAGGGGACCCCCACCCCCGTCTCTCGCCCCCCTGCCCACTGAAGGGGACCCTCGTCCCGTCTCTGTCTCTCCCCTCCCCCCCCCGCCCACTGAAGGGGACTCTCGCCCCCATCTCGGGTGACCAGCTCTTAGTGGCTTTGTCTTACACCGACAACTATCCCTCCCGCACCCCCCGCGAAAAGAAGTGTCCCTATTTTTCACACTTGCTCTCTGGTCCCCCTCCCCACATGATGCTCACCCTCCCCCAGCCCCCCTTTACCAGAGGCAGCAGCCCCTCCTCCCCCCACCAGCTTCACTCCCCCAGCACAGGCACAGCAGCAGCCATGCTCGGCCCGCAAGGCACCATGGGAGCCGCAGTTCCGCAGGGCACGATGGGAATTGTAGTCCACCTGGCCAGCCAATCACACCATGTCCCCCGAGGCATGCTCGGAGTTTATAGCTTACAATTAACCCAGGTGTCTTATGGGAAATGTAGTCTGATGCATGCGGAGGGAAGCCAGCATGCCCCAGGGCATGCTGGGAGTGGTGGTCCCGTTAACTGGCTGCCCACGAGCCCCTGGGAAATGAAGTTTGGCGCCCGAGGGGGAGGTCCCGCCTGCCGTGGTGCATTCTGGGAGCTGTAGTTCTTCCGGCAGTGCATTCTGAGACTTGTAGTCCCCCAAGGAATGATGGGCACTGTAGTCGCATGGCCTATCCCAGCCAGAGGCGTTCTAGGGGTGTCTGCACCCAACACCGGTCTGGGCCTTGGAGCCTTTACTTTTTTTAAACCTTGAGGCCATTTGATCCCTCAAAGGCCTTGTGGGAATTTTAATGATGTCATCAACCTTCCCCTGCAGGCCTGGCCCAACAGCTGACCCTGGTGCTGTGAGCTTCCCCGCAGCAGTGCCCGAGCCAGCCTTGCGAGGCAGGAGTTACAGCCTAGGGGAGCATGGCTGATGACATCACGGGTGTACTGCATGATGTCAGAGCTCTGCCAAGGCTTTCCACAGGGAGGCCATTAGGAGGCCATGGTAGGGCGAGGTTACAAGGATGCAGACTGCCCTGCCTCCCTTGTCACAGCACCCACTGCTGGGGGGCAGCAGCTGCAGGCTTCTCTCCCTGCACTGTCACAGCACCCCCTGCAGGCCAGACAGCAGCTGCAACGTCTGCCCTCCCCGACCAATGCGGACAGCACAGCACACAAACACCTAGCCCAGGATCCACTCCCGCAGTTTAATTAATTCATTAGCTTCTTTCTCGTTATTTACAGGGTTGTTGGCTTTTGTATACCTGGTTCCTACAGAAATGAGTGCAAATAATGCAGCCCTAAGATAATGCTAATAAAAAAATCTTGCAGAGGGAGGAAAACCCAATAAAATGCCCCATTTTTAGCAATTAAAAAATATTACGTTCCCCCCCAAACAGGATCTGAACCCTTAGCGACAGAGTCTCTCTCTTGTGTCAGCGGGCAGCGCCCCCGGTGGGTGACAAGAGGGCTATCGGCGACGCTGGGGGATGCACATGCCCCCATGGTGGCGGGATCGGACAAAGCCTGGCTTGCAGGCACAGCGGTATGAGCCATTGGTGTTTATGCAGCGCTCGTTCTTGCACAGCAGGCCTCGCTGGTTCAGCTCCCGGCATTCGTCAATGTCTGTGGGTAGGGAGAGTGAGGGAAGGGGTTAATGGAGTGGCTGTGGTGCGTGAGTATGGGTCTTGAACCTGCATCCCCCAACAGACCAGGCATGGAGAGACAGCTAGCAGAACTGTCTGTGAAAGGTGAAGAGGGAAGAGAACCCAGGAGTCCCGGCTCTCAACCCCACCCCTGCTCTAATCCACTAGACCAGACCCCCGTCCCAGGACAGTACTCAGGAGTCCTAGTGGTGTGGGCAGCACATCCCTTTGCAGTGCATGCTAATTCACGGGAGGCTTGGCACTCTTACCCAGGCAGCGGACGCGGGTGGCGTCTAGCTGGAAGCCAGCAGGGCATTCGCAAACTGCACCGTGGTAGGTCCGGACGCAGCGGCCGTTCAGGCAGTGACATTCATCTGAATCCTCCTCTGAGGTGTCATCCTCTTCGGGGGGGGGGTACAAAGGCGGGGGGACACAGATGAGACGATGGGAATGGCAGGGAACCCATTCCCATGCAGCTGAAATTGCGGGAGGGGGCATGTGGAAGAGTGATCCCTTGTCTGGCACAAAGATGCAGCTAACTCTGAGGTGGGGTGTGGGTGGCTGTTCATACAGGAACCCCTTGGCCTGCAATGAGATGCAGCCACCTCTGGGATGGGCATGGGGGCTGTGTATAGAAGCATCACTAACCTTTGCGGGACTTGCCCAGGAACAAGGGGCTGAGGTCCCAGAAGGAGTTGCTCTCGCTCTGAGATGGCTGACACTGCTGTCCTGCAAGGAACCATAACAACCAGCCTGGGACACATAGCCAGTGAATCACATCCCATCAGATCCTGCCCAGTGCAAACAGAGCCAGAGCCTCGAAAGGGGAAAGGCCCTGTACCCCCCTCCCCGCTTCCCTGAACCAGCCAGAGCCCCCAGAGGGGAAAGACCCTATAGCCCACTCCCTGCCCCCCTGAGCCAGCCAGTCCCCCGCACTGTGGGGCCAGACAAGAGCCAGCAACCTCCAGAGGAGAAAGGCTCCATACCCTACTCCCCCTCCCCTTGAGCCAGCCAGAGCCCAGAGGGGAAAGGCCCCGTACCCCACTCCCCATCCCCCAAGCCAGCCGGTCCCCCAACCCTGGGACCAGACTGGAGCCAGCACCCCAGAGGGCAGGCTGGGCATGCATGCTACCTGCGCTGCGGGGGGGGCACGCACGGCACTGGAAGCCCCAGCCTTTGCCGTAGCGACAGCAGCATTCCTCATAGGTCAGGTGGTAGCCGTTGAGCGGGGAGGCGCACATGCTGTCCTCTCCCCGGTGCTGCCAGCAGATGTCGCGCCGGTCAGCCGCGCGGTCTGCCAGGGCAGAGAGAGGGGGGGAGCCCACGGCACCATCTCAGCCAGCGCCCGCAGGAGACACTCCCACAGGACCTGGCATGCTGGACAGGCCCTTGTGCACACCACCACAGTCACTGCACATCTAGGCAGGTGCACACCCACACATGGGCACCGGCAACTCCAGGGGCACACTCACAATCTTCGTAACCACCACGGTCACAATCAGTGATGTGCTCACACTCACACCGTCTCACAATCAGGGACACGCTCACACTCACAATCACTCATTCACACTTGCCCCCCTGCTCGCTCACAGAGTCAGGTTCACAATCCCAAGCCCCCCGCACTCTCCTGGGCCTGTGCAGTAGCACTCGGCCCTGCATGCCCCTCACCTGCCTGCATGTCGGGGAGCTGGCACTCCTTGCCACTGGGATCCAGCATCCAGGGCAGGCTGCACTCACAGTAGAAGGAGCCCAGTGTGTTGATGCAACGCCCGTGCCGGCAGGCTCCGGGGTCCCGGCACTCATCCACATCTGCAGGGCCAGGGCACAGTCACAGGGCATCAGGGGCTTGACAGGGTTGCCATGGCATAGGGGACTAGCAGGGATCGCCATGGCACCACCAGACTGATGAGGGTTGCTATGGCATCAGGGGCCAGCCAGGGTCAACACGGTAACACTGCACCTGATGAGGTCGCCATGGCACCAGGGGCCAGCAGGAGTCACCATAGGCTCTAATGTCACAGGCTCAATGGGTTGTCATGGCACCAAGGACCCCAAACTGGTCATCATGACACCAAGGACCAGCAAGGGGCACCTTTGCTCGCATGTGCCCCCCACCCGGGTGGGAGAGAAGCTCAGTCCCCAGCATCCCACCTTCAAAGGGGCCAGGAGGAGGTAGGGCTGTGATGGGGCTGCCCACCTGGCCAGGGCCAAGACTCAGAGCCAGTGAGCTTGTGTCATGTGTGTAGGGGACTCACCGATCTCACTGGGTGCCAGGCACTTCTTGTGGGTGGGGCTGTAGACGGCAGGGGCGGGGCAGGTGCACACATAGGCCCCCCGCGTGTTCTCGCACAGCCCGTTCACGCAGTTCGACTCGTCCAGGCACTCATCCACATCTGGGGGGAAGGGGCATGGCTCAGAGCCCAGCCCCTCCTTTCGGCACCCCTCCTGGCCGCCTGGCCCCACCCCAATCACAGCCAGCGCTTCCCCTTCCCTGCAGGGGAAGGCCTGTGTCTCATTCCCCCACCCCCTTCAGCCAGCCAGTCCCCCAGCCAAGGCCAAACCACAGCACCGCCCCTTATAGGGCATACGTCCTGTGTCCCATTCCCCACTCACCCCCCTAAGCCAGCCAGGCCCCCTGCCAAGGCCAGATCACAGCCAGCGCGCCCTAGAGGGGAAGGCCCGTGTCCCATTCCCCACCCTGCAAGCCAGTGAGACCCCCCACCAAGGCCAGATCACAGCAGCGCCCCCTAGAGGGGCATCCCTGTCTGTCCCTCCACAGTTCTAGACCAGGATATCTGCCCGACTGGGCTGATGCCACTCGCCCTCCTCACCCACACACTCGAGCAGGTTGCCATCGTAGTAGAAGCCTTGCTTGCAGTAGCACTCGTAGCCCGGCTGCGTGTTGACACACTTCCCCTCCTTGCAGATCTCCTCCCTGAACAGGCTGCACTCGTCAATGTCTGCAAGGAGCCCCGGAGTGGGGAAGGGGGGCTGTTTACACAGGGATCCCTCACCCAGCGCTGAGATGCAGTTGGCCCTGGGGTGGGGTGTGGTGACTGTTTATACAAGGATCCCTCGCCCAGCACTGAGATGCAGCTGCCTCTGGGCTGGGGTGTGGGGGCTGTTTATACAGGGATCCCTCACCCAGCGCTGAGATACAGCCAACTCTGGGGTGGGGTATAGGGGTTGTTTATATAGGGATCCCTTGGCTGGCACTGAGATGCAGCTGCCCCTGGGGTGGAGTGTGGAGGGCTGTAATGGCCAGGTAGGAGGGTTGCAGGGTTGGAAACCCTGTGACTCATGGGGGGGGCAGGGGAAGGTGTAACCTTGGCTCCTAATCCCCCAGCCCTCGAGTGCAGGTGCCAAGCAGATCAGGGCACGGGCCCTGGCACTCACCCCTGTGGGCGGGGATGCCATAGTTCAGGATGTTGTCATCCAGGATGAATCCTTTCCCGTCGGGGCAGAGGGAGTGGAACTCAGCTGCAGGGGAGAGAGGTGACATGCATACTGGGGAGGAGGGATTAATGTCTAGACCAGGTATTCCCTCTCCCTGCCCCATGAATCAGAACTTTGGCCCAACTTTGAGTACTGTCCTGGGACGGGGGTCTGGTCTAGTGGATTAGAGCAGGGGTGGGGTTGAGAGCCGGGACTCCTGGCCCAGCCTGGAATCCCCGCTCCCTGCCCCCACATCAGACCAACGGGCCCATCCTGTCCAGTATCCCCCCACTCCCTCCATGGGTAATGCTTTCCTGACCCCCCCAGTTGGATTCTAGTAGTTGCCTTGGAGCCTGGGGGTAGGATGTTCACAGTCACACCATGTCCAGTAGCAGCTAGGTCCACGGTTCGTTGGTGGCAGTGGGAATGGGGGAGGGTGGCATGGAGGAGGGGGTAAGGTGTGTCCCACCTGAGTTGGGCACAGGACAGGGGTAGATCTCACAGTGGTCACCCCAGCCAGCCCCCAGGGAGCAGCAGCACTCCTGGCGGGTGATGTTGGTGGCCAGGACGCTGTCACAGAAGACGGTGTCATCGAAGTTCAGGTAGCATTCCTTCTTGTTGTCGGGGGGCTCCAGATCTGGGGGGGCAGAGGGTAAATCAATCCCACAGTGCCTCACTCTGGTGCCATATCACAACCAGTGTCCCCCAGAGGGGAAGGCCCCGCATCCCACTCTCACCCTCACAGCTGTGTTGATCCTCAGATGGGGTGTATCCCTCATCGCACACGCACATGTAGGAGCCATCCACGTTCTCGCACGCCCCGTGGGGCAGGCACAAGCTGGGGTCCAGTGCACACTCATCGATATCTGGGGGAGACCAGTGGGAGATAGAGGCAGGAAGTGTGCAATGGCACGCTTGCTGCACAACCATACCTGTGCCCACTCACAGATACACACTCACCCACGCCACACACCTGTGCCCCATGTGTGTCACCCTACAGTACACAAACTCACACTCACAGACAATCACACCCAGTTATACGCACACACATACACAGAAGCTTGTACTCATTCCTTTTCCAGTGTGGCACGCTCACTTAGACACACATGCATGGGCCTTTGCAGGGCTTTGTGCAGCTCCACACATTCTGTCCCTCACACACACCCTGGTGTTGGCTCTTACTCATGGCAGGCCCAGTTTGCAGCCTATCGGGCTCACACTTGGGCACGAGGCGTTCCTGAAGCCGAGAGTTTCATGTGCCTTCATACCCCGCCATGCCCAGACTTTCCTACCTGCCCCCTGTGTGCCATGTCCTTGTGTCGCCACACGCAGCGGCTCACACTTGGTGCAACACACTGCCCTCACTGTGTCACGCTACCGTGTGAGGAACACCAGACTCCTGACACGCCGGGCCCACGCACACCCAGATGCTCAACTTCTCTGCGCCCCACCCGCCACCTCACCTTGGCACCTCCTGCCGTTCACCAGCTTGTACCCAGCATGGCAGAGGCAGCGGTAGGAGCCCACAGAATTGACACACTCGCCCCCGATGCAGGCAGCCGGGAAGTCACACTCGTTTATGTCTGCAACATGGAGAGCCACAAGGTGAGGGGGCCACTCCCAGCCCCCACCCCACGCGTCTGTCCATCCTGCCCCCCCGCCCCTCCCGCAGACATGGCCACCCAGCCTGGCCCCCTTACCCAGCCCCGCCTGGACCTGGTCACCCAGCCCCCTTCCCCCCCTTGGCTGCCCGGCTCGGTCCCCTTCCCAGCCCCCCCTCAGACATGGATGCCCAGCCCCCTCGCCCAGCCGCCACCACATGGGTGCCCAGCCCAGCCCCATCACACAGTCACCCCCGCACACAGCCACCCAGCCCAGCCCCCTCACTAAGCCACAAGGCCACCCAGCCCAGCCCCCACACCCAGCCCTCCCCCTGACATGGCCACCCAGCCCCTTCCCAACCCCCCCCATAAGGCCACCCAACCCGACCCCTTCCCCCAGCCCCCCCTGAACATGGCCACCCAGCCAGACACCATCACCTAGCCCCTCCCCAGACATAACCACCCAGCCCCCTCCCAACGCCGCCCCCTTGACATGGCCACCCAGCCCAGCCCCCCACACATGGCCACCCAGCCTGAGTCTCTCACAGCTCCCATGTCCACAGCCCCGCCTCCCAGCCCCTTCACACAACTGCTCTATTCCCACAGGCAGCCCCTGCCCCCCCCCAAGACCCGCTCACCCCCCACTGAGCCCCACTGCCCACAGGCAGCTCCCTGGCCCAGATCCCTCATCCTGAGCCCTACATGCCCCCCAACCACCAGCTCAGCCCCCTGCACCCTTCCACCCCATGGCCCAGCCCCTCACCTTCACAGCGTGGCCTGTCCTTCACCGAGTGGAAGCCCGCTGGGCACTGGCACTTAAAGGAGCCCAGGGTGTTGACACAGACCCCGTTGGGGCAAAGCCCTCCATCCTCACACTCATTCACATCTGCAGGGAGAGAGAGCAGGGGACTGGGAGTCAGAATCCTGGCTTCTATCCTCCGATCTGGGAGGGCAGGGGGTGCAGTGGTTCTAGACGGGGGCTCTGGGAGGGCAGGGGGTGCAGTGGTTCTAGACGGGGGCTCTGGGAGGGGAGGGGGTGCAGTGGTTAAAGCAGGGGACTCTGGGAGGGCAGGGGGTGTGGTGGTTAGAGCAGGGGGGCTCTGGGAGGGCAGGGGGTGCAATTGTTAGAGCAGGGGACTCTGGGAGGGGAGTGGGGTGCAGTGGTTCGAGAAGGGGGCTCTGGGAGGGGAGAGGGTGCAGTGGTTAAAGCAGGGGGACTCTGGGAGGGCAGGGGGTGCAATTGTTAGAGCAGGGGACTCTGGGAGGGGAGTGGGGTGCAGTGGTTCGAGAAGGGGGCTCTGGGAGGGGAGAGGGTGCAGTGGTTAAAGCAGGGGGACTCTGGGAGGGCAGGGGGTGCAGTGGTTAGAGCAGGGGGACTCTGGGAGGGCAGGGGGTGTGGTGGTTAGAGCAGGGGGACTCTGGGAGGGCAGGGGGTGCAATTGTTAGAGCAGGGGACTCTGGGAGGGGAGTGGGGTGCAGTGGTTCGAGAAGGGGGCTCTGGGAGGGGAGAGGGTGCAGTGGTTAAAGCAGGGGGACTCTGGGAGGGCAGGGGGTGTGGTGGTTAGAGCAGGGGGACTCTGGGAGGGCAGGGGGTGCAATTGTTAGAGCAGGGGACTCTGGGAGGGGAGTGGGGTGCAGTAGTTAGAGCAGGGGGCTCAGGGAGGGCAGGGGGTGTGGTGGTTAGAGCAGGGGGGCTCTGGGAGGGGAGGGAGTGCAGTGGTTAGAGCAGCGGGGCTCTGGGAGGGCAAGGGATCTAGTTACCCAGGCAGCTCCGGGCATTGGGCGCGGGTGCAAATCCCTCCCCACAGGTGCAGCGGAAGGAGCCGGGCAGGTTCTCACACCAGCCGTGTTTGCACGGAGTCTCCTCAGAGCACTCATCCACATCTGTGGGGGACACAGACGCTGAACCTCAACCTGTTCCCCACACAACTTTTGACCTGCAACCCACTCCCCTGCAGCCAAGTTTGGTTGGGGCCGAATGTCCCTCAGCCCATTGTGGGCTGCACAGGGCACCTCCCACCACGGGGGCATGAGATTCTCACCCAAGATACTGCACCAACCCCAGCACTAGGGGGCGGGGGGGTTTACTGGGTTGGAGCCGGGGGCTGGGAGCCAGGACTCCTGGGTTCTATGCCCAGCTCTGGGAGTGAGGTGGGACCTAGTGGGTTAGAGCGGGTGCTGGGAGGCAGGACTCCTGGGTCCTGTGGCCAGCGCTTACCATAGCAAATCCCATGCTGGCCCCGGAAGCCCTGTGGGCAGGGGCTGCATTTGTAGGTGCCCAGCCGGTTCTCACACTTCCCGTCGGGGCAGATGCCGGTGTCCAGGCACTCATCAATGTCTGCAGGGAGAGAGAAAAGGTAAAGGGTAAGGGGCCTTTGTGGGAGCCCCATGAGGGGCAGTGCACAGGGCAGGGCCCTTGAGGACTCAGCGAGTCCTCTGGCAAGTGGGGAGTTGGTTTGTTATTGTAGGGTCTCTGACAGTTTTACCTGACAGGTTATTGTGAGAAGGGGTGCTCAGGGGCACTGTCTTCTTGTTCTGAGGTCTGTGCAAGCTCTCGGCCTGGCCATTGGTTTGTTATTGTAGGGTCTCACTCAGTAACTCTGGGGCTGTGTGCACCTGTTTGTTCTTGTAGTGTCTTTGGAAATTTCGGGCTTTCACTACTGCTCAGGCTGTGCGCACCCACTTGTTATGATCGAGTCTCTCAGGGCCATTGGTTTCTTATTGTAGAGTCTCTGTCTCCCAGGCTGTTGGGGCTCTCCCCTCCCCCTCCTTCTCCCTCTCCACCCCAACCCGGCCAGCCCTTACCTTCACAGAGGGGCTGGCGGGAAGGCTTGAGACGGTAGCCAGGATGGCATTCACACTTGTAGTGCCCAGGGTAGTTGACACAGGCTCCCCCGTCCCCACAGATGTGGGGCTTGGAGCACTCGTCAATGTCTGCCAGAGAGGTGGGTGTGAACAGGGCAGAGGAGGGGGGACAGGACTTTACCGATCACCCCTTCCCCCCAACCCCCTTCCCAACCCTCATGCCCCCTTCCCATTCCGAGCCCCCCTTCCCCAGCCCTCCTTCTCATCCCCCTCTCCCCTTCCCCCAGCCCCCCTTCCCCCAGCCTTCCTTCCCATCCCCCAGCCCTCCTTTCCCCATGCCTCCTTCCCATTCCCCAGCTCTCCTTCCCATCCCCCATGTCCCAGCACATCCCCCAGCCCACCATGCGTGCCCTGTTTCCCCCAGCTCCCAGCAGCCCCTCCTCCAGCCCTGCTGTTCCCCCCCAGCTCCTGCCCCCTGGGTGCTCACCCACGCAGGAGCGCACACCCTTGTGCACCTTCAGCTGGTACCCCCGGTTGCAGTGGCAGTTGTAGGAGCCGCCCGTGTTCATGCAGACGCCCTTGCCGATGCCGCAAGGCTCCGCCTCACACTCGTTCACGTCTGTGGCAGGCGGGGGGCAGGAGGGAGAAAGAATGACTGACCCCCGCCATGCCGGGATGTAGGCCTGTCACAGCCCTGGCCACATGCGTATGTTGGAGGGGTCACAGGTTTGCATGTGTACTTGCACACGTGTTGCAGGCCTAGCTACCAGCATGCGCAAGCGGGGTGGGTGTCTCAGACTTCCACAGGCTGACGTGCGGGTGTGTCACACACCTATTGTAGAGCTGTGTGGGCGTGTCACATATTGGTTGTACATGTGTGGGTGTGTCACACAGCTGTTTTACAGATGTGCAGGCGTGCCACACTTTTGTGCAGCTGTGCAGGCATGTTGCACTCCTGCTGTGCAGCTGTGTGGGCATGTCACACGCTTGCTGTGCAGACACACCTGTGTTGCACCCTGGCATATAGGCTAGTTGGGGGGCGTCACAGACCTGTGTATGCAGGCATACCCGGGGTCACTCCGTCATACAGATGCGTGTGCTCCTCCAGGGCACTGACACCTCCGTGAATGCAGTGGGGTGGGCGTCACGTGCCCCCAGACAGCCATGCACATGCGTGTCCCTCTGCATGTGTCGCACGCCCACAAAGGAGGGTGAGGCAGCGTGTTACCTGTGCAGAACCTGCGCTGGGTGTGCCAGCGGTAGCCCGGGTAGCAGATGCAGGTGTAGCCCGACAAACTCATGACGCACTCTCCATGGCCACAGATATTGCGGTTCAGCTTGCACTCATCAGTCTCTGCAGGGACAGACAGACGCAGCCCAGGAAGGGGGATCAGGATGAATAGCTCACACACAGGAGCCAGGAAATCTGTTTCTCATAGACCCCCAGGAGAGCCAGGAGTTCCCCCACCCCTAAGGCTGCTGCGATAGCAGCTCACAGGGACCACACTGCATCGGGCCAGGGGTGTTCAGGAGACATCACCAGCCCGGAAAGGACTTGGGGGACCCCCCTGAGAACGTGCACATCACTGGGGAACGTTTGGGGTTCACCCCTGATAATTAAGGGGGCCCCAGCAGGGAAGTTTGGTCCATAAATGTGAAATTTTTCCCAAAGGGGAGGAGGGAGGTTGCTGGCGCGCAGCCCCTCACCCCTGCCATGAGGCTCTCACCTGTCACCTGTGTGGGTGCGATCTCCACGGCGCTACGTGTGTATTGGTCCGGCAGCACCTTCTGCACCATGGCAGTCGTGGGACGGGCCACCACCTCTGGGACCCAATGGAGACAGAACAGGGTTAGCAGTGCTGCGAGCTTCCCCGCAGCAGAGCCCAGCCAGGGGCTCCAGCGCTGCGAGCTTCCCCGCAGCAGAGCCCAGCCAGGGGCTCCAGCGCTGCGAGCTTCCCCACAGCAGTGCGCTTTCTTCCATCACTCACCAGGGTAGCGGGCGCCCAGGGTGGCTGCACTGGCATAGAACTGGTCCACTGACTGCTCCTCTGAGTTGGTCCGATATGCCGGCAGCTGGAGGGGGAGTGGTTAAACGGTGGGGGCACCTGCTTCTCTCCACTACCCAGACGGGTGCCCTATTCCTCCCTCTGCTTCACTTCATTCCTCCCCCCTCTCGTTCTTTCATTCATTCCTCTCCTCCCTCCTTTTCACCCGCCACCCTCCAGGGCTCCCTTTCCCACTCCCTCCATCCTCCCTCCACTCCCGCATCACCCCTCCGCTGCTCCTCCGCTGCGCGCCTGCTGCTCCGGGGGCCCTACTCACCATGGCCGTGGTGACAGCTGCAAGAGACAAACACAGGGCCCGGGGTCAGATCCTGTCATGCCAGTCTGAGAATGTGAGGTTCACCTCTGAGAGCGGGGGGTTTGCTCTGAGAGCAGGGTCCCCCGGTTCTGGGATTCTGGGGTTCTTAGATAACAGGGTGTACCCCTGAAAACTGGGGTTTGCCCTTAGAGAATTTGGGGTAACAGCTCTGACAACATGGGGTTTGCACCCTAAGATGTGGGGGTTTGCCAACAAAGAAGGGAGTAACAGCTCTGAGAAAGTGGGATTCACCCTTAGTGAATTTGGGGTGCTCCAGAGAACATGGGGTTCGCCATGGGGGAATGTGGGGACATCTCTGTGAGAACATGGGATTCACTGTTGGAGAATGTGGGCTTGTCCCTCGGAGGATGTAGGGAGCTCCAAATTTTCTCTCTGTGAACCCTACATTCTCAGACAGGGTTTCACAATGGGAGAATTTGGGGTACAGCCTGTGATAATATTGGGGTTCACCACAGGGCAATGTGGGGTACAGCCCCTGCTATTACTGGGGTTCACTAGGGGAAAATTTAGGGAACCCCTATGTCCTGGTGAGCAGAGCGACAGTGGCACCTCCCTGGCCCCCATGCCCAATCCAGCCTCCTCCCCGGGGTCTCTGACCTTCGGACTCCTGAGAGTCCCCCTCGAGGGGCGGCAGGCTGGGCAGTTCACGCTGCTGCTGCAGGTCTGTGGTGCCGTCGGGGTGGATATGCAGGGTGAAGTCGCTCTCCCCCTGGATGGTCAGGGTCTGGTGGGATGTCAGGATGTGGTAGCCCTTCCCTGCTGGGCAAATCTCCTTGAAGGCAGCTGCCAGATGGGAGAGGAGACAGGTTAACACTGGTGCTGCGAGCTTCACCGTGGCAGTGCCCCCAGCCAGTGACTCCAGGGCTGCGAGCTTCCCCGTGGCAGCGCCCCCAGCTGGTGACTCCAGGGCTGTGAGCTTCCCTGTGGCAGTGCCCCAGACAGGGACTACAGTGCTGCGAGCTTCCTGTGGCAGTGCCCCCAGCCGGTGACTCCAGGGCTGTGAGCTCCCCCATGGCAGAGACCCAGCCAGGGACTTCAGCACTGCAAACTTTCTTGTGGCAGTGCGCCCAGCCAGTGACTCCAGCACTGCAAGCTTCCCTGTGGCAGTGCCCCAGCCAGGGTCTACAGCACTGCAAGCTTCCCCGTGGCAGTGCCCCAGCCAGGTCTACAGCACTGCGAGCTTCCCCATGGCAATGCCCCAGCCAGGGACTCCAGCAGTGCAAGCTTCCCTGTGGCAGTGCGCCCAGCCAGGGACTCCAGCGCTGCGAGCTTCCCCATGGCAGTGCCCCCAGCAGGTGACTCCAGCGCTGCGAGCTTCCCCGTGGCAGTGCCCCCAGCTGGTGACTCCAGCACTGCGAGCTTCCCCGTGGCAGTGCGCCCAGCCAGGGACTCCAGCGCTGCGAGCTTCCCCGTGGCAGTGCTATGGCAGATACTCCATCCTGGCCCAGTTTGCAGTTCCTTACCTGCGCCATCAGCCGGGCAGCGCTCGCAGCGGGCCCCCCAGGCTTTGCCAACGCTGCAGCAGCACATCTGGCGGGTCAGCTTAGTGGGCAGTGGGTGCTGACACTGGAGCTCCGGGCTCACCAGCCGGAAACACAGGCTCTTCTCCCCCGACTTCTCCGCTGCAGCCCCGGGAGAGGCAGGGTCAGTAGCGCTCCGAGCCCCTGCCCCCAGCGGGGCACCCCAGAGAGACACTGAGCCCCCATCATCCCCACAGGGGAGACAGGGTCAGTGCCACTCCGAGCCCCTCCCCCGCCCCCCGTCCCCAGCTGGGCACCCCAGAGAGACACTGAGCCCCCATCATCCCCACAGGGGAGACAGGGTCAGTGCCGCTCCGAGCCCCTCCCCCGCCCCCCGTCCCCAGCTGGGCACCCCAGAGAGACATTGAGCCCCCATCACCCCCCCAGGGGAGACAGGGTCAGTGCCGCTCCGAGCCCCTCCCCTGCCCCCCATCCCCAGCTGGGCACCCCAGAGAGACACTGAGCCCCCATCATCCCCACAGGGGAGACAGGGTCAGTGCAGCTCCAAGCCCCCTGCCCAACCCTCCCAATCCCCTCAACCCCCCAGCCTGCCCCCGCTCCCACTACATACGGACACACTGGCTGCGGGATGGGCCCAGCATGTGGCCAGGTTTGCATGCGCAGCGAAAGCTGCCCTGGGTGTTGAGACACTCGCCATTCTGGCACACGCCCTGCATGGCACACTCGTTAATGTCTGCACAAGGAGAGAGAGGGATCAGTAACACGACACACAACAACACAACGCACACACAACACGCACACACACCACAGGGCACACTTGTTAATACCTGCACGGGGAGAGAGAGGGTCAGCAACACAATGACACACAACACAACAACACCCAATACAACATGGACACCCCACAGGGCACACTTGTTAATGTCTGCACAGAGAGAGAGAGGAGTCAGTAACACTAGGACACACCACACAGCACACACACCTCCTATGGCACATTCGTTAATGTCTTCACAAGGAGAGAGAGGGGTCAGTAACACTAGGATACACAACACAATACCCCCACAGGGCATACTCGTTAATGTCTGCACAGGGAGACGGGTCAGTAACACAAGGACATGCAACACAACAACACAAAGCACACTCCCCACAGGGCACACTTGTTAAAGTGTGTTTGGGGAGAGATGTCTCAGCAGCACACCACAGCCCCACACACGACCCATTCCCAAGGACACAACACACACACAGAAGCAGGTCTTCAGTCCCCCCACCCAGAGAGCGCCCACCGGGTACCCTGGCAGTGCGTGCTGTTCAGTCTCTTGTATCCCTGTGGGCAATCACCCCCATGTTCCCCTCGGATCGGGCCTGTCTTCTGCACCCCTGAGTCTGCAACACACAACAAACCCCAGAGGGGGAATCAGCAGGAGCAAGGACGCAGCGTGGTGTACAGGTGAGGGCAGGACTCTTGGAGTCTAGCCCTGGCTCTGGGAGGGGAGCAGGGCCTAGTGGGTTACAGCAGGGGCAAACTGGCACTCAGGACTCCTGGGTTCTATCCCAGCTCTCCCACTGACCTCAGGCAAGTCCCATTCCCACTCGGTGCCTTTCCTTCCCCTCCTATTTACTTGTCTAGACATTGAGCCCTACAGGGCAGACACTGTCTCTTGTATCTGTGCAGAGCCTGGGGCAGGGCCCTGATCTCAGGTGGGGAGCAGGAGGCTGTGGGGGTCTGCATGGCACTTGGCCAGACATGTCCAGATCTCCAGCTGCCGGGGGATGGGATGGGGGTCTCCATCACCATTGCAATAGCAGAGACATAGACATCGCCCAGCACGGGTGCCAGACGCTTGCACAGACGGCGGTTTGGACTCGCTGCCTCTTGGCTCAGGGTCTCTGGCTCCTCGCCCCCCTCAGCAGCGGCCCCACTGGGGGTGGTGCTGGGGGAAGTAGTGATCAGCTAACCAGCGCCTGTGCTGGTCTCACTACCACAGCCAGGCTAGCAGGCGCGGGGGGCGGGGACATGGGACGATGTTCATTCCAGCAGGCGTGTGCAGCCAGGCTGCTCCTGATCCGTCCAAGCTGGGAAACATGGGGCCGGGGGGGGGGGGGGGGGACAATGGAAAGAAAGACTGAGAAGAAAGAGAAAGAGAGGAGCTGGGGGGACGCTTGGGATGAGGGGGGCTGTCCCAGTGAGATTCAAAAGGAAACAGAATTCCAAGGAACCATGGGAATTTGTTAACCTGAGGGACTCACCACCACTGGACTGTTCACAGGGCAGGGCTGGGAAAAGGGTGAGACATTATCACAACTCATGCGGGTGGCAGAGGCATTGAGGGACAGGGGGAACAGGGACAGCCCCCCGCCCCCGAGTCACAGCCAGCTACTGACTGATGGGTAAGGAGAAACTGCCCCCAGGGGTAAGTTAGCTTAGAATGGCCGGCTGAGAGCTCCCCTGTGCTCCTGCCCCACTCCCCACAGTGCCCCCTGCTGGAAGAGGCCAGGGCTGGAGTAGCCAGGAGCTCCCCCAGCCAGCTCCTGCCCTGCTCCCTGCAGAGCCCCTTGTTGGGAGAAGCCGGGGTGGCAGCACCCGTGCACTCCCTCAGGTAACAAACAGTTCCATTCTCCTACCCCACTTGCTTCTCTCACCCCCCCAAGGGGGGGACGACAGTGCTTCCCACGGGGGTGGGTGGGTGGCGGCTGCAGACAGGAAGTTGCCCAGAAGAGCCGGAGTGTGATGAAAGGGAGCAGGTTGGGGGCCTGCCCAGCCGGAGAACAAGGAGCCAGGCCATGAAGCACATTCTTGGCTACCTCTAACACAAACACCCTGCGGCTCATAGATCCCCGGGAGCTGGAAAAGCCATTGAGTGGGAGTGCCAGGAAGGAGGGTAGGTGCGGGGGGAGGGGGAGAAAGGAGGGTTGGAACCTGCCACCTGATCCATCCCCTCCAAATCTTAGCCGGCTGGGCATCCCCCCCACTGTGCCCCGCATCCCCCGCCATGGTGCCCCGGAAGCTCTGGGAGGGACTGGTGGGCACTGCCCAGGCCGCTCCCGGGGCCACATGCTGGAATGTGGCAGCCCAGCCTGGCTACGTAAGGCCCCATCCAGGCTTCCCGTAAACCCTGTGCCAGGCTGGGAGAGGTCGGCGCCAGGCCAGGGGGAGAAGTGGCAGCGCCAGCTAAACACCAGCTCTCACAGACCCTCAGTGGTTCAGTCCTGGCTCCCCCGCACTGGGCAGCCTCTCTTGGCTAGCTGAAGGGCTGCAGGGTCACTGGCTGGGGGGAGCTCCCAGCTACTCTGACCCAGCCTCTCCCAGCAGGGGGTGCTGTGGGGCGCAAGCAGGAGCACAGGCAGGGGGTGAGTTGGGAGGGCTTGTGAGGCTGTACCAGGAAGGGGACCTCAGGCATTACTTACACTGCAGGTGGGGGCATTTGTGGCACTTGTTCTGCCCCCAGGAGGTGCCGATGCTCCCGCAGCAATCCTCCTGCTTGGTCAGGCCTGGCAGAGGGTTGCTCCCACACTGAGAAACAGCGCCCCCCATTGCCAGAGAGAGAAACGACAGGCAAGTGAGACCATGACCACCACCTCCCACTGCAGCATAGCACCCCCTGCTGGCCCCTCTCCGCTCCCTACAGCACAGCACCCCCTGCTGAACCCTCACTGCTCCCTGCAGCACAGCGCCCCCTGCTGACCTCTCCCTGCTCCCTGCAGCACAGCACCCCCTGCTGACCTCTCCCTGCTCCCTGCAGCACAGCGCCCCCTGCTGAACCCTCACTGCTCCCTGCAGCACAGCGCCCCCTGCTGACCTCTCCCTGCTCCCTGCAGCACAGCGCCCCCTGCTGACCTCTCCCTGCTCCCTGCAGCACAGCGCCCCCTGCTGGCCTCTCCCTGCTCCCTGCAGCACAGCGCCCCCTGCTGGCCTCTCTCCACTCCCTGCAGCACAGCGCCCCCTGCTGGCCTCTCTCCACTCCCTGCAGCACAGCACCCCCTGCTGACCTTCCCCGCTCCCTGCAGCACAGCGCCCCCTGCTGACCTCTCCCTGCTCCCTGCAGCACAGCGCCCCCTGCTGACCCTCCCTGCTCCCTGCAGCACAGCGCCCCCTGCTGACCCTCCCTGCTCCCTGCAGCACAGCACCCCCTGCTGACTCCCGCCCCGCTCCCTTCAACACAGTGCCTCTTGGAGGAGCGGGCAACTCACAGATTGTTTGGGCAGGGTCTCCTGGAAGCAGCGTCCCAGGGGTTTGTGCGTATGGGGCCGGGCATGGGGTGTGGGGGGTTTCTGACCCATGGAGCTCTGGGCCGGGTGCTGGATGAGGTGGTGTTGGGCGCCCGGCCCAGTGCCCTCGGTGCTGATGCTGTCGATGCGGTGGACCTGCACGGAGGCATCGGGCGGGTGGTGGACGCGCACATTCAGCAGAGGGGGGTGGACCTGCACTGGAGGGGGGCCCGAGGGGGAGTCAGTACATGGACCGTCCCCTGACACTGACCCCCAGCTTCCCAGGCGAAAACAGCTGGCACTTCCCCTAGATGAGAGAGGCTCTGGAGGAACACCGCCCCCCCATGCCATTACCCCCCTGCCCCATCGCCCCCCTGCCCAATCATTCACCCCCAACAACCCCTGCCCCCATCACTCCCACCCAATCACCTGTCTTCTTCCCCCATCACCCCCTCACTCCAAGTTACGCTGTCACCCCATTTGCCCTATCACTCCCTCCCTTCCCCTCCATCCCCATCACACTCCCCAGGTCCCCCTCCCCACTCCCAGCGGCAGTACCTTCAGACGAATGGTGCCCAGGTCCCAGGGGCACCATGAAGGTGGAGTGGCTGACGGTGGCCTTGGGGCTGTGGCCGGCGGGTGGCTCCCCGGCACCGTGCGCATCGGAGATCACCTGCACGGCGTAGATGGCGTGTTTGCTGGAGCCCGTCTCCCCTGCCGGGCCCTCAAGGGGCCCCAACGCTGCCGGCTGCAGCAGCTGCTGCCCCCCCTGGGCCTGGGCCTGACGCCCTGCCGGCACCTGGCAGAAGCGCCCCGTAAACTCGGGGGGGCAGAGGCAGTGGTTACGGGATGTGCACTGCCCGCCATTCATACAGGGCAGTGGGCACACCACTGGGGGGAGAGAGAGGGAGGTTAGACCAGGGACCCCCACCCTGCCCCCACTGCCGCACCGTCTGTGCCTACCCCATGGCCACCCGCCCCCGCCCGCCCACAGCCACTCCCTGCCCCCACCCCATCCATCCCATGCTCCCACCCACCCCCTGCTCCCTGCCCCCAGCCACATCCACCCCCTGACCCCCACCCCACCCACCCTCTGCTCCCTGTCCCAACCCCGCCCCATCCACCCTCTGCTCCCTGCCCCCACCCTGCCCCACCCACCCTGCTCTCTGCCCCCACCCTTCTGCTCCCTGCCCCCACCTTGCCCCATCCAACCCCTGCTCCAGGGCACACACAGGGGGAGCTGGCGGGCAAGCCAGGGCACATGTGGCGGGGGAGCCTGCAGGCAAGCCAGGGCACACATGGGGTTGAGCTGGTGGGCAAGCCAGGGCACATGTGGTGGGGACAGCCGGCAGGCAAGCCAGAGCACACGTGGGGGGGGGAGGAACTGGCGGGCAAGCCAGGGCACATGCAGGGGGGAGCCAGCGGGCAAGCCAGGGCACACATGGTGGGGGGGAAAGGGGTGAGCCAGCAGGCAAGCCAGGGTACGCACAAGGTGAAGGGGAAGATGGCCAGAGCACAAGAGGCAGGAACTCTTCCTCTGTGTGATCTCAGCCGGGCCTCCAGGGACTAATGTAACACCAATGTGTTAATATCCCTGTTAGTATCGGGGCAGCACCTGGAGGCCCCCGACCAAGATTGGGGCCCAGTGACTTGGGCGCTACCCACACACACAACACCGAGATCAGGGCCTAGCGTGCTGGGCACTGTAAACACACACACACACCCCCGAGAACAGGGCCCAGTGTGCTGGGTGTTGTATACACATACACGAGACCAGGGCCTGGTGCGCTGGGCGCTGTACACACACACACGCACACACACAACTGAGATCAGGGCCCAGTGCGTTGGGCGCTGTACACACACACACGCAACCGAGATCAGGGCCCAGTGCATTGGGCGCTGTACACACACACACACACACACAACCGAGATCACGGCCCATGCACTGGGTGCTGTATACAAACACACATACACAACCGAGATCAGGGCCTGGTGCGCTGAGCACTGTATACACACACACAGACACACGAGATCAGGAACCATTGTGCCAGGCACTGCACAGACCCATGGTGAGAGAAAGGTCCAGCCCCAAAGATCTTACAGTCTAAATAGACACAGGATGGCAGAGTCAAAGGCCTGGAGAGGGGAGGGGCTCACCCGGGGTCACACAGGGTGTCTGTGGCAGAGGCAGGAAAATAAACCAGGTCTCCTGGCCCCAGGGCCTTAACCACAAGCCCTTCCTCCCCAACATCCTTCCCCGCAAACCCACACAGGGTGAAATACCCAGCTGAGGCCATCCAGCCGGGAAGTGACATCCCTCAGGTCACAGAGTGAATCAGAGCTGGGGACAGAGCCCAGGAGCCCTTACTCCCAGCCCCCTGCTCTAGCCACTAGACCCCACTCCCCTCCCAGAGCCAGCAGTCCCAGCAAGCACCACCATCCCTGCTCTGACTCCCAGGCTGAGGCTGGGGTTCCAGCTGTTTTGGTTTATTTCCCTGGCTGGGGAGTTTGCCGGGGCAGCTGAACAGCCACGGCTCAGGGGAGGGAGTGGTGCGTATATACCCGGTTCCCAGGCCCAGCCAGCTGCCCTGGCTCAAGCCCGGGTGACTCAGTGTTGGAGCAGGGATTATCCAAACATTCAGGACAATAACAAAAGGACAGCTAATGGCTCCTGCGGCAGCCCCATCATCGGAAATGCCGACACAGCGCACTCAAGGCTTGAGATGTGGCCACCTCTGGGGTGGAGCATGAAGGGCTGTTGATCAGCTACACACCACGTTAGGACAGGAAGTGAAGGGAAATCATGGTGTCCAGGTGAAAAAGTGCACTGGGGTGGGAGAGGGATTTCAGGGACAGAGAAAATTGTGGGTCAGGACTGAGGGATTGTGTGGCGGAGCCCAGGGCTCAGATGGCAGGGGGCTGCGAGTCGGGACTGAGGGGCACTGGTGGGTGAAGGGGAGTCACCTGGCGCCTGCTCCAGCCCCCCTCACTTCCAGCAGCGACTCAATTTCATTCCCTCCCAAGTGCAAAGTCAATAAAGGCCATGGTTTCTGGAGCCCGAGGTATTTTTAGTCTCTTTGTGTCACTGAGACAAAATGGGGGGGAGGAAGACATGCTGCAGTGGGATCAAGTGAGGGGCGCAGGGGAGGCTGGGGGAGAAGGGTGTGTGTGGCTGGAGCACACAGTGGGAGTGGGGCTGGATGGAGGACGGGATGAGGTGCATGGGTGGGGTGCAGGGGTGTGTGGGGGTTAAAGGGAGCGGGCAGGGAAGAGAGGGGTGTTGGGGGGAGGATGGAGCATGGGGGGAGGAGTGTGGAGGGGAGGGACGTGTGGGGTGGGCCAGCTGGGAGACAGGGGGAGGGGCTCCCCAAGGATCTGTGACTGGGTGACTGGAAGGGGTGAAGTCTGGGTCAAACCCACAGTGGGGAGGTAGAACTGGTTCAGCAAGAATCAAAGAGTTTCTCCCCAAAAAAATACCCTCTCCTCCCCCAAATCCTCCAGCCCTCCCACTCCCGCGAAGGCTGGGGGCAGGTGCTGGGCCCGCCCTGGGCCAGGAGGGGATTTTCCGGGCTGGGTCCAGCCCAGCTCTGGATTCAGTTAGCCCCAGAGGTCACTCCAACCCCAACACCATCCCCCCCTGCCTCCCCAGCAAAAGGATGAAGGGGCACCAGGGATCTTTCCCGCACCTAGTGGAGGGGGTGAAAGGGGGGAGGGCTGGCATGGTGCCTGATGGGAGGGACACCAGCATCAGCTGAGGAATGTTACAAACCAGGGAATTCGCAGCCGGAGCTGGGCCAGGCTGCTGTGAGTGCAAAGGAGTGTGCGTGTGAGAGCACGTGTCCGAGTGTGTGCCAGTGTGCAGGGGGGTGAGAGTGTGTGCAGGAATCTACATGAGTGTGTATGGGCAAGCGGGATTGCACGCATGTGAGTGTTAGATCGTGTGAGTGGGTGTATGCAGGTGCATTTGATTGTGTTTGTGTGTGCACGTCCATGTGTTAGATTGGGTGTGTTAGCTCGTGCCTGTGGTAGATGGTGTGGGTGTGTGCGTATGCATGAGACTGCATGTGTGCAAGTGTTAGACTGGGTGTGTGCGAGTGTGTGTGTGTTAGATTCTTTGCATGTGTGAGTTTTGGATTCCGTGTGTGTGAGTGTGTACGCATGTGCGTGTTAGACTGGAGGCCGGCTGCCGGAGGTGCAGGCGTCGGACGGGCCCCAGGGGACAGGAGCTGGGACGGGGCCATTCGCTGAGGCGAGATTTTCCTCCAGCCCTGAACTGCTGCTGGAAGAACTGCCAGGGGAAAGGGGGGAGCGAGCGCACAGCTAAGCGAACACCAAGTGTGCGAGCCTCTGAGTGCCAGTTAGTGCGCTGGCAAGTGCCCACGGGAGGAAACGCGCCCACTTGAGCATGACGGTGGCATAACATGCGATATTTGTGAGTTCACAAGGGGCTCGGCCATGCACCATGTGTGGGTGAGGGGCTGGTGTCAGCATGTGAAAACGGGTATGTGTCAGGGGCACACGCATGTGAAGAGACGCACGTGACAGGTGGAACGGAGCCGTGTGAGCAGCTCCATGTCCAAACTGCGCCGGAGTGAGTGTGCAAAGGCCTGCGTGCAACCAGTGCTGGTGAGACAGGTGTGAGCCACACAGGTGAGTGCAGCCACACAGGCAGAGGCATGCATGCTGGCGCAGAGCAGAAATCAGGGAGACCCGTGTTCCAATAGCCCCTCATCCCCCATGGCCCTGATCTGCGCCCAGCACCTCCCTCCGGCCCCAGAGGGGCTCTCCAGTGTGCCCCCTCCTCCAGACAGCTCCCCCATCCCCAGTGCAGCTCAGTCCCCTCCCTGGACAACCAAAGCCCCCAATGCCAACCCCAGCTGTCCCCCCTCCGTGCCCCGGCCTGTGCCCCGTGCTCACCCACGCGGAAGCCCGAGCCGGTCAGGGTGTCGGCCGAGTGCCCGTTCTCGCCGATCAGGGTCATGTTGCTGCCCTGCTTGCAGGTGTCCCGGCACTGGCCCTTGAGGCAGGTCCGTTTGCAGACCAGCGGGGCGAAGACCACCTTGAAGCGCTCCCGCGCTACGGCCGCCCGCTCCGAGGCCGCGGGCGCTGCGGGCCGTGCCCCGGGGGCACAGAGCCAGGGCAAGAGGAGCACCCAGAGTGCCAGCCCCCAGGGCATCTTCACATCGTCCCCCAGCCCCGCCCTGGCACCAGCCGCCTGGCAGGCGGTCAGAGGGGGGCGAGGGAGCCCCTGCAGCCAGGAGACAGCAGGAGGCAGCTCCGCCGCCCAGGGACCGCCTCCGCGGCTCCTTCCTCCCCGTTCCGCTGGCCGGGCAGAGGGAAACAAAGAGGGGCGGACGGAGGGAACGGGGAAAGGAGCGGCGAGGAAGGAAGGAGCGAAACCCTCGCTCCCCTCCCCGAGCCCCCCTCGGCCACCCCGCCCTCTCTCCGCTGCCTTTTCTCCTCCCTTCGCTCCCCCGGGACAGACAGCGAGGGACGGAGCGACTGACAGACGCGCCCCGCGGGGGCCCCCGCGCCACCGGCCGGCGCCTGGTCTCCTCCCCGCGCGCCGCGGCCGGAGCGAAGGAGAAGGAAGCAGGGGAGAGGCGCCGGGCCGGGATGGCGGAGCGAGACGGGGCGGCTGGCCGGCCGGCTGTTTGTGCCGCGCTCAGCCAATCCCGGGCCGGGGGCAGGAATCTGGGCCGGGGGCCAAGAGCCAGGGCTGGCTCCGGGCAGCAGGGCGGCTCCGAGGGGCTGTCCCCGTCCCGGCCTCGGAGCCCTGCCCAGGACACGGCCACAAGAGGGCGATGGACAGAGGGGGGCAGCGCCCCAATCGCAGCGGCGTGGGCACTCCGGGGCGGGGGGGAGGAATAGAGAGAGGGGGTCTACGGAGATAGATAGATAGAGGGAGTGTATGGCGATGGATGGATAGATAGATAGATACATAGATAGATAGAGTGTATGGGGATGGACAGACAGAGGGGGTGTATGGGGATGGATGGATAGATAGAGGGGGTTTATGGGGATAGATAGAGAGATAGATAGAAGGGGTATATGGGGATGGATAGATAGATAGAGTGTATGGGGATGGATAGATAGAGGGGGTGTATGGGGATAGATAGATCAGATAGAGGGGGTGTATGGGGATGGATGGATAGATAGACAGAGGGGGTTTATGGGGATAGATAGAGAGATAGATAGAAGGGATATATGGGGATGGATAGATAGATAGAAGGGGTGTATGGGGATGGATGGATACATAGATAGAGGGAGTGTATGGGGATAGATAGATAGAAGGGGTGTATAGGGAGGGATGGATAGGTAGATAGATGGATAGATAGGTAGAGGGGGTGTATGGCGATAGATAGATAGATAGATAGATAGATAGATAGATAGATAGAAGGGGTTTATGGGGATGGATGGATAAATAGAGGGGGTGTATGGGGATGGATAGATAGATAGATAGATAGATAGATAGATAGATAGAAGGGGTGTATAGGGAGGGAGGGATAGGTAGATAGATGGATAGATAGATAGAGGGGGTGTATGGGGATGGATGGATAGATAGACAGAGGGGGTGTATGGGGATAGATAGATAGATGGATAGATAGATAGAGGGGGTGTATGCCTATAGATAGATAGATAGAAGGGGTTTATGGGGATGGATGGATAAATAGAGGGGGTGTATGGGGATGGATAGATTGATAGATAGATAGAAGGGGTGTATGGGGATGGATGGATAGATAGATAGAGGGGGTGTATGGGGAGGGGTGGATAGATAGACAGAGGGGGTGTATGGCGATAGATAGGTCAGATAGAGGGGCTGTATGGGGATGGATATATAGATAGAGGGGGTGTATGGGGATGGATAGATAGATAGAGGGGGTGTATGAGGATGGACAGATAGAAGGGGTGTATGGGGATAGATAGATAGATAGAGGGGGTGTATGAGGATGCACAGATAGAAGGGGTGTATGGGGATAGATAGATAGATAGATAGAGGGGGTGTATGAGGATACATAGATAGATAGATAGATAGATAGATAGATAGATAGAGGGGGTGTATGGGGTTAGATAGATGGATAGATAGACAGAGGGGTGTATGGGGATGGATGGATAGATAGACAGAGGGGGTGTATGGGGATAGATAGCTAGAAGGGGTGTATGGGGATGGATGGATAGATAGACAAGGGGGTTTATTGGGATAGATAGGTAGATAGATAGATAGATAGATAGATAGATAGATAGATAGATAGAGGGGGTGTATGGGGATGGATAGATAGATGGATTAATAAATAGAGGGGGTGTATGGGGATAGATAGATGGATAGAGAGGTGTATGGGGATGGATAGATAGAGTGGGTGTATGGGGTTGGATAGATAAATAGAGGGGGTGTATGAGGATGGATAGATAGATAGATAGAGGGTTGTATGGGTATGAATGGATAGATAGACAGAGGGGGTGTATGGCGATAGATAGATAGATCAGATAGAGGGGGTGTATGGGGATGGATAGATAGATAGAGGGGGTGTATGAGGATGGATAGATAGATAGAGGGGGTGTATGAGGATGGATAGATAGAACGGATATATGAGGATGGATAGGTAGATACATAGATAGAAGGGGTATATGAGGATGGATAGATAGATAGATAGATAGAGGGGGTGTATGGGGATGGATGGATAGATAGACAGAGGGGGTATATGGGGATAGATAGATAGATAGATAGATAGATAGATAGATAGATAGAAGGGGTTTATGGGGATGGATGGATAGATAGACAAGGGGGTTTATGGGGATAGATAGAAGGGGTGTATGGGGATGGATGGATAGACAGATAGAGGGGCTGTATGAGGATGGATAAATAGATAGATAGAGGGGTGTATGGGGATGGATGGATGGATAGATAGATAGATAGATAGATAGATAGAGGGGGTGTATGGGGATGGATGGATAGATAGACAGAGGGGGTGTATGGGGATGGATAGATAGATAGATAGAAGGGGTTTATGGGGATGGATAGATAGACAAGGGGGTTTATGGGGATAGATAGAAGGGGTGTATGGGGATGGATGGATAGATAGAGGGGGTGTATGGGGATGGATGGATAGACAGATAGAGGAGCTGTATGAGGATGGATAGATAGATATATAGATAGAAGGGGTTTATGGGGATGGATGGATAGATAGATAGAGGGGATGTATGGGATGGATGGATAGATAGAGGGGGTGTATGAGGATGGATAGATAGACAGAGGGGGTGTATGGGGATGGATGGATAGATAGACAGAGGGGGTGTATGGGGATAGATAGATAGAGGGGGTATATGGGGATGGATAGATAGATAGAGGGGGTGTATGGGGATGGATGGATTGATAGAGGGGGTGTATGGAGGTAGATAGCTAGAAGGGGTTTATGGGGATGGATAGATAGATAGACAGAGGGGTGTATGGGGATAGATAGGTAGATAGATATATAGAGGGGGTGTATGGGGATGGATAGATAGAGGGGGTGTATGGGGATGGATAGATAGATGGATTGATAAATAGAGGGGGTGTATGGGAATAGATAGATAGATAGATAGAGGGCGTGTATGGGGTGGATAGATAGATAGAGGGGTGTATGGGGATAGTTAGATAGATAGGTAGAGGGGGTGTATGGGGATGGATGGATAGATAGACAGAGGGGGTATATGGGGATAGATATCTAGAAGAGGTGTATGAGGATGGATGGATAGATAGACAGAGGGGGTGTATGGGGATAGATAGATAGATAGATGGAGGGGGTGTATGGGGAGGGATGGATAGATAGACAGAGGGGGTGTATAGGGATGGATAGATAGATAGAAGGGGGTGTATGGGGATAGATAGATGGATAGATAGATAGAAGGGGTATATGAGGATGGATAGGTAGATATATAGATAGATAGAAGGGGTGTATGGGGATGGATGGATAGATAGACAAGGGGGTTTATGGGGATAGATAGATAGAAGGGGTGTATGGGGATGGATGGATAGACAGATAGAGGGGCTGTATGAGGATGGATGGATTGAGGGGGTGTATGAGGATGGATAGATAGATAGAAGGGGTGTATGGGGATGGATGGATAGATAGTCAGAGGGGGTGTATGAGGATGGATAGATAGATAGATAGAAGGGGTGTATGGGAATAGAAAGATAGATAGATAGATAGAGGGGGTGTATGGGGATGGATGGATAGATAGACAAGGGGGTTTATGGGGATAGATAGAAGGGGTGTATGGGGATGGATGGATAGACAGATAGAGGGGCTGTATGAGGATGGATAGATAGATAGATAGATAGAAGAAGTGTATGGGGATGGATGGATAGATAGATAGTGGGGGTGTATGGGGATGGATGGATAGATAGATAGTGGGGGTGTATGGGGATGGATGGATAGATAGACAGAGGGGGTGTATTGGGATAGATAGATAGATAGAGGGGGTATATGGGGATGGATAGATAGATAGAGGGGGTGTATGGGGATGCATAGATAAATAGAGGGGGTGTATGGGGATGGATGGATTGATAGAGGGGGTGTATGGGGATGGATGGATTGATAGAGGGGATGTATGGAGGTAGATAGATAGAAGGGGTTTATGGGGATGGATGGATAGATAGATAGATAGATAGTGGGGGTGTATGGGGATGAATGGATAGATAGACAGAGGGGCTGTATGGGGATAGATAGATAGATAGACAGACAGACAGGGTGGGTGTATGGGGATAGATAGAGAGATAGATAGAGGGGGTGTATGGGGAGGGATGGATAGATATATAGAGGGGGTGTATGGGGATGGATAGATAGACAGAGGGGTGTATGAGGATAGATAGATAGATAGATAGATTCATACGACTGGAAGGGACCTCGAGAGGTCATCTAGTCCAGTTCCCTGCACTCATGGCAGGACTAAGCGTTATCTAGACCAGTGCTTCTCACACTATCTGATATGGGGGATCGGCAATTTTTTTTTCCTATGTGCGTGCAGACTGGCAGCTGATGGCTCGCGGACCGGCACCAGTGCGCGGACCACCACTTTGAGTAGCACTGCTCTAGACCATCTGTGAGCCGTGTTTGTCTATCTTGCTCTTAAAAATCTCCATTGATGGAGATTCCACAGCCTCCCTAGGCAATTTATTCCAGTGCTTAACCACCCTGACAGTTAGGAAGATTTTTCTCATGTCCAACCTAAACCTCCCTTGCTGCAATTTAAGCCCATTGCTTCTTGTCCTATCCTCAAGAGGTTAGAAGAACAAATTTTTCTCCCTCCTCCTTGTAAAAACCTTTTATGTACTTAAAAAAACTATTATCATGTCCCCTCTCGGTATTCTCTTTTCCAGACTAAACAAACCCAATTTTTTCTGTCTTCCCTCATAGGTCATGTTTTCTAGAACTTTAATCATTTTTGTCGCTCTCCTCAGGACTTTCTCCAGTGTGTCCACATCTTTCCTGAAATGTGGTGCTCAGAACTTGACACAATACTCCAGTTGAGGCCTAATCAGCGCAGAGTAGAGCAGAATTACTTCTCGTGTCTTGTTTACAACACTCCTGCTAAAACATCCCAGAATGATGTTCCCTTTTTTTTTTTGCAACAATGCTACACTGTTGACTCATATTTAGCTTGTGGTCCACTATGACCCCCAAATCCCTTTCTGCAGTACTCCTTCCTAGGCAGTCATTTCCCATTTTGTATCTGTGCAACTTATTGTTCCTTCCAAAGTGGAGTACTTTGCATTTGATCTTATTGAATTTCATCGTACTTACTTCAGACCATTTCTCCAGTTTGTCCAGATCATTCTGAATTTCAATCCTATCCTCTAAAGCACTTGCAACCTCTCCCAGCTTGGAATCATCCACACATTTTACAAGTGTACTCTGTATGCCATTATATAAATTATTGATGAAGATATTGAACAGAACCAGACCCAGAACCGATCCCTGTGGGACCCCACTCATTACGTCCTTCCAGCATGACTGTGAACCACTGATAACTACTCTCTGGGAACGGTTTTCCAACCAGTTATGCACCCACCTTATAGTAGCTCCATCTAGGTTGCATTTCCTTTGTTTGTTTATGAGAATGTCATGCAAGACTATTAAAAGCTTTACTAAAGTCAAGATATACCATGTCTACTGCTTCCCCTCACCCACAATGCTTTGACATCCCTGTCAAAGAAAGCTATCAGGTTGGTTTGACATGATTTGTTCTTGACAAATCCATGCTGTTACGTATCACCTTATCATCTTCTAGATCAGTGGTTTTCACACTTTTTTTCTGGGGACCCAGCTGAAGAAAATTGTTGATGCCCACAACTCAACAGAGCTGGGGATGAAGAGTTTGGGGTGTGGGAGGGGCTCAGGGCTGGGGGAGAGGGTTGGGGTGCAGGGGTGAGGGCTGTGGGGTGGAGCTGGGAATGAGGAGTTCAGGGTATGGGAGGGGGCTCTGGGCTAGGGCATGGGGTTGGGGTGTGGGAGGGGGTCAGGGCTCTGGACTGGGGGTGCAGGAGGGGGTCTGGGGTGGAACCAGGGATGAGGGGTTTGGAGTGCAGGAAGGGGTTCTGGGTTTGGGGGGGTCAGGACTCTGGGCTGGGGATGAAAGGTTTGGGGTGCAGGAAGGGGTTCCAAGTTTGGGAGGGGCTCAGCGCTGGGGCAGGGGATTGGGGCATGGGCACGGACTTACCTCCAGGAGCTCCTGGTCAGCAGCGCAGCTAGGGTGCACCGTGGACTGTGCTGTACCCTGGAAAGAGGCCAGCAACAGGTCTGGCTCCTAGGTGAGGCACGCAAGTGGCTCCGCCATACCAGTTCCCATTGACCAGGAAGCCAGTGTTGGGGGTGGGGGCAGCGCATGGAGCCCCGAGGCCACCTTGCCTACAAGCCGGACCACTGCTGGCCACTTCTGGGGCACAGCATGGTGTTGGAAAAGGTAGGCACTAGCCTGCTTAGCTGGGCAGCACTGCCAACGGGACTTTTAACATCCCAGTCGGCGGTGCTGACCAGAGCAAGGTGACCCAGCACCTTACATGCCGTGACCCAGAACTGGGTTGCGACCCACGGAGTGAAAAACACTGTTCTAGAGGTTTGCAAATTGATTGCTTAATTATTTGTTCCATTATCTTTCTGGGTACATAAGTTAAGATGGCTGGTCTGTAATTCCCTGGGTTGTCCTTATTTCCCTTTTTATGGATTGGTACTATATTTGCCCTTTTCCAGTCTTCTAGAATCTCTCCCGTCTTCCATGACTTTTCAAAGATATCAGCTCCTTCAGTATTCTAGGATGCATTTCATCAGGCTCTGGTAACTTGAAGACATCTAACTTGTCTAAATAATTCTTAACTTGTTCTTTCCCTGTTTTAGCCTCTGCTCCTAGAGAGAGAGAGAGAGTGAGTGTGTGTGTGTGTGTGCGCGCGCCCAGGGTTGGCTATGGCTAACAAGATCCAGTGGCTAGAAGTTGAAGTTAGACAAAATCAGACTGGAAATAAGATCCCCATTGATCCCAGGGAGGGTCACTAGCCAGTGGGACACCATACCCACAGTGCTGGATTCTCCATCACTGCCCACTTTAAAATCTCGTGGGGAGGTTTCTCTAACAGAGCCACTCTGATGGAAGCAGGAACTCATGCAGGGACGTCCTATGGCCCATGCTGTGCGTGTCCTATCAGGTATAATTCGTAACAGCAGGAGGTCAGACTAGTTGAGCACAGTGGTCCCTCACAGCCTAAATAAGTGGGGGCTCTGTGCAGTGCCCGGCTCAACGGGGGCCTGAGCTGTGGGGGGTGAATCTGTGTGGCACCCTCGCAGTGGGGGTCTGTGCAGCCCCCAGGTGGCCCCGATCTCAGTTGTGGCGGGGGGCATGTATTGATTCTACACTAGTACACATAATAGCAGCACAACCAGTCTCTTGCAATCAGAAGTGGTTCCCCCTCTCTACCCATGTGCCAATCCTCCAAATGCCCCCTGGGGCAGAAACGCTTCAGGCCAGGGCGGGGCCGCCGCACAGGCCATGGGGCGGGGGGACTGCTCCCATCAGAAGTGTGTGTACGTAGGGAGGGGGAGGTACCCCCTACACCTGCATGTGTCAGGGGTGAGCTGGGAGAGTGTGTCTGTCCCCTTGCTGGGGAGAATGAGCCCTGCTCTGTGTGTGTGTGTGTGTGTGTCTCCTGCCCCCTGCTGGATGCAGTCCCAGCTGCTCCCCTGCATGTGGCTAACAGCTCTGGGAGATTTGGCTGGAGGCTGCGGCTGCTGCTGCTCGGGGAAGTTCCAGCCCCACTGATGCTCAGGGCGGGTGGGCGGAATCCCCTCGCCCAGGGTGCAGCAGTCACTTGTGCCCCTCTTCCCCCCTGGTGCTGGGGGCGTGTGGCACCCGCAGCAGCACTGCTGGCGACCGGTGGTTGTTGAAAAGGCGCCTGCATGTGCAAACGTGAGGTGTGTACACACACAAGCGTGGGCATGCAGAATACCTGGGTCAGGGCTGAGCCCCCAGTGATGTTCATACTTGGCACCTTCGCGGGCTAGGGGCATGCATGCACGGGTGTGCAAATGGGGCCGAGCTGCTTTGGTGTCCTGTGCTTCCCTGGGGCTGGAGTCGGGGTCAGCCTGAACCAAGCCAGGAGCAAAACGTGGCACCTGCAAGAGTCATGTGTGCCCACATGCAGGCACCAGAGCCACGTGCCTGGATAGCGCCATGCGCCCTGGGCCGCCATGAGAGCAAGGCAGCCATTGGCACTGCTGCAGGCAGGCATGCAAGGGGCATGCACGCTGCTGAGTCTTTTTTGCACCCAGAGGCCTTTGCACACCCACATTCGCTCCCCCCGTGCTAGGCTCGTGCCCATACCGGGCAGGTGTGCAAAGGTGGCCAAGCCTCTCAAAGGCCTGTCCTGGCCCAGTGCACCCTGGGAGGCCTCTCTCCTACTGGCGCTCTGAGATCATAACCTGGGGGGGGAGGGTGCAGCGAGCTGCGGGGGGAGGGAAGGGGAAGGAGACCAAAGCAGGAGCAAGAATGGAAGCAGCAGCTGGAGGCAGCTGGGAGTTTATTTGGTCTCAACCCACATGCAGCCCCAGCTTTGGCTGCTCCCCAGCCTGGGGTCTCGGTGCAGTTACAGAAGGTATTGACATGGCCTGGCCCACCTCCCCTGACCCCAGGGCAGGAACTCACAGCAGGAGGAAGGGACAGAGTTAACGGGGACCCCACGGATGGGGGAGGGAAGCAGCAGACTCCCATGCTGGAAGTGCAGGCAATGGCACAGCTGCTCCCAGGCACACCTGTCTCCGGCCCAGGCCAGCCCTCACACATGCTCCCACACCTCTGGCTTCACACACGCCCACAGACACCAGCACAAAGGTACTGGGGCAGCTGCACACGCGCAACCCCTGATGCTTTGCACACTTGCCCAAGTACACAGCACTCCCAGCCTTGCACGCACACCTATGCTCACACACCCAGGGGCACGCTCACCTGCAGCCAGTCCATGCTCAGGAATGTAGCAAATGGGGGGTGATCCCGTATCGGTCTCTCCCAGTGTCCTCCTCCCACAGGGATATCCCCAAGACACCCCTGCTATCAGCAGAAGGGGCTGCTACCTTGGGGGAGGGGTGGCTGGTCCCCAACCCAGACACCAGGACCCCATGCTGGGAACAGGGGGGGCCCACTATTAGTGTTCATGAAACAGATGGGCTGAGCCGGTGCCCCTCACTCCTTCAATCCCAGCCCTAGTCTCCCCCAGCTCTGCCAGTGCCCCTCACTCCCAAGCAGTGATCACTACCGATTCAGTGGTTCCGAGGACCAGGGTGGGAGTTTGGCAGAGACCCGACAACCTCATGCAACGTGTGGCTGGGAATTGCAGATCACAGAGACCATGGCACCCGGCTCAGAGGGTGTCCAAGCCACTCTTAGTCTCTTCTTTAAGGCAGGGGGCGGTGCCCCACTTACCCCACAGGAGCTCCCCAGAACTCCTCCACCTTTCCAGTGTATAGTAAAAGGTCCCCCACCTCCCCAAACATCCAACACAGAGACCTCCCCAACCTGAGCCTTGTATCTGGTACAACAATCCAAGCAAGATGGGACTTCTTGCACTCAGAACTTGAGGAGGGCAGGACTTCCAGTGTGCAATTGTCCAAAGAGGGCAGGACTTCCTCCATGCAAAGTCTGAGGAGGGTGGGACTTCCAGTATCGCCCGCTTTCGTTGTTGGACTTCCTGTGTGCAACTGTCCAAAGAGGCCAGGACTTCCTGTATTGCCCATTTCACTTTGGGACTCTGCTCTCCTCCTGCGGGGATCTGGCCATCCACCATGGCAAGGGGTGGGTCTCTTTGGTCTGCTCCAGGGGGGCAGGAAAGCTGGGGGAGTGGCGTGGAGGGGGCGAGGGGTAGGGACTGAGCTGGCCATGGTCCAGGTGGCAGGAGAGACTGGTCAATCTGGGCGCCGAGGCAAAGGGGTCGAAGGTCTCCGAGTCAAAAGGTCCCGGTGAGGGGCGGGAGAAGGGGTCAGAAGTCACGAAGGGGTTGCTGGAGTCAGGAGTCCCCGCCCGACGCCGGCGTGGCTCTGGCTGGGGGGATTGGGCTGGGGAGGCACGGGGCCCCGCCGACACAAAACTCCAGGGGTCGATGCGGCTGCGCACAGGGGAGGGGCGGGGCCGGGAGATGAGGCTGGTGTGTGGGGAGGGGCGTGGCGAGTGGGGGCTGCAGGGGGACGAGGGCGATGGTAGGGCCCCACCTATGGTGAGAGAGAACAGGGGATATTAGAACAACAGGGGGGTGGGCACCTACTGACCAAACCTGAACCCCATCCCCCAAGCTGAACCAGCCTGTCCCCTGCCCTGGGGCTGGGTCAGAGCCGGTGCCCTCTGGAGGGGAAAGGCCCCATTCCCCATCCCCCTGAGCCAACCCATGCCCCATCCTGAAGCTGGGTTGCAGCCAGCACCCCCGAGTGGGAAAAGTCTCTGCATCTTCGTCACTCCTCACTTACCCCACTTATCTGCCCTGCTGCCAGGACTCCGCTCCTCCTCACATCGTGGGCTCTTTGGTGACCTCTGACCCCACAAGGGGGCCAGGGACCCTCTATCACCACCTGGGACCAGGTGGATGAGCAGCTCTGTGGACCCTGGCATCCGGGCTGACCCCTCCTGGCCCTGCTCCGTGGACCGTGGCGTCTGGGCTGGCCCTTCCTGGTCCTCCTCTGTGGTCCCTGGCATCCGGGCCGGCCCCTCCTGGCCCTGCTCCACCAGCAGGGCAGGGCAGTGTGTGTCCTTGGGGGAGAAGCGGATGAGCTCAGGAGAAGGCGGGGGTGTGGGCACAGGTGGGGGCTCCCCTTTCTCCTCCCGTCGGGCCTGTGACAGGTCCCGGCCCAGCCCGAGAGAGGCCAGCAGCGCTGTGCCCCTCAGCAGTGCTCTCTGGATGAGTTTGGGGGTGCTGATCCGCTCCGGAGCCGGTGCCCGCTGCTCCTCTGACTCCTGGGTCCCATTGGGGCCTAAAGAGGGGACATCACCTGCAAAGAAGGGACAGAGCCATAAGCAACAATGCCCGTGCTGGGAATCCCTTGTCCGGTGTAGTGCAGGGAACAGGACACACAGCCAGCATTTCCCCAGCAACTTCCCCTCCATCCATTCACCCTCCCACAGATCCCTCCCACCCATCCCTCCCTCCTTCTCCGCCCCCCTCCATCTTCACACACACTCAGCTATTCAGACTTGAGCTCTTCAGGCCAGGGATGGTCTCTCTGTGCATCGGTGCAGTGCTGGGCCCAAGGGGAACCCCTGATCACAGGCAGGGGGGTCCTCGCGGCGCCCGGCCCGAGAGGGCCCCGGATCACAGCCAGGGGTGCGTGTGTGGTGCTGGGCCCGAGGGGGCCCCTGATCACAGCCAGGGGTGCGTGTGTGGTGCTGGGCCCGAGGGGGCCCCTGATCACAGCCAGGGGTGCGTGTGTGGTGCTGGGCCCGAGGGGGCCCCTGATCACAGCCAGGGGTGCGTGTGTGGTGCTGGGCCCGAGGGGGCCCCTGATCACAGCCAGGGGTGCGTGTGTGGTGCTGGGCCCGAGGGGGCCCCTGATCACAGCCAGGGGTGCGTGTGTGGTGCTGGGCCCGAGGGGGCCCCTGATCACAGCCAGGGGTGCGTGTGTGGTGCTGGGCCCGAGGGGGCCCCTGATCACAGCCAGGGGTGCGTGTGTGGTGCTGGGCCCGAGGGGGCCCCTGATCACAGCCAGGGGTGCGTGTGTGGTGCTGGGCCCGAGGGGGCCCCTGATCACAGCCAGGGGTGCGTGTGTGGTGCTGGGCCCGAGGGGGCCCCTGATCACAGCCAGGGGTGCGTGTGTGGTGCTGGGCCCGAGGGGGCCCCTGATCACAGCCAGGGGTGCGTGTGTGGTGCTGGGCCCGAGGGGGCCCCTGATCACAGCCAGGGGTGCGTGTGTGGTGCTGGGCCCGAGGGGGCCCCTGATCACAGCCAGGGGGGTCTGTGCAGTGCCCAGCCTGAGGGGGGCCCCGATCTCAGGAGTGGGTGCATGTGCTGCCCAACCCTAACCTCAGTCGAGGGCAGCATGTGGTGCCCAGCCCGGCAGCAGGAGTTCCTCTTGTACATGCAGTGACACACTGTCCGGATGCTGAATTCCCCAGGCCCTACGCTGGGGAGTCTGGGCCTGACACCAGAGCCAGCCCGTGTCCCCTCCCCCATGGAGACTCACCGTTCAGGGCAGGCTGGGATGGGGCCGACTCCACAGGATTGGGCTCCTCCTGCTCAACGTACCAAGTCGTCTCCTCCAGCCGGGACCTCCTCCTGCAGGGGATGGGGGTTAGAACCCTGAGAGGAACAGGGAGCGGGGACAGCCAGGAGGAGCAGCTAGAGGAGGGACAATGGAGACCCAGGAATCATGACTCCCAGCCCCCCTGCTCTAACCCACTGGACCCTACCCCCCTCTCAAAGCCGGGAAAGCACCCAGGAGTCCTGGCTCCCATCTCAGTACCTGGCTCAACATTATTAATCTTATAGTTACTGATCAGGGGGGCAGCCAGGATTTCTCCCCCAACCCCAAACACCAGGGTGAGGGGCTTAGGGAGGGGAGAAGAAAGATGTATGGGGGAGGGGAAGCAGCATCCCCTACCTGCCATTTTGGGTGCTGCCCTCCCAGGGCTTTGGGGATCCGGGACCCCAGTTCTTGCCAGGGCGGCGCTCCCCATTCCAGGCCTCATCTGTGCGGCGTGGTGCCTGTCTGCCCCAGCTCTGGCTGCTCTCGGCGGGCTCCACTGCATGGGAGGAAGCACATGGTTCAGTGGAGGATGATGTCATGCCGGTCAGAAAGAAAGGACATTGTAGGTGAATATTTTGTGATGTCAGCATGTCTCCCGTGATATCTTTTCTTTCTGATCAGAGAAGCACAAGTGATGCTGTCACATATAATCCTAATTACATCATTTCCTTCTGGCCAATTAGAAAAGCACACATAACTAAGTTATATGTAATCTTTGTGTGATATCATTTCATTCTGACCAATCAGAAATCACAAACAATTATGTCACATATAATCGCTTGTGATGTCATTTCCTGCTGACTGGAGAGGTCCAAGAGATGATGTCACATGCTCTGATAAAATTTAATTCTCTCTGATCAACTTGTGTAATGATGTCATAAGCTGTGATGTCATTTTATCAGCCAATCAGCACAAAGCACAGACTATAATGGAAGAGCAAACCCCTGCGTCCTCCCCCACCAACTTCTTCCCCCCGTGTCATTTACTCTGGTCCAAACGGAGCTAGCCACAGGAAGTGATAACACAAGCAACTTCCTGTGATGTCGTTTTCCTCCATCCAGTCAACACCATGTTGAATCATCAGAGCCAACAACAGGTGATGTCACTTCACTCCATCCAATCGGCATAAGGATGGACATGCTAAAGGCATAGCAGCTATGTAATTTAATTCTGGCCAATCAGTGCTGAGTGGTTGGGTATGTGTGTGTGTATGGGGAGGGGGGGGAATATAGAGCGACCCATGGATCATTATACCCTGGGCAACCAACCCCTGGGGCAGCTCTTATTGTACAAAATTACATCATGGCCAAATAGTTATCACATCATAGCTAAGGCTAAGATTTTGTCACGGAAATTTTTAGTAAAAGTCACAGACAGGTCATGGACAATACACAAAAATTCACAACTTTTACTACAAATAACCCTGACAAAATGAGAAGTGGGGGGGGTCCAGCACCCACCGCTGCCGCAGCTCACAGCGCCTGGGAGCTGCAGGCCCCCTGCTGCCCGTGGAGGCTCGGAGCTCCAGGACTGGTGGCTGGGAGCTCTGGAGGCCTCCCACGGTGGCTGGGAGCTCCAGGGGCCGCCCATGGTGACTGAGATCTGTGGAGGCCCCTGCTGTAGCTCAGAGCTCTGGCAGTCTGGAGCTCTGGGCACGCACCTAGGAGCTGTAAGGCCCCACCACCACCTGCGGGGGCTGAAAACTGTGGGGGGGTCCCCTGCCACAGCTTGGAGCTCCAGGGCCCCGGAAGCTGAGAGCTCTGGTGCCCCTGCTGGCAGACAGCTCCAACCTCGCGGCCCTGGGGCTGAAGCAGAAAATGTCACGGAAGTCTCTGGAAGTCACGGATTCCGTGACTTCCGTGACATAATCGTAGCCTTAATCATAGTTTGTGCTTCTCTAATTGACCAGAAGGAAATGACATAATGGGTGAATACTTATGATGTCATCATCTGTGCCTCTCTGATTGACCAGAAGGCAATGACAGCACAGCTCTCCCTCCCTAACAGATATACCCCAAATGATGGAGTAAGTTCAGGGGAGCCCCAAGACACTATTCCCTAGCGTGGGGGGCACAGAGCAGGCACAGAGCCATAATCCAGCTCCTGGCCCCTTACAGCTGCAGTGTCTCACTCACACTGGATGGCTCTTAAGCGCGGGAAGGTCGGGGAGCCCCCAGCCCCCACCTCGAAGACGTTCTTCCTCTTGTCCAGTCCAGGGGAGGCCTGCACCGTGATGCGGTGTTTGAAATCTAAGGGGGAGGGAGAATGAGATGGGTGAGAACAGCCCTCTGCCCCTCCCCCAGGATTACCACCTCCAAAAGATCACTGCCCCCCACTGTACTGGGGTCAGGGCCAGATTCTGATCTCAGCTCCCAGGGTCAACCCGGAGTCCCCCCGACAGCACTGGGGTCAGGGCTGGATTCTGATCTCAGCTCCCCAGAGGGTTTCTGCACTGGTGTCTGCCCGGACACTCCAGATTTACACTGGGTGTCTCCATTAGCAGCATTACCCACCCCCGCCCCCCCTGGGAAAGGAGAGTAAACAAGGTAATTAACCTTGAGTAACCACAGCCTGGAGCCCTCCATACTCCCAGCCAAAGCCCAGAGCGGGGCGTGGCTTGGGCAGCCCTGAGAAGGAGCCCACACGCCCCACAAATGGGAGCAGGGTGGCAGAGAGAGAAATGGGGGCTCAGAGCAAGGGATGGGGGAGCAGCCCTCTTGCTATGAGCCCTAGGTTGCCCTAGCCTTCAGCCCTGCTAGCACCCCTCAATCCAACCCGTAGCCCCCTACCATCCCAGCCCTGGGCTTCCTACAGCTCTCCCGGTGCGTCCCAACCCACAGCCTCCAGGCCTGTACCGAGAGGCATGCTGATCCTCTCGCTGTCCCGCCCCTTGAGCTTGTTCCTCTTGAAAGTGCCCTTCCTGCGCTTCACATTTGGGGGGTCCTTGTTCATCTGCTGGATGAGCAGGGTGAGCTCCCGCTCAAACACCTCCAGCTCCCACTGGGCCAGCTGGTGCTCCCGCTGCCGCAAGAACTCCTCGTGGGACTTCTGCTCCAGCGCCGCCCGCTGCAGCTCCTCCTCCCGGCTCAGCAGCTCCTGCCGTGGAGTGAGGACAGGGTCACCGTGCCGCTGGGGGGAGGGCAGGGGGCTCGCGCTTCGCTGGCAGCACTGACCACAATGCCCCTGGGCACCATTAGGGGGCACAAGGGTGCAGCACAGCGCCCCCTACCTGCTGGGATGGGGGCAGGGGTGGATTTGGCAGAGGGTGCGATGCTGCAGGGGGTTCAGAGGGAAATGGGAGTGCCATGCTGTGGAGAACAGTCAGAGGGCTCAGTAAGGAATCGGAGTCAAGGCTGTGGGGGCTGAGTGGGAAGTGGTGGGGGCTCAGTTGGGTGTGGGGGGCTGGGCCTTGGGGGATGAGTGGTGGGGCCTGGCTGCGGGGGCACAGTGGGGAATGGGAGCCGGGCTGCAGGGGCTGAGTGGGGGGGCTGGGCTTTAGGGGCTCAGTCAGGAGTGGGGGAACTGGGCTGCAGGAGCTGAGTGGCGGGCTGGGCTGTGGGGGCTCTGGAAAGTGGGGGGACTGAGTGAGGGGCTAGGTTGCTGGGGCTGTGGGGGTTGGGGGGGGCCCAAGTGGGGAGCGGGGGGCTGGGCTGAGTGGGCCTTGGGGGAGCTGTACCTTTTCCTTGGCTCGAAGCTCATCGAACATGCCCTGGATCTCCAGCTTCCAGTCGTCCTGCATGGAGTGGAAGGAGTCCTGGGGCATCTCCTCCAGCACCTGGACCTCCAGTGCCGTCAGCTGGGCCAGGATGGAGTCGAAGCTGGGCCGCCCATGGGGGTCCTGGTCCCAGCACTCTGGGGGTGGGAGGGAAACAGGACATGTCAGGGTCTGTCTCATCCAGCAGGGGTGGGGCAAACTCTGCCTTGCTCAGACTCTGCCCAGCCATCCAGGATCTGGCCCTGGTGAGACACAAGTCCTGCCATCTCTCTACCCACTAGGCCCCACACCCCTCCCAGAGCTGGGATAGACTGCCAGGCATCCTGACTCCCTCCCCGCCCTTACCTGCCATGAGCTGGGCAAACGGCTGGGGGCAGGTGGAGGGGATAGGCAGTGTCAGCTTGTTGACGGCGACGCCGTAGGCCACAGCCAGCCCGTCGATGCTACGGTACGGGACCTCCCCAGTCAGCAGCTCCCACAGCAGCACGCCATAACTGGGAGGGAAGAGAGTGTTAGTGGGGCTGGGGGGGAAGACCATCCTCAGCATCCCTCATCCTCGTGGTAACCCAAGGAGGGGGTCAGGAAAGAGAGAAATGGACATTAGACCCCCTCCCCCCCAGAGCTGGGATGGAACCCAGGAGTCCTGCCTCCCAGCCTCCTTGGTTCTAACCCAATAGACTCCCGCTCCCCTCCCAGAGCTGGGATGGAACCCAGGCATCCTGGCTGGCCTGAGTGCTCACCTCCAGACATCGCTGCCCTTGGAGAAGGTGGAGGCCTTGATGACCTCGGGTGCCATCCAGGCGTAGGTGCCAGCTGCGCTCATCTTGGTGGTGCGATGCCACTCTCGCGCCAGCCCAAAGTCTGTGATCTTCAGTGTCTTCCCGTTCATGTCCTCCTCTTCAATGCGCTGGGACAGCAGGACTTGGGGGGTGAGGGAACCAGGGGTCAGTGCCCCTGCAGGGGAAAGGCGCCATGTCCCATTCCCCCCCCCCACCCTCAGAGGCCATATCAGAGCCCCTGCCCCCTAAAGGGGACAGGCCCCAAGGCCTCCCAGCCATGGTTGATGTGCTATCTGCAGCGCATTTCCTGTGACATTTTCCTGGGGATCTGTTGTAGTAGGAAGAGAGCCTGAGACATAAGCTCTTATATTAGAGGCCTGGTATCACTTCCCCTTTCCCACGGCTCACGGGCCTAGTTCATGCTCAGGCAGGTGCCAGTAGGGACAGGTCACCAGCAGCTGCTCCTTGGCAAAGGTGGCTCAAGAGCACGTCACAGCTGGGGAAACTGAGGCAGGGAGGGGGGGACTTGGACAAACTCTGCACAGAGTCTCAGTAGCAAAGCCAGGGATAGAATTCATGAGCCCCGACTCCCAGCCCCCTTGCTCTAACCACTAGCCTGCACTCGCTTCCCAGAATTAGAAAGAGAACCCAGGAGTCCTGGCGCACAGCTCCGCCCAGCTGGGTTCTGCAGCCCCATGACCCGTAGGCGAAAGAGAAACATTCCCTGGGTCTGTACTGCACTAAGCGGCCCATTGTACACGTCTGGCTGGAGAATTAGTGCTTTGTCTTCTGCCCCCACCAGTCCCCCCACAACGCTGCTCCCGCCAGCTCCCCGCACCGCTGCAGCCACACCCCCAGCGCTGCCCCCGCCAGCTTCCCCCCAACTGCAGCCACACTCCCATCACTGCCCCCCGCCAGCTCTCCCCCAAGCTCCAGCCACACCCCCAGCATTGACCCCTGCCAGCTCCAGCCCAAGCTATAGCCACGCTCCCAGCACTGCCCCACCAGCTCTTCTCAGCACTACAGCCACACCCCCAGCACTGCCCCCACCAGCTTCCCCCCCAACTGCAGCCATACTCCCAGTGCTGCCCCCGCCAGTTCCCCCACAGCACTGCAGCCACTGCCTCCCTCCCTTCTCCCCAGTACAGCCATCCACCACGGGGACCCTCCAGGGGGGAGGGGGACAAGCAAGACTGGGGACTCCTTTCCCAGGCACCAGAGCATTGCTGGAATCCCCCCACACACACACCACTGCCCCTCCATAGCCCTGAGTCCCTCCCCTTTTCATCTCTGCCACCCCCTCTTCTGGGTCCTCTGCACTTACACTCCCTCCCCAACTGCTGTTTTCTCTCTGCTCCCCCCACCATTGCCAGCTGAGGGGGGCAGGAAGCCAGGGCAGGAAGCTGCCGGAAGGAAGCTGAGAAGGGAGGCCTTGGGCCAGGCCAGGCGCTCCGACAGCTGGGGCCCGGGGGGACGGCTGGACAACAGCTCCAACTGCCCCATCAGCAGCCCCCCAATACTTTGCCCCCACCCCCGGGGGTCCCCAGATCACAGCCCCCACTGTCCCATCCCACACCCCCTCTGCTCTCCAGACCACAGCCCCCAATGCCTACCACAGCCCCCATTCAATGCCCCTCCCCCAGCCTGCATCCACCAATAGCCCCCACCCCACAGTCACCCCAATAACTCCTCCCCTCCCCCCACAGCCTCCAAACTGCAATCCCCATTTTATCCCTCTCCCCCATGCTGTGACCTCCCCCCATTGGATCCTGACATGCTGCAGTGCTCTATGTCCCCACCACAGCCCCCCAATACTCCTCTCTCCCGCCTAGTCTCTCTTCCCCATACTGTGGCCTTCCCTCCCCAGTCCCTCTCAGCCACCCCAATACCAGACCCCTGCCCAAGCAGTGTCCTCCCTCCCCCCGTGTCCCCCAAAGCCCACATTGCCCCTCAGGCAGGCCAGGCCCCTGTTCGAGGGAACCCCCACTGTGTGGGGGCAGGATAGGCAGCACTGCCTGCCTCCAAACACTGCCCCAGCTACAGGCACCTCCAGTGGAGCTGGTTCCAGTGCCGGTTGGGCAGACAGGAATCAGTCTAATTTAGAAAGACAGGAAATGGGCAGGGAGGGGGAGGGGCTCAGCCTGGGGACAGACCCCCCACCGTATTAGGGGTGGGTCAGAGAGACTAACACAGTCCCCACCCCACCAGTGTGGGCTAATGACTGCACCCACCACCAACCACACTGATTTCAGCTCTGGGAGGGGAGTGGGGGCTAGTGATTGGAGCAGTGGGGGCTGGGCATCAGGACTCTTGGGTTCTATTTCTGGCTCTGCCTCTGATCTTGGGTAAGTCCCTTTCCTTCCCCAGTGCTTCATTTTCCCCTCCCACCCTTTAGTCAATTCAAACTGTGAGCTCTTAGGGGCAGAGATTCTCTCATTTGGTGCGTGCAGTGCCCGGCCCAACAGGGCCTCTATCTCGGTTGGGGGTCTGTGCGGCGTCTGGCCCCACAGGGCCCTGATCTCAATCAGGGTGGGGGTCAGGGTCTGTGTGGAGTCCAGTCCCATGGAGTCCTGATCTCGATTGGTGGGGGTCATGATCTGGGTAGCAACCAGCCCCCCAAGGTCCCAATCTCAGCCTGCTCCGCAATGCTGCCCTCTCCCAGTCCCTGAGGAAGGCCGCCCCTGCCTTGGGGGTTGGCTGCAGCCCCAGAAACGGGAGGGAACCTGGGGAGTCAGCCTGGGAGGGGCCACTTATACAGAGCCAGCTGTGGGCCTGCACCTCCCACCAGGCATGAGCACAAGGGGCATCTGGCATGTGTCCCTGTGCCCTCCCGCCAGCGTGGGTCTAGTCCCCCCCAGCTGCCCACCCCAGCTCCTCCCAGTGCCGCAGGAGCACTGATCCAGGCACCACACAAGCCACAGCCCTCGCCAGCCCACCCCCTGCAGCAGGGCATGCTGGGAACTCAATGGTGGCCTAAGCCCAGGGAGTGCCAGCCAATCAGCTCCTTAGGAGCCAGTGGGATCCTAACAGGAATGGGGTCAACCAGGGCAAAAGTCACAACCCCAGCCTTCCACTTAACCAGTTCATTATTTGTTAGGAATAGAGATAGAACCCAGGAGTCCTGGCTTCTAGCCCCACCCCTGCTCTTACCACTAGGCTCCACTCCCCTCCCACAGCTGTGGATAGACTCTCAGCCTCCCCTGCTCTAACCATTCACCTCCACTCTTCCTAATCAAGCTCAGTCTGGCCCCAGGCTCCCTCACCGTTCAAGCCACTAAGGGGACGTCTACACTGCGATGACAAACCCGCAGCACTGAGTCTGAGTCTGGCTCTGCTGACCAGGCTCGGGCTGCAAGGCTGTAAAATTGCAGTGGAGACATTCGGGCTTGGGCTGCAGCCCAGGCTCTGAGACCCTGGCGAGCCCAAGTCAACTGAGCCGGACCAGCTGTGGCTGTGCAGTCTTTTATCACAGTGTAGACAGACCCTAACACTCCTGGTACCTCATTCAATCCAGTGGAACCCCCTGAGCCAGCAAGTCCCCAACCCTGGGGCTAGATTGGAGCCAGTGCCCCCGGGAGGGCCAAAGCCTGAATCCCGTTCCCCGCCCCCTGCATTTTATGTACATGTTAAAATCAAACATTTTTCTAAGGTCCCACAACTGTCATCAATTCCTGCTGCCCAGGGTCAGTGAGGTCAGAACTCAGATGCACCAGCTGAGCTGTGTGAGAGGTGCGGGGAGGGGGGCAGGGCTGGGATAGCAGGGGGCTGCAGGTTGGGATTGAGGTACAATAGTGGACCTGGGGGGGGGGGCTGCAGGCAGAGGCAGATTAGGAGTTTGTGGGGCCCTGGGCCAGAGCAAGTGGGGGCCCCTCCCCACCCCTTCTGCCTTCAGTCCCCCCACCCCCTCCCAGCACTCCTGCCGGGGAAATGGGATCGGGGTGCGGTGGCTTGCCCTTCCCCCCACCTTCCCAGCGCTCTTGCCAGGGAGCGAGGTTGTGATGCAGAGACTTTCCCCGGCAGGAGCGCCAGGCAGGTAGAGTTGGCCCCTGGGGCGTGAAGCGCCCATTTTTCCAGGGGCTGCCCAATTGGCCAGGGCCCCTGGGCACAGGCCCCGTTGGCGAAACAGCTATTCTGCCACTGGTTGGAGGTTGGGTTCGAGGGACACCAATGGAGCTGGGGGGATCCCATGGGGCATCATAACTGCAGAGTGGCACTCACTGTTGTTGGACTTGAGGTCGCGGTGGATGACTGGTACGATGGCCCCACAGTGCAGGTATTGCATGCCCCTGGCAATCTGCACTGCCCAGTCCACCAGCACGTGGGGGGGGATCCTGCGCCCGGCCAGGGCGCGGCTGAGTGGGCCCCCGGCGGCATACTCCATCACCAGGCACAGGTTGGGCTCCTGCAAGCAGACAGCCTTGAGGGTGATGATGTTGGGGTGGCGCAGCATGGCGAAGAGCCGGGCCTCCTGGCGCACGCTTTCCGCAGTGGCACTGATGTCCTCATCTGGGTCCTGGCGTGCCGCCTTCACCGCCACCAGCTCACCCTTCCAGCTGCCGCGGTACACCTTGCCAAAGCCCCCCACCCCGATCACCTCCTCCAGCCTCAGTTCCCGGAAGTCAGCGTGAACTGGAGCTTCGCCATAGCCAACGGGCTGCAGGGAGACGTAGCTGGAGGGGAAGATGCCCACCTGGCTCCGCACCCGACCTGCCCACCAGCCCTCATCACCAGACACGGTGGCATCCCACGACAGCACCTCCACGCGGTCCCCCTGTCGCAGGCTGAGCTCGTCGCTGCTCGCTGCCTCGTAGTCGAAGAGCGCCGTCCACACCGGGTTGGTGTAGGCCGCCGCACCACTCCGCTCCGGCCCCCACGCGCCTTTCCGCAGCAGGTTCTTCAGTGGCTCCATCCTGGGTCAAAGGCTGGGGGCAGCCTCTAGTGAGACCCTGCCCAGATGTGGCCCTTCACGGCACAGGCATCTTCCCAGAGAGGTGCTGCAAGGCCAGGCTGGGGGTCCTGGCTCGCAGGGGTCTCACAGGAGCAGAGTGGTTATGGGGCTGGGGAACCCGCCCACTTACAGGAGCCCTCTCCCATCTGGGAACCAGGATTGGCCCCTACAGTTTAATCCCCCCTTGCTGGGGCAGGATCATCCCAGTTACAATCTATTCCCTCTGCCAGGGGTCACGATCATCCCCTGCAGTCTATTCCCCCGTTCCCTCCCCGGGGGGCACAGACTTGTGCTCTCCGGTCTATTCCCCCTCACAAGGGGCGGGATCCCCCCCAAAGCCTGCTCCCCCCGACAGGGACCAGGATCACCCCCTACACCTTTCCCCTCCCACAGGGACCAGGATCGCCCCCTACAGCTTGTCCGTCCCGTCCCCGTCCCCCACCAGGGACCAGGGCTGTCCCCTACAGCCTATCCCCTCAGAAGTGCCCCTCTGCCTTCAGGATGCTCCACTCCGATCTAGCTACCGCCCCGGCGATCTCCAAGCACCCAGAGGCCTCAACTCCCCGTGCCCTGCCGTGCCCAGACCCCGCTCCCTCCAGCTGCCCCGGCCCGAGCTCTGTCCCAAGCCGCGGCAGAGCGAGGAGGAAATGCCTCGGCTGGAGAAGTTCCCCGGCTGGAAGCCGCCGCTCCTGGGGGCGTCTCTCCGGCAGAGTCCCGGCCGGTCCGGGGCATGGGAAATGCCTTTGCCCCTCGGTCGCTGGCCACCCTTGGCACCCACAGGAAGGCAGCTGGTTCCGGGCGCAAAGATCGATCGTCTGCGGCGGCGGCCCAGTCTCCCCGCCTCTCCCGGGGTGTGCTTCGGGTCCCCCAGTGAAGCGCCCGCTGGCCTGGCCCGTCCCCCCGCCCCGCACAGGCTCTGGGGTGGAGTCTGGGACCAGGAAGGCGGAGCGGGTCACATTGTTACCGGGACAAAGGAAAAGGAACAAGAACGGAGACACAGTTCAGGAGTCCGACGAGAGTGGGGGAGGGGCTGGGAGCCAGGACGCCTGGGTTCTCTCCCTAGCTCTAGGAGCGGCAGCGGAGTGAGTTAGGCTGGGGGAGCTGTGAACCAAGACACCTGGGTTCTAGCCCCAGCTCTGGGAGGAAGTGGGGTCTAGTGCTTAAAACGCGGGGGCTGGGAGACAGAATGCTTGGGCTCTTCAGTCATTCCTCCCTGCACCCTTCTTGCTCCTGACTCTTTGCTCATTCATGAGTTGTTCCGAATTTGCTTTTTTGGGTTGTAGCAACAGTGAGCTCCCGCGCGGAGCTCCGCAGTCAGGAACTCCCCCATGGCAGTGCCCAGATAGGAACTCTGACACTGCGAGCTCCCCCCGATAGTGCCCACTGCTCAGCCTGGAACTCCGGAGCGGTGAGCTTCCTCATAGCAGTAGCCAAAATGGCCTTCAATGCAGTAAGCTTTCCCAGAAGCAGTTCCCGGCCAGGAAGTGGTAGGGAACTGTTGTGTGGGTACTCACTACCAGATTCATAAACCCATCCCCACTAAAGTCAGCAGTTCCCTTGGAAATGGCTTAGTCCCATGACCGTTTTCTAGAGGATCTGGGGAAATATTCTTGGTTTCCTGACTGCTGGGCCATGGTAAGCTTTCTGGGGCAAGGACTATGTCAGACTATTAGTGTGTGTATTACAATAGCGCTGGGCAGATTCTGACAGAGATCACGGCCCCTCTCCAACTGGATGCTGCACAGACCCTGACTGAAATCAGGGCCGTGTTGTGCCGGGCACTGTATAAACCTTAACCAAGATCGGAGCCCCCATTGCACTGGGCACTGTATGGACCTTGACCCCGTGGTGATAGCACTTGTCTGGGACTCAGCACTCCTGGATTTTATTTTTGATTCTGCCCTTGATCTGCTGTGGGACCCTAGCTGAGTCCTTTCCCTCACACTATTTAGACTGTGTGAGCTCTTTGGATCAGGGACTGTCACTCACTTTGTGTCTGTACAGAAAGCTTTTGCTATTCATATAATAATCATTAACGGTCAATCCTCATTGCTTCCTGTTGGGGCCTGATCCTTGGGCATCACTCCATTGACTTCCCCTCATCAAGTGGGAAGGGATGAGGGGTATGCACCCTGCTTATTCCTAACCCCACTCACTCTGACCCAGTTTTCTATCTCCAGTACACAAGAGGAGTCCCGTATGGACTACTAGTCTACTACTGCAGCTGGTTACAGAGTGACACCTGTAGCTTTGAGGATGGTACCAGGAGGCCTGGGTGGAGTTGTTCAAGCTCCACTGACAGCCTGTGATGGGGCAAAGAACCCAAGCGTCTAACTGGGGATCACAGTTTATTGGCTGAGGCTCCATACATCTAGGGCAGCCAGTGCCCATCAGAGCCCCAGGTCCTACTCAGGAGTCTGGGATCCTGATGAAGCAGCAGTGAACATCATCCCCTGTGAAATGCCCCTGGGAACCTGGTAGGGAGCCAGGATGGACATTACCACAGCCTGGGCTACCAAATCCAGCCCCGTGGAGACTGCAGTGCCCCATGGGCAGGCAGACAGGCAGTCACCCGGAAACCCAGACTGGTGCAGCTCAGCTCTCCCACTCACCACCCCCCCACTTCTTCTCTAGCCTACTATTTGGTTGGGAACATTCGAGCCCCCAACACACCCCTTTAACCCTTCCTCAATGCTCATTGGGGGACTAAAATGTCGATCAAACTACCCAGTCCAATAGGAATTAAATCCTAGAGAGAGCGCGAGCTAACGCCCGGATCATGTGCATGCGCAGTTCACCATCATGTATCCACCTTGGGGACCAGTTGCCCATTTACGGCCCTCAGCTTATGTGCGCATGCGCACCTCCGAGCTCCTTAGTGCTCGAAGAACCCGATTGAGAGGGAAGAATGGCGGAGATTAAAACCTGCTGCGCATGCGTGCAGGAAGTTCCGTGAAATCTGCTCACGCGCACAGAGAAAATTTCTCATTGGGCCGGGGAGCGTGGTAGTAGTGCGCATGCGTATAGAGGAAACAATTCAGTGCATGCGCAGTGGTGCTTCAGCCGTCCACGGTCTCTCAGTTGACCCAAGCACCCTCACTTCCGCTTCCTGTGTGTGTGTGTGTGTGTGTGTATATATATATATATATATATATATATTGCGGGGGGTGATCGGCGCATGCGTGCTTCTCCTGCTGTTCCTGCTGCTTCCCGGGCTCCTCTTCCGGCCTCCCCAGTTTCTAGTTGGGTTGAGGTGCCGCGGCCGGGTGCCCCCTCCGCTCGGGGCTTCCGAACTGACCTCTGACCCCGGAAGTGAACCAGACCTTGGGTCCCCTTAGCGTTCCTGGGTGCCTGGTGGGCGCCGCTCGGGCTGGCTCCGACCCTCCTACCCTCGGGTTCCCCCGGCTGCCTGGGCCCTTCGCTCGTGGGGTCCCCTGCCCCCGCCCCCCGACCCTCGGGTTCCACCGCCTGCCGGGGCCCTTCACCTGTGGGGTTTTCCACCCCTGCCCCCTACCTAGGTCCCCGCTTGCCTGGGCTCCCCTGCCCCCGCAGTCCTCTTGCCTGGGTCCCCACTTGCTTGCCCCCCCAGCCCTGCTCCCCTGCCCCCACTGCACCAGCTACCCTCTCCACAGGGTCGTGCTTTCCCACCAGCAGTCCCCCCTCACCACTGTGCTGACCACTTCCCTTCCTGGGCCATTCACCTCACTGAGCTCCCCCCCCCCCGCCCCAGGGTCCCCATCTGCTGGGCTGCTGTTCAGTGGCAACAAGGCAGGTGCCAGCCTGTTCCCCAGGGTGCCCCTCTCCTATGTCCCCAGTTGGTCCCACCTCTACTTGAGCCTGCAGTCCCCTCCACTGGAGAGTTAGCTCCCTGTCACCCTACCTCCTTCCTTAGCCCCTCCACTGTTTAATTGTAATTTCCTTGTGACAGTGGAGACCAGCCCTCCCCAGCAATCATAATGGCATGAGCGGAGGGGGGTGAACGTGGAGGGAGGGAGGGAGGAGGCTTGTTGCCGGGGAGAGAGAAGGGCACCCCGGATGGCTAGTGAGACGTCACGGCAGCAGTAGCTGAGGTTCTCACGTGTGGGTGTGTGAGGTGCCCATCCCTGCTGGAGGAAGGAAGCCTGGTTTAACAGGGAGAGAGAGGTGGGTGTCGGTGTTTGGGGTCCCAGCCTGTGGATCATGGCCTTCAAGTTGCCTTGATGAAGGATATTGCAGGTGCAAGCTTGGTAGTCACGTTCCCTGAGCAGGAGGAACGGGCGGAGGGGGAGGAGGAAGAGGCACCGCCGTGGCCATGGGCTCGCAGGTGCTGCAGATCCTGCGCCAGGGTGTCTGGGCCTCGCTGACGGGCGGCTGGTTCTTCGATCCCCACCAGAGCACCTTCTCCAACTGCTTCCACCTCTATACCTGGATCTTCCTGCTCACCTTCCCTTTCTTGCTCTACATGGTGAGTCCACCTCAGGCCCCCCACTGCAGACTTGGAGGTAGGCTCCTGACACTAGTGCCAGTCGTGCATGTCACTCTTGGTAACCTGGGGTGTGGGATGCTGGCATTGATGCCCGAACTTGGGGTCCTGAGACACCTGACCTTGTATTCGTGCCCTGGCATGATTTAGCATATGTCTTTCAGTAGGGCTTAGCACTCTGACCAGGGCCCCTGTTCTTCTGGGTGCTGTAAAGACACTCCTCACTGAGGTCGCCCCCTGCCCCATTTGTGCACAGACAGGCTGTGAGAGATAGTCCCTGCACTGAAGAGCTCCCAGTCTAAGTAGGCAAAGGGTGGAAGGGGAAACTGAGGCACTGAGCAGTAAAGGCACTGAGCAGTAAAGGATGTGGCCCAAGGTCACCCCGCAGGTCAGTGGCAGAGCTGGGAGTAGAACTTGTATTTTTCTCACCCCGCTTCTCTGGCCCTGCTTTGAACTGAGCTGTTGCTCTGTAACCTGAGGGGATGATCCCCAGAGCTAACTCTTTCCTGGAGATGAGCTCCCCTCACCACTGAACTTGGCACAGAAATTAGAAGCAGCGTGGGGGACTCTAGGCGAGATGGGACTCTTGGTCCCTTGTTGTCACTGGGGGCCCTGGAGCGCTGAGCCTTTGGTGGAGGGGATGATCGGCATGTTGGGTTCAGAGAGGGGTGATGGGTTTGTGTGTGCGGGGTTGGAGTGGAGTGCAGGATGCCTGTGTTCAGTCCTCTGCCCTGCCTTGGTGTCTGACTTTCTTCATCTGTAAAATGGGGAGATGACCTTAGCTTTGCTTGTTGTCATGAGCTCTCTGGGGCAGGGACCGTCTGTCACTGTATCTGTGCAGCTCATAGCACAACAGAGCTGTAGCCTTCAGTTGGAGGAGGGGTGGGGGGCTCCGGTCATGATTGGGGGGAGAGGTCAGAGCAACACCCAGCACAGTGGGGGCCCCTCAGTCACAGTGGGGAGAGGAGTCTGTGTAGTGCCTGGAGCTATGGGGGCGGGGCCCATTCTTGGTCAGGGGGTCCTTGCCTGATCTCTGCCTAGGGCAGTTGAGTGGTCTGTGTGGAATGAGGGTGCCCCTGACCTTGGCAAAGAGCAGTAAAGGGGTCCAGGAAGCTCATGATGTGACCAGGGTGCCCATTTTCAGTTGGAGGCTGGGGTGCTCCTGAGCACACCTGCTGAGAAAGAGGAGGCTTGAGCTTGGAAGCAATTCGTAGGCGCAACCATAACACAAACAAATAATGACAGGGCCTTGCTTGAGTTGCTGTTACGAGCAATGCCCGAGGCAGTGAAATCCGAGAGAACCAGAGCAGGCCTGGTACCAGCCCTCCCAATGCCATTCCCTGCCCTGTACCTGCACTGGTTGAAATAGCCTGGCTGCGAAAAGAGCATTAGAAGCCACTTTCGCTCCTCTGACCCAAGGCTGGGGTGGGGGGCGGTGGAGGGCGTGTGGCAGATGCTGCAGGAGAATGTCTGTAGCCAAAGAGAACAGGGGCCTATTTTGAGAAACTCGCATGGTTTGTGTTGGGGAGAGGGTGCTGGGGCTCCTGGCGCTGTGGTGTTACAAGTGGTAAATAAATATCAGCTTCACCTGAGTCAGGGAAAACGAAGGCACAGGGAGCACAGTGTTGCACACCAAGTCGGTGGGCAGCGCTGGGGATAGAGACCTGGAGGCCTGGCTCCCAGCTCCTTGTTGTCACCCACTAGGCTGCACTGCCCTCCCAGCACCAACGATAAAACCCAGGAGTCCTGACTCTGGTCCTGAGTGTTCCTTGGCAGCTGAAAACACTTAAAGCTGCTTGTTGAGATAGTGTTTAACAGAGGCGATGGCAGAGAAAATGACCCCAACACCGCTGCCCCGGAGCTCTGTTACCAGCGTCCCCAAGGGGTCAAGAGACACTTAGAGCCCATATATTACAACTAGAAATATTACCCAGTGGTTGGGAGGCAGGACTCCTGGGTTCTATTTCTGCCTCTGGGAGTGGAGTGGGGTTCAGTGGTTAAAGTAGGGCTGGGGATGGCTGGGAGGCCGGGTTCTTTCCCTGGCTCTGGTTAGAGGGGAGGAGGAGGAGGGCGTGGGAGGACTCCTGGGTTTAGCCTGACAAGTCATTGTCAGTGCCTGAGTTTCTGTGTAGCAGGCTAAGTAGGCTGAGGTCCCTGGTGGAGAGCATGGAGGCCACCTAATTGGTGCTAACCCCATGCTGTCCCGTCTCTCTCTGCCAGGTGCTGCCACCCAGCATGCTGGTAGCTGGCGTATATTGTGCGGTTATAGCCGTCTTCTTCACCACCATCAAGATCGTCAATTTTCGGCTGCACACCATGTTCGACCAGGGCGAGATTGTGGAGAAGGGCAGCTCGGTGCTGGGGGATGGGACCAAGGCTGAGGAGGGCACTGCAGGGGATGACAGCAACCTGGCCAGGTGGGTCTCCAGCATCTGGGGTGCATGGGTGGGGGGAGCAGTGAGGTCCAGGGCTGTTTGTACAGGGATCCTTCACCTGGTGCTGAGATACAGCTTCCTCTGGGGTGAGGTGTGGGGGCTGTTTATACAGGGATCCTTTACCTGGCATGGAGATTCAGCTGCTTCTCAGGTTGGTTCATTGGTCTTGCCTGTGGGGGTGGGTGGGGATATCAGGCATTGGGGGCCCGTTGGTCTGATCCCAGGCAGCTGGTCTGTTTGCACTGCTCTCCTCTGTACTAGTATTAACTGTGCTCACCTGTCAGTGTATGTCCATGCAATGCTCCCTCCCTCTCTCTGCAGAGACCCGGGCGGGGGGGTCGAGATGACGGTGTTCCGGAAAGTCAGCTCCACGCCCCCGGTGAGATGCAGCTCCCAGCACTCAGTATTTGGTTTCAACCAAGTCATGGTGAGTACTGGGAGGATCCTCTGGGCTTCCAGTTGCCTTCCTGGCTGGGAGGTGCCCATTGGCGATCTCTCGCTCCTGGAACACTGGGTTTCTACAACTTTCCCCAGCCCGGGGAGTTGAGGCGTGTGTGTGTGAGTGCTGGGCAAGGGGTCCATGTACAACCAGCCCCTCTGCCTCACCCCAGAGATGGTTGCATGTGAGTGGTGGGTGTGGGGGTGGGGATCAGTGAGGTACCTGGCTCTCCCGTGGCTACTGCCACAGGCTCTTTGCAGCCTGAGCCTGGCGTTTGGGTCAGTTACGCTTGCATCAGGGTTTGTGGGGGGAAGTGGCTGCCCTGCAGCAGGGAGGCTAGAAAATCCCGTCCATGCCCCGCAGGCCCCATTGGTGCATCAGGAGGGCTGGGCTTTGGGCCCTCTGCAGCGAAGGGCTCTCCTGGGCCTGCCTGGCTGCGGACGTTGGCATGTAACCCCCTGACTGATTCCCCCTCGTAGGAGCTGCTGCCCCACTTGGAGGACGCGGGAGCAGTGAGAGGTGAGTGGGTGGCTGGCTCCCCGCCCCCAGTAGCCCAGCTGGCCCAGTGCAAATGTTTTGCCCCCCACCAGTGTCCCTGACCCTTTGGGGAGCCTGGCCCGTGCTGTAGCTGTGGGAATTGCCCCTCTCCAGGGTGTTCCCTGATTGCTTCTTGCTCCTTAATATCCTGTCTTGTCTCTCCCCCGGCAACCAGAACCATAGAGTTGGGGGTGGATATTCCACTGACTTCCCTGCCTTGGGACCAGACTGGAGCAGGGGTTCCCTAGAGAAGAAAGGCCTCGTATCCTCTTCCCTACGCGCCCCCACGCGCAGGCCGTTCCCACCACCCTGGGGCTGGATCGGAGGCACCGCCCCCTAGAGGAGAAAGGCCCCATGTCACATTCCTTGAGCCACCTAGACCAAAGTTTCCCAAAGAAACTCAGACTTGCAGGTACCCAGGGGGCGCAGCTGCAACGTCTGTATATTGGTGCCCCTTTGAGGTGACTGAGCCCCACTAGTTTCTGGATCCATTGTGGATATTGAAGCCTCACCCCACTGTCTGTGGGGGGAGCCTGACGGTGCCCTAGATGTCTCTAGCTGGTGGTGTAAGGTTGGGGGAGGGCAGCAGTGTAGGCGATTCGGGGTGGCGTGGGGTGTGAAGGGAGCAGGGAAGGCAGGTCTCCCCTTGGGATCAGCTGCCCCTGCTCTCCAGTAATGCCTCCTTCCCTCTCCATTCACCCTTCAGACATCAAGGAGCTAGTGCGGGAGCAGGGCAGCAATAACGTCATTGTCACCTCGGCGGACCGCGAGCTGCTCAAGCGCGGCTCCCAGGAGAACATCAGTGGGTACCCTGCATGGGGGGTTGGGCTATACAGCCTGGGGGGAGCCCAGCTCCCAGAAGAATATCAATAGGTGCCCTGTGTTTGCGGGGGGGGAGCCCGGCTCCAAGGAGAACATCAGTGGGTACCCTGTGTGGGGGTGGGGGGGGGCTCTATAGCCTGGGGGAGCCCAGCACCCAGGAGAACATTAGTAGGTGCCGTGTGTGGGGGGTGGGGCTTTACAGCGTGGGGGGAGCTCAGCTACAGGAGAACATTGGTAGGTGCCCGGGATGGGGTGGGGCTGTACAGCATGGGGGGAGGCCGGCTCCCCGTGGGTGGGGGGGCTGTACAGCCTGCAGGGAGGCTGGCTCCCAGGATTCCTGGGCACAAAATGGAACTGGGCATCTCAGCCTCCAGTGCAGTAAGCGGCCTGGGAGCCACACCCAGGAAAGACCTGGGACGGGGGCAGTGTGTTACTACTGGAAGAAGTCTACTGCTTGGAGTGCAGGGTCAGGACTCCTGGGGTCTGTCTCCAGCTCTGAGATGGGAGGGGAGGAGGGTCTACTGGATTGTGGGGGCGGGGGGCTGCGTGTCTGGACTCCTGGGATCTATCCCCAGCTCCTTGGTCATTGGCTAAGCATGGTGCCCTTCCTGTGCCTCAGTTTTCCTGCTGTGTGTGTAACCCATGTTGTCTCGCTCCCTTGCAGTTGACGACTCGCAGCTGGCCTCTCTTGGCCCAGGGTCCTGTGGTGAGGCACCAATGCCCCCTCCCAAGGCGGAGCCCCATACAGCTGGGAAGAAGCCACCCCCCTCACTGCCAGCTCAGACATCCATCCAGAGCACAGACTCCTCCGACCAGTCCCCCCTGGGCATGGGATCGTTGTTAGGGGTGGGGCCAGCGGTGGCGGGGGGTGGGGCCCCGCGTCAGCTGCCCAGCAGCTGGCACGCCAGCGAGTCGGAGAGTGTGGGCGACACCCCCCTCAGCCCCCTGATCAAGAGCAGCCTGAGTGAGGAGCTGAGCCAGAGCTTCCTGAGCCTGGCGCTGCCCCAGCGCACCATCCTGCGCACCAGCAGCCGCAAGGAGAAGCGCCGCTCGGGCACCGAGTACAGGCCCCTGGAGGGGCGGGGTGAGCCCAGCGAGGAGCGCCCCCGCAAGGCCGGTTCCTCCGACAGCTGCTTCAGCGGCACCGACAAGGAGACGCCCAGCACCCTCAGCAGCTACCGCAGTGAGAAGACCAACTCCACCCACCTGGACAGCCCCTCCCTGGGGCCAGCAGGGGACGCAGCGCCGGCCCTGGACGCTGGGGTCCTGCCGGATGGCAGCGACACGGACGCACTGTCGGACAGCGAGCTGCTGCGTTCCCCCGAGCAGGGCATGCTGGGGGAGCCGAGTCTCACCAGCCACACGGACGATACCCAGAACACCCTGGCCTCGCTGGAGACGGTGCGGGGTGACGGGGAGCCCTGGGAGGGCCCGGCTGAGCAGGTGGTGCGGCCCAAAGACCTGGCCCTGCTGCGCCCGGGGCACAAGCCAGGGCGCCGGCGCCCCTCCCGCAAGCACGGCGGGGGCAGCAGCAGCTTTGACAGTGGGTACGCACGGGACTATGCCCCCGTGCGCACCATCCTGGACAGCAAGGCATACAGCGAGACCTTCTTCGAGGATGAGGACTCGAGCGACGGCAGCGACCTGAGCCGTGCCTCCAGCCTGCCCTCCCAGCACAACTACAGCTCCGACACCTCCTCCAGCACCTCCTGCTACTCCCCGGAAGCCGCACCCCAGCGCCCGCGCCACACCCCCAAGGCCAGGCCGGCCCCCGAGGTCGCCGAGCCCCCCAAGCGCCCGCACTACGCCCAGCGCAGCGCCAGCACGGCCAGCGCCAAGACCCACGCCCGAGTGCTCAGCATGGATGGGGGCAGCGGGGACAGCAAGGCCGCTGCGGTGCTCACCGTCTCCAAGTCGGACCTAGAGGCCCGCATGGGGCAGCAGGAGCACTTTCCCCCGTGCCGGCTGGAGTCGGGAGGCAGCACCCGCAGCCAGTCGGCGAACCAGCCTGGTTGGAGGGGGGAGCTGCTGGAGGAGGGGGCCGTTGGGGGAGGTGAGCAGCTGTGTGGGGCCCTGGCTCTGGCAGCCCTGGGAGCTGGGGTGAGGAGTGACACGCCCCTTCCCCCCACACACGCGCACACTGTCCCACCCCAGCCTTCAGCCCCAGGGTCCTGTATGTGAGCCCACAGCTGGTATGGAGACAGGCCGAGGGACAGAGCGGGATTTAGCCTTTGTGGCCTGTTCAGTCCCTGGCCACGCTGCTGAGGGGCTGGGGTTGGTGTGATAGGGCCCCCCGGCCCATTTGGAACCCGGTTGAGACCCAGCACGCTCGTCTCACGGATGGGGCTGACTTGTAATCATTATTGACCTAGAGCTGGATCGGAGCTAGCGCCCCCTGGAGGGGGTCCCCATTGGGTGGGGTGCTCTCAGTCCGGGGTTCCTGACAGCTCTTTCTCTGCATTGCAGCCGCCACAGGTGAAGAGGGGAGCAAGCGGGATCGGGCGAGCAGCATCAAACGCACCCAGGCCATGAGGCGGCGGCACAACGCAGGCAGCAATCCCACACCCCCGTCCTCAGTGATGGGGTCCCCGCCCAGGTGACACTTCTCCCCACCTGAGACACTGACGCACCGTTCGCTCAGCCCCGCCCCAAACAGCCCAGAGTCTGCTAACAGCATAGCACAGCCCCGTGCCCAAGCCTGGCCCGGGCACCCTGATCCTGACCCGCAGCCCCCTGCTATCCCAGCCCTGGGCTCCCCGCAGCCCTGCCAGTGTCACTCTGTCCTGACCCGCAACCCCCGGCTATCGCGGCCCTGCCCCTCTGTCTTCCTAACACTGCCTCCCCACCCTGTGCTCATGCCTGACAGCATATCCCCCTCTCTCTGCAGCCTGCAAGACTTGCAGCGGGGCCGTGCCTCCTCCCACTCTCGGGCACTCACGCTGCCTTCGGCCCTGCAGTTCGCCAGCTCCCTGCTGCTCCCGCGTGGCGCCATCCACGAGGCCTGTAACTTTGACGACACCTCCGAGGGTGCCGTGCACTACTTCTACGATGAGAGTGGTGAGTGCAGGTGGGCAGGGGGATTGCCACTGGTCTGCCCATTGCTTGCCCCGCCCCTGCAGGGGCCTTGGGGCTCGCGGGGAGGTTACAAGTGTGGCAATCTAACAGTGCCACTGACCTGCCCTCCCCAGCTCTGCCAGTGCCCCCCAATCCCTATCCACAGCCCCCTGCTATCCCAGCCCTGGGCTGCTGCTGGTATAAATATTCTGCAGCCGGGGGGGAGGGGCTGCTCATTCCCCTGGGCACCCTCCACCTGAAGTAGAATCGGGGGGTAGTCCTTTACAGAGGGGAGCCTGTAATTTCCCAGGGCTCCCCTGGGTGACATGGTGACTGTAGCCAGGAATTGGTCCCATCACAGGGCTGTTCCTCCCTGTGGGGTCTCCCCTCCTCGCCTGCTACGCTTCCCCCAGTCTAGCTGGCTCCTTGCCTCCCCCTGCAGGTGTGCGGCGCTCCTACACCTTTGGCCTGGCAGGAGGTGGCTACGAGAACCCGGTGGGGCAGCAGGTCAGTGTGGATCACGTGACCAACAGCGCCTGGTGAGTGACACCTCCTTCCCCTCCGCTTGTCATGGCATGCTGCTCTTTGTCCCCAGCACCAGGGAGCACCAGGGAGGGGCGGGGCTCGGGAGAAATCACTGGCAGGGTCTGTGTTGCCCTCTGCTAAGCTGGGAGGGGCCAGGTCAGCGGTTGGGTGGGAAACCACCAGGGAAACCCTGGGAGCTGCAGGGAGCGGGGCAGGGTCCCAGTAGGCGGCATTCTTACAGGTAGTTCTGGCCCCTGCGTGACTGTAAGGGGTGTTGTGCCGCAGGGTTGGGGGAGCCAGCAGGGACGCTCTCCCCTCACAGGCAGTACTTGCCCTAGGGGGCGCCTTGCTGCAGGGTGGGAGGCCAGCAGGGGGCGCTCCCCCCTCACAGGCAGTGCTGGCCTCAGTGTCCAGTGTGGCCCTAGGGGGCGCTGTGCTGCTCATTATGCAGTGGTAGAGCCATGAGTCCAGGATCTGGAACTGTAGTGAGGAGGGGGCTGCTTCCTTCCCTCACCTCCCTGCCCCCTGCTGCCCTTTCAGGGACCGGCATTCGCACTCCTCCAGCTTCAACTCCACCGATGTGCCCGAGGGGACGCCCGCCCTGTCGCTGCTGCAGCCACGCCCTGTGGTGCTGCAGGGCATGCAGGTGCGCAGGGTACCCCTGGAGATCCCTGAGGTAACGGGGGGTCAGTGCCCTGGGAGTTGGGCAGTGAGGAGGGCTCTGTTGGCAGATGGGGGGAGGTCTTGGTAGGGTTCTGATGTAGGGGGTTAATTTTGGGCCTGGTCTTTGTGATGGAGCAGGGTCTCTGCGGTGGGAGGCTCCCCGTTCGGTGTGAGTGGGTTACCCATGAGAGGGGCAGGATCTCTGTTGGAGGGGGTCTCGTGGGAGGCACCATTAGTTCGATTGGGTTTGCTGCATGGGGTGTGGTTTGCTGGGGGGTTCTGTGCTGTCTGGAGGGAACACCCCCCATCATGGCTTGGCTGGGCTGTTGGTAGTCTATGGGCAGGGTGCCTGCACCCCACTGAGCCTGCTCTCCCCTCAGTTTGACCTGCTGGATCAGGAGTCCCTGCACGAGTCCCAGGAGAACACGCTGATGATCGAGGACAAGTCCAAGCCGCGGCAGTACTACAAGTACTGGGTGCTGCCTGGGCGCTGGATGCGGGTGCGCTACGACCGGCTGGCGCTGCTGGCACTTCTCGACCGGTCAGTCGCTCCCCCCATCCCCTGGATCAGCCCCATGGGCCCATCCAGCCTAATTACTACCCCCCCATCAGCTCCATGGGCCCATCCAGCTGATTTCCCCACCACACACGCTGATCAGCCCCATAGGCCTGTGCAGCTTGGTTTATCTGTCCACCCCCGACTGGAACCAGCCCCATGAGCCCATCCAGCAGGCTGCCCAGGTTACGGCTGAATAGACCGGGGCCCTGGCCGTGCTGGGTGCCTGGGGAACCTGCTGGCAACTGCCAACAGTGGCTGATGCTGCCTTGTGCTCTGGGCCCCCCCAGGAACCGCCGGGTGATGGAGAACATCTTTGTGGTGTCTCTGGGGTCCTTAGTGGCCTTCCTGGGCTACCTGCTGCTGCTGCAGGGCTTCTTCTGTGACATCTGGGTCTTCCAGTTCTGCCTGGTCATCGCCAGCTGCCAGTACTCGCTGCTCAAGGTGAGAGCCCGCCTGTGTGGCCATGCCCTCTGGGCATTGCACAGCTTTGCCATTGCCCTGCAGTCCTCACCCACAGTCCCCTGCTATCTCAGCCCTGGGTGCTCTCCCGCTGCCCCAGCTCTGCTAGAATCGCTTAATCCTGACCTTCAGCCCTCCTCTGACAGTTCTCGGGGCACCCAGCACAGTGAGCCCCACTGGTACCCCTGCCTCCACGGTGAGGGAGTCTTGCCTGTGCCTGGCTGGTGCCGGCGCCTGGACAGCCCCAGCCTTTCAGCCACTCATGCACTATCCTCTGGCAGTGCCAGCCCTCTCTTCCCTGGCAGGCTAACAAGAGGGGCACCCCAGCCCTTTTGAATTGCTCCCCTGTGAGATCCAGTCCCTGACACCGGCTAGTCACAGAAATCCCAGCTCCTCTGCCTCCAGCGGGGTGCTGGGCCATTTTACTTCCCAGTCCTGTCCCGGTGAGCAATTACTGGGGAAACGGGCCTCACTAAGATCACCTTGATTCTGTTTTTCAGAGCGTCCAGCCTGATGCTGCTTCTCCCATGCATGTAAGTGACCTTCCTGGGGGGGCTGCAGGGCCAGGAGGGGGTGCTCTCCCCTTGCAGTCAGTGCTGGCCCCCATGCACCAGTGCTGTGCTATAGGGAGCGGGATATTACAGCTCCGGGTGAGCCATTCCTCTCTAACCAGCCCTGCGCCCCATCCCAGAGGCAGCTGCATGTCAGCACCGAGTGCAGGATCTCTGTTTAAATGGGCCAAGGGGTCCTCAATGTAGTTTGGTGCCCGGCTCTGGAGCCTCTGAGACTCCTGGGAGTTGGGGGTTTCTGGGGGTTGGGTGCGGGCCCCTTAGCCTGTGCAGTGCCCTGTCTGTAGGCTGTGGGTGTCCCTTAGTGCCAGCTGGGAGCTAGGCTGTCCCCCACCACTGAGGTGTGGGGAGGGCCAGCCGCTTGGCTGCTCCCATGCCCCTCACACTACGCTCTCTTGCAGGGGCACAACTGGATCATTGCCTACAGCCGGCCTGTCTACTTCTGCGTGGCCTGTGTGCTGATTTGGGTGCTGGACTTGTGCGCCCGGGCTGTGCCCGTCCCACCTGTCACCTTCTATGGGCTCACCCTCTTCTCGACAGATTTCTTCTACGGTGCCCGGGACGTCACCACCGGTGAGTGTGGGGCACCAGCCAGGGGTAGGGGGCACCGCCCCCCCGTGCCCTGCTGCAGCCTTCCCCTGTCCGGGGGTAGGGGGCACCACCTCCCCTTGCCCTGCTGCAGCACCCCTCAGCCAGGGGTAAGGGGCTCTATGAGTCCGCAGTCCCCCGGCAAGGAGTTAGGGGGTGCCATGCAGGTTTCTCTGTGGACTCCATTCACCAGTGTGAGGGGGGTTCCCTCTCTAAGTAGGGGTGGGGGCAGTCCCGCTCTGCAGTGGGAATTGGGGGGTGGGGGTCACTGATTTAACCCCCCCATCTGTGGTGTCCTTCACAGTCTTCACCCTCTGCTTCCCTGCCATCTTCCTCTTCGGGCTCCTGCCCCAGGTCAACACCTGTCTCATGTACCTGCTGGAGCAGGTGGATATGCACATCTTTGGCGGCACAGGTACGGCCCAGATGCCTGGATTCTGTCCCAGCTCCACAGGGGGAATGGGATCTAGTAGTGAGAGCAGAGTGGGGCTGGGAGCCAGGACTCCTGGGTTCTGTCCCAGCTCTAGGAAGGGAGTGGGGTCTGGCGGGTTAGAGCAGGGGGCCTGGGAACCAGGACTTCTGGGTTCTCTAGCTTGGCTGGTGCGTTGCTGATGCTGCCCCGTGTGAGTGCCAGTGCTGGGCAGCAGGTGGTGCTGCAACCTTGGTGTGTACACAGGGCCTGGAGGGGGCAATTGGGGGATATTCCCGTGCGACACTGACCCTGCCACCTCTCTGCTTCCCAGCCGCCACCAGCCCCCTCACTGCCCTCTTCAGTCTCCTGCGTAGTCTCCTGGTCGCTGTCCTCCTCTATGGCTTCTGCCTCGGAGCCGTTAAGGTACCTGGGTGCATGGGGCAGGGACTTTCCCCTCGAGGGGGCGCCGTCTCCGATCCAATCCTAGGATGGGGGACTGGCTGCCTCAGGGGTGGGGAATGGGGGCCTTTGCCCTCTAGGGGGCGCCAGCTCCCATCTGGCCCTGCGGTGGTGGGCCAGGGTGGCGAATGGGATATGGGGCCTTTCCCCTCTAGGCAACCCCAGTTTCAGTCCAACCCCAGGGTGGAGGACTGGCTGGCTCCGGGTGGGCAGAAGTCCCAGAACTCTAGTTCCGTGTGGGCTGGGCTATGGTTTAAGGTACAGTGCGATGTGTGAGTGCTGATGGGCCGGGGGTTCTGAGGCTGGGGAGGGGTCTCCCTGAACCGGGACTCACGCTCTCTGCTCTCTCCTCTCCAGGCCCCTTGGGGTGACCAGCACGTCCCCGTCCTCTTCTCCGTGTTCTGCGGCCTCCTGGTCGCCCTGTCCTACCACCTGAGTCGCCAGAGCAGCGACCCCACTGTGCTGTGGTGTGTACCCCAGGGCTGGGGGAGGGCCAGGCTGGGCTGAGGCATCTTTCACTGGGGGGACTGGGAGCCAGGGCCCCCGGCTGCTATCCCAGCTCTGCTGGGGTAGAGCAGGGGCGGGGCTGGGAGTCAGGACTCCTGGGTTCAAGCCCTAGTTCTGGGAGGACAAAGGTTTGTCCTCTGTCCTGGGGAGTGGGGTAGGGGTATGCTCTGTCACGGGGATGCCAGGCTGGGCCCCTTGGAGAGGGGCTGAGGTGTCAGGGGCCCACCCCCGATGCTGCTCCTGTGAGGAGGGAACGAACTCCTATAGCCCCCCTGCCTTCTAGGTCCCTGATCCGGGCCAAGCTCTTCTCCGAGTTTGAGAACCGAAACGTGGAGAATGCACCAGCCGAGATCCGGGACCCACTGCCTGAGAAACTGCGCAATTCCCTGGTGAGGGGGGGCGGGGTAGATGGTGGGGCTTATGGGGCGGGGGATGGCTGGATGGGTGGGGGAGGGGGCATGTGGCTGGGGTTACGGGGGGGATAGGGACTGGGTGTGGGGGGGCGGGGATGCTTGGCTGTGGTTTCTGGAGGGGGAAGCGACGGTGTGTGGGGGAGGGGGCACGTGGCTGAGGTTACGGGACAGGATAGGGGATGGATGGGTGGGGATATGGAGGGATAGGGCATAGGTGGCTGGATATGTGGGTGCAGGGCACATGGCTGGGAAGATTGGGGCGGGGGTAGGGGACTGCAGCCTGCATGGCGCGAATTGGAGAGAATGGAATCAGCTGGTGCCTGGATTAATATGGTCAGTGGGAGCACATGGCTGGAGGTGGGGGGGCATGGATGGTTGAGGGGTTACATAGGGGGAGGGAATAAGGACTAGGCATGGCTGGAGGTGGATGGTGGGGGCCCATGGCTGGGCATAGGGAGGCCCGTGCATGGCTCTGCTTGGAGGGGTGCATATGGCTGATGGCTCCAGCTGCTCCCTCTCACCCTCCTCCCCCACAGCGGGAGATCCTGCACTCGGACCTGGTGATGTGCATGGTCATCGCGGTGCTCACCTTCGCCATCAGTGCCAGCACCGTCTTCATCGCCCTCAAGGTACCGCCTGGGTCGAGAGGGAGGGTACCGCCAGCCGTGGGGCTCCTTGGGCAGCGTGGGGCCATCGCAGCTCATGGCGGCAGTGGGTGCAGGAGGGACAGGCAGAGGGCACGGCAGCTTGGTGGGGTGAGAGACTAGGCTGTGTCAGGGTCCCCTTGTTGGTAGTCTGTGGTGATGCTAACAGCTGAGAAGGCAGAACAAGGAACCCAGGAGTCCTGGTGCCCAGTCTCTACCTGGTCTAACTCACTATACCCCATTCCCCTGGCAGCGCTGGGGTAGAACCCAGGAGTCCTGACTCCCACCATCTCCTGCCCTGACCCACCAGACCCTAGTGCCCTGGCAGTGCTGGGGTAGAAGCCAGGAGTCCTGGCCATTACGCCAGCCTGCTTCTCTGAGTGGCCCATAGAGGGAGTTACAGCAAGCTGGGTAGGGGTGGGAGTCATTGGGGGGTGGTGGCGGCTGCTGTGAGTGGTGGGTGGCAGCTGGGTAGGTGGAATGGGGGGTGGTTTGGGAGAGGAAGGCTCTGGGGACCTGTGTGTGGGGTGGGCTGTTTGGGGGCGGACGGGGGGTCCCGTCAGGCGCCCTGATCCCTCTGGGCGCTCAGTCTGTTCTAGGCTATGTGCTGTACGCCCTGGCTGGGCTGGTCGGGCTGCTCACCCACTACCTGCTGCCCCAGCTCCGCAAGCAGCTGCCTTGGTTCTGCTTCTCGCTGCCCGTGCTGAAGCCACGCGAGTACAGCCAGTTTGAAGTGCGCAGTAAGTGCTCCTGGGTGTGCCCGGCAGGACGCGCTTTCCCCCTCCCGCTCAGCGCTGGCCCCAGTGCCCCAGGATGATGCTGGAGGGGGTGTGCTGTAAGCAGCAGGGGAGAGGGGCTACTGTCGCCAATGCCCTAGTGCAGTGCTAGTAGGGCGACTTGTTCTTCTGGAGGTGTGACAGAAAACATCTCAGCGCGGGCGAGGGATCCCTGAACAAACCGCCCTGCCCCCCACCCCAGAGGTGGCTGCATCTCAGCATGGGGTGAGGGATCCCTGCTGTTGGGTGTGGGGTTCATTGGGACTATCTGTGCATTAGAACCATGTGCTGTCCCCGGGCTGGTGCCTTCTGGTGAGTGCGGGGGGTAACCGCGTGTCCCCCGCAGGCGCAGCCCAGCTGATGTGGTTCGAGAAGCTGTATGCCTGGCTGCAGTGCGTGGAGAAGTACTTCATCTACCCGGCCGTGGTGCTCAACGCCCTGACGGTGGATGCCCACTCAGTCAGTGCCCCCCACCAGGACAAGATCTGCATCTAGTAGGTACCTGCAGCCCCTTCCTGGGGCTCCACCCCCTGCAGCACCTCCCTGGCTACGGCTCCCCCTAGTGCTGCCTCAGGGAGTCCTCCCTTTCCCAAGGAGCAGATCCCTGCAGGGTCCTTCTGCCTCCCAGCCTCCCTGGGGCTGAGTCGGCAGCACACATCCCGGCCCCACCCAGCTCCCCCCGCTAGTGGCGGTGCTGTTCAGACCCAGCAGGAAAAGCAATTGGGAGCAAGAACTGGATACAGCGCAGGAAGGGGGGCCTGGAACAGCAATAATAGGCAGTGAGAAGCTGGCCCTCGCAGAGGGAGAGTTTCTAATCTTCCCCTTCATGCAGACAGGTGGGGAAGTAGAAACTCACAGTTGAAAAGGGGTGGGGTCTGGAAACTGCTCCTTGGTTAGTTTTTAGCATTCTGCTCCCGTCTAACTAACGGATCTAGGAAAGGGGACAGGGCTCCCTGCCCCACACCTGGCTGGGCTGGTGGTTACATGCTTGGGTGCCCCCTAATATTCTCCCTCTTGCCCCCAGCTGCCGCGCACTCCTCATCACCGTGGCTGGCATGAAGCTGCTACGCTGCTCCTTCTGCTGCCCGCCCCAGCAGTATGTGGCACTAGGTTTCACCGTCCTCTTCTTCCACTTCGATTATCGGCGCTACTCAGAGGGCTTCCTCATCGACTACTTCGTCATGTCCATCCTCTTCAGCAAGGTGCCCACACACCCCTTGGCTTCGCTGGCGCCCCGGACCCCACGTACCCAGAGTGACTTTGCCCCCTGCTCTTCTTCGTGGACCCACAATCCCCTGCTTCCGCTGCTCAGCAATAGTCTGCCTCCCACACGCCCTGGCACTCATTCCTACTGGTTTTTCTGCTGATGTTGTGCAATAGGTACCAGAACTGCCCTGCCCAGCATGATCCTGCTGTCTGAGGATCCCTCAGCATTTGAGTCTCGCAGGGAGCCTGAGGATAGAACCCAGGCATCCTGGCTCCCAGTCCCCCCGATCCACTACACCCCCGTCCCCTCCCTCCAAAACTGGGATAGAACCCAGTGGTCCTGGCTCCCTGTGGCTGAGCTGGGATCTGTGTTGCGTGACATATCTCTCTCTCTCTCTTCCCCCCCCCCCCCCATCCCCCCCCCCAGCTATGGGACCTGCTCTACAAGCTGCGCTTCGTGCTCACCTACATCGCCCCCTGGCAGATCACGTGGGGCTCGGCCTTCCACGCCTTTGCCCAGCCCTTCGCTGTGCCCCGTATCCTTGGGGAGCTGCCTGCGGGTGCCCCAAGCTGTGGGGCAGGGCAAGGGCTGCATGAGTTGCTGGGAATGTGCATGGGGGAAACTACTGGAGGGGGGTATGAGCCAAGGAGTGTTGGGCGGAGGGGAATTACTTAGGGGGCTTATGGGATACAAGTGAGGGAGTCTGGGGAGGGGGGCTGTGGGATAGTGGAGTGCTAGTGGGATAATAGTGGGCGGTAGTTGGGCAGTGATGGGCCGTGGGACCAAGGCGGTTGGGTTGTGGCAGGACAGGGTGCCATGGCTTCGTGGTTGTTGAGCAGCGGCGGGATGGGGAGATTGGGCAGGGTGCCAGGAAGGTTGGGCTGCGTTGGGATGGGGCACTTGAGTGGTTGGGTGGTAGCAGGATGGGGCACTAGGGAGGTTGGGTGGCGGCGGGATGGGGCAGATGGCCAGGGCAGTTGAGCAGTGGCAGGATGGGGCAGTTGGCCAGGGCACTTGGGCGGTGGCGGACGGGACACCAGGGCGGTTGGGTGGCAGCAGGATGGGGTGCCATGGCTCTGTGATGGTTGGGCGGTGGCGGGACGGGGTAGTTGGTGGGGCAGCGGCAGGGCAGTTGAGCGGGGCACTGGGGTGGTTGGTGGCAGCAGGGTGTGGTGCCGTGGCTCTGTGGCAGTTGGGTGGAGGTGGGACGGGACACTGCGGCTCCACAGGGGTTGTTGCCTTGACACCCCCAGACTCAGCCATGCTGTTCGTGCAGGCCGTGCTGTCGGCCTTGTTCTCCACCCCACTCAACCCATTGCTGGGCAGCGCTGTGTTCATCATGTCGTACGCCCGCCCCGTCAAGTTCTGGGAGCGCGACTACAAGTGAGTGAGAGACGCCCTCTCCCAGCCAGCAGGGCCACTTGCATCCCACCACACCCCTCACTGCAGGGCCCCCTCACATCCCGCACCCCACCTAGCCAGCTTCCCTCTCCTTCATGGCCCCCCCACTGGGTCAGCCTTCCCCATCCCACTCTCACACGTTTGCCCAGTCTCCCCCCGCCCAGGCTGGCCCCCTCCTGGCCTAGCCAAGAGCTTCAGGGGGCCACCCCAGGTGGGAAACCTGTGCAGGGGTCCAGTGGCGCACTGTGCTAACCTGGCTCTCCTCCTTCCCCAGCACAAAGAGGGTCGACCATTCCAACACCCGCTTGGCCACCCAGCTCGACCGCAACCCAGGTGCGTACCCAGTGTGCCCGCTGAGCCCCCACCTCTGCCGTATGCCCAGGGCCAAGGGGACTGGGCTCCCCCGCCCAGAAAGTGGTGGCTGCAAAGGGAGAGCACACCCCACTGAACACCCTGCTGCATCCTGCTCTCTGCAGCACAGCCCCTAGCACCACGATGGAGACTTAGGACCAGTGGTGAGTGCAAGGGGAGAGTGCCCTCTGCTCTGTGCAGTGCAGCTTCCCCCTAGTGAAATGCTGGGGCTTTGGGGCCAGCACTGACAGTGAGGGGGGGGAGCTCCAGCTACTGAGCCCCCCACTCCCTGCAGCACAGCGCCCCCTAGTGCCATGCTGCGTCAGCACTGACTGCGGGGGGAGAGCGGCCCCTGCTGAGCCCCCACGGCCTCCACTCCCTTTTCTATGCCAGGCGCTGATGACAACAACCTGAACTCGATCTTCTATGAGCACCTGACGCGCTCCCTACAGCACACGCTGTGTGGGGACTTGCTGCTAGGCCGCTGGGGCAACTATGCCACTGGTGACTGCTTCATCCTGGCCTCGGACTACCTGAACGCGCTGGTGCACCTCATCGAGCTCGGCAATGGCCTCGTCACCTTCCAGCTGCGCGGCCTCGAGTTCCGGGGTGAGGGCTGGGCCCTGGCTGAGGGGAGTGGGGAGCCTTGCAGTTCTGGCCTGGTTAGGGCCCTTCTCACAGACCCCATTTACCCACAGCCCTCTAGTAACCTCACTCATACATTCTTAGCATGTGCCAGGTCTCCATCAGCCCACGCAGCCTGGTACCCTGCCCCACCCCCAGATCAGGCCCATGGGCCTACCCAGCCTGGTATGCCCGCATCACTCCAGATCAGAGCCACAGGCCCAGCCACCCCAGTGTCCTGTCTGCCTGTTCTCGTCCCGTGGTGGTGGGTTGTCCTGAGGGAGTCCCTGGCAGCTCCGCTCACCCCCCGCCCCCCACAGGTACGTACTGCCAGCAGCGTGAGGTGGAGGCCATCACGGAGGGTGTGGAGGAGGACGAGGGTTGCTGCTGCTGTGAGCCGGGCCATCTGCCCCATATGTTGTCATTCAATGCGGCCTTCGGGCAACGCTGGCTGGCCTGGGAGGTGGCGGCCACCAAGTACGTGCTGGAGGGGTACAGCATCAGCGACAACAACGCCGCATCCATGCTGCAGGTCTTCGACCTGCGCAAGATCCTTATCACGTACTACGTCAAGGTGTGGCGGCCGGGGCTGGAGGTGGTGCCTGGGACAGGGAATGGGGGAGGGCCTTGAGGATGAGGCCAGGGGCCGAAGGCAGATGGGGTGGGGGATGGGGCAGAGAGGGTGCAGCTGAAGGGTAGAGGGGGTGGGAAGACCCATGGGAGTTGGGGGCAGGCACAGGCAAGAGAGGAGGGGTTGGGAGCTCAGCAAGAAGGGCTAGAGGAGGTGGGGGTGGGAGGCAGGGAAAGCTGCAGTGCAGGGATGGGGAGAAAGGCCAGGAAATGGGACCCGGGGCCTTCCCTCTCTAGTGGGCGCTGGCCCTGATCCGTCCCCAGGCTAGGAGACTGGCTGCCTCACAAAGGTTAGTGCCAAAGTCTGTGCTCTGGACGTCTAACTCTTCTTGCCCCGGCAGAGCATCATCTATTATGTGACGTGCTCATCCAAGCTGGAGGAGTGGCTGGGGAACACGGTGATCCAGGAGGCACTGCGCCCCTGCACCACCCCCAGCTACGCCGACAGTGATCCCACCTTCAACCTGAACATCGACGAGGACTATGACCCCCGCATGGCCGGTGTCACCCTGTCCTCCTTCTGCAATGTCTACCTGGACTGGATCCAGTACTGTGCCGGCCGCAGGGACAAGGTGGGCACCTGGATGTCAAGGACACTGGGGATCTGGCTCAGCTCTGGGCGGGGAGTGGGGTCTAGTGGGTTAGAGCGGGGGGGGGGGGGGGGGGCTGGGAGCCAGGACGCTTGGGTTCTATCTCACCTCGGGGATTGGGGGGGGGGTCTAGTGGGTTAGAGCAGGTAGGGCTGGGAGCCAGGACTCCTGGATTCTATCCCAGTTCTGGGAGGGGAGTGGGGTCTACTGGGTTAGAGCAGGGTGGGGCTAGGAGCTGGGACTCCTCGGTTCTATCCCCAGGACATGGGGCAAGTCCTACATAGGAAGCTGTGGGTCTGTTAGAAGCAGGGGGTGTTGCGCTCCATGGTGGGTGGGGTTCCTGTCCTGTCCTCTCCTCCCTCCCCCTCACAGCTGACTCTCTCTCCCTGCAGCCCATGGACAAGGAGTGGGACTCCCCGTTGGTCACCCTCTGCTTCGGGTTGTGCATCCTGGGGCGCCGGGCACTGGGCACGGCCTCCCATAGCCTGTCTGCCAGGTGAGACACGCCCTCCCTCATTGCCCCCGCCCACAGCATGTCTACCAGGCAAGAGAGCCCCTTCCGTGGCAGTGAGGCCCGCCCCCAGCCTGTCTGCCAGGCAAAATAATGGAAAAGCAGATACGGGGTTCGTTTAATAACAAATGGAAGGCTGGGAGTATAATTACTGCTAGTCAAATAGGTCTTGTCAAAGAAATGTGGTTTTGTCTGGTGATGAGATAGGTTGATGCTGTGCAGATGTAATAGACTGTTGTACGGTGTTCTGATAACACACGAGCGCTGTGCAATATCAGTAAAGCCCACGTTCAATGGCTGAATCTCTGGCTGGCTGACAGCTCTCAGGAAGTCATCGGGGGGACTGCTCACTCAGTGCTGGTGGTTCTGTGGGGATCGGTTCGAGGGCACACGCAAGTCAACATTTTCATCACTGATTCATAGCTTCCCAGGCCAGCTGGAACCACTGTGATCATTTGGTATGACCGGCTGTATCACACAGGTCAGAAGAGTTCCCCAAAATACTCACTAGAGCAGAGTTTTTAGAGGAAACATCCTGTCTTAATTTTAAAAAATGGCCAGTGATGAAGAATCCACCATGACGCTGGGTAAATTGTTCCAGTTCCTCACTGTTGAAAATGTGTACCTTATTTCCGCTATGAATGTGTCTAGCTTCAATGTCCAGCCACTGGACTGTGAGACATTTCTCCGCTAGATTGAAGAGTCCATGATGAGTATTTGGTCTCCCTGTAGGTACCTACAGACTGTGATCAAGTCACCCTTCTCTTGAATCAGGAAGTAAATATAAAATCACTGCTGATAAAATCTGTGCGTAGCACAAAGATGGGTGAAGTGATAAGGACAGGACAGCCCTGCAGAGCTATCAGGATCACTTGATAAGCTGGGCCTATACAAACAAACTGTTTTAATACAGCCCGGTGCAGAGATCTATACCCAGGGTGAGGAGTGCAGGCCAGACCCCACGGAATGTGGGACGGCGTCTTGGCAGAGCCCTGAGGGACCAACAGCTCAACATGAGCTCCCAGCACAACGCTGTGGCCAAAAGCGCCAATGCGGCCCTTTGGTGAATGAACAGAGGAATAGTGAGTTGCAGCAGGGATGGGTTTTACCTCTGGCTACGGCATTATTGAGAGCAGGACTAGGGTACTGCGCCCTGTTCTGGGGGCTGCATCTTAAACGAGAAGCTGGGGACGGTGCAGAGAAGAGCCACAGCTGTGGTTGGAGGACTGGAGAAAACCCCTGCAGGGAGAGAGTGGATGAGCGCCATCTGTTTAGTTGATCAGAAAGGCGATGGAGAGGTGACTTGATCGCTGTATAAATACCATCCCTGGTGAACCCCCTGGTGCCAGAGGGCCTTTAAGCTAGTGGGGAAAAGCAGGACAAGAACCGGTGTCTGGAAGCCGACCAGATGCTCTCCAATGAGAAACAAGACCCGTGTTTGCCAGGGCGGGCGATTGACCATTGGAACAAACACCCCAGTGCAGGAGTGGAGTCTCCTTCTCCAGTGCAGGCAGTAGAGGGGTGTCAGGCCTGGGCTGTACAGCAGGGCAGACTAGGCCATCCAGTGGTCTCTTCTGGCCTGGCATGCCATGAATTTGTCTCACACACGCGCGCGCGCACACACACACACGCAGGACCCGGCACAGCCTGGCGACCAGATCCCCCACCCCCTGCTGAGCCGTGCTATCCCTGCAGCCTGGAGCCCTTCCTGTATGGCCTGCACGCCCTCTTCAAGGGCGACTTCCGCATCACCTCACCCCGCGATGAGTGGGTCTTCGCCGACATGGACCTGCTGCACCGCGTGGTGGCACCTGGCGTCCGCATGTCACTCAAGCTGCACCAGGTACCACCCCTGCCCGCAGGCCCTGCCCCTAGGGCAGATGGGCAGTGGGTTCCCCCTCCTCTGTGCCCTAAGGGCCACGCCTGGGGGAGGGGAGAGGGCTTGTCCTGTCACCTGCCTGCATGCTAGGGAATGGCCTGGGGACGGTGGTGACTGGCTGGGAGAGAGGGGAGGGCAAGGGGTAGGGTGGGCTGGCCTGCTGGCAGGGAGGGGGTTGGAGCACTGGGAAGGAGGGGAAGGGTAACCCTGTTAGCTTGTTGAGGGAGGGGAGACGATCCTGCCCTATGCTGGAGAGGAAGGGTCTGGAGGTCAGAGGGTTGTAACCCCCCCTCCGTGACCCTCCCACTTCCCACCCAGGACCATTTCACATCGCCAGACGAGTACGAGGACCCGGCCGTGCTGTATGATGCCATCACAGCCAACGAGGAGAAGATGGTGATCTCACACGAGGGCGATCCCGCCTGGCGCAGTGCCATCCTCGCCAACACGCCCGCCCTGCTGGCGCTGCGCCACGTCATGGATGACGCCAGCGACGAGTACAAGATCATCATGCTCAACAAGCGCTACCTGAGCTTCCGCGTCATCAAGGTGAGACCCCCCCAGCCCCCACTCCCCTCGCAGAACTGGGGCGAGAACCTGACCACCCCTCACCCCGTTTTCTCTCCTTGGCCAGGTGAACCGGGAGTGTGTGCGAGGGCTCTGGGCCGGGCAGCAGCAGGAGCTGGTGTTCCTGCGGAACCGCAACCCGGAGCGGGGCAGCATCCAGAATGCCAAGCAGGCTCTGCGCAACATGATCAACTCGTCTTGCGACCAGCCCATCGGCTACCCCATCTATGTGTCGCCCCTCACCACCTCCTACGCTGGCAGCCACCCCCAGCTGCGCTCCCTCTGGGGCGGCCCCGTTAGCCTGCACAACATCTCCACCTGGCTCATCAGCAGCTGGGAGAGGTGAGCGCTCTGGAGCTCCCCCCAGCCAGTGCTCCTGCCCCGCTCCCCACAGCACCCCCTGCTGGGAGAAGCCAGGGCTGGAGTAGCCGGGAGCTCCCCCCACAGCCAGCGCTCCTGCCCCTCTCCCTACAGCGTCCCCTGCTGTTGAGGCCGGGCCGGCTAGCCGGAATGCAGTGCTCTCCATGAATTGATACCCCTGTGCCTCATCTCCTCACAGGCTACAGAAGGGCTGCGGTGCTGGGTGCAACAGTGGTGGGAACATTGAGGACTCGGACTGTGGTGGAGGCTCCTCGTCCATCAGCAACAACCCTGCAGGGCATGGGCAGCAGGGGAGCAGTGCCCCAGGCGGGCCGAGCATGGGCATGGCCATCCCGGGGGCTTCAAACCCCCAGGAGCCACCCGTCACCACTGCCCAGCCTCAGCCAGGTATGGAGACCACCAGCAGCAAACCTCCCTGCTCTGGAAGAGGTGGGGTGTAGGCACAGGCAGGGCCCATCTGTGCAGTGCTGGGGGGTGTTTTGGGAGACCTAGTGGGATGAGCTGGGGGTACCAGGCTCTCTCTCAATGGTGGGGGTGGGGCTATCTTGCTGAGGACTGGGAGCTGGAGCAGGGGGATGGGGTGCATGCCAGGGCCATAGGTGGGCTCAGGGTAGAGCTGTCTCAGCCATGCCAGCTCTAACTTTCCCATCTCCCCCACCAGGGTCAGAGCAGAGCCTTCCACTGGGCCAGAACTGGGTCGTGCGGCCGGTGCCAGGGAGCCAGGTGGAGAGCCGACGCGAAGCCCCCCCTGCCGCTCCCTGGGTGCCCGCCCAGCGCCTCTCCGGCAGCCAGCTGTCCTGCACCAGCTCGCTGGCCTCCATGGCCTCCCAGCTTGAGGGCACAGGGCCAGGCCGGGCCCCCCTGCCGCTCCCGCTGCCCCTACGGCCAGCGCTGGGCACCTCAGCCACCTTTGCCTATGAGGGGCTGTGTGGAAAGTGGAGCCTCCCTGGCCGCAAGGGGCTCAATGGGCTGGGGGGAAGCGAAGGAGATGCCTCCCCAGGGACCCCCGCTAGCACCAGCACCACCCAGGGCACACCCCCTCGGGGGGTCAGTGCCAGAGCACAGGTGAGAATGGCCCCCCCCACCCTGAACCTCAGAGAAACCCCAGCCCCTGCCTGCCTCCAATGGGAGACCCCACCTCCCTCCTCCACACCATGTGGCCTAGGGGGAGCTACCTTTCATTCCCCCCACTCCCACACCCAGGGCACCATGGATGGCTGACCCCCTCCCCCCCTTAAGGGCTGTGCGTGCTGCACAGAGCTCCCCTCCACATCAGACACGGCTGTTTCTTTGTGCGTGGTGGAATCACCCCTGCACACACCGTGCCCCCACCCAACAGGTGGCTCAGGCCAGCTAGGGCAGATCAGCTTAGTGCTAATGGAAAGCCCTTAAGCCGGCTTGGGGCACCCGTGTGACGCCCCCGCCCCTACAACAAGCCGTTTGAAGGGCACCTGGGATTAGTTGCAGCTCTGATGTTCCCCACCTCCACCAACCCATTCTGTCCTCCATGGGGCCCCATCCTGGCCTGTCCCCCATTCCCTTCATCTAGCCTGTAACCCGTCTATTTCTTTTCCCACAGCCCTCTGCGCCCCTGGACTCAGGCCCTCTTGCCGACACCATGGAGGCTGACTCCCCCCAGCAGTGCCCCCCACTGGCAGAGCCAGAGCAGCAGCAGCCCGGCCCGGGTGCCCCACCACCTGAGTGGGGCCGACAACGGGAGAAGGAGAGCCCCGCTGCCCAGCCGCTCCTGGAGCACCAGTACTGAAGGGGGGGGGCAGTGGGAGCAGCCGTTGTCCTCCCCTCCCCCCATCGATATCAATGGGCTGGTCCCACCACACAGTGCCCCCTTCCCCCCGCCTTCAGGACCCTGGACAGCAATAAGGGGGCTAATGGCTCCTCCACCTGCCCCTGCCTCCGCCTCCCCCCACCGGACTCTAGAAGGGACCCTATGGACAACAGTACTGTCCCCCTGTAGTGGGGGAGGGGCAGAGACTCAGCTGCCCCTTAAGTCTCAGTACTGCTCCCTTGGCGCTGCCCCCTCAGCGCTGTATTTAAGCGGGGTTGGGGCCTAAGCGAATAACACTATTTTTGATTTTTTTTTTTTGATGGTTTATTTTTCTCTGATCCTGGATTTTTGGTTGATACAAAAAATTAAAAAAAAAAAAAATACAGGAGAAAAAAAAAGCAAAACACCCCCCACCCTAGATGTGCAACCTTCCAACAAATCTGTGTTTAGGGGAGGGGAGGGACTGGGCTCCTGGGTTATATCCTAGTGCCGGGGAGGAGGAGGGGGTTGGGGGTTAGAGCAGGCTGAGGCTCAGAGGGCTCCTGGGTTCGATCCCAGGCAGGGGACGGGGCTCCTGTAGGTTACATCAGGAGGGGCTGCGTTAGGGCACGTAGGTTCCAGTCTTGCCTTCTGCACCTCTGCTCAGATTCCCCCTCTGTCCAAGGGAGAAGATAACCCTTTATCCTGCCTGGGGGCCCTTTCCCTCCAGGTGCTTAGAGATGGGGGGAGAGGTCTGCTCCGGCCCCTGCCCTCCCCCAGGCTCTTGCCATGGAGTTACATTCTCCCAGGAGTGGCCACTCCTGGGGGAGTTGGAGGTGCCCCTACTGTCGAGCTGCACTCCTCCAGAGAAACTGGGCAGCCCCCTCTCCTTTCCCTTCCACATCCAACCTGCCTCCCCCAAGGGGGAGCCAGCCCTGCAGGGGGCTGGGGCTCCCTGCCCTCCCCCATACTTGGTGAATCTCTGAACCGCAGGCGGTGGGGGAGCACACGGTTTCACAGAATCATAGACTATCAGGGTTGGAAGGGACCTCAGGAGCTCATCTAGTCCAACCACCTGTTCAAAGCAGGGCCAATCCCCCAAATCCCTAAATGGCCCCCTCAAGGACTGAACTCACAACCCTGGGTTTAGCAGGCCAATGCTCAAACCACTGAGCTATCCTTCCACCTCAGTTCTTAGCTGGGGGGATGCTGCAAGGCTGGTTCTGGGGTGGGCCCAAGAGGGGAAAGCACAAGGAGGGGTTCTCCTCTAGTGCCAGGGGTCTGCCTCAAGGCTGGTTCCTGTGTGGGTCAGGGGCCCCCTTTGCAGGTGAGAATCTTGTGCCTATCTGGGCCTGCCCGAAACCTGTTGTCTTGCCGAGCACAAGGCAGTTATTGGCAGGAGTGGGAATTATGGGGGGAGGAGAGGTGGTCAAGGAACGAATGGGGTGCAGCCTGTGTGGCTGCATCTATCTACTGGGGTATGCTACCCCCACCCTAAATATTCACTGTGCCAACTGGCCCCCTCCCACACTCTTTGTATATGGGCATGCCTGGTTATGGGTCCTGGCAGCAAGGACCCAGGCCCTATCCTGTCCCCCAACACTTCCCTTGCCCTCAGGTTAGGGGGGGTCTGTCCTTCCGGGTATTCTGTCCATTCATCCCTCCGGTATGCAGGTTGGGGGGTCAGTCTGTGTGTCTGCCCCTTGCCCGACCAATCTCTTCCCTCTGTGCTCAGACCCCTGGTAGCGCACCACATGCCTCTGTCTGTCCTTCTCATCCACCCGTCCCGTCCTGTCTCTCTCCTTCCCGCCCTCTCTGTCTGTCCCCCCCCGCCTGTCTGTCTCTCCCCCCCCCCCCACATCCGCCTCTATCCTCCCCACCGCCCCCGCGCCTGGCTGTCGTCCCCCTCCCCCGCCTGTCTGTCAGTTCCCGCTCCTCCGTCCGCAGCAGCGCCGGCGGCGCTAGGACACCGCGGGGACGGGGAGGGGGGTCCTGTCAGCTGGGAGGGGAGGGAGCGGCCGGTGCGGAGGCTGGGGGGAAACGCGGGACGCCGGACCCGGAGGTAGGAGCCCCCCGCGCCCATCCCTGCCCCCGCACCGCCCGCCCGCCCCACACGCTGCCCCATCCCCTGCGCTCCCCGCTCCCCCCGCTCGACACAGCGCCCCCCCTTATCCCTACACAGCTCCCCCCTCCCCGCCCATCCCAGCGCCCCCCTCCCCTTATCCCCACACAGCTCCCCCCTCCACGCTCCCCCCGCCCATCCCAGCGCCCCCCTCCTCTTATCCCCACAGCTCCCCCCTCGCCCCCGCCCATCCCAGCACCCCCCTCCTCTTATCCCCACACAGCTCCCCCCTCCCCGCCCATCCCAGCGCCCCCCTCCTCTTATCCCCACACAGCTCCCCCTCCCCCGCCCAACCCAGCGCCCCCCTCCTCTTATCCCCACACAGCTCCCCCCGCCCATCCCAGCGCCCCCCTCTTATCCCCACACAGCTCCCCCTCCCCCGCCCATCCCAGCGCCCCCCTTCTCCTATCCCCACACAGCTCCCCCCTCCCTGCGCCCCCCTCCTCTTATCCCCACAGCTCCCCCCTCCCTGCTCCCCCCCGCCCATCCCAGCGCCCCCTCCCCTTATCCCCACACAGCTCCCCGCTCCCCCCGCCCATCCCAGCTCTCCCCATCCTCTTATCCCCATACAGCTCCCCCCTCCCCCGCGCATCCCAGCGCCCCCTTCTCTTATCCCCACACAGCTCCCCCCTCCTCGCCCATCCCAGCATCCCCCTCCTCTTATCCCCACACAGCCTCCCTTCCCCCCACCCATCCCAGCGCCCCCTCCCCTTACCCCCACACAGCTCCCCCCTCCCCCCGCCCATCCCAGCGCCCCCTCCCCTTATCCCCACACAGCTCCCCCCTCCCCCCGCCCATCCCAGCGCCCCCTCCCCTTATCCCCACACAGCTCCCCCATCCCAGCGCCCCCTCCCCTTATCTCCACACAGCTCCCCCCTCCCCCCGCCCATCCCAGCGCCCCCTCCCCTTATCCCCACACAGCTCCCCCCTCCCCCCGCCCATCCCAGCGCCCCCTCCCCTTATCCCCACACAGCTCCCCCATCCCAGCGCCCCCTCCCCTTATCTCCACACAGCTTCCCCCTCCCCCCCGCCCATCCCAGCGCCCCCTCCCCTTATCCCCACACAGCTCCCCGCTCCCCCCACCCATCCCAGCTCTCCCCATCCTCTTATCCCCATACAGCTCCCCCCTCCCCCGCCCATCCCAGCGCCCCCTCCTCTTATCCCTACACAGCTCCCTCCTCCCCCGCCCATCCCAGCGCCCCCTTCTCTTATCCCCACACAGCTCCCCCCTCCCCCCACCCATCCCAGCGCCCCCTCCCCTTACCCCCACCCAGCTCCCCCCTCCCCCTGCCCATCCCAGGGCCCCCCTCCCCTCGCCCATCCCAGGGCCCCCATCCTCTTATCCCCACACAGCTCCCCGCTCCTCCCCGCCCATCCCAGCGCCCCCTCCCCTTATCCCCACACAGCTCCAACTCCCAGCGCCCCCATCCTCTTATCCTCACACAGCTCCCCACTCCCCCCGCCCATCCCAGCGGCCCCGTCCTCTTATCCCCACACAGCTCCCCCTTCCCCGCTCCCCCGCCCATCCCAGCGCCCCCATCCTCTTATCCCCACACAGCTCCCCCATCCCTGCCACCCATCCCAGCACCCCCTCCTCTTATCCCCACACAGCTCCCCGCTCCCCCCCCGTCCATCCTAGTGACCCCATCCTTTTATCCCCACACAGCTCGCCGCTCCCCCCGCCAATCCCAGCGCCCCCTCCTCTTATCCCCACACTGTACCCCTTCTCCCACCCCTCACCACTCCCCACTCCCCCACCCATCCCAGTGTGCCCATCTTCCTAACCTCTCACAGCGCCCCCACTGCTCACTGCTCCCCCGCCCATCCCAGCGCCCCATCCTCTTATCCCCACATAGCGCCCCTGCTCCCCCTCACCCCTCCCATCCCAATGCCCCCATCCTCCTCACACCTCACAGCGCCTCCGCTCCCCCCATCACCGCTCACTGCTCCCCCACCCATCCCAGCACCCCATCCTCTTATCCCCACACAGCGCCCCCGCTCACCGCTCCCCCGCCCATCCCAGCACCCCCATCCTCCTCACCCCTCATAGCGCCCCTGCTCCCCCACTCACTGCTCCCCTGCCCATCCCAGCACCCCATACTCAACCCCACACAGTGCCTATGCTCCCCACCCCCCACACAGCACCCCACCCATCCCAGCTTCCACATCTTCACCCCTCCCAGCGCCCCCACTCCCTGCTCACTCCATACAGTGCCCCCGCCCATCCCAGCTCCCCCCATCTTCCTCACCGCACACAGCGCCCCGGCCCATCCCAGACAGTGCTCCCCACTCCCCACCCCCCCCCACAGTGCCCCTGCCCATCCCATCCCATCCAGTGCCCCTGCTTCCCAGCCCCACCCCCCACACAGCGCCCTGGCCCATCCTAACCAGTGCCCCCACTCCCCACCCCCCTCACAGCACATTCTACCCATCCCCCTAAACCCCACCCAGTGCTCCCATTCCCCACCCCGTCCTGCTCACCCCACACAGCACCCCTGCCCATCCCATCCATCCCCCTGCTCCCCATCCCCCTCACCCCACACAGTGCCCTCCACCAATTCATCCCCCTAATCCCACACAGTACCCCCAATCCCCACTGCCATCCCCCTCACCTCATACAGCGCCCCCACCCATCCCAGCTATTCCCTTGCACCCAGCGCCCATGATTTCCCCATCCTCCTCATCCTACACAGTGCCCCCTGCCCATCCCATCCATCCCCCTCACCCCACATAGCATCCTCACCCATCCCATTCATCCCCCTGCTCCCCCACCCATCCATCTCTCCTGTAGCCCTACCCAACGCAGTGCCCCTCTCCGCAGCTGTCCTTCCCAGTGCCCCCCAATGCACACACACCCCCTTAAAAGGCACCAGGTTTCCACTTTGCAGGTGAAGGGCAGACCCCCAGTGTGTGGGGGATGTTGGTGCCTCTGGGTTGGGGGGATTTGCTCCCACAGGGGTAATGGAAGGATTTACGGGGGGGCTGCCCCCCATTTATCCTGGGTTTGCTTTCACTGAGGGGAGAATACCCAGCCGGGCATCATCTGGGACTATTTATAAAAGAATGGGATAACTAGAGGGCGGGAGTTGGGGAGAGCTATGGGGCAGGAGGGGCTGAGGGTTGGGGGGCTGGAGCTTGGAGGGCTGGAAGAGGGCAGTGGGTCTCATTTCTCATCTTTTAAAAATTCTTTTATTAATATTTTAAAACTTCCCTGACACCCACACAACACAGCCCCCACCACAATGCCACTCCTTCCCCAATGTCCATATAACACAACCCCCAACACAACGCCACCCTATCCCACAATGCCCACATAACACCCCCCTAAAACAACACCACCCCCTACCCCAGCATCCACACAACACTGCCCCTCCCCCAATGCCCACACAATACAGCCTTGATCCAACACTGCCCATGCCCCAATGTCCACACAACACAGCCCCCCACTCCAACACAACACAGACCCTCTCCTCCTATGCCCACACAACACAACCCCCATCGCAACACGGCCCCCCTTCACCAAATGCCCACACAACTCTACCCCCCAAAACAATAACCCCCCCCGCCCCAACACAATGCAGCCCTCCTCTCCCCCCACAGCACCCACACAATACAACCCGTCTGGCACCATGCTCAGCACACACAGCACCCCGGGCACAATCCACAACACAACCCCCTTGCCCAGCACCCAGCCGCAGCTGGTTGGGAACGACAAGCAATGGGCAATTCCGACATTCTGGATTTTGTTTTTCTTTCCAAATCGGAACCAAAAAGCTGGAATCTTGGGCAAAACGAATGTCCCAAAACGGTGATTTAGGGCCTCGGCCCTGCTTGGGTTTGATTAAAAAGTTATGCCATTTTGATTTTCTCAATTTGGTCCATTTCATTTTGACTTGTCCAGCGTACTGAAATAGTAAATCCAATACGTTCTAGAGGAGATGAGCTATTTATATATATAATAATAATATTGGAATTAAGATTGTAAAATAGTATGTCTCCAGTATTGTATATCACCATGCCTCTATTACAATATTCAATATCTACATCTATTTTAATATGACAAATGTCCTAGCAGTGCTAATATTTTGATATTTATAGCTAGTAGATTTAGTATTTTCATAAAACAAAAAAGTCCAAAGAAAACGAACCAAAACAATAAAAGTCAAAACCGGTCATTTTTCCTTCATTGAACCGGTGCAGTCAAAACCATTCGTTTTTTTCCCCATGTAAAATTTTGTCGTAATTGGCAAGTTCCCACAAAACATTTCACATTCAAAGAACGGCTGTTATCAGCGGAGAACTCCAGCCAAAAAATTCCAACACATAACGCAATACACACAATACAACACAACCCCCTTACTCCGGGCCCGGCGTGACCCCATATGCATAACATAACTCCCGCACCTGATGCTCAGTGAAACCCGATATACACAATACAACACAACCCCTTCACTGGATGCCTGGTGTGACCCGATACACACAACACAACACAGCACAACACAACCCCCTCACCCAGTGCCTCCTGTGGCCTGATATTCACACCACAGCCCCACTTGCACAGTGGGGATCTCCCACCACAGCACACCCACAAAATGCAGCATAGCTCAGACCCGGCCCAGTGCCGCCCCCTCCCAGCATACACCCCACTATCTCAACACAACACCCTTGGCCCATGGCACAGCACCACAACCCAACACCCCTACCACTGCAACCCCCCCCCCCACACACACCATCCCACCACTCCTGCATGGCCCACACTCACATAGCCCCCTCCAGCCTACTCTCTGTGGGGCAGAGGGCAGGCTAGATTGGCATTGGCATTGGCAGCGCAGGGCAGGGCAGGGCAGGGCAGGACTGGGGATGGAATCCCTGGGGGATGGACTTTTAAAGAGGGGGCCCCAGTGTCTCCCCCTGCCAATCCAAATTGCCCAGATCGAGGAGATGGGAGGGAGCTGATGGGATAATTATAGTGTGGAATATAATTAAGCAGGGAGGGGTGGGTCACAAGGGAGCTTATAAAAGAATGAAGGAAATAAACGTGTAATAGAAAAATGGGAACAGATGAGGGAGTATTAATGGAGGGGCAGGGCTCAGTGCATTGTCACGGGGGGGCAGGTTGTTCTGAGTAACACCAGACCAGCTTTGCAGAACCAGAGATGCTTGAGGGGAAGGGAGGAAGCTGAAGGGGGGAACTTCACACTTCTGTGCCCACTCCCCACCCCCTCCGCACCAGGGATCCAGGCCCTGGGACACCTGTCCAGCTCTGATCCACCTGCCAACACCTCTCCCCCTTTGTTCTGAGTGACCGGCAAATCCCTCAGGGATGCTGGGGCTGTGAGTGGGGGAGAGCTGGGGGGCTGGGGGGAGCAGTGGGGATTTTGGATGCAGTTAGAGACTCAATATCCTGCCATTAGGCAAATCTGAATAGAAACATACACAGCCCCCTAGTTCTGCCAGTGACCCTCAGTCCTGACTCGCAACCCCCCGCCACCTGAGCCCTGGCCCCCTCAGTCTTCTGAACCACAGCTCCCCATCATGCCAGTCCTGGCCCCTCCTAGCCCCCAGCTCTGCCGCTGCCCCTCAGTCCCAACCCACAGGTCCTCGTCATGCCAGCTATACCCCCTCCACTCCTAGCTCTGCCAGTGCCCCTCAGCCCCGATCTGCAGCCTACCCACCATCCCAGCCCTGCCCCCCCTCCACCTCCAGCTCTGCCAGTGCCCTTCAGTGCACCCCAGGCAGAGCAGACAGACAAACATACCCAGGTGGTAGCCAGAGCATTACGCTGATGCAATTGCTCAAAGGAGTAACTCTGTGGTGAATTTATAATCCAAATAATTAATTATAATAGGCAGGAGCTGTTTAGTGGTTAGAGCAGGAGGGCTGGGAGCCAGGACTCCTGGGTTCTATCCCAGCTCCGGGTTGGGCCTGGAGCGCAGTGGCGGGTGAGGGGAAGCCTGAGGGAAAGAAGGGAGACGTGGGGCCTAGGCACTGATAAACTGGGCAGTGAAGAGAGGAGGGGAAAGGGGGGGGGCATATCTAAAGAGGCTTCATTGTCCTGGGGCCCAAAGCTGGTTGAATTCCACCCCCTCTAGCTGGAAGATGGGCCAGATGCCGGCTGCAGGGGGGAGTGAAGGCCTAGGAGAGGGAATGGTTGCGGTAGGCAGGGTTCCCCTGACACTGCACCCACACTGGAGCCCCCCAGGCAGTGGAGCCCTCTAGGCCATGGATCTCGGGGTACTGGGGCAGGGGGGCACCCTGGTGAATGCGCAGCGTCCCTCATACACGGGTTACCATTCTGTTAAATGGCTGCCAATGTCCCCCGTTCCCGTTCACCCCCCTCCGCATGTCCCTGAAAGGCCCCTTTGAGGGCAGCAGCCTCGGGGTGACGCAGCCCAAATAGCATCCGCCCCCACTACCCTGTGGGGGCGGGGAACCAATTCATGGCCAGGCAAGGGCATCTGCTTGCCTAAGTTCACTTGGACCAGGGGAGGGCACCAGCTGCAGAGTCACTGGGGCAGCGTCGGGGGCTGACTCAGCACGTCCTGGTACCAGTAATAAGGATCCCCCAATATTCATAGAGCTCTGCTGGTGCCCCTCAATCCTGACCCACACCCCCTATTATCCCAGCACTGGGCTCCCTTGCCCCTCCCCTACTGTGCCGGTACTCCTGATCCACAGCCCCCCTTCCCCCCCCCGCCCCTTATCTCCCTGTGGGCATGAGGCACCGATTTGTGGTTTCCACTCTGAACTGGCAGGGGAAAGAGCAAACGACCAGTTGGTTGGGTTCTGGGCCGGGCTGTGTGAAGCAGGAAGCCCAGGGCTGGGAGGGGGGAGCCAGGGCTGGGCTAGCAGGGGTATGTGGGCTGGGAGTGAGCGGCACTGGCAGGGCTGTGGGGGAGCCCAGAGCTGGGATAGCAGGGGGCTGTGGATCGGGATTGCGGGGCACTGGCAGAGTGTGGGGGGGGTGGTGTGGTTAGGCCTAACTGCGTGGCCAGGAAGCTGCTCACCGGTTTGGGGGTGGGGAGTCGGCAGGTCACACTCGGGGCCTGGCTCTTTCCTGAGGATGTTGGGGGGGTGGGGGGGTGGCTCAGGCTCCTGGTTGCGCCATCACTTCCTGCATAGCAGGAAGCGAGTCAGAGCGTCCGCGCCGCCCAGCGCGTCTGGACCCCGAGGTACCGACCCCCCAGGTACCGAGCCCTTCGCCTGGCTTGGAGGGGGCTGGAGAATCATGGGGGGGGATACCAGGGGGCTGATGTGGGCGGCTCCCAGGCTGATGGGGGTGCAGGTTGTTGGGGAGTCCCTCACGCTGGAGCAATGAAGCAGGTCTGGGGGGCAGGTGAGGGGGGCCAGCTTAGGCTGACCGGGGATCTTGTGGTGGGCTGGGGCCCAGCCGGTGGGAGGAAACAGTCAAGGGCAGCGTGGCGGGGGGGGGGGTGTGTGCGTCTCCAACCATCCTTCCTGGGGGGGGTGGGGGGGGGCAGAGAGGGGGTGTTTTTCCAGGGCAAAATAAGTGCGACAGGCAGCTCAGGCAACAGGTCCCAGAAGAGCTCTGGCCGAGTCCCTGTGTCCATGGCCATGCGGCTGCGGCCATGTGTCTGTCCCCCTCCCTGCCCCCATCTCCTCAGTCTAACCAGATGAATTTTGTGTTTCCTGCCATTGTAGCTTCCTGAGACCTGAAATCACACCCTGAAACTGAGCACCCTCAGCCCCCTGCCTGAGTGTGGGGTCTCCTGCCCCCCCATGTCCCTTCCCCCACATCCAAAACAGAGGGGGGGTGATGGGAGCATCTCCCACTTGCACAGACACCCCAGCCCCAGGCCCACCACTGTCCCCAAGCCTCCCCATCCCCCCAGACAGAGGGAGTGAACGCCGGTGTCCAGGAAAGGGTCCCAGCAAGCTGAAGCTCCACACCTTCCTAATTCCCCCTCTGCTGATACAATAGGATGCAGGATTCTCTTTTACTTCCTGTCCTAAATCCTTGGGAACTGTCAATGTGCAGCTGTTAAACAAGGCCCCATACACAGCTGACTCTCATCACCCCACAAGGGAGCTCTGTACAGAGAGCCCCTGTGCCCCACCCCAGAGGTGGCTGCATCTCAGCACTGGGCAAGGGATCCCCCTTTCCCCTGAGGAAATACTGATTTCTTGCTCTCTGTTTCTCCAGGTCCCTGTGACACCCCTGGTCTGAGACATCCGTTCTCTCATCCCCCGGTCCGGAGAGCTGGGTGAGTTGCTCTTTCCCATGTGTGGGGAAGGGGGTCAGACACATCACCCATGTGTGTGTGGGGTGGAGGGCACTGTGCTATGGGGGAATATGGGAGCCCGAAGGAGGCTATCAGCGACCAGCCCCACATTTGGTCCCCAATAGACACCAAGCAACTCCACCTCCCCCTCCCCCAGGCATTCAGCCCCCATTAACCCTTTCCCTGCCAAGCCCCCGCCAATAAAGACCCAGGAATTCCACCCCACTCTCTGGAAAAAAAACATTGGTTTGTCCCAAGTCCGACCTCCAAACTGGCGGGGAGAGTAAATGGGGTGTGTGTGTCCAGGGTGAGGTGGGGCTTGGTGGTTGCCCCAGCACAGTGATGGGGCACAATGGAGCTGCTAGGTGGGGGGAGGAGGGGCTGCATCAGGCGGGTCCTTTGTTAACACTCCAGCAAGCAACTAGGTTAACAAGTATCAGAGAGGTAGCCATGTTAGTCTGTATCCACAAAAACAGTGAGGAGTCTGGTGGCACCTTAAAGATTAACGGGTTTATTTTTTAGCCATGAACGCTTATGCCTAAATAAACCTGTTAGTCTTTAAGGTGCCACCAGACTCCTCATTTTTTTAGGTTAACAAGCTCGTCTGCACCAGAGACTAGGAGATAGGGCCTTTCTCTCTAGGGGGCGCTGGCTCTGATCCAGCCCCAGGGTAGGGGATGGGCCTGCTCAGGGGGCAGGGAATGGGGACACGAGGCCTTTCCCCTCTAGGGGACGCCAGCTCTGATCTAGCCCCAGGTTCATAGTGAACATCGTTCCTGTTTGTGAGATGAGGTTGCTGGGTCTTAGGCCAGTCATCCCTAGTAGAATAGGCCACCTCCCACACTGGGCCTGGCCCCTGGCTAGCAGAAAGGCCTCAGGAGTGGGGCTGAACAGGCTCTGGGGACCATGTTTTCCTCTCTGCCCCCATGACACGGGGACCATACATGGTGCGGGGCTGTGTGTTTGGAAGGGAGCCCTGGGGGGGGGGCAGGGGTGAAGAGGAAGAGGGTATTGGGGAATGGGGGAAGGGGAGAAGGATGGGGAGAAGGATAGGTCAGTGGTTTGAGCATTGACCTGCTAAACCCAGGGTTGTGAGTTCAATCCTTGAGGGGGCCATTTAGGGATCTGGGGCAAAAATTGGGGATTGGTCCTGCTTTGAGCAGGGGGTTGGACTAGAGGACCTCCTGAGGTGCCTTCCAACCCTGCTATTCTATGATGAGGGGGAGTGGGCCTCTCCCTGCTGTCTTCCCTGATTTGGGGACCGCACAAGGGGTGTATAGGAGCTGGGGCCTCTGAGCCAGCACCTGCCCCCACCATGAGCATCACTTCAGACACCCACTTCCCCCATGCGTCCTCACCTCACAGACGTGGCTCTAGCATATTAGAGAGGGGGAGGGGGAGTTCAGTGGCTCATCTGACACTTACAGGGCCAACCACAAATGGGGAAGTCCAGGCCACTCATGCACCTCCCACCCCCAAGAACGTCTGGGCGCTTCAGTTCCAATATAGATCAGGTCACCAGCAAAATGAGCTTGATGGATCTTAACCTTGGCATTGTCTGGGCTGCAGGTTGGCAGTGAGGGGCACCAACAGAGCTTGGGAGGGGAAATACCAGAGCTCTACGGGTCGTGAATGAGGGACACCAACAGAACCGTGGCAGAAGCTGATCTGCTGCCCCCCTTCTCTGTCTCTCTCTCCTGTTCTTGCCGCTCCCTGAACCTCTCCCCAGCCTGGTATGTCACTGGCAAAGCAGTCAGCTCCCCGCCCCCAGAGTCCTGGGGAACTAGGGACCAAGGAGGGACTGGGAATGGCGGATCCAGGACAGGGGCTATTCTGCAGATGTTTCAAACCCCAGTAGTTGTGGGGAGTCAGTGTGGGAGGGACAGGTTTGGGGGAGTCAGTTCCAGGTTGGCAGGGTCACAACTAGCTGGGGGGCAAGTTCAGTTCTGGGGTGCAAGGTGATTATTTGTCCTTTTGACCTTCCCCCTGCCCCGAGCTGGTCTCCTTCCCCTCCCTCCCCCACCCCCCACAGTCTGACCTTTGCCTGACAGATTCCACTCTGCAAGGCTCAGCAACTTCAGAGAAAGCAGAAATGTGACTTGGGGGGGCACTGGGTGGGTGCAGGGAGTCGGGGGATGGTGCAGGGGGCAGGTGTGTGTAGGGGTGTGTCACTTCAGCTGGGGTCAGGGCAGCAACTCTGTTTCTGCCCCTGGGAGGGCATTGCCTCCAGACTGGGTGCCTCAGCCCTTTGTCCCCAGTGTCCCCCCACCCCCTGCAGGAGGAAGCTGCTACAAAAACAGGTACTTGTGCAAGTTCCTGTTTTTTGGCTCTTTCTGTTGGCAGCTCCATGTGAGGGCCCTGTTGGCCCTGTCTCTCTCCCAAACCGAGCCAGCCAAGCCCTAGTTCTGGGCGCAAATTGGGGCCAGTGCCCCCTGCTATCAGGCCAGTATCTGGGTGGTTTTGCCTCAGCCATCATGTGTTACAGAGTGTACCTGTGTCAGGCAGCTGCTTGTCCCTGATCCCCCCATTCAGCGCCGAGACATTCTCACACACACACACACAGCCGCCCCGTCTGAGCGAGGGCAGGAAGCTGCGGCTAGAGGGGAGCACACGGGGAGATTTCCTGCAGCCCTGACCACGGAGCCCTGTCCCGTCTGCAGCTGCTGCTAATGTCCCCACCCACCGGTCACATCAGCATCCCAGAATGCACCTGCCTCCCCATCGTTCACGTCAACCTCTCATAATGCACCTTCCCACCCATGATGGTCACATCAACCTCCTAGAATGCACCTGCCCTCTCTTTCCCAGACCGCCCTGGGTATGCAGCAATAGCCCTGCGTCCCCCCCCCACTCCCCTGTGATAGGGCAAAGCTGCCTGACATCAGGGCTCCATCGGGCCCAGTCTACTGTCGGGGGTATCCCCAGAGGTCAGAGGGGAGAGGGCACAAAAGGGATTCCCACTGCGTGAGGATGACAGATCAGTGTCCCAGAACAGGACCCAGGTAGTAGAGAGAAAACGTGACCTAGACATTATTGAACCTGCCCAGGAAAGTGCCTACATGTTAGAGAGGGAAGCACAGGGGTTTCAGAGTGGAAATGTACTCTGGGTACTAGGTAGATAAACGGCCCAGAAAAGTACCCCAGTATTAGAAGGAGAGTATCCTGGTATCAGAGAGGGAATGGCTCAGTACTTGACAGAGAAATTTGCTGTAGAAATACCCTCTCCTCAAGCCCCTGCCCCTGTCATCTCCATGGCGAGCAGCCCAGGTTGGCACCTGGTGTGTTTCAGTGCTGGCCCCATCACATGAGGGGAAGGGTGTCCAACCAGTCACCAGAAATGCTCCTGGTGTTTTCGGGCAGCTGGGGAGATGGGACCCAGCATAAGCTGCCTCAGTGCTGGGGGGACAGAGTCCAACATTGCAGCCTGGGCATCTCCCCCATCTCAGACCTCCCCTCAACTCCTTTCGCAGGAAGGCGGCTCCCCACCCCATACCAGGATCTGGGATTGAGCAGGCTGCTTCACCAGGAGCTGAGAGCAGAGCGCTCTGCTCAGAACCCGGGCTGCACCAGGACCAGCCCTTAACCCCCAGCATGGCACGCTGGCTGGCCACACCCCATGGCTGGATTTGACGCCTTCCATCACAGCAGCGCCTTCACAGCGGCTCCTCATGACGCTCTTATCCAATGAGACGGCGGGCCACGCCCACTGATGGCCAGTGGCCATAAAGGAGAAAGCTGACTGGCAAAGGGTAGAGCACGTAGTTGTCCTTCCCAGCCAATTGGATTGCTTCCTTGACTCTTGCTCCCCCAGGCCTGTGTGCATGTGATCAGCAGCTGCGCCTCTCCGTCCGCCAGGCCGTCTCATTCCTGTTTTCCGCGGGGGGCGGGGAGGGCATGTTGGTGAGGGGGAGGGCCATGCAGTCAGATGACCTCTTCGTCCGCAAGATCAGGCGCCACTCCACCCGGCCCCATCTGGCTTCCATCTCCTTTGACGCCAAGGGGCTCCCGGCCCCCCTCCTGCGCCCCCCTCGGAGTGAGGTGACCCAGGGGCTCCCCAGGGGGCATGGCACCCCCCCTGGCCTAGCCTTAAGGCCTGTCAGCCACATCATGCACCGCAGCAACAGTGACGTGACCCTTGGGGAGGGGGTACCTGGGGACGGGGCACCTCCCTCCTCGTCACTGGTGGGGGCTGGGGATTGCGGGCTGCACCGGGACTATGGCAGCCTGAGCTCCATTGAGAAAGGCCCAGGGCCTCCCCGCACCCGTGCCCACAGCCATGAGGAGCCACGGGCGGGCAGCCCAGCTGCTCGGCGCTTCTGGGACCCCCTGGTGCTGCTGGGGCTTGTGGGAGACGAGGTGTGGGAGGGGGATGGCCAGGGGGCTGGGGCTGCCATGTCAGAGCAGGACAGGGGGGAAGAGCCCCCCAAGTTCCCCCCACAGGTCTGGGTGCGCCAGCTGGCCCACTATGACGTGCAAAGCATCCTCTTTGATCCAGGTGAGGCGGCCTGGTGCCAGGGCAGTGCCGGGCGCCGGGTGCGTAACATCACCACAGGGGCCTCAGCCGCCTCAACAGGGCCTGCCCCCACCCCTGTCCCTGAGGAGCCTGACCCAGGTGATGGCAAGGATGGGCCTCTGGTGCTCAGTTGCCCCCACTTCCGCAATGAGATTGGGGGCGAGGAGGAGAGGGGGCTGGGCCGGCGCCAGGAAGCAGGAGGGGGCGCCGGGCAGCTGCCCAATGCGGCCGTGTCTGTGCTGGAGGAGCCACGGGAAAGTTACCCCACCAGAGGCAGCCGGGCAACCCACTGCATTGAGTATGCCGACCTGGGCGCCAGCTACTACCGCAAATACTTCTATGGCAAGGGTGAGCCAGGGCAGGGGAGTAGGACACAGGGGTCAGAGTGCATGGGGGGTACAGGGTATGGGGAAGAAGGAGCAAGGGGCACAGGACATAGGGAGCATGGAGGTGGGGCAAGGGCCAGCTGCTATGAGTGCTGCTATGCAAGGGTGAGCTGGCAGCAGGAGAATGGCCCTGGGGGGGCAAAAGCTGGGGGGGGGGCAGGAGGCTGGCACTCAGGAAGAGGGAGGTGAAAGTGAGGGTCTGTGGGGCTGGCATTCAGGGGGGGTCAGGGAATGTGTGAGAGGGTTGGGGGCAGTCCTGGCGATGCCCATCTCTAACAAACCCCCATCCCCTGGCACAGAGCACCAGAACTTCTTTGGGGTGGATGAGCGCCTGGGAGCGGTGGCCGTGTCGCTGCGGCGCGAAGAGAAGGAGAAGGAGGGTGCCAGCCTGCAGTACAGCTACCGCCTCATCCTGCGCACCAGCGAGGTGGGCACCACCAGGGAGCCTGGGGAGAGCTTGCAGCACAGGGGCACTCCCAGGGGGAGCAGGACACTGTGGGTAGGATACTGCCCTGGAGAGGGGGTGCTGTGGGGGGAGTCCTAGTCAGGAGGCAATGCAGGGGTACAAAAATTCCCTGACTTTCTCCCCACCCGCCACGGCTTCTCCTCCCCACAGCTGCGGACCCTGCGTGGCTCAGTGCTGGAGGATGCACTGCCCCCCACCGCCCGTCCCCCCACTGCCCGCGGGCTGTCCCCCAAGAAGCTGCTGGAGCATGTGTTGCCCGACCTGAACCTGCAGGGGCTGCGCCTGGCATCCAACTCACCCAAGGTGCCCGATACACTGCTCAAGCTGGATGAGCAGGGGGTGAGTATGTGAGTGACGGAGTGCCACAGGGATTCTGCCATGGGCCTGCCCACTATGGGGGGTACAGTGGTGGGGGTGGTGAGGGAGCTGGGGGCAAGAAGGGAAGCCAGGCTCTGTGGAAGGGGAAGTTCAGGAAGAGTAGGATCAGGGTGGTTTGGGAATGGGGGGTCCTGAAGGGTTGTTTTGGGGGAGTGGGATCAAGGTCTTCTGTTGGGGGCTTGGGTCGGGGGGCTTGAGCACTTTGAGGGGTTCAGCTCAGGGGGCCCCATCAGGGGTCACTGTGTTGAGAGGTCTGGGCAGTTTGTGCGGTTGGATCAATGATCCTATCAGGGATGCTACATTGGTGGTGAGATTGGGGCATTTTGAAGGGTTGAGATAGGGGTCCCATCAGGGGTTGCTGTGTTGGGGAGGTTGAGGTATTTTGGGGAGTTGAGTTAGGGGACCCATTGGGCGTTGCTGTGTTGGGGGGTTGAATTGGGGCAGTTTGAGGGGTTGAGATGGGGTCCCATCAGGAGTTGCTGTGTTGGGGGGGTCAGGGTATTTTGGGGGGTTAGGGGTCTCACTGGGGTTGCTGTGTTCGGGGGTCAGGGTATTTTGGGGGATTGAGTTAGGGGTCCCATTGAGGGTTGCAGTGTTGGGGGGTTGAATTGGGGCAGTTTGAGGGGTTGAGATAGGGGTCCCATCGGGGTTGCTGTGTTGGGGGGTTGGGGTATTTTGGGGGATTGAGTTAGGGATCCCATAAGGAGTTGCTGTGTTGTGAGGTTGGGGTATTTTGGGGGGTTGAGTCAGGGGTCCCATTGGAGGTTGCTGTGTTGGGTGGTTGAACTGGGGCAGTTTGGGGGTGTTCCCAGTTTTGTCCCATGTTCCCCTCCCCATGCCCCTCCCCAGGTGAGTTTCCAGCGCAAGGTGGGAGTTCTGTACTGCCGGGCGGGGCAGGGCTCTGAGGAGGAGATGTACAACAACGAGGGGGCCGGCCCCCACTTCCAGGAGTTCCTGGAGCTGCTGGGCCAGCACGTCCAGCTGCGTGGCTTCACCAAGTACCGTGCCCAGCTTGACACCAAGAGTGAGTGTGGGGAGGGGGCACCGGGGGTGGTAACTGTAAACAGATACATGTAAAGCCCCAAAGAAGGCTGGCCATGCTCGCAGCACTGGGGACTCTGTCCCAGGAAGCAACGACTCTGAAAAGGACTGGGGCGGGGGGTTGAGGGGATAACCTGCTGAACAGGAGCTCCCAGTGCCACGCTGCAGCCAAAGGGCTATCATGATCCTTGGACAGATAAACAGGGGAATCAAGCGGAATGGGGAGGTTCTGTTACCCCGTATCTAGCAGCGCTGCGCCCACATCTGGAGAACTGTGTCCAGTGTGGGGGCCTGCACATCAGCATCACAAAGAATGTGGATAAATTGGAGAGGGGTCAGAGAAGAGCCCCACGAATGTTTGAGGGGTGGAAAACCTGCCTTACAGTGAGAGACTCCAGGACCTCAATCTCCTCAGCTTATCAAAGAGAAGCTGAACAAGTGACTTGGTCACCATCCCTAAACACCTACACAGGGAACAGAGCTGGGGTAAGGGAGGCTCTTCAGTCCAGCTGACAGAGGTCGAACACAACCCTGTGGCTGGAAGTTGAAGCTAGACCCATTTGGACTGGAACTAAGGCACAGTCTGTTAACAGTGGGAATCAGTAACTGCTGTTACAGCTTCTCCAGGGCTGTGGTGGATTCTCCACCCTTGGACATTTTCCAGTCTCCACAGCTGTTTTTCTAACCAATCCACTCTAGTTCAACCAGGAATTGTTTGGGGGTGGTCCAGTGGCCAGAGGTCAGATTAGAAGAGCACAATTGTCCCCTCAAGCTTTAAACTCTGTGGAAGGGAGGGTGAAACCCAGGAAAGGGGGCATTCTAGGGGGAGGAGCAAGGAAATATTGGGTGGCCAGACCTTGGGGGAGGGGGAACCGGGGTGGGGTTGGGCTACTGGAAAAGGGGCCAGGAGGGCTGAGGGCTGCAAGGGGGCTGGACTGCATTGGCAGCTGCCTTCTGCCATTTGGCACCAGTAGACACATTGGGGAGCTGTCATAGCAGGCTGCCCTCTGCCAGCCCCCAGCCCACCCCATGAGGTGGGGAGCCTAGTCTTAAAGAGTCCCTCCCTCACCCCAGGGCAGGGGGACACATTGGCAGCAGGGGGTGGGGAGGCTCTGAAGGAGGGGACTGCATTCTCCCCTCGACCCAGTCAAGGGCTTTCCCAGCTATCCCCTGCTGAGCCCCGTCTTTCCCTGCCCCAATAACGCCCCCACTCCCCATCCCACTGACATCTCCCATCCTGTGTCTCCCCCAGCTGACTCCACGGGCACCCACTCGCTGTACACCACATACCAGGACTATGAGATCATGTTCCACGTCTCCACCATGCTTCCCTACACGCCCAACAACCGCCAGCAGGTGAGGGGTGGCAGGGCACTGGGATGGGGCTAGCACAGAGGATGGGGTGCTGGGGTTCACCAGGGGTCCAGAGCAAAGGATTTCTGGGAAGGAAGAATCCAGAGGGTGCAGGAAGAGAATCTGGGGGGCACCAGAGCGTGGTGGAGAGTCCAGGCAGCTCAGGAAAGGGGGGCAGGGGTGGCTGACCTGGAAACAGGGGGGGTTCCCATCCTGCTTTCCATCCCCATCCCATGCCCAGCTCAGATCCTGCCCTTCCCCTTCACCGCAGTAACACCATCTCTCTGGTTGTAGTTGCTACGGAAGCGTCACATTGGCAACGACATTGTCACAATCATCTTCCAGGAGCCAGGTGCACAGCCCTTCACACCCCGCACCATCCGCTCACACTTCCAGCATGTCTTCATCATAGTGCGCGCGCATGAACCCTGCACCGAGCGCACCACCTACAGGTGAGGGACGAGCACTCTGCCAACAGGGGAGAGGGGACCGTGCACTGAGTGTGCCACCTGCAGGGGAGGAGTGGAGCATGCGCCAAGCACACCACCTACAGGAGATGGGGGCGCGCATGGCAAGAGCGCTGCCTACAGGTGGGGGGAGTGTGCGCTGAGTGTGCCACCTTCAGATCAGGGGAGAGTGTGCACTTAACACACCACGTACAGGAGAGGGATGAGCACACTGCCATCGGGAAGGGAGAAGCGTGCGCTGAGCGGGCCACCTACAGGAGATGTGGGGAGCAAGTGCTGAGTGTGTTGCCTACAGGGGAAGGGAGCAGTGTGCTCTGAATGAGCCACCTACAGTGGAGAGGGGAAGCGTGTGATGAGTGTGCCAGCTGTGGGGTGGTGCATATGCCAAGGTCTTTCCCGCCGTGCCTGCCTCCTTGCCATGCCATCATCCCTGTCGCTGGCTGAGCCCATGGCTGCCCCCAGCTGCCCCATGCCCTGACTCCCATCTCTCCCCTCAGTGTGGCAGTGAGCCGCACCAAAGACATCCCACTCTTTGGACCGCCCATCCCAGCTGGCCACCGCTTCCCCCGGACACCCGCCTTCCGGGACTTCTTGCTGGCCAAGGCCATCAATGCAGAGAATGCAGCTGAGCGGTCAGGCAAATTCCACGCCATGGCTACCCGCACGCGCCAGGAGTACCTGCAGGACCTAGCGCGCAGCCATGCTACCACCACCAGCCTGGAGGCCTCCTCCTCCCGCCTGCCCCTGCTCTCCCTGGGCGCCAAGAGGAAGGAGCGGGCCAAGGGGGCCAAGGCCTGCGAGCTGCAGAGTGCAGGGGCCCTGGTGTGGAGCGTGCGGGCACAGGACGGAGACCGGGCTGCCCCCGAGCTGCCCTCCCTGCTGGGCATCTCTGCTGAGTTCCTGGTGCTCATTGAGGCCAAGGGCAAGCGAGTCATCTTCAACTGCTCCTGCCGTGATGTGCTGGCCTGGACCTACTCGGACTGCGGCCTGGACCTCTACTACGGCTCCGGGGACTACATCTCCGTTCGGCTCCCCGACGGCCAAGGGGACGAGGTCAAGGACATTGTGCACCGGCTGCAGGTAGGGCCTGGGCCACTGGCAGGTGGGGGTACTGCAGGAGAGCTCCCGGCTACTCCAGCCCTGGCCTCTGCCATAGGGGGCGCTGCAGGGAGTGGGGCAGGAGCGCTGGGAGGGGTGCTGTACAGGGGACACAGCCAGCCCCGCCCAATGCTCTCTCTCCCCCCAGCTGGTGACGCGGGGCTGCGAGACGCGGGAGCTCACTCTGCTGCGGAACGGGCTGGGCCAGCTGGGTTTCCAGGTGGACAGCGAGGGCTTCGTCACCGATGTCGAGCGCTTCACCTTTGCGGAGAAGGCCGGCCTGCAGCCTGGCGCCCGGCTGGTGCGTGTGTGCGAGCGGGCGCTGCCCAGCCTCAGCCGCGCCCAGACTACCGAGCTGCTGCGCACCGCCAAGAAAGTCACCATCACCATGGTGCCTCCTGACGAGAATGGCAAGCCCCGCAGGTGAGCACAGCGCCAGCTGGGGGTGCTGGGGGGGAGCTATGAGGTGCTGTGGGTGGCATGGGTTCCCAGGGGTGTTGAGAGGGGAGGGTGCTCAGGAAGGGGTGCCGTGGGGCAGGAGCTCCCAGCAGGGTCACTCAGGGTTATGGGTTACTGGCAGGTATGCTCAGGCATATGGGTTGGGGGTCCCCAGCAGGGGGCACTAGCAGGAGGGGGCAGGAGCTTCCAGGAGAAGCTGCTGTGGGACACAGGGTGGGAGTGTTGGTGGGGAGCTGTGGGGAAGGATGCCGAAGCATTGGCTGCAAGAGTCCCCAGCAGGGGGCATGGCGGAGTGGGGGTGCTATGGGGCAGGAATCCTTGGGGAGGGACACTGTTGGGGGACAGTGAGGGTAGGTGGCAGTGGCAGGGAGCTGTGTGGGGCAGGGTAGAAGGTGCGATAGGGTAGAATGGGGGGCAGTGGCGAACACTGTGGGACAGGGAGGAGGGCTCTGTTGGGGGTGCTGTGCGGCAGGATGGAGGGATCAGTGTGGACTGAATGGGGTGGGATCACTGTGGGGGCTGCTGTGGGGCAGGGTGGGGGGACTCAGTGGGATGGGAGTCAGGGGACTCTGGGACCCTGCCCCATCATCTCTCTCTTACAGGAGTTTCTCGGAGCTCTATGTGAAGTCCCTGCAGGAGAAGCGGCGCAGTGATTCCCCGTCAAGGGAGCCCCCACAGCCGGCTGGGGACCCGGGGCCCGAGGGGGAACTGAGACCAGCCACGCTGCAGCTGCTGCGCTCGCTTTCCCTGCAGGATGGACCCCCCCATAGCCTGGCTGAGGAGCGCACCGAGTTCCTGCGCAGCCACAGCGAGGGCACTGCCCCTCCCAGCCTGCCGTGAGTGCCCCCACCTCCTGGGACCTCCACCTCCATCCCACCCTGTCCCCCCGCCCACTGTGAGTGCCCCCACCTCCATCCCACCCTGTCCCCCCCCCCACTGTGAGTGCCCCCACCTCCTGGGACCCCCACCTCCATCCCACCCTGTCCCCCCCCCACTGTGAGTGCCCCCACCTCCTGGGACCCTGCCTCCATCCCACCCCGTCCCCCCACTCCGCTGTGAGTCCCCCACCTCCTGCGACCCCGCCTCCATCCCACCCTGTCCCCCCCCACTGTGAGTGCCCCCACCTCCTGCGACCCTGGCTCCATCCCACCCTGTTCCCCCCCCACTGTGAGTGCCCCCACCTCCTGGGACCCTGCCTCCATCCCACCCTGCCCCCCCCCACTGTGAGTGCCCCCACCTCCTGGGACCCTGCCTCCATCCCACCCCGTCCCCCCACTCCGCTGTGAGTGCCCCCACCTCCCGCGACCCCGCCTCTATCCCACCCCGACCCCCCACTCCACCGTGAGTGACTCCCACCTCCATCCCACCCCTGACACCCTTCCCCACCATACGTGCCCCTCTCCATCCCCCCCCACCACTCCCCATTCTCCCCCCCAGCTCCCCAACCTGCCATGAGTACCCCTTGTCTCCCAGGACCCCTGCCTCCATCCCACCTCCCCAGTCTCCTGACCCATCATGAGTGCCCCTTGCCTCCTCACACCCCCACCTCCACCCCACCCCCATGAGCCCCCAACCTGCTGTGAGTGCTCCCCCAGCCTCCTAGGAGTCCTGCCTCCCCCCCAGATCCAAATCCCACCCAACAGACTGGTTGACACCCACCTCCTAGGCTCCCCACGTCAGCTGTTATCCCCCTCTGCATTCCCGCCCCCTTTTTCTCAGCTGTGTTTGCCACAGGCTAACGTTCCTCTGCCTCTGCAGGTCCCAGAGCAGGGAGATCCCCATGTTATCTGACCCCCCACCTGACCTCATCCTGGCAGCCACACCCAAGGGGCCCCCTGAGCAGGACACGGTGAGTGTGTGTGTGTCCCGGCTGCCCCCGACAGGATGCAGTCAGGCCCCTCGGTTACGCGTCTGCTGTCGCTCTGGAGGTTTCACGTGCACTAATGTCATTCTTGGCATTCCGTGATGTGCACTGTTATTTGCAGCTATTTATTTGTGAAATAAATCTGTTAACCTGTTTAACAGCCCCTGTGTCCCACCCCAGAGGTTACTGCATCTCAGTACTGGGTGAGGGTTCCCTGTATAAACAGCCTCCGCATCCCACCCCAGAGGTGGCTGAAACTCCAGGTGACGGACCCCTGGCTTATAGAACCCCAGTCATCAATCACTGTGTTGTCTTGTCCCAGGACCATCCAGGAGACCCTACATCACTGGAGCAGGCTCCCCCAGATCATGGGGTCATGGGTAGCCAGGCCCCGCCCCCTAGCGAGACAGCTCCACCCACCTCAGACATGAGTGACACCGAGAAATTCCTACCCCGGACGCTCTCACTGCGAAACTCCATCACCAAGAGTAAGACAAACACACACATGCACCCCCAGTTTGATCCTATCCCGTTAGCATGAGGGGAAGTTTCCCTTTTCCAGGCGCAGGGTCCAGCTCTAAGTGCCAGCTGGGTGCTTTGTGCTGGGATTTTTCTCCAATTAAAAAAAAGAAGAAGAAGTGGGGGATGGGAAGGAAAAATGGAACTAAAGTGTGGGGCTGGGGCCCCAAAGCGGGTTTTCACACATCAGGATTCGACCCCTATTTGTTTCCTTTGAGATTTCTTTGTCGAGAACCTACGCCTGTAACAAAATCTGAAATCCATTGACCAAAGGGGGCTTGTGGGGAGGGAGAATCTCAGGTCAATAGATTTTCCCCAACTCTAATTAACTCTGAGGACGGACGTTAACGAATAGCTGCGACTGAGCTGTGAGGCTAGAACCCGCTGGAGGATAACAACAATCTTCTAGTACTTTAGCCCAAGCTGGGGGGCCTGGTTCTGGGTCTGAAGGGCCTTGCTTTGGACAGCTGCTGGGCTCCTTGCCCTCATTCATGCCATTCTTCCTCCTGCCCCGCCCTCTCCAGTTCTGTCGGAAGCCGGCGAGTCCCTGGAGGAGGAGTGGGACTCCATCTCCAACCTGGCTACCACCTGCAACAGCATCCTAGAGGCGCTCTCGAAGGAAGGTGAGCAACAGATTTCCATGCTGCATCATGGGTGGGAGTGCCTAGCTTGCCTAAGCACAGAGAGGGGCTGGAGTCCGAGAGTTCCTGGTGGAGGACTTGGTTGTGGTCCGTAGCAAATCCCTAGCCAAAGAGCTTTGTTAATGGGGGGCTAAAGCTGGGAAATCCCTAGGCAAAGAACCTGGTTAAAGTTGTCTGGGGCCAGGAGTCGCAGCAAATCCCCAGTCTGAGGAGGAGAATCTCACTCTGTCTCCCCTCTTTTCTGCAGCAGGGCAACATGTGCTGGAGAACAGAGAGCCCCCCGGTGGGAGTGGCCAGAGGAACCCAGGCCAGCAGCCCCCTGAGGATGAGTAAGAAGCTACACAGAGGGGTGGGAGAAATGATGGGGGGAGGTTTTCGTCCACTAGCCCCCATTTCACTGTATCCTCCCTGCTCTCATCCTCCCCCTTACATGTTCCATGATGATAACACAGTCAGAGCAGGCGAAAACAGCAACAAACCATCTCTCGCTCAGCTCGCATCCCAGCTTTGTGGGACTTGTTTACCACGAAGCAACCAGGGTCGTCTGGTGGCTGAATAGGGAACTCAAGTGGCTGTGCCACAACACTCCTCCAGTGAGAGGCTGACACATTCACTGGCTCTGCACCTTTGGAGTGCTCTCTGACAATCCTGGGGAGGAGAGGATACTGAGCGGGCTGGGCTCTTGGGAGACGAGGGATCTTTGCTCCCCCTGCTCCATCTGATCTCAGCCTGACTGATGCATATCGTCATCCTATGAATCTCTCCATCCCTCCATCCCCACACTCCTCTGTCTCTCGCTCTTTCCTTCCCTCGCCCAGAGGCCATCAGTCCCGGTCGCTGTCGGAGAAGGTCTCTCACTTGGAGTCCATGCTAAAGAAGCTGCAGGAGGACTTGCAGCAGGTATGTTCGGGGTGCACAAGGGAAGGAGAAAGTGGGTTAGGGGAGGAGTGCGGAGGGAGTGGGGGCAAAGGTGAGGAAAAGAGGGAGGGGAGCGGAGAGCAGTGGAGGCTGCAGGAAGGAGGGCAGGGGGCAAGGCACTGCAGAGGAGTTACGGGGCAGGCGTTAGAAGGAGGGCAGGCGTTAGAAGGAGGTGCCATGAGAGGGCCAGACGGGGGCAGGGGCTGTGGGGTGGGAGGGTCAATGGCGAGTGAGTGGGAGGGACTGGATTGGGAGTGGGGGGTGCTGCCCCTCCCCACTGACCCTGCCCCCCTGTTCTTCCAGGAGCAGGCAGCCAAGGCAGCACTACAGGCCGAGGTGCAGAGTCTGCGGCAGAACAACCAGCGGCTGCAGCAGGAGCAGGAGAGTGCGGCTGCCCGGCTCAGCCAGGTCACCCGTCTGCTGTGCGGCTCCCCTGGCCAGTCCCTCTAGGGGCCTTGGGCCACCTCCACCCTCACTTGCCCAGTCATCCCCCCACTGCCCTTGTCTCGCCATTGACCCCACTTCTACTCCTCCCCTCTCTGGTCCCCAGGGGGCACTGTGGTTACCCCCAGGAGGGACCACAGTCTGAACTGCACTCTGGGGGGCCCACTTTGTGACTGGCCATGCACAGGGGATTCAGGCTACCAATCCCCCAAAACTGTCTGGGGGGGAAGGGAGCCCCCCCGGAACATGGCTTCTCATCTCTCAAGACTTTTACCTCTGGGGAGCCCAGCACAGACTCACCAGCCCAAAGGCTACTGCCAGGAGCAGGCTCTGATATCGGGGTACAGGCAACACCCCCAGTTCCAGCTGGCTAAGCTCATACACAAATCTCAACTCTTAGGTAAATCTGACTGTAATGGGCAGGAGGTTGTAACCTTGTCATCTGTGGGGTGGGCACAGGAGGGAGGGCTGGTGTTGCTGAGCAGGAGTGAGAAGGAGGGACTTAATGGCGCATTTGACCTTGACCCCCTCGGAAAAAATCAACTTGCAATACCCCCCAATCCTGCTGCATCGATCCAGGCCTCAGGAAAACCCTGGCATGAGAGAGAGATGATTCTACTCTCCCACTTATACAAATGCTCACACACACACACATGACTGCACACATTCATGCACATTTGCACACACACATGACTGCACACACACACACACACATACATTTGCTCACCCAGATGCACTCCTCACACCAGCTCAGAGTGCTCCCAGTCCCACACACGCCCTCACACTGATGCACGCCTGTGCAGACTTGCTCCCACTCGTGCTTGGGCAGACTATGCTCACACTGATGCATGCTCACACTCACGTGCTCTCACTCAAGCTCCCATGCACTGACACATGCTCCCATGCAAACACACACTGTAACACCTTCACTCCAGCTGCCAGATCCCCCAGACTCCTAAGGGTCCAGAGCCCCACCCCCATCCAGCACTGACCCGGCCAGCGCAGGAACCTCTCAGCCTGAAGAGGGTGCCACCCCGCCTGGTAACTGTGAAGATACTGCAAGCTGTGAGTTAATGCCCCCTCTCCCCCAACCCACCCCAACCCATCCCAGCTTCCCGCATAGCAGAAAGGAGGTATGGGGACATTCAGAGGTGAAAGGACGCTGGTACGCCCCCGTACGGCATACCGGTAAGAGCAAGTGCGCTGGCCGAGAGGGCAATTGAAAGCCCTGGGGTAGCAGCGGCAGGGCTGCGGCGGGGATTTAAAGGGCCCCGGAGCTCCAGCCGCTGCTACCCCCCGGAGCCCTTTAAATCCCCACCTGAGCCCTGCTGCCCGAGCCCTGGGGTACGGGTGGGGGGGCTCTGGCGGGGATTTAGAGAGGCCCGGAGCTCCAGCCACTGCTACTGCCCCGGCCCTTTAAATCCCAGCCAGAGCCCCACTGCCGAAGCCCTGGGATAGTGGCGGTGGGGCTCCAGCGGGCATTTAAAGGGCCAGGGCGGTAGCGGCGGCTGGAGCCCCAGGGCCCTTTAAATCCCTGATGGAGCCCGGCCACCGCTACCCCAGGGCTCGGGCAGCAGGGCTCAGGTGGGGATTTAAAGGGCTCGGGGCTCTGGCAGCTACTACCACAGCGGAACCCCAGGCCCTTTAAACCTCTGCCAGAGCCCAGAGCCCTGGGGTAGCGGTGGCAGCCAGGAGCCCCCAGGGCTCCTCAGTGATTTAAAGGGCCTAGGGCTCCGCTGCGGCAGCTGGAGCCCTGGGCCCTTTAAATCGCCCCCGAGCCCCGGGGCTCCCAGCCACCTCTGCAGCTGGTAGCTCGGGGGTGATTTAAAGGGCCCTGGGCTCCCAGCCGCCACTATTGCAGCTGGAGCCCTGGCCCTTTAATTTCAAGGGCCCAGGGATTTAAGGCCCTGCCTCTTCCGGTTGAGGCCACGCCCCCTGCTCAGGACTCTGGTGTAGGGGTAAGTCCTCTAACTTACTTTTACCCGTGGGGACATTGCTTCTGGTCATTTGCTTCCCCCCCAGCAGTGCCCCTCCCTTTGCACAAGCCCATCCCCTACTACCTTCCCCCCATGCTCCATCGAGACATAGCCTCCATACTGTACTAGGGGGAGGGAGGTGGTACAGGGCCCAGCCCCCCATTTGGTGCTAGGGGATATTTCTGGAGAGTGTCCCTTATTTCTGGAGGGGGGTCCCCTGTGACATGGGAGGGTTGTCGTGTCTCCTTTTGGGTTGTAAATATTTTAGTACCAAGCAGAACACAAGTCCTTGTTTCAGGTTTATTTGTTTGTTTGTTAGTTTTTTACACTGAAAATGGCCAATCTTAGAGGCAGAGAATCTGTGTCTGACGTGAATGTACAAACCCAAGTGTGTCTGTCCCCCGACCCCTCTGTGCAATAAAGAGCCAATATGCAGCTCCCAGGGTCCGACACCATCCTGCCTACTGTGTTAGCTCACTCAGCCCTGGGCACATATGAATGCTGGTTCCGGGGGGCTGGGAATGGGGCTGTCACGGAGTGGGGGGTGTGGGGGAGTCCGGGCCCTGCACCCCTCTTCCTGGGATTCACTGTGACTCTCAGCCAGCCAGTAAAACGGAAGGTTTATTGGACAATAGGAACGCAGTCTAAAACAGAGCTTGTGGGTACAACCAGGATCTCTCAGTCGAGTCCTTCTGGGGGGCAGGGCGCTTAGACCCCAGCCTTGGGGTTCCCTGCGTTCGACCCCCCAGCCCAAAAACTGAAACCCAAACACCCCCCCGCCCCCGGCTCCTCCACCAGCCTTTGTCCAGTTTCCTGGGCAAAGGTGTCACCTGGGTCCAACTCCCTCCCAGCTCAGGTTACAGGCTCAGGTATCTTCACTCCAGTGGAGTCATCCCCGGCTCTCCCATCACCCGTGCAGACAGTCCCAGCAGAACTAGACGGCATTCCCTGGTCAATCCACCCCACTCCCTGCTGTGTCACATCTCTCCCCCCTTCGAGACTGAACTGAGTGGGGTCACTCTGACCAGTGACCTGGGGAAGTTCAGGGCCCCCTCTCCGGGACAGCGCATCCGCTATCATGTCAGCACTTCCCTTCACACGGACCACGTCCATGTCATAATCCTGCAGGAGCAGGCTCCACCTCAGGAGCTTGGCGTTGGCTCCTTTCATCTGGTGTAGCCAGGTCAGGGGTGAGTGGTCGGTGTACACGGTGAAGTGTCGCCCGAAGCGATATGGCTCTAGTTTCTTAAGGGCCCACACCATGGCCAGGCATTGCTTCTTGATGGCTGCGTAGTGTTGTTCCTGGGGTAGCAACTTCTTGCTCAGGTACACAATGGGGTGTCTCTCCCCCTTTTCATCCTCCTGCATTAACACCGCCCCCAGCTCTGTCTGAGGTGTCGGTGAACACCATAAAGGGCTTGTCAAAGTCTGGGTTTGCCAGGACTGGGCCACTGACCAGAGCCTCCTTCAGTGCGCAGAGAGCCTCCTGGCACTGTCCGGTCCAGACCACCTTGTCTGGCTTGCCCTTCTTGCATAGCCCAGTGATGGGGGCGGCTATGGCTCTAAAGTGGGGCACAAATCTTCGATAATACCCTGCCATCCCACTAAAGACCTGGGCCTGCTTTTTGGTTTGGGGCGCGGGCCAGTCTCTGATCACCTCCACTTTGGCTGGTTCCGGCTTTAGGCAGCCGGTCTCCACCCGATGGCCCAGGTAAGATACTTCCGCCAATCCCACCTTGCACTTCTCAGCTTTTACAGTCAGCCCAGCCTCCTGGAGTCGGTCCAGCACTTGTCTAACCTGGGTCACATGGTCCTCCCAGGTCTGGCTAAAGATACAGAAGTCATCGATATACGCCACGGCAAAACTCTCCATCCCCCTCAGAAGCTGATCCACCAGGCACTGGAAGGTGGCGCTTCCTTGAGGCCAAAAGGCAGGGTCAGGAACTCATAGAGCCCCAGAGGGGTGATAAAGGCCGATTTTAGCCTGGCATCTGCATCCAGCGGCACTTGCCAGTAGTGCTTTGTAAGATCCATGGTGGTAAGGTACCGGGCTCCTCCCAGTTTATCTAGGAGCTCGTCAGGCCTGGGCATGGGGTGGGCATCAGATACAGTGATGGCGTTGAGCTTCCGATAGTCTACACAGAACTGGATCAACCCGTCCTTTTTGGGGACCAGCACCACCGACCGGTGAGGCCCAAGGGCTGGAAGATGGCTGGATCACCCCCAAAGCCAGCATGTCCCTGACCTCTCTTTCCAGGTCCTGAGCAGTTTTCCCTGTGACGCGGAAGGGGGAGCATCTTATAGGGGAATGTGATCCTGTCTGCACGCGGTGGACAGTCAGATTAGTGCGTCCAGGGTGGTTGGAAAACAGCTGTCGATATAGGTGCAACACTCCTCTGATCTCAGCTTGCTGGGCAGGGGTTAGCTGATCCGAGAGGGAAATTGTTTCCGGGGGGAACCAGCTCTGGTCCCAGGGAATAGATCTACTAAAGGGTCATCTCCCTGCTCCTCCCAATGTCCGCACAAGGCCAACACCACATTCCCCCTGTCATAATATGGCTTCATCATATTCACATGATACACCCGGCAGTGGTGTGCCCGGTTAGACAGCTCCACCACATAATTTACCTCATTTAGCTGCTTGACAACCTTGAAAGGGCCTTCCCAGGCAGCCTGTAGTTTGCTTTTCCTCATGGGGATGAGAACCATCACCTGATCCCCGGTGGCATAGGTGTGGGCCCACGCCATGCGGTCATACCAGGCCTTCTGCTTCCTCTGGGCTCTGGCTAAGTTCTCCCTGGCCAGGCCCATGAATTCAGCAAGTCTTTCTCGGATGGTCAAGGCATACTCCACCACGGATTCTCCGTTGGACGTGGCCTTCCCCTCCCATTCATCTCTCATCAGGTCCAGGGGCCCCCTTACCCTCCTGTCATGTAACAGTTTGAAAGGCGAAAACCCGGTAGACTCCTGGGGTACCTCCCTGTACGCGATCAGCAGGTGAGGTAAGTACTTGTCCCAGTCCTGCGGGTGCTGGTTCATAAAGGTTTTCAGCATCATCCTTAGCGTCCCATTGAACCTCTCCACCAGCCCGTTGGCTTGGGCGTGGTATGCAGAGGTCCAGTTGTGCCGGACCACACATTTCTTCCACAAGCACCGGAGCAGGGCCGACATGAAGTTGGACCCTTGGTCTGTCAAGTCTTCCTTGGGGAACCCCACTCGGCTAAAAATGGTCAGCAGCACATCTGCCACGGTGTCTGCTTCAGTGGAAGCTAAGGGCACTGCCTCGGGATAGCGGGTGGCGAAATCTACCACAACCAGAATGTATTTCTTCCCCGACCTGGTCATCTTGCTGAGAGGTCCCACTTTGTCCATGGCCACCTTCTGGAAAGGTTCCTCTATGATGGGCAAGGGTCTCAAAGCCGCTTTCCCCTTGTCCGGGCCTTCCCCACCCTCTGACGGGTCACAGGATCGGCAATACTGCCGGACAATAGTAAAGACCCCAGGCCAGTAAAAGTTCTGCCGCAGCCTCTGCTGGGTGTGCCGGATTCCCTGGTGCCCTGAGAGGGGGATGTCATGGGCCAGGTACAGTAACTTGTGGCGAAACTTCTGGGGACCACCAGCTGCCTCCTGATCCCCCATGACTCCATTTCCCTTGGGGGAGCCCATTCTCGGTACAGGAACCCCTTTTCCCACAGGAACCTCTCCTTGCAACCTCTCCTCATGGTCTGCACCACACTGAGGTCGGCCAGGTCCCTGAGCTTCCACAAGGAGGGAACTTTCTGCAACTCGGCCTGAAACTCAGCGGCTGGGGAAGGGATGGGGACCAGTTCCCTCTCGCTGGCTGGGTCTGAGGCCACAGCCTCTCTGAGCCGTGCCCCTCAGCACTCCCTCCCCTCTGGGGTAGGGTCCTGCGCCTCGGGCAAGGTACCCTCCCCGAGGTCAGGGCACAGTGCCCCTAGCCAGTCTGGCCATGGGGCACAACCAGGGCACCCTGGAGTTTGCTGGGCCAGTCTTCCAGGTCTCCTCCCATTAACACCTCAGTGGGCAAATGGTGGTGCACCCCCACATCCTTGGGGCCCTCGGCCCCCCATTTCAGGTGTACCCTCGCTACGGGCACCTTGAATGGGGTCCCACCCACCCCCGTCAGGGTCAGGTAGGTGTTGGGCATCACCCGATCTGGCACCACCACCTCAGGCCGGGCCAGCGTCACCTCAGCGCCCGTATCCCAGTATCCACTGACCTTCCTCCCATCCACCTCCAAGGGAAAAAGGCACTCACTCCGCAGGGACAGTCCCGCGCCCACCCTGTAAACGGAGAACCTTGAGTCCGGGGCATCCAGCAGTTGATAAGCTGCCAGCCCCCCTTGCCTGGGAAGTCTGCCCCTCATCTGGCTGGGTCCCTACCCAGTTAACCCTGTGTGGGTTCGGTCTGCTCAGTCTGTCCCTGAGCTTGGGGCACTGGGTCTGTATGTGGCCTCTCTGGCCACAGTAATAGCAGCCCATGTCCCGTTGATCCCCTCGAGCTGGTCTGTTGGACCTGACACTGGATGTTCCCCTTGGGAAGGGGTCCTCCATATTTCCCCGCTGGGAGGTCCCATGTTGACTGTCTCTCTGCATTGTGGCGGGCCTGTTCCTTTGGGACTCCTCCCTGCCACCCCGTCTGGCTCTTCACAAACTCATCGGCCAGCCTCCCTGCGTGTCGTGAGTTCTCTGGCTTTTTGTCCACCAACCATAGCCTCAGGTCGGATGGGCACCACTCATACAGTTACTCTAGTACGATCAGTTTAACCAGGTCTTCCTTCATCTGGGCCCCCTCTGCCCACTTGGTGGCATATCCCTCCATGCGGACGGCTAGTTGCAGATATGAGGCCTCAGGGGTTTTACACTGACTCTGGAACCTTTCTCAATACATCTCAGGAGTCAGCCCAAACTTGCGTAGCAGGGCCTTTTTGAATAGTTCGTAGTCCCCTTTCTCCACCCCTTCCAGTTGGCGGTACAATGCCACGGCCTTGGGGTCCAGTAAGGGGGTGAGAAACTGGAGTCTGTCCGCAGGATCAACCTGGTGCAGCTCGCAGGCTGTCTCAAAGGCATCCAGGAAGTCATCCATGTCCTCTTGCTCCTTATGCTGGGCCAGGAGGCACTTATCAAAGCTCCGTGCCGTCGGGGGTCCCCCATCACTCACTGTAGCCGGGGGCTCGCTACTCCTCAGCCTGGCCAATTCCAGCTCATGCTGTCTCTGCTTCTCTTCATACTGCCTCTGTTTCTCCTTCTCCTCCAGCTCATGCTGACGGTGCTTTTCCCACTCCGGACGCTGCTTTTCCTGCTCTTCCTGTTCCTCCTGCAGTTCCCGCTGCCTGAGCTCCAACTCTCTCAGTTTTAGCTCCCTCTCCCATTGCAGCCACCTCAGATCCAGCGATGGGGAGCTCTGCCGGGAGGATCCCCTGCTGGTCGCAGGGGTCACAGTGCCCTCAGTATTTGCTGGGCTCCTCCCAGCCCTTCCCCTTGGCATAGGTAGGAGGAGTCTCGGGAAGCCATCAGCAGCCGACTGTTCACGCCCCGCTGGGACAGACACCGGTGCCTGTGCTGCATCTGCCAGGCTGCTTCCCTGAGAGACAGGGATCAGTTCGTTCCAGCGATCTCCCTCCTCCAGCTGGGCAATCAGCTGTTCTTTGGTGAGCCTCCCAGTGCGCAGCCCCCTCTGCTTGCACATCTCCACCCGGTCGCTATTAAGGCGCTCGCTATACATCTCCTTGCTGGCCATTCTCAGGCCTGTGTGCTCGCTGCTCCCCACAGTTTCCAGGGAGAACCCCTAGGGTGCCAGCCCTTTTTGAGATCACCACCCCTTTGCCAGGGTCGAGCTGCAGACTCCTCCGCCCCTGGGACAGCTTGCTGCAATCCCCAGGGGAACCCTGTTACTGCAAAAGTCCTTCTTGCTGGTCACACACTCCCAGGGGTAACCGCCCCCCCCGAAACCGCTCCTCTCTGAGCCTTCAGCATGCCTGGTCTTCGTCAATCCCCCTTCGTTTTACTGCTCCCCAGTCACTTACTGCAGGAAGTGCCACCCACAGGGTGCAGTAGATCCCACCACTACCACCAGTTGTCACAGAGTGTGGGGGAGTCCGGGCCCTGCACCCCTCTTCCTGGGATTCACCGTGTCTCTCAGTCAGCCAGTAAAACGGCAGGTTTATTGGACAATAGGAACACAGTCTAAAACAGAGCTTGTGGGTACAACCAGGACCCCTCAGTCAAGTCCTTCTGGGGGGCAGGGAGCTTAGACCCCAGCCTTGGGGTTCCTGCGTTTGACCACCCAGCCCAAAAACTGAAACCCAAAAAACTCCCCTCCCCCAGTCTCACTCCTCCTCCCCCAGCTCCTCCTCCAGCCTTTGTCCAGTTTCCCCGGGCAAAGGTGTCACATGGGTCCAACCCCCTCCCAGCTCAGGTTACAGGCTCAGGTATCTTCACTCCAGTGGAGTCATCCCCGGCTCTCCCATCTCCCGTGCAGACAGTCCCAGCAGAACTAGACGGCATTCCCTGGTCAGTCCACCCCACTCCCTGCTGTGTAACAGGGACATAGGGCCTTTTCCTTCTAGGGGGCACTGGCTGTGATCTGGCCCCAGGGCCAGGGAGACTGGCTGGCTCAGAGGGCGGGAAATGGGTCATGGGGCCTTTCCCCTCTTGGGAGCACCATCTCTGAACCAGCCCCAGCGAAGGGGGACTGGCTGCCTCAGGGGCTGTTTGGCTGGGGGGAGCTTTCCATAGAAACAAAGAAATGTGGGACTGGGAGGGACCTCAAGAGGCCATCTAGTCCAGCGCCCTGTGCTGAGGCAGGACCAGGAATACATAGACCAGCCCTGACAGCTGTTTGTGTAACTAACCTATCCTTATAATTTCCAGTGGCATGGAGTCCACAGCCTCCTAACCTGCTCCGGAGCTGAGCTATCCTGAAAGTTAGAAAGCTTTTTCCAACCTGAATTTCCCTTGCTAGAAACAAAGTCGATGACTTCTTTTTGTATCTTTGGTGGACACAGAGAACAATTGATCACTGTCCTCTTTAGAACAGTCCTTAACATATTCGAAAACTGTTAACAGCTCTCCCGCAGTCTTCTTTTCTCAGGATGAAACATGCCCAGTTGTTTTAACCTTTCCTCAGAGGGTAGGTTCTCTAGACCATTTGTCATTTTTGTTGCTTTGTTCTGGACTCTCACCAAGTTCTCCATATCTCTCCTAAAGTGTTGAACACAGAACTCCACCTGAGACCTCAGTGGTGCTGAGTAAAGCAGGACACTTATCTCCTGTGTTTTACTAATGACACTCTTCTTAATACACCCATCACATTGTTGGCTCATTTTCAAGTTGTGATCCACTATGATCCGCAGAGCCTGTTCAACAGTGCTGCCACCTAGCCAGTTAGTCACCATTTTGTAGTTGTGCATTTGATTTTTCCTTCCTCAGTGCAGTCCTTTACACTTGTCTTTATTGAATTTCATCTTGTTGATTTCAGACCAATTCTCCAATTTGTCAAGCTCATTTTGAATGCTAATTATGTCCTCCAAAGTGCTTGCAACCCCTCCCAGTTTGGTGTCATACACACATTTTACAACCAGACTCTCCACTCCATTATCCAAATCATTTAATGAAACCATTGAATAGTACCAGACTCAGAACTGACCCCATGCGGGACCCCACTAGATTCATCCTCCCAGTCTGAAAGAGAACCATGGACAACTACTCTTTGAGGACGGTCTTCCAACTTGTTGTGCATCCACCTTATAGCAATTTAATCTAGACCACATTTCCCTAGTCTGCTTTTGAGAATCTCACGTGGGACTGTGTCAAAAGCCTTAATAAAATGAAGATATATCACATCTACCACTTCCCCACCATCCACTCTAGGCCATTAACCCTGTCAAAGAAGGAAATGTGGTTGCTTTGGCATGATTTGTTCTTGACAAACCCATGCTGGCTATTCCTTATAACCCTGTTATCCTCTTGTACTTACAAACCAATTATTTAATAATTTGTTCCAGTATCTTTCCAGGTATTGAAGTTAGGCTGCCTGGTCTATAATCCCTGGGTCCTCTTTGTTCCCCTCTGTAGAGACAGATAGTATATCTGCCCTTTGCCAGTCCTGTGGGACCTCACCCGTCCTCCATGAGCTCCCAATGATAAATTAGTGATTCCAAGATTGATTCAACTAGTGCCTTAAGTATCTGAGAGTGAATTCCATAGGTCCTGCCAACTTGAATATATCTACTTTAGCTAAATATTCTTTAACCTGCTCTTCCCTATTTTGGCCTGCGTTCCTTCCCCCTTTTTGTTAACATTAATTGTACTGAGTATCTGGTCAACATTAACCTTTTTAGTGAAGATTGAAGCAAAACAGGGAGTAAAGACCTCAGCCTTCTTGATGTCATCTATTATTAGCTCTCCTTCCCCACTAAGTAGTGGGCCTACACTTTCCATCTTGCTCCCAATGTGTTTATAGAAACTCTTCTTATTGCTTTTTATGTCTCAGGCCCTGCAAAAATTGCATTGTTTTGGGTTTTTTTTTTTTAAATCACAACAGGGTCATGGGTGAGAGTTTGAATTTCATGCAATATGCACAGCAGCCAAGTCCCTGCATCCCAACACTGCTGTATTTCTTCCAACAGCTGAGAGGCGGAAACAGACATATCCGCTTCCACCTCACCACTGAAGCCTCAGGTGCTCCTGTGGGGTTTGCAGGCTGGTCCCACTCCAGAGAGGTCCGACCGAGGGAGTAGTGAGGTGGTAGGCCGGGGGGATATCTCACCTCATCATGCTGGCAATCTGGCCTGGGGGAGGGATTGGGGAGAGGGGGAGAGGGCCCTGTCCTGCTGGGAGAATCAGGGATGTGTGAGGTTCTGCTGCTTGGAGCATGATCAGTTGTGTGAAGGGGGGGGGGTCGATTCCATCCCCCCACCCTGATCCCCCTGCCAGGGGAGGACCCCCTCACACCCCTGCTCCTGCTCCAAGTGGTAGATCCCAATCTCTCCTCCTTGCCAGCTGGTGCTACAGTGTCTCCCCTCCCCAGTCTACCAGGGGCCACTATAGGTCAAGCCAGCCAAGGCTCCTCATTGCGGCACATTGGCAGCACTACCCCTGTCTCCCTGCCGGCTGGCCAGACAGGAAATAACAGCGACAGCTTGGACCAGAGCTGAGAATGGAGCGACCTGAGCCCCAGTCCCTGCCCTTACTCCCCCACAAGCAGCCAAATTAGCCCAATACCATGATTTTTTCAACAGCCCTGCTTCTGCCTCCCCGCTTCTGGAAACACCACCATCTTGGACTAATTTCACCGTTTCTGTGAACGCCTGATTTACACAAGGCCTTATTTGTATCCCTTGCTAGGAGTAACTCATTCTGTGCCTTAGCCTTTCTGCTTTTGTTCCTGCCTGCGGGTGCCAGTCTTTTGTACTAATTCTTAGCAATTCAGCCACATTTCCACTGTTTGTCAGATTCCCTTTTGATTTTCAGGTCATTAAAGAGCTCCTTGCATACAGAAACATGCCATTATTGGGCCCGTCAGATCAGAACCACAACGGTGTTGCAAAATGTGTCCACAGACGCACTAGACAACCCACCCACAAACTGACACAAAACAAACCCCACGCAGTATAGGAACACCCCCCCATCCGAGATACACAATTCAAACAAACTCCTCCCATGCAGACACACCCACTGCCTCGCCCACACAATAATCTCACCCCAAACCCTTCTGTTAAGACATGCCTTCCCCCAGGCACAGACAGAGCTGCCTTCCTAAGCAGTGCCCAGGGTCATACCATGCCAGCTTAGCTCTGCTCCTGTGCCACGCTGAGCGTGGCAGCACCCCTTGGGCTGGGTGGTGCTGGTGTGGGCCTCTCTCTGCCTGTGGGCTACCAGGGATCCACGCAGAACAGGGCAGTTGTTGCAAATCAAACCCCCTCCCCACAGTGCAGGATCTTCAAGGCAAACGTCTCAATTTTTCAGAAGAGCAAAGCCTCAGGGGGTCTGTCTGCTCCTGGTCCGCCCAGTCCGTGAGTCTGTCTAGTACACATCTGACACCAGCGCTCAGGATTTGGGGAAGGCGAGGCCCTGGGCCAGCCTGACCTGAGCAGTTTTCTTCTTTGAAAACAGTTCTTTGTTGCTCTCAGATCTTCATGATAAAATCTCTGTTACACAATAAATAGGATTGAGGGGTACTCCTATAGCGGGGGGGCGGTGAGGGCTGGGATAGCAGGGAGCTGTGGGTTAGGACTGAGGGCACTGGAAGGGGTGGGGTGGGGGAGCTGAAGGCTGGGATAGGTCAGGATTAAGGGGCCCTGACAGAGCTGGGGCCAGGGGGGAAGCCCAGGACTGGGATAGCAGGGGGCTGTGGGTCAGGACTGAGGGCATTGGTCTAGGGTAGTAGGGCCTGTGGGTTGGAATTATGGGGCACTGACAGAGCTGAGGGAGAAGCCCGGGGTTGGGATAGCTGGGGGCTGCCGATTGGGATTGAGGGGCACTGCAGAGCTGCTGCGGGGGGGAGCCCAGAGCTTCACTAGGGAGGGCTGATCAGACCTCCCTTGCCCTGGGAAAGGCTGGGGGAGACAACCGCCCACAGTGGACGGGGCTGAGAGGCAACAGCTAGGCCCAGAGCCCCCTCCTTTGGCAAGCAGAGGGGGGTTGGGGGGCGGTTGCCATGGAGATGCTGGCTTTGGCTCAGCCCTGGCCCAGCCCGGTGTAGATGCAGGTGTCTATGCAGGTCGCTGCGGCGCCGGAACCGCCTGGCGCAGTGGGTGCAGCCAAAGTTAGCCCGGTGGGAGTCGGGACTGATGCCCGGCTCCGGGCTCTGGTTCTCCTTGGCTGCCCCCTGTCCGTGGGGTTTGTGCCAGCGCCGGTGGGAGGCCAGGTTGGCCGGGCAGCCGAAGGCCTTGGGGCACTGAGGGCAGCGGTACTCCACGCGGGCCAGGCCTGAGCAGCCGTGCCGGGCCAGCGAGGGTGGGTCGCTGTAGGCCTGGCGGCACAGCTGGCACACAATGGCTCCCTGCCCCGAGGAGGAGGGGGAGGCTGCCGGCAGCAGGGGATTCTGGGGCAGAGGGCAGGCTGCTGGAGTCCCACTTGCACCAGGGGGGCTCCCCTGGGTGGGGGGCAGTGGTGTGGGGCAGCCTGGAGGCCAGGGGTTGTCACCAAGGGGCTCAGCTGAGGGGGCTTGGATCCAATAGGAGGCCGGGCCTGCCTTGTGGGTTCTCTTCACCAGGAAACCGCGGGGCATTGTGGGCGCTAGGGGCTCTCTTGACCTGTGTGGATCTTGATGCCAGGTCTGGGGGCTGCCTCAGCCTGTAAGAACTTCACTGTTGTCAGCCCTGGGGGCTCTCACAGCCAGCCTAGCCCTTGGTTCTGGGGGCTCCCTCGGCCCGTCCGCACCTCGCTGCCGGTTCTGGGGGCTCCCTCGGCCCGTCCACACCTCGCTGCCGGTTCTGGGGGCTCCCTCAGCCCGTCCACACCTTGCTGCCCGTTCTGGGGGCTCCCTCGGCCCGTCCGCACCTCGCTGCCGGTTCTGGGGGCTCCCTCGGTCTGTCCAGCCCTCAGTGCTGGTTCTGGGGGCTCCCTCGGCCCGTCCGCACCTCGCTGCCCGTTCTGGGGGCTCCCTCGGCCTGTCTGCACCTCGCTGCCAGTTCTGGGGTCTCACTCAGCCTGACTGGACTTCAGCATTGTCCCCACTCTCTTCAGTCTGTGTGTCCTCTGTGCCCCTATATGCCCTAGCCCTATATATAAAGCCCCCGCCCTATTGTGCAGCCCCACAGCTCCAGATGGTCAGGCTGGGGAAGCCAATGGCTGTGGGGCTGGCAGCAGGGTTAGGGGGTCCCCAGGGAGTGGGGGGCAGTGGCAGATGGCAGGTGCCCCCACACGTAATCCCTGCCTGCACCAGACACAAAAGGACCCCCTATTATAGGCACAGCACGTGCTGGGGGGGTTCCAATGAGTCATCCCCCCAGACAGAGAGTTCACACTGGAGGTGGGCTGTGGGATAGGAGCGGGGGGGGGAGGGGGGAAGAATTAATGCTTCACTGCACCCCTGAGATTCACATGGGGAAGGAGGGAACTCTGGTTCAGTTTCTAAAGGGGATCAGGCAGGCAGGCGTGGGGGGGGTATATATCAGAGTTGTATCAAACCCAGATTCCACCCAGCCCCCACAGCCTGTAGGACAGGATCGCCCCTTAAGGTTTATTTCCCCTGCACACTCTGTGAGTGGAGAACCATCCCCCTACAGTCTCCACGCCCCACAACCCCAAACCGGGGTGTAGGCTTGTCTCCTGCAGTCTAGTATCTATGTGTTGTCATTTATTCATCCACACAGACAGTCATGTTAGTACTGTTTGTCATCATGTTTTACATTAATAATTTATTTTTAAATATACGCTGTGTGAGCTCTTTGTTATACTTATGAATTGTTTATGGTTTCTTAACATTAAATTTGTCCTTAGTGACTTTTAAAAAATGTATTATCTCTCCACTTTATTATGTCTGCCTTCCTGTATTTTGTTTCTTCTTATTATGCATTTCCTTTTTATTGGGTTAATTTCATTTTTATTTGTTCACATATTTTCTATTGCTTTCCCTGTTGTAGTTAATGTTTCTTATTTATTTCATTAATTGATTTTAAAATATATCTTATTGATTTTATTATTGTATATATTACATTTTATTAATTATCTCGATCATTCCATTTATTATTTTTGTTATTTTTATTAATTAATTATATTTTATTAAATTGTATCATTTAATTTTATCTGATTTATTATTATAGTGCTTTTATAATTAATATTTTATTAGTGTTTTTCTTTCATTGATTATAGTTATTGATAGATTTAATTGGTATAATTTTATTATATTAATTTATAGCAATAATTATCCTTTATGTTATACATTTTATAATTATTAATTATAATTTATTGTTGGCTTATCATTTAATGTTATTGTATTTTATTATGTTTTAAATGTTCTATTTTATATTTGTTTATTTTCATATAATTTTGTTAATATAATGTAATTATTAATTATTATAATTAATAAAATAGCTTTATTTCATGCTCAACTTTATCACAAAATATCAATTTATTTCATTAATTTTATTGAGACTATAATTGTTTATTTTATTTTGTTGGTAATGTTTTTATGTATTATTTTACTATTATATTTATTCTTTAATTATATTTATTTGTAAATTTTATTATGTATGATTTGTCATGGGTTAATAATGTAATCATTATTTTATTAACATCTTGATTAATTATTTAATTCTATTCATTAGCGATATTGTGTGGTTGTTCTTTTATTTATTTCATTACAATAATCTTTCAGTTCCTTGTTACTTCATCTCTGGATTCTCCAGCACAACATCCCAGTGAGGTATCATTTCCTCATTCTCAGTTCATTATTGGTTCCCGATGATCCTATTAATCCTTACCTCTTGTTTCTGCACTGCCCTGTGAGAAATCCTCCCCTGCCTCAAAACACACACCTTTTGCCTGTGGGACTCATTGCCACTAGATTTCCATTCAGCCTTTTTACAAAAAAAAAAAAAAAGAAGGGGGTGGATATAGCCACCATATCCAGAGTTAGACGAGGTAAAAAACAATCAGTGGTTCTATCTAGCCCAGTCCTGTGGCTGGCTTAAAACCCACTCAGCTCTGGGATAATTTGTTCCTGGGAAAAGGTTCCTCCAGTCCTGGAGTTTGGCTGAGATATTAGCTACAGCACTACTGAACTATACCTCAGTTTCCCACAGTTTTGTTGGGGTCTAAGCTGCAGCAACACTGAGCCTTGCCTCAGTTTCTCCAATTTTTGGTGGAGTCTAAGCTTCAGCAACGCTGAGCTGTGTCTCAGTTTACCCAGTTTGGGTTGGGGGTGTGGGTCTAAGCTTCAGTGGCACTGAGCCATGCCTCAGTTTTCTGGAGTCTGGCGGAACCTTTACCTGGGGCTAAATTATCCCAGAGCTGCCAGGTTTCTGAATCCAGCAGCCACGATACCAGGCTAGATGAGCCCAGTGGTCTGATCCACCCCAGGCCTGGTGCGAAGCACGTGTGAAATGCTACGAGCTCGGCCACACTCTTTCCATCTGCACAAGTGGCCTCTGCATGTGGCCAGTGGTCCCCAGTGTGGGACAAAGGCCCTGGGGGCAAGGGAGAGGCATGGCTGTTCTAGGAGACAGGATGGGATCGCTGCATTCATTTTGCCCCTGGAGCGCAGGTCTTCCCTGTTGAACGGCTGCTTCCCCTGGTGCCAAGTGGGCATGCAGCATGCCAGGGCCTGGGATTGGGCCCAGGGTGGAAGGTGATTGGGGCTCGGGGGGGCCAGGCAACATTGCCCAAAGAGACCAGCTGCTTTGCCAACGATTATTGCAAAAGATCCCAGCTGTCTCCCCTGTGTGTGTAGGGGATCACTGTTGGTTTCAATTCTATACACACACACCCTTCCAGTCCCTGGGGGTGGAGGGCGGCTTCATACCCCACTGACCCCCTTCCCCAACGCCAGCCACTTTCAATAGCCTAGCCAGACACATGCCTGCTCTGACCTCCTGTAACCCCCATGCAGCTGCTGGGAGCAGACCCTCCCTCCCCCCAGTCAGTCCTCCCCACCCCGTTTGGGGCACTCAGGGGTTAACCGTTTGTATGCTGGGGTCTCTGAAATTTGCTGGATGTTTTGTGCAGAAGAACCTTGCCCGTAATCGGGGAGCAGAGAAGGGTTTTGTGGTTGGGGGGCTGCAGCAGCACACCTAGGTTCACATCCCATCTCTGCTGCCGATGTTATGCAGGATCATGGGTGGGTCCCTGCATCTCCCCTGCACTGCAGTTTCCCTCATTTGCAGGGTTGCAAACTCTGACTGAAGCTATTCCGGGAGATTCCCTCCCCCCCTCCCCCATGATGTAATGTCATGAATTGTACCCTACCTATTACAATCTCCTCCACTGCTTCCAATAGTTACCAGGAGATCAATGCCAATGTCGGTAGGGCTGGCAACCCTACCCATCGGTAAAATAGGGAATGATCCTGGTTTTGTCTAATCTGACTGGGGCTGAAGCTGTTCAGGTCAGGGGCTGCTCTCCCTGGGGGGGGGGTCTGTGCAGCACCTGGCAGAGACTGGGGTCCCCACTGCTGCAAAGACCCACAGGGAGAAACAGCCTCTGCCCTCAACAGCTCCCAGTCTGCCGAGACACCGGCTGGGAGGAGAAACTGAGGCACTGAATGAGGGAGACTTGTTCAAGGTCAGCAGCAGAGCCAGGCGTGGAACCCAGATGTCCTGGCTCGCAAGGTCCTGCTCTAACCACTAGACCCCACTCCCCTCCCCTCGCTGGCGTAGAGCCCAGGTGTCCTGGCTCCCAGCCTCGCACCCTCCCCACGGGGCTGTTTCTCTGGGTTCAGGGCACTGAAGGAGTCGATCCGACTGCAGGGTCCCTTCCGGGGGTTTCCGCAGAGGCCAGATCCGGGCAGCGGGCAGGCCGGCGCCGGAAGGGTTAACACCCCAGCTCAGCAGCTGCGGCAGGAACCGGCTGCACCCGCCTGGCCCCGGGCCAGGCGGCTCCACCTGCGGCAGGTGGGGCCCGGCCAGGAAGCAGCAGCCCGGCCGCTGCCCCAGTCCCCTGCGCCCGCCCCGGCTGGCCCCATGGAGCTGCCGGCGGTGCCCCAGCCCTGGCGCTACTGGCTGCTGCTGGGCGCCTACGGGCTCTTCCTGCTGCTGGGCGCCGCCGTCTTCGCGGGCGTCGAGGCGCCGCAGGAGGCCGGGCTCCGGGAGGCGCTGCGGGGCGCCAGGGCCGGCTTCCTGCGCCAGCACCAGGGCTGCGTGTCGGAGCCCGGCCTGGAGCAGCTGCTGGAGCGGGTGCTGGGCGCCGACAGCTCCGGGGTCTCCGCGCTGGGCAACGTCTCCGACGACGAGAACTGGGACTTCAGCTCGGCGCTTTTCTTCGCCGCCAGTGTCCTCAGCACCACGGGTAGGGCCGGCCCGAGGCGGGGTGAGGGGCGCCGGCGGAGCTGGCAGCGGGGAGCCCTGGGTGGGCTGCGGGCTGGGAGGGAGGGGCACTGGGGGGGGCGCGAAGGGAGCCCAGGGTGGGGGAGCCGGGGGCTGCGGGCTGGGAGTGAGGGGCACTGGGGGGGGGCGCGAAGGGAGCCCAGGGTGGGGGAGCGGGGGGCTGCGGGCTGGGAGGGAGGGGCACCACCCCATCCCCCTCCCCACTGACTCTCTCCCCCCAGGCTATGGCCATACGGTGCCCCTGTCGGATGGGGGGAAGGTTTTCTGCATCTTCTACACCCTCCTGGGACTCCCAGCCACTCTGCTCCTGGCCACCTGTCTTCTGCAGCGACTCATGGGGCTGCTGACCCACCGGCCTGTTCAGTATCTCCACACCCACTGGGGCATCCCTCCGGGCCACGCAGCACTGGGCCACGCAGCTACCATGGGACTGAGCGTGCTGGGGCTTTTCATCCTGCTGCCAGCCCTCTGCTTCTGGGCCCTGGAGAACGGCTGGAACTTCCTGGAGTCCGTCTACTTCTGCTTCATCTCACTCAGCACCATCGGACTTGGGGACTACGTGCCAGGTCGCAGCAGCCCTGCCTCACTGCGTCATCTCTACAAAATCAGCATCACCTGTGAGCCATTCTCCAGGCAGTCACTAGGGGATGCTGTGCTGCAAAGAGTGGGGGGACTGGCTCAGCAGAGGGCTCTGTGCTGCAGGGAGGGACATGGGGGCCTCAGTAGGGGGCTCTGTGCTGCAGGGAGGGACATGGGCAGCCTCAGTAGGGGGCGCTGTGCTGCAGGGAAGGGGTGGGGACTGTAGGGGGCGCTGTGCTGCAGGGAGCAGGGTGGGGTCAGTAGGGGATGCTGTGGTACAGGGAGCAGGGTGGGGGCTCTGTAGGGGGCGCTGTGCTGCAGGGATGGGGCAGGGGCTCTGTAGGGGGTGTTGTGCTGCAGGGAGGCGGTGGGGTCAGTAGGGGTGCTGTGCTGCAGAGGAAAGGGGAGAAATCCCATCTCAGCACCCTGATCCTCATCTCCCTCCCCCCCCCCCCCCCAGGTTACCTTCTCCTGGGGCTCCTAGCCATGCTGCTGGCCCTGGAGACCATCTATGAACTGCGTGAGGTCCACAGCCTTGTCCGATTCTTTGCCCCCACACAAGCCCCTGCCTCCCCCTCCACTGAAGACGATGACCGGCTGGAGATCCTGAGCCGTGACCAGCTGGGCCTGGCTACTGTCTGTGGGGCCCCCCCCTCTTGGAGTCAAGCGGACAATGAGGCAGATGGGAGAGCGGCGCCCCCTGACGGCCCCTCTGGGTAACCTCCATGGACAATGTGTTGTGTCCCCCACCCCCCCACCTCCCTTCATGCATCAATAAAGGAAACTGTACAGAATAGACACTGACCATGGGCATGTGGAGTGGGGGTGCCAGGCTGGTACCGGTACCATTGTTTTGTCCTAGGAAGGGGGGGGAGAATATGGGCTGGATGAGTCCATTGATCTCATTGTGAGAGGGGGAGATACAGGGGTGGCTGATCCCATGGGTTGGATCTGGGGCAACAGAGAGGGGAGACACTGGCATGGAATGGCCCACAAGTGTGACCCAGAGTGGGCAGGGGAGGGGGAGATACTGGGCTGGATGGGGATGGGTAGACACCTGGTACCCTCAGAGTAAACAAGCTGCCCTCCTGTGTCCTATCCCCCCACCTCCAGGAATTACCCAGAAGCTGCTAAGAGCTGTTCCCCAGGAGGGGGTAAGTCCTGGACCCTGCGCCTATCCCGGAGCCAGGCCAATGACAGCCTTACAGACCAGGGGAGCAGCAAAGGCCACCAGGCATCTGGGCCCTATGGTCACTCCTACCTCCTGGCCCAAGGAGTTGAAAATTCCCTTCCCAGAGGGGTACAGCTCTGGAAGGGAGGGGGTCTAGTAGGTTAGAGCAGGGGGTGCTGGAAGCCAGGACTTCTGGGTTCTAATCCAGGATCTGCACAGTCCAATATAGGTAAAAAGTTCCTAATGGCAGTGTGACGAAGTGGGGGAGTTTCTTGTTTTCCTTGTTTTCTATGGGGGATTTGCTTGGCTTTCCTAGGGTTGGCAAGCAGAGGGGGTGGGACTCAGTTTCCCTAGGTGCTACGGGTTCAACAAGGTGATGGGAGAGGGAGTTTGTTGTTACAGAGGACCAGCGAGGGAACTTAGGACCTCAACCACTGGCGTGGAGAATGGAGACCCCAGCGACTGGTAATCTGGTGACCTGGAGGCCCAGCTCAGGAGTCACAGCCGGGTCTCGCCAGTGGGAGGACAATGGGCTGCGAAGAGAGGAGAGGAGGCCCAGGCGACCCCCCTGTGTACCTGGAGAGAAGACAATGGACAGAGGCGGGGCGCGGGGCTTGGGGCTGGTGATATCAGATGCCCAGCTGGGAAGCAGGGGGGCTCTGGGCTGGAGAGAAGGAGCAGGCAGAGCCCACCTGGATGCAGGAGAGACTTGGATATGCTGTGCTGAGGGAGGCCAGGCCTGAGGCCCTGAGAGTTTCCTGTGCTGTGTTCAACACTCAATAAACCCTCCTGTTTTACGCTGGCTGAGAGTCGCTCCATCTAGAGAACAGGGTGGCATCATCCCCTTTGGGAGTGGAGGCCCTGGCAAGAAACAGGTGTGCTAAGGCTCAGAGCGGCGCAGCTCCAGGAGGTGGAGGGGCTTAACCCCGAGAGAGTGGACCCCCGGGAAAAGGGCTGTCTCACTGAAAGGGGCACACACACACACCCCCAGACCACACGGGGCCAAGAGTGGGCACGATCTGTGAGTCCGTGACAGCCAGTTACAATGTGGTGGTGGTTTATTTATTTATATTTTTTTAATAACTCTTGCAAGGAAATTCCCAGCTAGGGGCACTGCTGTGGAGAAAGCTTGCAGTGCTGCACTCATCCTTTCCTTTCTCAGGTGAGCACCTCCATGTGCGGATCCCCTCGCCGGACAGCATTGCTGGGCCTGGGCCACAGGGAGGGTGCGGGGTGGGGCCCTGATGGTGGCTGGCATCCCCTTGTCCTGGGTATGGGAAAACCACTGTGGCCGGCTTGCCCTGTCTGCCTTGGATGTACACCCCTCTTCATCACATGGCTCAATACCATCTGGAACTGCTTCTTCCTTCTCCTCTATCCTGCTGGGCACAGCCCGCCCCCCCCCCACCCGCCCAGCCAAGACCAGAGAGTCTGGGGAGGGAGGGCTGGCAGCCAGGACTCCTGGGTTCTTCCTAGCTCTGGAAGGGGAGTGGAGTCTACTGGGTTAGAGCAGGGGTGGCTGGGAGCCAGGATGCCTGGGTTCTGTCTCCAGCTCTGGGAGGGGCGTGTATGGGGGGGGAATTAAACTGAGCTAAATGTTCACTGTAATTTCCCTAACACACTAATCCTGGAGGGGGGGAGTTAAACTAACCAAATCCCCCACAATCCCTTGGAAGGGACATGGGGGGAATAAGAGAGGGGGAGAAGCTGAGGGTCCAGGGGGAGGGACAGTCAGTGCAGCGGATGAGACACCCCACCGCTAACCACTGCCCATCCCCAGTGGGAGAGAACCCAGGAGTCGGGTTCTCTGTAGGCACCATCCTGTCGGTCAGTGGCACTGGGTTACGCCTGGGGCTCTGGCTGTAGGGTGGCGCTGAACAGCCTTGAAAACTGGAATCATAGAAATGGGATGAAATGTGATACTGCAAAGTGCAAGGCCGTGCACAGGGACTAGTGACAAGAGCTTTTCCTATAAGCTGGGGACGTCTCCCGAGGAGAAAGATCTGGGCATATTGCTCGATCACAGGATGACTATGAGCTGCCAGCATAATGGGGCCATGGAAAAGGCTAGTGCAGTCCTAGGATGCATGAGGTGAGGTATTTCCAGTAGAGACAGGGAAGTGTTAGGACCGTTGTACGAGGCACTGGTGAGACCTCATCTGGAATACTGTGTGCAGCTCTGGTCTCCTGTGTGTAAGAAAGGTGAATTCAAATGGGAAGAGGTGCAGAGAAGGGCTACTAGGACAGTCCGAGGAATGGAAAAGAGACTCAAGGAGCTTGGCTTGTTTAGTCTAACCAGATGAAGGCTGAGGGAAGATCTCATTGCTCACTATAAACACATCAGAGGAGGGAAAGGAGTTATTTAAGCTAAGTGCCAATGTGGACCCAAGAACAAATGGCTATAAACTGGCCATCAACACGTGTGGCTCCTAATTAGTCAAAGGTTTCTAACCATCCAAGGAGTGAAGTTCTGGAACAACCTTCCAAGAGGAGCAATGGGGGCAAAAAACCTAACTGGCCTCCAGTCTGAGCTTGCTAAGTTTATGGAGGGGATGGTATGATAGGACTGTCTACAATGGCGTGTGGCCCTCCATGACTGATACTGGCAAATCTCTCCAAGGGCCAGTGATGGGACATTAGATGGGGAGGGCTCTGAGTTACTACAGAGAATTCTTTCCCAGGTGTCTGGCTGGCGGGTCTCGCCCCACATGCTCAGAGTCTAACTGATTGGGTTGGGAAGGAATTTTTCCCTGGGTCAGATCGTCCCTGGGTTTGTTTTTGTTGGTTTATTGCCTTCCTCTACAGCATGGGGCATGGGTCACTTGCTGGTTTGAACTAGAGTAAATTGTGGATCCTCTGTAACTCAAAGTCAGTAACTTAGCCAGAGGTTAGGGGCAAATGATCGGGGGGGGGGGATGGGGGGGATTCTGTGCCCTGCAATGTGCAGATCAGACTAGGTAATCATGCTGGTTCCTTCTGGCCTTAAAGTTTATGAGCCATAGCCTCTGCTCTGCCTCAGGTGAGCATCAGCCCTCCATCCATCCCCACATGCGCCTCTATCCAGCTCCATGGTATCTGGGCCTGTTCATTGCCCTCAGGAGGGTTGGGGGGCGGGATTTCATGTGAACTCATCGGCTCTGGAGAGGGCCATTCATCAGAGGCCTGACTCCCTTCTCCCCCCCAACCCCACAACCCCAATTCCCTCCCAGAGCTGGGATAGAGCCCAGGAGTCCTGGATCCCAACCCTCTCCCCTTGCTCTATTAGACGCCACTGGGTTTTTCTTTTTTTTTTGTTTTTAATGGTGAAGCAGACTTGACTGAATAGTCCATCGCCATCAGCAGTTATGATTCCTCAATACTCAGCGGTTTATACGCTCTTACTTTGCCCTGTGCCCTTCAGGTAATGTAACAACGCCCTGCTGCCACTACCCCATTTCCCCGCTATTTTTACTAAATAACAATGTAACTTTTGTTACCTTAAGACATTAGAATGCCTTTATCAAAGCCCTTATGTACCCATCACAGGTGATTTGTTTCTTCTGCCCTCTAGTGCGTGCATTGCCCATCCTTGTGTCTATTTATTCAAAACAGATTTTTGTTTAAGCCCCAGTGGTCAGTTAACAGGCTAAACAAAGTCACTTCATTGTCCTAGGTCAGGCCCTTAAGAACGGCCTTATCCTCAACTGTAGGGCACAAATCAAAAAATCTCCTTTCTCTTCTTTCATTAGTCCCAATTTTTTTGCCATTCCTCTTTTATATTCTTCTGTACGAGACTTTTGAATTCCTGTTCACTCAAGGGCATTTCTATGGCAACCCTTCCATTTCATACCATGTTTTTAGCTGCTTTCTCATGATCAGAACTTCTATTTTGTCAGTCCCAATGAGACATGGGACATGGCTACATTAATGTCAATGAAACGCCCATGGTGATCCACAAGCGCCTGGAGAACCATCGAGAAATACCCTTTCTGATTAACGTAGTTGGAGGCTAGGTG